>NC_141074.1:44460300-45102800 GCF_041138505.1 Cibotium barometz
AATTTTAATGTTTATAGAAATTTATGTACATATGCGCACACACACACACACACACAAGTGAATATCTTTAAAGATCAAAACCTGCTTAAGGGTGGCCCTAGGAAATGGTTCTGGGCAAGCAAGTTGCATGGCCTCGGCCACTTCTTGCCTTGAAATCCTTCCATCGCCATCTTTGTCATAAAACTTGAAGAGAACTAACGAAAACAAAAACCACTAACAATATTTTATGTTGTGAATATTGGTAATTCTATATGGTATCCTAGTTCCAAGACAACAATGCAATATAACTTTTCTATATTGCCAATGATATTACTCTACATTACATTATCACTACCATGGATGGGTATCTAAAATACTAGCAATTCTTCCTCATCAATAGTAATGATACAAATTATTAACAATTCTCACATAGTTGGGGTATTTTACATTAAGATAACAATATTTTATAGTGGCTATTTCTATAGTGAATCAAGCAAGCATATGCGATGAGTTCATATGATGAGTTTTAAAGGCATATATGATTGGGGTAAAATCATATTGAAATTAGCATTACTTGGTAGCAAAATTTTGCAATAACTCAATAAGATATTTACCATGGAGCTTGGCTTCTTTGCTAGACATGGACCTCCTACTAGCCACCCCTTGGCAAACCTCCTTGAAACTAACTCCCCCACTGCCATCCACATCCACCACTTTGAATAATCTATCTGCGCAAGGGTTTCCACCTGAGAAAAGATTTTCGCAAGGCAAGAGTGTGAATCTACAACTCCTAGCAAAATTATTAATCCACATTTCATTGCATGTTAACAAATTGATTATGCTAGCTAAAGTGGTTGCTTGTCCCATAAAATCACTCAATAATTAACTTGTTGAGATTCATTGTAGCTTGAATAATCTATTTGTTGAGTTAATTTATGACACTAAGAAATTAATTAGATGATGCATGCGTTAATAATCACAATTAAAAATATCACTAGGATAGAGATTTTGGGAAGGGTTGGATTATGTGCAAGTGGAAAAATCTAATAAATTCTCATCTCTTTTAAATGGTCAAAATTTTGCCAAGTCCACATAATCTAAAGGACCTTGCCATTTCAAATGTAATACCAAAAAGCTAGCTTAAAATATATCCAATTGGTTAACAACAAGTAATGTATATGTGTCATACTAAGACTTAGAGCCTTCTTGAAATTCTCTTGATCCAGCTCACATTCCAAGCTTCCATTTATTTTCAAAAATCTTTTTTTGGCCCGCTTCAACTCCTTATGGGAAACTGGCCACCATAGAACAACATTGCAAAATAAGCACACTAATTGTTACGATTAAGGTGTATCAAAAGTGTCATAATGCAAATAATGCAAAGGCTTGGTTAATTTAATAAAAAAGCTAAACCCTAGAAAGTGTGTGTGTGTGTGTGCGTGTGTGCGTGTGTGAAGAGAGAGAAAGAGAGAGAGAGAGAGAGAGAGAGAGAGAGAGAGAGAGAGAGAGAGAAGAAGAAGAAGAAGAAGCACATTTTAACGTTGTAGGAACAAGAGAGAGAGAGAGAGAGAGAGAGAGAGAGAGAGAGAGAGAGAGAATGTGTGTGAGTGTGTGTGTGTGTGTGTGAAGAGAGAGAGAGAGAGAGAGAGAGAGAGAGAGAGAGAGAGAGACAGAAAAGAAGAAGAAGAAGAAGAAGCACTTTTTAACATCGTAGGAACGAGAGAGAGAGAGAGAGAGAGAGAGAGAGAATGTGTGTGTGTGTGTGTGTGTGTGAGAGAGAGAGAGAGAGAGAGAGAGAGAGAGAGAGAGAGAGTGTATTAAGAGAGACAATGTATGAGAGAGAGAGAGAGAGAGAGAGAGAGAGAGAGAGAGTATAAGAGAGACAATGTATGAGAGAGAGAGAGAATGTGTGCGTGTGTGTGTGTGTGTGTGTGTGAGAGAGAGAGAGAGAGAGAGAGAGGGGAAGGTCTTACTGATTTCAAATTGGCTTGCACTTGCTGCATTCCCCATGCCATTAAATTTCAACTATGAAGAATGCCGCCATGCCTTTGCTTGGCTTTCCAATAATACACAGAAACGCCTTCCAACACAAAGATTAAAGTCTGCGGATACTTAATGACATGGATTTAAATCGAGGTTTCTCTGCATTGCCGCTTGCTCTCCAACATTTGCAATCTAGCAGTACTTTAAAAAATGCTTAGGATTTCCGCATTCTACTCTTAATCTCCGAATATTAATGCTGCTTCATTGAATCTCCGCCAATTAATCTGTTTCTATGGATTAATCTCCGCCAACTAATTTGCATTTATGTGCTAATCTCCGCCGATTAATGCTGCACCAACGCCTGCTGCTGCCTTGATTGATATAAGACATGCTAATTACAGAGCGCATGAGGATATTACAACCGTATAATTGCTCATTATCATGCATGAAAGCAGGAGAAGCCAAGCTATGGCTATGGCGGTCGTGTGGAGAAGGACCCATTTCCCCTCCATAGCCGAGATTTGAAGGAACGATGCTTTGCTCGAAGGGGCGCATTTGGGCACTAACGGATTCCCCCTCCCCCAAAAAAAAAAGGGAAAAAAAGAAAGAGGGGGCAAAACCACCTCTTTTGGCACTACAATGAGTAATTGAATTTATTATAGGTTTAGGGGGCCTAACGTTTGTTAAAAAATGAAATCAAAAGTGAAGGAAGCAAAAGGTGTGACGCTTAGCGCATGCATGAAGTAGTGGGTTAGTGGCACATTAACTCCACACGAGCGATCGCATGACCCTTGTGCGTCGACGGGTGGTCGACTACTCGGGCCTTGTATGGCGGAGCCAAGTAGTCATTGGTGTGTCAAGGAGAGGAAGAGGGAGCGAATGGATGGGGGGACTAGGATCCAAAGGCTGAGGAGAAGATGAAGCGTCGAGGGGATGACATTGAGGCAGAGAGCTCCAAGAGGAAATGTGTGCTGGATCGACTGAATGAGAGACTCTGTGCACACGTGAAAAATAAGGTATGTTTAAAGCTCAATCAAGATTTTGTTAGAAGCCAGACAAGTTTGTTTTCGTTGTGCAACGTATTCATCTTTTGTCCAGGTAAGCCTCCGTCTAAGGGTGAATTAGGAAGATGGCTTCGAGAGAGTATTCTCCATGACTATGTTGTTTCTTATATTTTTTTTAATTGGGGAGAGGCTTCTTCAATGTTCTCTTTATTAAGGGCCAATTAGTCTCTGAATTATTTGATCCGTTATTTGATGTTAATAAAAGCCTACAGAATGCTTTCCCTGTGTGGGTAGAAGTGGTCGGTCTCCCCCTTGGCTTAGGCCCGCGTTGCATGATATAGCTCAAACTCTAGGCTCTGTGTTGTATGTCCCTAGTGATGACGTCGGAGGGAGGCAGGGTAACAGTGTGTGTATTACTTGGAACTCATCCATTGAAACCCCAAAATCAATTGACATGGACCTAGGTCAATTGGGCACTCTGGAATTAGGTCTTAAATTTGGAGCTTTCCCTGGTGCAGTGCTTTTAGTCATATTGCCAAGGATTGTTCTAAATTGGTCATGCCAATAGGAAGGAGGTAAAAGAGGATAACGTGGGAGGAATTGATAAAGATAAAACTTTCGGGGAAAACCGGAAGAAAGAGGAGAAAGGAAAAGAAGTAGTGAAGGAGTCTGGGGAAAATATGGAGGAAGGGGGATGGGTTAAAGTAAAAGGAAAACCTAGTGTAAGGCAGGCTAAGGCTCAACCTAACCGGGGAACTGAGAGTAAAAGGCTTGGGTCTAGTGGGAATCTGAGTCCTATTTATTATTCGAATCCTTTCAGTCCACTGAATGATAGAGATAGTTATTCCTCGTTAGATCAAAGTTCTGATCTATTAGTGGGAGAAGCTAGGAAAGGATTTCAAATTGATCATCTGTGTGATGAGTTCTCGTGCCATCTGCGATAAGCCGAGCATAAAATTTTGGACATCTCCGTGGGCTGCATGTATGCTTTCTACATAAGCCTGACTAGAACGGAAGTTGCCCGAGTGCGCCCCCAACGGAGAGTATTGACTGTATTTTGTGTAGTGTTGGGGGAAGAAGGACATGCCTCTGTATATGATGACATTTCATTGAATCGTTCTAGAGGGGGTGTTTCAAAGAGGCTCCTGTTAAAAAATTCTTGTTTCTGCTCCTCTTCCTCTTCCTCCGCGGCCTTCTTGGTGGCTTATGTAGGCTACCATGCGAGCTTCTTGTGTTGGTCTTGGGGGGTGGTGAAGCCTATTCTATAACTGTTTGGCGCATGGAGTGGTCTCTTTTCTAGTGGGGGGTTAGGAGAAGTAGATGGAGAGGGTAATGAGGTGACTGCAGCATCTGGGCTGCTCAGTTGGATTGCCCAGGGCAACTCCTCCCATCCAGCTGCATAGTAGAGTACTCTGGTAAAAGCACGGTTGGCAACTGCCAGCTTCCCTTTTGCGGGTTTGAACAGACTGTGTGCAGTTCTCTGAAAAGGTAATCCACCCAGTTCACTATTTATCGTTGGTGGACCCAAGCCAAAGTAGACATACTACAACGACTGAAACGGTCTATCCACTTGGTGGTGAGTAAGAACTGTAATGCTCATGCGGGCATGACAAGATCCTCTTGTGCAATATTCGCCCATTCAGCACAGTCCTTGTTGGGGTTGCCCCTGTATAGACCTCTGGTGAGCTTTGATGCATTGTTGATGTGGACGTATGGCTGATCCATATGGGGGAGTGACAAATCATCCCTGACTAGCTCCACGCTGCTGAGCTGCACCTAGTGCCTCTAGCCCTCGTTATCTATTACTTCACCAATGTGCTATTTGGCATCGTAGGTCTCTCTGAAGTAAAGGGCATTGTCGAGGTCTGGCCCCCATGACTCTAAGGTGGGAAGTCTCCCCAAACCAAGATATTCTAGCTTCTACACCACAGCGGGGTCTGCAGCCACGGCCCTACAACATGGTCTGGTGTAATAAAGGAACTTGTTCTCCACCTTATGATTGTTCTTCATAAGGGAGTGCACAATCTGCCCATTGACATGTTTCATAAGTGCTTCACCAAAGTGAAAGAACTGGGTCAGGTGCTTTGCATGCTCTTCAAAACGGCCACTTGTAGGTCTCTTCCTCTAGATAAAGGTGTGTTGGAGGACTTCTTGGGAGGGGTCAAAAGCTTCTTACATGTTGCTAGCTGGCTAGTGAGTGTGGGAGCTCGAGAGAAAAAATGGCAATAGTTCGTCGACTAAGGTGAGAGCTGAAAGTGAGGAAATAGAGAGGGGGGACCCATATTTATAGCTATGGGAGAAGGGAATGGCCATGGCAAGTCCAAGGAAAGGCCGTGTGGCAAGGTGAACAAACGGTCATGACAGTTGGGCCATGGGAGTGAACAGGCGCGGCTTCAGGAATTATAGAGTGAACGAGCACGGTTTCAGGAAATACAGAGCAAACGGGCGCGAGCTCATTGAATTGGAATGGAACGGGCGTTCGCTCACTGAATTGGAATGGAACGGTCTAAGGGAACTTCAAACGGGCATGGCACTTGGGTTGAAGAAGGAACGGTCGGGCCAAACTGGCATTCTAGAACCTGAGAAGGGAACGGTCGTGTGGCAAACTTCAAACGAGCATGGCAAATGTGGAACGCCCGTGGATTTTTATTTCTTTATTTTTATTTATTTATTGTGTGTGCAAAATGAAGTAGGTTTTGTACACAGAGGCTATGCTGCCGCAACACCCCATTACGGGTTTTGTACTGATCGCGTGCCCAATTCGCCAAAGTAAGGAGTTGATTCCAATCAGGCGAAGGCAAGGTTGTAGGGGTTAATTTCTTAATGGTATGAGGAATGATGAGGAAGTTGAGATGGTTCTGGAAACTGCTTTATCATGAAAAATTGTCTAGATTTTACGAGGTGCACGTGGAATGTTAAGGGCATCAAGTATAAAAAGAAGAATGCCTTATTTTGGGGATTAGTAAAATCTTGAGGCTAGTCGGTTTTTGCTGTCTAGGAGCACAATCTTTTTGGGGAAACTCCTAGATTAGATAGATTTAGCGAATGGGAAATATTTTATGGCGAAATTAATTTTGGGTTTAGTGGAGTTATGACTCTAGTAAATAAGGAGAGACCTTAATCCCAGTGTTATTGCTAGTCACCCTGAGGGAAGGATCTTAGTGGTTGAGATCTTAGTAGATGGGGAGAGAATATGGGTCATTAACGTATATAGGGCTCACAATCATAAAGTTAGGAGCAATATGTGGAATTGGATTGCCAACTTAAATGCACAAGTTCCTTGTATTGTTCTTGGGGATTTCAACATGGTTGAAAAAGTGGTTGATGGATGTGGTGGTAGCATTGTACTTATAGGGAAGGAAAAATGGAAATGGGAAGAGCTTAGAAGGGGGTTGGGTCTCAAGGATAGTTGGTATCTAGGTGACTGGAGAGACAAGCCGGGTCATGCCTATTTCAGTCTCCAATATCTTTCTTCTTCCTCCAGAATTGATAGAGACTTTTTTAGCCAACAGGCCTCGTGGGTTCCCCACACTCTGAGAGTCTTGATTGATTGTAGTTCCACACTTTTTGATCACCTTCCTTTGAAGTGGAGCTGGAATATTAATAATGGGACTGACATAGATCTTTCTCATTATCCAAAAAGGAAACTGAGAGTGAATAATTTGCTCCTGAAGGACCCTCTCTTTGTGGAGTATACAGAAGAAGCAATTAGAAAACTTAAAAGGAGAAGGGGGGGTTGATGGCTCCTGGAGGCAGTTTGCCAATGAAATGCAGGGTATTGTCAGAGCTGTGGGTAAATTGAGGGCTGAGGAAAGGAGAGGAGAGAGAAGAAAGTGGGCTACCTTGTTAGTGGAACTTCTAGTGATGAAGAGACAAACCATAGGGTTGGATGCTACTGATACAGCTTTGTATTTTAAGTGCCGGGCTAGTATTAAGGATGAGGAGGATAGATGTTATAGAGAACATGCAAATTGGGCTAAATGGAATCTGTTCTCAATAACAAAACAAAACCTGATAATAGGCTATTTAAACTCTCAAAGAAGAAGAGTGATAGTGAGATTGTGGGAAGCATTCTAGATGAAGATGGGACCCTTTTGAATGATATGAACACTCTTGCTATGAAATGGGTTAAATTTCTGGGGTCTACTCTTAGTCTGAAGGAGGATTGTTCTTTGATGAGGTTTCAAGCTAAAGATAGGTTGTTGGGTTTACTAAGACAAAATATGGACTCAGATGGTTAGAAAGAGACATTGAGGTGGATGAATGTTGGTGTGCCTTGCTTAAGCTAGGGAGGGAGAAAGCCTCGAGTTGGGATGGATAAAAGCCCCGGGTTGGAATGGCTTATCCACAGAGTTCTTCATAGCCTTTTGGCCTACCTTGAAAGATGTTGTGGGTGATATTTGTAAGAAAGCCTTCAACTCAGGGCTTTTGGATAAGGATTTTAAAGAAGGGCTTGTAAAGCTCAAACTGCTTGCAATAGGTTTGGTCATTGGAGGCCCAGTACTTTGCTAATAGCGATGTACAAAAATTTTGGCTAAAGTGATTGCTCTTAGAATCCCTCCAGTGCTACAAGATGTTGTTTCCAAAAAACAACATGGTTTTATCAAAGGAAGGTCAATATATGATAACATTTTTGCTGCTTTGTTGGGAAGAGATGTGGCTATTAAAACTCAGCAAAAATGCATCATGTTGCAATTGGATTTAGAGAAAGAATATGACAGGATTCATTGACCATTTGTAGCAAGAGTGATGGAAAAGCTGGGTTTTGGGACAAAAATGGCAACATGCATTTACACTCTATCTTGGGGAGGATATTCTAAAGTGTTGCTAAATGGAAGAGTGGTAGGGGGGTTTGAGATAAACAGATCAGTCAGACAACGTTGTCCATTAGCTATTGCCTCTCATCCTCTAATAATCTTTCTAGAATCAGCATGCATTGAAGGGAATATTACTAGGCTATAAAGCTCAAGTATAGTGAACAACTAGTTATACAATGCTTTGCTAATGTTTCTTTACTGTTTCTAAGGGCAGAGAACAATAATGTGAGATTGGCTTTAGAGATAGTGCAAGAGTTTGTGAATGCTTCTGGCTCTAAATGCAACATTGTGAAATCTAGAATTCTCAGCTTGACTGAGGATAATGACTTTGATATGCAAAGGTGGTGGTGCAAGTGTCAAATTGTCAGACTGCTTGGTATACCATTTGGTGTTGGGGTTACTAATAAACAACTGGTAGTGTGGGCTATAAATAGGTTTTTGGAGAAATTGAAAAAATGGGAGGGCGTCAAAGTCCCCTTCCATAGCAGGGTTAATATTTGCAATATTGAATGCCTATTTTATGTTTCTGTGCCCTATATTGGATATTGGGAAGTGTCATTGGAAGAAAATCATAGGACCTATTAGAGACTTTCTTTGGAGAAATGGAAATGGGGGAAAAAAATCTCTACTTAGCTTGCATCGAACAAACTATCAGTACCTAAAAGAGAAGGGGGCATTGGTATTATTCATATGCCTACTCACTGCATTACAAGAAATGCCCTGATGCTTATCTTAGAACATCATTTGGGCACTAATGATGAGGGAGCTGGTTGAGCTCTCTGAGGTTATGGCTAAAGGTAAATGGGGGAATCTAAATTGCAAGGATAAACACTTTTCATCTGCTCTTCACGCCCACATCTCATTCATTCCATCCACATTACATCACATGCACATCTATCCATATCTCATCACATCCATTCACATTTCATCTCATTCATCCACCACCATCCATTCATTCACATTCACATCTATCCACATTCATCCATTCATTCTCATTCCCATCCATCCATCCATTCATTCACATGCACATCTATCCACATCTATCCATTCATTCACATTCACATCTATCCACATCTATCCATTCATTCACATGCATATCTATCCACATCCATCCATTCATTCACATGCACATCTATTTCTTCATATCTCATTCTCATCCATTTACACCACATCACACTATTCACATATCATCACATCTCATCACATTCACATCCACATCCATTTACATCGCATCACATCTCATCCACATCTTATCACATCCACTCACATCTCCTCACATCACATACACATATATTATCACATTCACATCCACATCCATTTACATCACATTCACATATATTATCACATTCACATCCACATACACATATATTATCACATTCACATCCACATCCACATCCATTTACATCACATCACATCTCATCACATTCACATCCATATCCATTTACATCAAATCACATCTCATCACATTCACATCCACATCCATTTACATCAAATCACATCTCATCACATCCACTCACATCTCCTCACATCACATTCACATCTTATCACATCACATACACATCTTATTACATTCACATCCAAATCCACATCCATTTAGATATCATCACATTGCATTCACATCTTATCATATCGCATTCACATTTAGTACCGTTTTCTACTTTCGATACCAATGGGACTTTTCTAAGTTTTTGCCAATTGCTTGGCCTAGTTAAAGGTACTTTTTCTCGATGGATATTTTCATATTCTTTCTCAAATTTCTCAAGTGAAATATATTCAATATTCTTCTTTTTGAGTAAAAGATTCACGCGATTTACAAAAATCAATTCTACCCATATTTCCCAATAAAATTAATAATGCTCAAAATTTCACTTTTGATAAATGCTCATAATTTGAATTATGCCCAAAATTCCTCTTTTACCATTTAATAACTTGGATCTCAATATCATGGAAATTCCTCTTTTTGTATAAAAATAAATTTACCAAAATTTACTCTTTTCTCATAATCAATTAATTATGCATAATTATAAAAAAATTATTTCTCATGAATATGATGAAAATTATTCTTTTTGCATAGGATGTCCAATCCTAGAATATGGTAGGAAGTCCTCTTTTAGCATTATGCATAAAATAAGATATGTATTATTTTCTTAAAATTTACCATAGCTTCGCTGCTGCTATTACTGATAATTCTCAGTTTTTCTTAAAAGAGTGAAAGCTTGTAATGAAAATATGATCGTAGTTCCTCTTTTATGCTTAAAATCAAACTATGAATTTAAATCATAATTTTAACCATAATCATAAACTTAATTATGATTATTCCACTAGATTAAGCTCGTTCCATTATTTCTCTTTTCCCAAATTGATAGGATAATCTATTTCTCATTTAGAATCAATCAAAGTACTTTTTAACTACTTATAAATAATCTAAAAGAAATAACCATTATTTTGTTAACACAAAATCATAAAAATATCATTTTCTTAATCTCTAGCTTATCAAGCCTAGAGTTTAGCTTTAAATTAAGAGACTATCATTGAGAAGCATCCTTTTTCAAGGGATTTAGCCATAAAGATGGCTATTCTTTTAGAGAGAGAGATTTACTTAAAGAAAGCATTACAAATAAGCATAAAGATTAACTTTCTCTTAATTAAGCATTAAGACTTTAAGGAAAAGCTTGATTTGAATTAAAACAATTATTTAGAAAGCTTCTCAAGCTTGAGAGGGGTTGAGAAGAAGAAAGTCATTGAGATAAATTGGAAAAAACCATAAAATTTGATTTTACCTCCAAGTTTAGCTTGATTCTCTATTAGCAGTGAAGCCCCCGACCAATCCATTGGTCCACTAAGAGGAGAAGAGTAACTCCAAGAGTTGTTGTAGAGAGAGAGAGAGAGAGAGAGAGAGAGAGAGAGAGCTCCAAGCTCCCAAGAGAGAGAAAATTTTAAGGGATAATATAAAATATGATTATTTTAATATAATATTGGCATGATATAGCTCCAATATTTTATTACAAATGATTGAGGGTCTATTTATAGGTGAGGGAGGTCACTAACCAAGTCCAACTGAGTTCTAGAATTTTTCAAGTTTAGTTTGACTCAATTTGGACAAGATTTGGACCAGTTTGGCTCCCTTTTTTATTTGGTTTGATCCAAAAGAGAGGAAAGGTAAAAATATCACAACTTTTTTGAATTAAAAACCCTTCCACACATGTGAAATAGGCGCCTACCTCAAGAGTCCCCCTCTCCTTACCAAGGTGTCAAAAATGCATCAATATTCTAAAATATCGCATTATTTTAGTAATATCTCATAATTTTAAACTAATAGACCTTGTATCCAGTCAACTCTTCATCTTATCTGAGCATTTACTCATTTTTGGGTATTTTCTTTTATTCTTTTGGATTTATCTCATCCCAACACTTGGATTAATCCAATTGACCCATTGGAACCTTAATTGAACCATAATCCAAAAAATGTAGACCCTTAGGCTATGGTCCCTTATACCATTTTCAATTAATTCCTAATGCACATTGGAAAGTTCATTTTGAACTTCTATTTGAGAGGAATCTATTTTAGACATTAGGAGGATTTTTATATCCAAAGATATCTCAATTTTGGATTATCTCTCTCTAGATATTCTCTCTCTCTAGGCCAAAACAGGGTAAAACAAGATCTTTCTTCTATTTCAGAGAGGGGAATAATTTTAAGAACTGAAGGGGAGGTTCTTACACCTTTACACCTCAAAAGCTAGAGGGAGAAGTCTTACATCTTACCCCACTTAAAAAATGCGAGATGTCCTCATCTCGCAGCTGGAGGAAGGATAAACTCTTTCACCTCAAGATCCAACTTACTCTGATGTTCCTTATAGTATGGTCAACCCACACAGAATCCTGGGATAAAGATCCCTTCTACAAGAAGAACATACAGATCTCATTATCAGAGAACAATTCATTCAGAACATATCATTCATATCCTTAACACAATAATGATCCATCAAACCGAAAATTCTATCTGAACATTCCCACGAAAATTTCAGTTATGCAAGTTCTCAATTTGTCATCCCTTAATTAGATCCACTGGGTCAAAGGTCAAACAGCAACAATCTGTCAACACAATCCACTAATCTCATAGTGATCTACTGAAAGTTATAATCATCTTCCAATTACTAACATCATCATCATCACTGGGATTCGTCCTATTCATCCCATTGTGGCTTTGTTCAACTTATCTTCTTTCAACCCAAATTCAAAAATCATCATCTTTAAATCAAAATCCAAATCAGTTCATCAATTCTCAACTAGAATTCAAAAAGCATATCAACCAGCATTCAAATTCATCCTCTGTATAGCTTTTTTGCTTAAAACTTCAAGGTCTTAGATTGACTCGTATATATTGTCAGTAAAGAGTTGCAGATATATCCACGGTATATATGGATAGTCACGGTCCTTGGAGCTATAAGGTAAATACCATCATATCTAGGCCTCAAGCAAGTCAGGGATTCCATACAATTGCGGTACTTCCATCTGAAGACCCAATTTCCAATTTATGAATCTTCATTCTGAATATCAATTTGTATGAATTTCATCACATAATTAAAATCTTTTACTGGTACTTCATAAATTTTTGACATTTCTGGCTTCTCGGTTGTTCCACTTTAGCCAATTCGCTGTGATACCAGCTGAAAGATCCTTGCCCCCTTCGCGCAATGAATTCAGGGGTGCTAGTAGCGAAAGTAGCACATCTTACACAGAGCAGAGCCTCTCACTCGGGGCCTCGCCCACCACGGATATCCAGACAAGAGACTAACCCCTCAGTTCTTCCAAAACCGAACTCGGATAAACTTCCCTCGCCTAGCAAACATAGGCGATTCCTCCAGGATAAGTTTATTCTAACGTAGTCAAGGTCATCACTAACCAAACTGATCCGACTCAACTCGTAAGTCTCATGGTGGTTAGATCAAGGAAAAGACTTGCACTTGGATCATAGAGTCCAATGCTTTTTTCCTCATCAAGAGGCACATCCGTTGATTCTTTTCCATTGAACAAGGGTTATCCGGGATTTACTTCAACTATCGTAACTTAATAGAATTGAGTCTCATTTTAGGGATCCAACAGTCCAGCCTAACCCCATCCAATCCCATGGGTTAGCCAACCACCCAACCACTGTAGTGATAGGATCCATTTAGAAATTTGGTTATGTTTTACCCCGGGTACAAGGGAAAAGAGTTCCTAGGTCCCCTAGCCGATACTTCAAGCAAACTTCAAGATAGTCATACCACTTACACACCCAATATGAAATTGCCTGTTTCACATATTCAACTGTCTTCTTTAAAACAATCTTTTAATGAAACCATTGTATCACTGATCATAATCCTCCAAAATATCCAACTTGAATTCTAATTTCTAATCTCTCCTTCATCAATGTACCTATGGCATCATTGGCAACCAGAACGCTCACCACCTGTTCACTCAGGGGCCTTTTCAATAGTTCCTAGCTCATAGTACCCGGCAATATGATCACATAAGAAAATCCAGATGGACTCTTCATTTGAAGATCAGCAAGATCAACCAACAGATCCATATAAAAGATCCATGGACTTATCCGTTGAGGACCAGCAAGGACAATCAACCAGATCCATGCCCGAGTTCAGAAAACAACTCTAACACCTTATTCCATTTTTCTTCCTCGATGCACGTGTGGGTATCTTCGGCAACCAGAGCACCGTGCACCGTATGGTCAACACCCTCTAGGCTCCTTCGTAGGTCACCTAGTGCTTCACTCATAGGCCGCTTCCTTGGTCCCTCATCCACCGTACCGGAAGCTCACCATTTAAATTGAACCGAGGCTGGTCAAGAGCTCGGCCGAGACCTTGCTACGCGAGACATCCTCCCTTGACTCTGTCAGCTCTTATACAACTTTATTTTTTAGGTCTCCACGATCTCATTCACAAGATGGTCAAAATGTTTCCCCAGCATTTTGACATAAAACTGTTTTATGTCAAGAATGCTTCCCCAGCATTTTGACATAAATAAATCATTTAAATACAGGTCATAAATACAGTTTCTAACGAACTCTCATCTTTCCACATCATTTCTCATTATTCCACATTCTTCCAAAACAATTCACTTTGCTTGTTCCACATACAGTCATATCTATTCCCATCATCCTTCATCCAATCATATCATATTACATCTCATCACATCTATCCATATCACATCACATTCATCCACATCACATCTCATCACATCCAATTACATCTATTCAGATCCTCATCACATCACATCACATCCATCCTCATCACATCTCATCCATTCACATCTACCCATATCCACATCACATCACATCACATCCATTCACATCACATCTCATCCATTCACATCTACCCTGATCCACATCACATCCATTCACATCACATCTCATCCACTCACATCTACCCCGACTCACATCACATCACATCACATCCATTCACATCACATCTCATCCATTCACGTCTCATCACATCATATTCACATCCATTTACATCTCATCACATCCATTCAGATATCATCACATCACATCCATTCAGATATCATCACATCGCATTCACATCTCATCGCATCCATTCACATCTCATCTCATCACATCATATTTACATCCATTCACATCTCATCACATCCACTCACATCTCATCACATTTATTCATATCTCATCACACCCATTCACATCACATCACATACATTCCATCTACATATATCCTTATCACATCACATTCATTCCATCCATATCACATCACATTCATTCCATCCACATTACATCACGTCCACATCCACATTACATCACGTCCACATCTATCCACATCACATCTCATTCATTCCATCCACATTACATCACGTCCACATCTATCCACATCACATCTCATTCATTCCATCCACATTACATCACATCCACATCTATCCATAATATCTCATCACAACTATTCACATCTCATCTCATTCATCCACATCCATCCATTCCTTCTCATTCACATCTATCCACATCCACCCATTCATTCACATGCACATTTTTCCACATCCATCCATTCATTCACATGTACATCTATCCACATCCATCCATTCATTCACATGCACATTTTTCCACATCCATCCATTCATTCACATGTACATCTATCCATCCATCCATCCATTCACATGCACATCTATCACTTCACATCTCATTCTCATCCATTTACATCACATCACACCCTTCACATATCATCACATCTCATTCACATCCACATCCATTTATATCGCATCACATCTCATCCACATCTCATCACATTAACTCACATCTCCTCACATCTTATCACATCACATACACATCTTATCACATTCACATCCACATCGACATCCATTTACATCACATCACATCTCATCACATTCACATCCACATCCATTTACATCACATCACATCTCATCCACATCTCATCACACATACACTCACATCTCCTCACATCACATTCACATCTTATCACATCACATACACATCTTATCACATTCACATCCACATCCACATCCACATCCATTCATATCTCATCACATCACATTCACATCTTATCACATCGCATTCGCATCTTATCACATTGCATTCACATCTTATCACATCGCATTCACATTTAGTACCGTTTTCTACTTTTGATACTGATGGGACATTTCTAAGTTTCTATGAATTTCTTGGCCTAGTTAAAGGTACTTTTTCTCGATGGATATTTTCATATTATTTCTCAAATTTCTCAAGTGAAATATATTCAATATTCTTCTTTTTTAGTAAACGATTCATGGGGTTTACAAAAATCAATTCTACCCATATTTTCCAATAAAATTAATAATGCTCAAAATTCCACTTTTGATAAATACTCATAATTTGAATTATGCCAGAAATTTCTCTTTTACCATTTAATTGCTTGGATCTCAATATCATGGGAATTCCTATTTTTTTATAAAAATAAATTTACCAAAATTTACTCTTTTCTCATAATCAATTAATTATGCATAATTACAAAAAAATTATTTCTCGTGAATATGATGAAAAATTTTTTTTTTTCATAGGGTGTCCAATCCTAGAATATGGTAGGAAGTCCTCTTTTAGCATTATGCAGAAAAATAAGATATGTATTATTTTCTTAAAATTTTGCCATAGCTTCACTGCTATTACTAATAATTCTCAATATTTCTTAAAAGAGTGAAAGCTTGTAATGAAAATATGATAGTAATTCCTCTTTTATGCTTAAAATCAAACTATGAATTGAAATCATAATTTTAACCATAATCATAAACTTAATGATGATTATTCCACTAGATTAAGCTCATTCCATTATTTCTCTTTTCCCAAATTGATAGGATAATCTATTTCTCATTTAGAATGAATCAAAGTACTTTTTAACTACTTATAAATAATCTAAAAGAAATAACCATTATTTTGTTAACACAAAATCATAAAAATACCATTTTCTTAATCTCTAGCTTATCAAGCCTAGAGTTTAGCTTTGAATTAAGAGACTATCATTGAGAAGCATCCTTTTTCAAGGGATTTAGCCATAAAGATGGCTATTCTTTTAGAGAGATATTTACTTAAAGAAAGCATTACAAATAAGCATAAAGATTAACTTTCTCTTAATTAAGCATTAAGACTTTAAGGGAAAGCTTGATTTGAATTAAAACAAAATTTTAGAAAGCTTCTCAAGCTTGAGAGGGGTTGAGAAGAAGAAAGTCATTGAGATAAATTGGAAAAAACCATGAAAATTAATTTTACCTCCAAGTTTGGCTTGATTCTCTATTAGCAGTGAAGCCCCCGACCAATCAATTGGTCCACCAAGAGGAGAAGAGCAACTCCAAGAGTTTTTGTAGAGAGAGAGAGAGAGCTCCAAGCTCCCAAGAGAGAGGAAAATTTAAGGGATAATAGAAAATATGATTAATATAATCCTAGCATGGTATAGCTCAAATATTTTTTTACAAATGATTGAGGGTCTATTTATAGGTGAGGGAGGTCACTAACCAAGTCCAACTAAGTTTTAGAATTTTCCAAGTTCAGTTTGACTCAATTTGGACCAGTTTGGCTCCCTTTTTTATTTGGTTTTGATCCAGGAGAGAGGAGAGATAAAAATATCACAATTTTTTTGAATTAAAAACCCTTCCACACATGTGAAATAGGTGCCTACCTCAAGAGTCCCCCTCTCCTTACCAAGGTGTCAAAAATGCATCATTAATCCAAAATATCTCATTTTTTTAGTAATATCTTATAATTTTTAACTAATAAACCTTGTACTCAGTCAACTCTTCATCTTATGTGAGCATTTACTCATATTTGGGTATTTTCTTTTATTCTTTTGGATTTATATCATCCCAACACTTGGATTAATCCAATTGGCCCATTGGAATCTTAATTGGACCATAATCCAAAAATTTCTTAAAATGTAGACCCTTAGGCTAAGGTCCCTTATACCATTTTCAATTAATTCCTAATGCACATTGGAAAGTTCATTTTGAACTTCTAATCCATTTTAGACATTAGGAGGATTTTTATATCTAAAGATATCTCAATTTTAGATTATCTCTCTCTAGACATTTTCTCTCTAGGCCAAAACAGGGTAAAACAAGGTCTTTCTTCTATTTCAAAGAGGGGAATACTTTCAAGAATAGAAGGGGAGGTTCTTACACCTTTACACCTCAAAAGTTAGAGGGAGGAATCTTACACGACCCTTGTAGACCCTTGTATGTTGTAGTAGTTGAGTACTAACCCATATAGTGTGTACTCTTATCTTTATGTTATGTTGGTTGAGCAAAGAAGAAGAAGATAGAATAAAATTCAGCTATCCATCTCTCTGTTGTGTCTTGCTCTCTCTTGTGTGTGTGTGTTTGCTTACCAGGGTTTGAAGCTCTCCCTCTCCCCCCTGTAAGATTCCTCCCTTGAGCTTTTGAGGAGTAAAGGTATAAGAACCTCCCCTTCTGTTCTTGAAATTATTCCCCCCTCTAAAATAGGAGAAAGATCTTATTTTACCCTATTTTGGCCTAGAGAGAGATAATCCAAAATTGAGATATCTTTGGATATAAAAATCCTCCTACTGTCTAAAATGGATTCCCTTGAAGCAGAAGTTCAAAATGAACTTTCCAATGTGCATTTGGAGTTAATTGAAAATGTGTATAAGGGACCTTAGCCTAAGGGTCTACATTTTCAGAAATTTTTGGATTATGGTCTAATTAAGGTTCCAATGGGCCAACTAGATTAATCCAAGTGTTGGGATGAGATAAATCCAAGAGAATAAAAGAAAATATCCAAAAATGAGTAAATACTTACATAAGATGAAGAGTTGACTGAGAACAAGGTTTATTAGTTAGAAATTATGAGATATTACTAAAAAAATGAGATATTTTGGATTAATGGTACATTTTTAACACCTTGGTAAGGAGAGGGGGACTCTTGATGTAGGCACCTATTTCACATGTGTGGAAGGGTTTTTAATTCAAAAAAATTGTGATATTTTTACCTCTCCTCTCTCCTGGATCAAACCAAATCAAAAAGGGAGCTAAACTGGTTGAAATCTTGTCGAAATTGAGTCAAACTGAACTTGGAAAATTCTAGAACTCAGTTAGACTTGGTTAGTGGCATCCCTCACCTATAAATAGACCCTCAATCATTTGTAATAAAATATTAGAGCTATACCATGCGAGTATTATATTTAAATAATCATATTTTCTATTATCCCTTAAATTTTCCTCTCTCTTGAGAGCTTGGAGCTCTCTCTCTCTACAAAAACTCTTGGAGTTGCTCTTCTCCTCTTGGTGGACCAATTGATTGGTTTTTCAATTTATCTCAATGACTTTCTTCTTCTCAACTCCTCTCAAGCTTGAGAAGCTTTCTAAATAATTGTTTTAATTCAATCAAGCTTTCCCTTAAAGTCTTAATGCTTAATTAAGAGAAAGTTAATCTTTATGCTTATTTGTAATGCTTTCTTTAAGTAAATATCTCTCTAAAAGAATAGCCATCTTTATGGCTAAATCCCTTGAAAAAGGATGCTTCTTAATGATAGTCTCTTAATTCAAAGCTAAACTCTAAGCTTGATAAGCTAGAGATTAAGAAATTGGTATTTTTATGATTTTGTGTTAACAAAATAATGGTTATTTCTTTTAGATTATTTATAAGTAGTTAAAAAGTACTTTGATTCATTCTAAATGAGAAATAGATTTTTCTATCAATTTGGAAAAAGAGAAATAATGAAATGAGCTTAATCTAGTAGGATAATCATAATTAAGTTTATGATTATGGTTAAAATTATGATTTAAATTCATAGTTTGATTTTAAGCAGCATAAAAGAGGAACTACTATCATATTTTCATTACAAGCTTTTACACTTTCAAGAAAAATTAAGAATTATCAGTAATAGCAGCGAAGCTATGGCAAAATTTTAAGAAAATAATACATATCTTATTTTTATGCATAATGCTAAAAGAGGACTTCCTACCATATTCTAGGATTGGACATCTTGTGCTAAAAGAATGATTTTCATCATATTCATGAGAAAAAAAAATTATAATTATGCATAATTAATTGATTATGAGAAAAGAGTAAATTTGGGTAAATTTATTTTTATTCAAAAATAGGAATTCCCATGATATTTGAGATCCAAGTAATTAAATGGTAAAAGAGGAATTTTTGGCATAATTCAAATTATGAGTATTTATCAAAAGTGAAATTTTGAGCATTATTAATTTTATTGGAAAATATGGGTAGAATTGATTTTTGTAAATCCCATGAATCTTTTACTCAAAAAGAAGAATATTGAATATATTTCACGTGAGAAATTTGAGAAAGAATATGAAAATATCCATCGAGAAAAAGTACTTTTAACTAGGCCAAGCAATTGGTTGAAACTTAGAAAAGTCCCATCGGTATCGAAAGTAGAAAATGGCACTAAATGTGAATGCAATGTGAATAAGATGTGAATGCGATATGAGCGGATGTGATGAGATGTGAGTGGATGTGATGAGATGTGAGTGGATGTGATGAGATGTGGATGAGATGTGATGTGATGTAAATGGATGTGGATGTGGATGTGATGAGATGTGATGTAATGTAAATGGATGTGAATGTGGATGTCATGTGACGTAAATGGATGTGGATGTGGATGTGGATATGGATGTGGATGTGGATGTGATGAGATGTGGATGAGATGTAAATGGATGTGGATGTGGATGTGATGAGATGTGAATAAGATATAATTATATGTGTGAAAGGATGTGATGTGATGTAAATGGATGAGAATGAGATGTGATGTGATAGATATGCATGTGAATGAATGTGGGATGTGAATGGGTGTGATGGATGTGAATGGATGTGATGAGATGTGAGTGGATGAGGTGAGATGTGGTGAGATGTGAATGTGATGTAATGAGATGTGAATGTGATGTAATGAGATGTGAATGGATGTGATGTGATGTGGATCTAGTTAGATATGAATAGATGAGAGATGATGTGGATATATGAGATGTGATGTGATGTGAACTTGGGTAGATGTGAATGGATGTGAACTTGGGTAGATCAGATGTGATGTGATGTGAACTTGGGTAGATGTGAATGGATGTGAAGTAATGTAAATAGATGTGAACGTGATGTGATGATATGTGGATGTGATGTGGATCTGAATGAATGTCGATGGATGTGATGTGATATTAATGGATGAGATGCAATGTGGATATGTTTTGATGTGATGTGATGAGGATAGATGTGATGAGATGTAATATGATGTGATTGGATGAGAATGGATGAAGGACGATGGGAATACATATGACTGAATGTGGAATAAGCAATGTGAATTGATGTAGAAGAATGTGGAATAACGAGAAATGATGTGGAACAATGTGGAAAGATGAGAGTTCGTTACAAACTGTATTTATGAAACCTGTTTTTAAATTACTGTTTTATGTCAAGAATGCTGGGGAAGCATTTTGACCATCTTGTCCATTGACAGAGAGTCAATGGAGGACATCTCAAGTAGCAAGGTCTCGGCCGAGGTCTTGACCAGCCTCGGTTCGATTTAAATGGTGAGCTCCCGGTACGGGGGATGAGGGACCAAGGAAGCGGCCTATGAGTGAAGCCCTAGGTAACCTACGAAGGAGCCTAGAGGGTGTTGACCATACGGTGCTCATGCTCTTTATGCCAAAGATACCCACACATGCATCGGGAAAGAAAAATGGAACAAGGTGTTAGAGTTGTTTTCTGAACTGGGGCATGGATCTGGTTGATTGTCCTTACTGATCCTCGACGGATGAGTCCATGGCTCTTTTATATGGATCTGTTGGTTGATCTTGCTGATCTTCAACGGAGAGTCCAGCTGGATTTTCTTATGTGATCATATTATCGGGTACTATGAGCTAGGAACTATTGAAAAGGCCCCTGAGTGAACAGGTGGTGAGCGTTCTGGTTGCCAATGACGCCATAGGTACACCGATGAAGGAATGATTGGAAATCAGAATTCAAGCTGGATATTTTGGAGGATTATGATCAGTGATACTATGGTTTCATTAAAAGATTGTTTTAAAGACAGTTGAATCTGTGAAACAGGCAATTTCATATTGGGTGTGTAAGTGGTGTGACTATCGTGAAGTTTGCTTGAAGCGCCGTCTAGGGGCCTGGGAACTCTTTTCTCTGGTACCCGGGGTAAAACATAACCAAATTTCTAAATGGATCCTATCACTATAGTGGTTGGGTGTCTGGCTAACCCATGGGATTGTTGGATGGGGTTAGGCTGGACTAATGGATCCCTAAAATGACACTCAATTCTGTTAAGTTACGATAGTTGAAGTAAATCTTGGATAACCCTTGTTCAATGGAAAAGGATCAATGGCTATGCCTCTTGATGAGGAAAAAAGCGTTGGACTCTATGATCCAAGTGCAAGTCTTTTCCTTGATCTAACCATGAGTTTTACGGGTTCAGTCGGATCAGTTTGGTTAGTGATGACCTTGACTACGTTAGAATAAAATTATCCTGGAGGAATCGCTTATGTCTGTTGCCAACTCTCGGGACTTGATATCTATGCTTATCATAGAAGAAAAGGCTTTAGGTGAGAATTCTTCTTCACAAAGCAAGAACACATCGGAACAGGCCTTCTACTCTAATTCAGGTTGAGGTAGAGGTAGAGGCCATGGTCGAGGCCAAGGTGGTGGCCGACAAGGAAATCAAAATTCTAGACAACAACAGTCCAATGATTCACAGCAGCAATCATACATAGGTGGAAGAGGCCAATCTAGAGGCAGGGGGAGCCAAAGAGTCTGAGGTGGTTGGCAAAGAAATTAAAATGCAAAAAGCATAGAGTGCTATTATTGTGGCAAACCAGGACACATGGCAAAGGACTGCTACAAAAAGTAGAATGACATTAAAAGTGGGACGTTTCAGCAAGGCAACTATGCATCATCTAGCAAACATGGAGGTGATGAAAGAAGTAAGCAACTGTTTGTGATGCAGCACATGCTTAGTTCCATAACAGGGGATGTGTCTGGATCTCAAGATATATGGTATGTGGATTATGGCGCCTCTAACCACATGACCAGTCATGCAAAGTGGTTTAGAGATATGCAGAAAATGGAAAATTCAAGTTATGTAGAAACAGGTGATGATACTGCGCATCCCATTGTGCATGTTGGTAAAGTTCCATTGTCTTGCAGGATGGCAAAATGAAGTACTTAGCTGATATACTTCATGTTCTGAATATTACAAAGAACCTAGTTTCTATTGGACAGATGGTTGAGCAAGGTCTGCCAAGTGAGGTTTAATCCTCAAGGATGTTTTGTGGAAAACTTCAAAAATAAGTGTCGCTTGGTTGCAAAGGGTGACAGAAATGGTAGGATATTTACTTTGGATGTGAACATATCTTCAAGTGATTACCTGCGCTCGCCTGGGACTAATGCCACTAGATATATTTCTCCTTTGGAGTTTGGAACCAATAGGTAATGCCCACATGCATACCTTACACAAAAAAACTTGAAATTTCTTAGGGATCTGGCAATCCCAAAGAAGATTCCATCTCTTTTTCTAATTAGAAGGGATCCAATTTACACTCCAAATTTTATTGCAATATAACACATTGGCATGGCCATTTCTCATGTCCAGGAATCAAGGGTACTTGGTTCAAAATGTCTAAATGGATAAAGAAGAGCTTGGGTATGCAAACATGTTGGGGGGATTGGATCTTGGGTAAATGGTTAGTTAGTTATGAACATATTGGCCTGGGTTTTAATATCATCAAAGCCTGAATTTGTTGGAAATCTGGTGTAGCATGAATGCAATTGTATTATGAAGGCTATATATACTAGTTTGTAAGAGTCAGACTTGATGCATAAGTGTGTATACATGTGCTGGTCTGTGTGCGATGTGAATAAAATAAGATGTTTTGAGCTGGATATGTTGATTCAAAATTTACAAAGGAATATGATCTGAATTCTACCCTAGAGCTTGGTGAGCTTCAAACATACTAGGAATAAACCCCTAACATTGATTTGTATGTTGCAGGTGAGATGTTGGGAAGGGAAGAAAAGGCCCCCCAAATTTGGACCAAAAACTCTAAGGTGGTACCGCAAAGAAAAACAGGTTGATCATACATTTTTTGCCTTTATACAAAACCTTGTGGGAACTAGACCCACTATTAAAATATGGACTAAGAATCGAGGGGAATGTTGGAAAAATAGTCCCCTCGAGTGGATGCACTACAGAAGCTATGATGGAGGCTAGCATATTTTTGGGATATCAGATATCTTGGGAACAATCATGATTTTTGATGGAAGAAGGGAGATGAGAATTTTTGTATAAAACTCTAAATGAAGTTGAGAAGTAGTAAATATTGATATTGTAGCTCTAACTTGGTTGTACTATAGTTTTTGAATAGTTTCACTTAATATATATAATTATTATTGATCCGAAAAAAAAATTAAATCAGTTAATTAGTTGGGATGGATTTTGAGAAACATTTGAAAGCTAAGGTTTTTTTTTCAACCTTAATTGGGCCAAGGTTTGTAAAAAAAGCCATTATTTTACAATGGTTTTTCTGGATGGCCATCGTTTCAAAAGCCCACTAGTCTCCCTCCAAATCCAATTGGATTTCTGAGATCCCATCTCTCTCTCTCTCTCTCTCTCTCTCTCTCTCTCTCTCTCTCTCTCTCTCTCTCTCACACACACACACACACACACACACACACTCACTCACTCACACACACACGCACACATGCACTCACTCAGTATCTCTCTCTCTCTCTCTCTCTCAAAAAAAAAAAAAGGGATCTCTTTAAGTGCCCTCATTTGACACCTAATTGGTACCCTTGAGCATCTACAACCCAAATTGACACCTAATTGGTACCCTTGAGCATCTGCAACCCAAATTGGTGTGAGGAGAGAGACGCATATCTCTACCTCATAAATCTTGGAATATGCAAGAGTTCTCTTCCTCTTTTGATTAGTGAGGAAAAATGGGTAAAACAGGGGCTCGCATAGGATCATATGTTATAAAATCTCACACATGTACATAGCTAACCATCCATAAGCAGGCCCACGTAAAATAAAATATTTTTAAAATAACTTTTTCATAGAATTTTTTTAATCAATGTCTAAGAATCATATATGATGGTATTTTTTTATCATAGTAAATCTATGAGTCTCTCTCTCTCTCTCTCTTCACACACACACACACATTGCAAACTAGATTTTGTTTCCTATAGAAAATTTTGGATTGAAATTTAAAAAATATATATGGTTGCATTTCTTTCTTTGATAAAACAAATTTGGAAGATATGAATTGTTTGGGATAGTAGATCCATTAGAGGTAGTATGGATGAATCTATTGACAATATTAGATGATCAAGCACAAGTGAGAAATCAACATACAATTACCCACGATTAAACAATGGTGTTGTCAAGTATAATCCTAAAAGAGACATCATTTGGACTTGTGATTTGTTTATTATCATCCCAAATGGAAGTCGCATAGGGAATTGCTTCTATCCCATATCAAAGGGAAGTTGCAATGTATTTGGAATGAAATTTATCCTACAAATGAGCACCCTATCTCCAATTTTATTACTAGTAATTTCTAACTTTAACACCTTTGTGTGGAACTCCTTGCATATTAATCGAGTTTCATTGTAAAATCCCTTCTAAGGATTGAGATTGACCAACAAAATTATTGGAGCATTTCTTTTCAAAACTAGTCAATAAGGTGGATACCCAACCACCACTAAGATTAATGTTTTTTAAACACTCTATTGCATTTAGGAAATGAACCTTCACTAGTATCATTGATACTCCTTGATCTCCCAAGGTATTATTTAGTGTGGCACTATTAATTGTATTAATTTTAAGGTTTTAAGGTGCAAGAATAGGATACTATCTAAAATATGATACACACTTGAAAGTCCTCTCTCTATACACCCATTCAATCAAGTCTTCCATAGATCCTCTCTATACACCCATTCAATCAAGTCTTCCATAGATCCTCTCTATATTATATTAAAAAAAATTGGTGGAGTTGGTACAATACCTTCTTTTATACACATGTATGTTCCATTGCCAATGTTTAGAATCCACTGTATGAATTCATGCTCCATTGAGTCATCATTTTGAAGAGCTGTCATGTTATGTGTAAGCTTTAATACTTCATTGTCTCTCTAGATTTGTGAGTGACATAATGTGGCATTAGCAATGTCCTCTCATCATGCCTTTGGAATAACCAACAATATCTATCTAAAATCTCCACTTAACAATATGACCTTTCCATCAAAAAGTTAATATTGTACATGATATCTCTCAATGTCATGCCTAATGATTCACACACATAGAAATGGATCATGGTTTCCTCATCCTATATTATTATCTTAGCTACCTTCACAACATCTACAAGGTGACGTTAACCTTTACATATGTTAGCCGCATGTAGGTGCAAATGGTATTTTGAACCATCAGGGAGCTGTGTGCTAGCAATAAAGTTTGTCATGCTAGAAGATGCACATGCCAAAACTATGTGACCCTCCTCATGCAACTAAGAAAACCATTATAGAGAAAGCTCGACACCCTCTAGGACCATCAAGAAAAAACATTTCACCAATATCTCCATAGATATCCTCCAAAATTTGATTAAAGATAGCATGTTAACATCAATTATTTAGAGTTATGTCCATCCAATTGCATTTTATCTCTTCTTGTAATAAACCATTTTTAACCATCAATATAGTTGACCTATCAATAAGAGGCATTCCCTCAAACTTAGCCAACCCTCATGATGTTGAAGAATGCACTCTAAATGCAATAGGGACTCATTCTTTACCACTGCTTGACAATTATTTAAATTCCCCATGTGCAATCGTAATACATGAAAGAATCATCCAAAAGTGCCAATGAAAATATTTTCCAAAAAAGGCTGGGAGAGGCAAGCTCATAAAACACCAAAATTGTGACAAACACGTGTCTCAACACCTATGTACCAGTTTAATAAAATGCAACCTCTTCTATACTACCAAACCCCATGAGACCTATATCTCACACAATACAAGGCCTTTCTATTCTTAGCTGCTCCAAAGAAGTCACATTGCTTATTCCACATCCAGTCATATGTATTCCCATCATCCATCCATTCTCATCCAGTCACATCTCATCACATTTATCCTCATCACATCACATCACAACATATCCACATTGCATCTCATCCATTCATATCACATCACATCCATCTACATTACTTCATATCCACATCACATCGACATATCATCACATCACGTTCACATCTATTTACATTACTTCACATCCATTCACATCTACCCAAGTCCACATCACATCACATCTCATCTATCCACATCATATCTCATTCATTCATATCTAATCACATCCATCACACCCATTCACATCCCACATTCATTCACATGCATATCACATCACATCCTTTCACATATCGTTACATCTTATTCACATCTCATCACATCCACATCCACATCCATTCACATCACATCACATCTCATCCATATCTCATCACATCCACATCCACATCCATTTATATCACATCACATCACATCTCTCATCCACATATCATCACATCCACATCCACATCCATTTACATCACATCACATCTCATCTACATCTCATCACATCCACATCCACATCCATTTTCATCACATCACATCTCATCCACATCTCATCACATCCACTCACATCACATTCACATCTTATCACATCGCATTCACATTTAGTACCGTTTTCTACTTTCAATATACCGATAGGACTTTTTTAAGTTTCTGCCAATTGCTTGGCCTAGTTAAAGGTACATTTTCTCAATGGATATTTTCATATTCTTTATCAAATTTCTCAAGTGAAATATATTCAATATTCTTCTTGAGTAAAAGATTCATGGGATTTACAAAAATCAATTCTACCCATATTAATAATGCTCAAAATTTTACTTTTGATAAACACTCATAATTTGAATTATGCCAAAAATCCCTCTTTTACCATTTAATTACTTGGATCTCAAATATCATTGGAATTTCTCTTTTTTCATAAAAAAATTTATCAAAAAATTCCTCTTTTAGCGTTTAATTACTTGGATCTCAAATATCACAGGAATTCCTCTTTTTGTATAAAAATAAATTTACCAAAATTTACTTTTTTCTCATAATCAATTAATTATGCATAATTACAAAAAAAATATTTCTCATGAATATGATGAAAATCATTCTTTTTGCATAGGATGTCCAATCCTAGAATATGGTAGGAAGTCCTCTTTTAGCATTATGCATAAAAATAAGATATGTATTATTTTCTTAAATTTTACCATAGCTTCGCTGCTATTACTGATAATTCTCAATTTTTTTCTAAAGAATAAAAGCTTGTAATGAAAATATGATAGTAGTTCCTCTTTTATGCTTAAAATCAAACTATGAATTTAAATCATAATAATCATAAACTTAATTATGATTATCCCACTAGATTAAGCTCATTCCATTATTTCTCTTTTTCCAGATTAACAAGATAATCTATTTCTTATTTAGAATCAATCAAAGTAGTTTTTAACTACTTATAAATAATCTAAAAGAAATAACCATTATTTTGTTAGCACAAAATCATTAAAAATATCATTTTCTTAATCTCTAGCTTAACAAGCCTAGAGTTTAGCTTTGAATTAAGAGACTATCATTGAGAAGCATCATTTTTCAAGGGATTTAGCCATAAAGATGGGTATTCTTTTAGAGAGAGAGATTTACTTAAAGAAAGCATTACAAATAAGCATAAAGATTAACTTTCTCTTAATTAAGCATTAAGACTTTAAGAAAAAGCTTGATTTGAATTAAAACAATTATTTAGAAAGCTTCTCAAGCTTGAGAGGGGTTGAGAAGAAGAAAGTCATTGAGATAAATTGGAAAAAATCATAAAATTTGATTTTATCTCCAAGTTTGGCTTGATTCTCTATTATCAGTGAAGCCCCAAACCAATCAATTGGTCCACCAAGAGGAGAAGAGAAACTCCAAGAGTTTTTGTAGAGAGAGAGAGAGAGAGCTCCAAGCTCCAAGAGAGAGGAAAATTTAAAGGATAATAGAATATGATTATTTTAATATAATACTGGCATAGTAGAGCTTCAATATTTTATTACAAATTACTAAGAGTTTATTTATAGGTGAGGGAGGCCACTAACCAAGTCCAACTGGATTTTTGAATTTTCTAGGTTCAGTTTGACTCGATTTGGACAAGATTTGGACCAGTTTGGCTCCCTTTTTTATTTGGTTTGATCCAGGAGAGAGGAGAGATAAAAATATCACAATTTTTTTGAAATAAAAATGCTTCCACACAATTGAAAGAGGTTCCTACCTCAAGAGTCTCCCTTTCCTTACCAAGGTGTCAAAAATGCATCATTACTCCAAAATATCTTAATTTTTTAGTAATATCTCATAATTTAAAACTAATAAACCTTGTACTCAGTCAACTCTTCATCTTATGTGAGCATTTACTCATTTTTGGATATTTTCTTTTATTCTTTGGATTCATCTCATCCCAACACTTGGATTAATCCAATTAGCCCATTGGAACCTTAATTGGACCATAATCCAAAAATTTCTGGAAAATGTAGACCCTTAGGGTAAGGTCCCTTATACTATTTTCAATTAATTCCTAATGCACATTAGAAAGTTCATTTTGAACTTCTGTTTTAAGGGAAACCATTTTAGACACTAGGAGGATTTTTATATCCAAAGATATCTCAATTTTAAATTATCTCTCTCTAGACATTTTCTCTCTCTAGGCCAAAATCGGGTAAAACAATATCTTTCTTTTATTGCAGAGAGGGGAATAATTACAAGAACAGAAAGGGAGGTTCTTACACCTTTACACCTCAAAAGCTAGAGGGAGAAGTCTTACATCCTACCCCACTTAAAAAATGCGAGATATCCTCATCTCGCAGAGCAGCTGGAGGGAGGATAAACTTTTTCACCTCAAGATCCAACTTATTCTGGGGTTCCTTATAGTATGGTCAACCCACACAGAATCCTGGGATAAATATCCCTTCTACAAGAAGAACATACAGATCTCATTATCAGAGAACAATTCATTCAGAACATATCATTCATATCCTTAACACAATAATGATCCATCAAACCGAAAATTCTATCTAAACATTCCCACGGAAATTTCAGTTATGCAAGTTCTCAATTTGTCAGAGAGGGGAATAATTACAAGATCTTTCTTTTATTGGCAGAGAGGGGAATAATTACAAGAACAGAAGGGGAGGTTCTTACACCTTTACACCTCAAAAGCTGGAGGGAGGAATCTTAAGATCTTTGCCCCTTCATCATCTGCATTAACCATGTCTGATAAATCCTTAATACACTTCTACATGAAAAGTTGTTTGATTATTGCATATCCATACTAGCCTTGATTTCTCCATGCTAGTGTATGCATTAACAATGTACAATCGCGTAGTAGTCTCCCCCCATATAAAAGGCAAACATTGGTATCGAGACTAACCTAATTGATATGCATAATATTATCTTTGAGTAATACATTTTTTACTCTGAATATCATGCATGTGTAGGAACAAAACTACTATAGGCATATGTACATGACGACTATCCTCCCCTCATGAAAACATTAGAATATATAAGAGTGGCTTGTATGATTGATCAGACCATTGTGATTAAAAATTTAGATGTCCCTATAGCCAACATCAACCTTCCTAACCGAGGTGCCAAGTACTATCATAAGGATTTCTTCTCTCAATACTTCCCCCACATCTCAATGCATGGGGCATATGGATTGCATACATGCACCATCCTCTCTAACAATCCCAAAATAGCAACATCCAAACTAGTCATGCCATATAAATGGTTTTATAGTTCATGCTTTGTGTCATACAAATGTAATTATGCAAAACACACGCCCTCTTCTTGTGCCCCATTTAGTAAAGTTCTAACATGACTATTATATAATACAGTGCCATGAACTTAAAATTTATATATATATCCATTTCTAGAAAACATTTCATCAATACCTGAACTCAAAATTTATATATATCTCCATTGCTAGAAAACATTTCATCAATACATGGCCATCCACAATGGTATAAAATCTAGGGCACTATTGTAAGCCCATATATTCTTCCTAAACAACTTGCTTTTGGCATCATTGCCATGCAATAGAATTTTTAAAATCTTGGGTGGTTTCTCTAATGGTAACAATGACACAACTAACTTTACAGTAACAGTTTCTCATAACCTGATGTATAGTTATTTTTATCTCTTGTTTCTAATTAAGCATGGAAAACAATATAAAAATGATTAAGAGAACCCATTGAATGAAGAGTAGGATTACTCAACACCAATGTGTGCATATTTCAGTGTTTATATCCTATCTTAAGGGAAATCGATGAAGAACAAAGAGGAACCTCCCTCTACTTTTATCACCACACCCCTGATGTGAAAAATATGTTCTCTTGTAGTGACAATGAGAAGCCCTAGTTGCGTCTAACACAACCCTTCTACTTCCAATTGGAGTTTCTATTGCATTCCTTTCTCCATAAGTAACTTGCACACATTCTTGGTCATTATGTTTTTGTGTCTAATGTTACTCCCTAGAATAATTGATTACTATGCTAATAAATCCACCCTTGCTTCTATAATTCCAATTGCCTATTTTTAAAACATTATTCTTTATCTAGCAATATTACAACATGCTTTGTGTGTTAAATAAAAAATCTTCTTCAATTAAGGTGTGGTAAATGTGAAACATTACCCAATTCTAAAAGTCCTTTTTTTCTTCATCTAACCATATTCTATTTATAAACACAATTAAATCCCAAGGACTTTAAGCTCATAAAATCTCTCTCTCTCTCTCTCTCTCTCTCTCTCTCTCTCTCTCTCTCTCTCTCTCTCTTTCTCTCTCTATGTATTCATGTATTTATATGCACACATGCACATACACAAACACATAAAATCTCTCTCTCTCTCTCTCTCTCTCTCTCTCTCTCTCTCTCTCTCTCTCTCTCTCTCTCTCTCTCTATGTCTCTCTCTATGTATTCATGTATTTATATGCACACAAACACATATGTATGCATGTCAGTGTATGTACATGTATTGTACAAACATATTAAAATGCACACATATTATGTGTATGTCTATGTGTAAGTATGATGTTCCGAATGAGTAAAATTATATACATCCATAAATATTACAAACAATGACATAAACTCATATCAAATTTCCATTACTACTAATGATGATAATTTATTACTCATATATGCATAAACTTGGAGTGCTCAAGCCTATGAACCTTTGTTAATGACTAATATAACTCATACATCATTTGAGGGGGGTCACATAGCACTTACTTAACATCACTTACTATTTTTAATATTTTAGTATAATGGGGGTTTTTTAATTCAAATTATTAATACTCATACTTTCAAAAAGGAGATAAACAAGAAATGTTACATGCATGTAATTAAAATAGGGTAATTACATGCATGCATACATGTGTGATTTATGGGTTTTTATAGAGTGACCCCTCCCCTTGCACACATGCACACACACACACATGAAACAAGAAAAAACTTGTAGGGTGACCCCCACACAAGTGCATGCACACATGGACACACACACCCACAAAATCATGTTCAATATCATGTTGAAACATGCCCTACATAATTTCTTCCATGCCCTTGCACAACTCATGCAAAATATAGGACATGCCAAATATGTGAATAGACATAATTCCTTCCATGCCCTTACACAAGTCATGCCTTACATAATTCCTTCCATGCCCTTGCACATAAGTCATGCAAAGGATAGGATCATGCCAAATATGTGAATAGACATAAATATAGTACATAGCATGTAGAGGATTAGCTAGAAGGAGGTAACAATGATGCTATAGAATAACTATAGTTTCTCAAGACACCAAATATTCTCTGTAAAATATGCCTCATTTAGTACTCATTTAGTCTAGAAAAACTAAGTTTGAAGTACGGGGGGCAAAAAATATTTGTTAAGTTCTGTTACCATATTATAGTAGTGATGTGTGTGAACACACTTAGGACCGCCGGGGCACTTTTTCCCTCACTAGGAGGTTTTTTCCCCCGTGCATTGTATATACGCCCATTATCTTTTAGGGTTGGTTATCTTTCATTTTTGGCACTCATAATACACTACTGTGTTGTGCTCAAGCTTCCTCATCTTCTTGAAGTTGTGTGTGCATTCCTGCAACCCTAATTCCAACAATTGGTATCAGAGCAGGCTTCCTCCTCCCGGGCAGCATCACCGGCACCTGCCGCTTCATCTCCTCCGATTGCAACGAGGTTTCACGAGCGTCTGCAGGTTAGTATATGGCGTGGGTAAGCCCGTAGGGCTTGTTCGTTTCAGAATTTTGATCTGAAGTCATTTCGCCCTCCGTTTTTGCATTCCAAGTACTGCGCAGGCAAAATCGTCCTTCTGTGCAGATTTTCTGTCAAGATTAAAATCTGCAGGACAGGTGCCCATTCGTCTGTTTTGGGCTGTGCTACATAGCACAGGTCGATTTTATACAGGTTTACCTCTTACAGACAGCATTTACATCTAGTAGTACAGTCATTGGCCATGGCTGACAACAATGATGTATTTCGCATGTTGGCTGCTGAGGATAAGTTGGATGGCACCAACTATCCATTGTGGGCATATATGATGCGACATGTATTGGTAGCAAAGGGGTTATGGAACATTGTGCAGGGTATTGATGCACGTCCTATTGTGGCTGGGAATGCTGCAAACACATCAGAAACAGGTACTGTTGATGATGGTGCAGGCACAAGTGCTGTAGCAGCTGTTCGAGAACCACCACTTTCAGCAGAGCAGATTCGTTGGGATGGTAGAGATGCGCAGGCTCATGCCTTGATTGCGCTTTCTGTCAAACGTACCATTATCCCACATATTCGCTCCTGCAGGACTTCTAAGGATGCTTGGGATGTACTTGCCACATTGTATCAGGCAAGAAATGAGGCTCGTGTTGCTTATCTCCGAAAACAGTTGGAGAGTGAGCATATGAACGAAGGTGATTCTATGGATAGCTTTTTGACAAAGATCAAGGATTTCAAAGAGCAGCTCATTTCTGCAGATGAAATCCTGTCAGACAGTTCACTTGTGCAGACTGTTTTGAATGGTCTACCAGATTCTTATCAGGGTTTTGCTTCCACTCTTCGCTTGATGATGAAAGGCAATCCCAATCTTATCATTTGAGGAGTTAGTTTCTGTTTTGCTGCAAGAAGACCAGTCAAGGCAAAACAGGAATATTATGCGTGTCGCAGATCAAGCTTTCGTTGCTAGTCAGAGAAGCGGGAAAGGTAAAGCTGGCTTTTCTTCTAGTAAGCAGAAATCTGCAAATGCTGTGCAACCAAAGAAGGAAGACAAAGATGAGAAGAAGGGTGACAAACAGAAGACATTTTGCAAGTACTGTAAGGGAAATGATCATGTCATCAAAGCGTGTCCTAAGCTGGCTGCGAAAGAGGCTAAGAAGAAAGAGGCTGGTATGGCTGTTGCAGATGCCTCTCCTTCTAACAATGAATCTGCTAATGTTGTGCTAGATACAGAATGGGCATTCAATGCGCAGTGCAGTTATGACCCATCTTTGCATGACACATGTATGTCTGCAGTAGATTCAGATGTATGGTACTTTGACAGTGGTGCCACTAAGCATATCACCTCGCAGCGCAGTTTATTCACTTTCCTTGAGTCTGCTCCCACAGGGAATACTGTCACTTGTGCCAATAACTCCTCTTATCCCGTTGAAGGAGTTGGACAGATTGTGCTGAATGTTGCAAATGGCAACACCTTTACACTTTTTGATGCATTGTATGTGCCAGGGATCAAAAAGAATCTGCTGTCAGTCTCCGCATTTGCCAAAACAGGTTTGGTTGTAAAATTTGTGGATGACAGATGTACTGTTCATGATCTCTCTTGTGGTGACATCATTGTAGCATCTGGTTCACTATGTCGAGGGCTGTATAAGCTCAATATGGATGGCAAATGTGTAGAGGATTCAGCATGTGCTATTATGGATACGCAGGCTATTTCAGATGCAAAACTGTGGCATGCACGTTTTGGTCATCTGAATTTTGCAAGTTTGCTGCGCCTGCAGAAATCTGAAATGGTGTCTTCTTTGCCTAAGCTTGAGGCACCTGTCAAGCATGTTTGTGAGGGCTGCATATTGGGTAAAATGCAGCGTGCTTCCTTTCCCAAAGATGGATCAGTGAGAGCTGAACGCAGATTGCAGCTTGTTCACAGTGATGTTTGTGGTCCCATGCAAACTCCATCATTTGGAAACTACCTTTACTTCGTGACTTTCATTGATGATTTTACCAGGCATGCATGGGTATATCCTTTGAAGGCAAAGTCCGAAGTGTTTTTGTGCTTCAAACAGTTTTTGGTTATGGCTGAAAATGTGTCAGAAAGTAAGATGGGCACCCTCCGTTCAGATCGAGGGGGGGAGTATATGTCTTCAGAATTTAATGCATTTCTGGCTGAGCGTGGGATAAAACACCAATGTACAGTGCCGTATACACCACAGCAAAATGGTGTGGCTGAGAGAAAAAACAGGTCTCTCATGGAAATGGCAAGATGTATGGTTAAGAGTCAAAGTCTACCACATGGTTTTTGGCTTGAGGCTGTCATGTGTGCCACTTATGTACTAAACAGGTGTCCCACCAAAGCATTACAGGTTGTCACTCCATATGAGGCTTGGCATAGCCGCAAGCCATCTGTTGGCCATTTACGTGTTTTTGGTTGCCTGGCATATGCATTAGTGCCTGTGCAACATCGCAGAAAATTGGATGACAAAGCTGTCAAATGTATTTTTGTTGGATATAGTGCTGAGAGCAAAGGCTATCGTTTGTATCATCCACAGACAAAGCGCATTTTGGTTAGCCGTGATGTTGTATTTGTGGAAGATGCAGTTCAGCCCTTGGTTTCATGTACTAAGGAGACAGATATCAGCTCACGTGATGTCTATGATACATTGTTGCCTCTTTTCAGTGGTGCACAGTCAAGTGCAATACCTCATGAGGCAGTTTTTCAGCCTATGCAGGTTTTAAATGATGGCACAGATCAGCCTATATCTGATGCAGATGTGCATGATGCACTTGAGGATGAGAGACAAGAGATTGAGGGCTCTAGGAATATGCCTAGATGGCTGGTGCAGACTTTGCGTGACAGCAAGTTGGATGCCCCTTTGTCTAGTCGCACTCGTTCTGGCTCTCATGGTGCCTCTTATGCGTCAGATTGTTATGCATTGGCTGTTTCTAGTATGTGCGATGAAAGTGAGCCTGTTTCATTTGATGAGGCACAAAGTTCAGAAAATTGGATGGCTGCTATGCAAGCAGAATACGATGCTATTATGAAGAATGGTACATGGTCTTTATGTGACTTGCCCCCTGGCAAGAAGGCCAGTGGCACTAAGTGGGTATACAAATTGAAGCGTAAGCCTGATGGCACAGTGGATCGCCATAAGGCTAGGCTTGTTGCAAAAGGTTATGCTCAAGAGAAGGGCATTGATTTTGATGAGACTTTTGCTCCCACATGTCGTATGACCACTGTTCGTAGCATCTGTGCATTAGCAGCTCATAATGGTTGGAATGTACATCAGCTGGACATAAAGACTGCGTTCTTAAATGGAGATTTGCATGAGGAGGTGTATGTATCGCAGCCTCGTGGTTTTGTTCAAAGAGGGCAGGAAAACAAAGTGTGCAGGTTAAAAAAGGCTTTATATGGTTTAAAGCAAGCTCCACGAGCTTGGTATGAAAAAATACATGCATACTTGACTGCACATGGGTTTCAGAATAGTCCAACAGAAAGCACTTTGTATGTTAAACGTGTGGATGGTGTACATCTAATCATTGCTCTCTATGTCGATGACATGCTGCTCACAGGACCAAATGAGAGTCATATTGCTGATTTTAAGGCTGATTTGAATGCCTCTTTTGAGATGTCAGATTTGGGGCATTTGCATCATTATTTGGGGATACAATTTAAGCAGTGTGATGGAGGTATTGCTTTGTGTCAGACAAAGTATATTGAAACATTGTTGCGGAGATTTGGCCTTGAAGACTGCAAGCCTATTGCTACTCCAATGGAGACAGGTTTGAAGTTGAGTCTTCATGATGCTGGAGATCATTTTGATGTCACACTCTATCAGACAGCTGTTGGTTGCCTCATTTATGTATGCATTACGAGGCCAGACATTCAGTTTGCAGTCTCACAGGTGAGCAGATTTATGCATAGCCCAGGCATTAAGCATTGGCAGGCAGTGAAGCGTATCTTTCGCTATTTGAGTGGTACTCGGCATCTTGGGTTGTTTTATCCCAAGGGGGGATCATTGCCGCCAGATTTACATGTTTTTTCAGATTCTGACTGGGCTGGTTGTTATGACACACGCGTGTCCACGAGTGGTTTTTGCTTCATGCTTGGAAGCTCATGCATATCATGGTTGAGCAAGAAGCAGCCTACTGTGGCCACTTCTAGTTGTGAAGCTGAGTACAGGGCAGCTTTCACAGCTACGGTTGAGTGTGTGTGGCTCAGACGCCTTATGGCTGATTTGGGTGTTGGGCAGCCATCTGCCACCACCATCTTCACTGACAGTCAGAGCACATTGGCAGTTGCGCGGAACCCAGTGTTCCATGCTCGTACGAAGCACATTGAGGTGCACTACCATTATGTCAGGGAGAGACTCTCTGCAGGAGAGATCAGTTTGGCTTATGTGCCAACACAGGATAACCTTGCAGACCTTTTCACAAAGGCTCTGCCTCGTGAAAAGTTCGAAGCTTTTCGCAAAGCTTTGGGCTTACTCCCTTTTGTGGATTCGTCCACATAGCTAGACACTTCCCTATACATGAGTGCTAGCTCTTGTTCACCGCATCACTCCAGGGGGGATTTGTTACCATATTATAGTAGTGATGTGTGTGAACACACTTAGGACCGCCGGGGCACTTTTTCCCTCACTAGGAGGTTTTTTCCCCCGTGCATTGTATATACGCCCATTATCTTTTAGGGTTGGTTATCTTTCATTTTTGGCACTCATAATACACTACTGTGTTGTGCTCAAGCTTCCTCATCTTCTTGAAGTTGTGTGTGCATTCCTGCAACCCTAATTCCAACAAGTTCCCTTAAGTTATCGATTCACTTTCTCTACAATGTCTTGTTTTCTACTACGAGCATCAAGTGCTATCTCTACATTGTCTATGATCATCAATTATGTTTGATCTTATGAGCTATGTCCACATAAAACTTGTAAATACAATAAACTCACATGAGTCTCATTTTTACCACCCTTGGCTCGTATTTCATTGTACCTATAGGAATTTCTGTATGACTCCCCACCTATTGAACTCATGTTACTCCTATAGGAATCATGCCATTACACCTGCAAAGCAACACCCTACGTACCACATGTTGTCCCTGTTGTGTGTACCAATACTTTCAGCCCAGCATAGCAGAGCAAACCTCCCAACTGATCCAATAGCCTTTGCACAAGAATTGGGGAGAGAAGTGGCCAAAAGTATAGGACCAATCATGAGAGATAATGGATGAAGTAGCTCTAGAAAGGCTGCATAAATCATGAAGTTCACGCACAAGTTCAATGGAGAGGGAAATCCTAGAATACATCTTGAGGTCTTCAGTCTAGTTTGTGGGTGAGAGTAACGAGCTCACGAAGACCAATGCCTTTAGCCTTACACTAGATGTGAAGGCTTGTGATTAGTGTCGAACCCTAAGAGTTGAAGAGCGTCTAAACTTTATCAGTTATTCCTAAAGTAGCTTGTGCATGAGGGAGCTTTGTAGAGTGTGGTTGAGAGAGAAGAAGATGATTCAATGAGAGACTTTATTAGTCGTCTCAAGCATTTGATCTCTCATTATACTCTACATGAGTACTTCTCCAACTTAGCTACTTGATTGATTTATCCACCGGCTTAAACATGAAGATATCCATAATGATTTGTTCATTAGAGGTATCACCACTTGGGAGGATGTCACAGCTAATTCCATCCAACTTGAGGGGATAGCTTGATGATAAGGGGAGTCAGAGGTTCAGATTCTAAGTCTGTTGAGGACTTGGATTGACTTCTCAAAATCTCTCCAAGAGAAAATGAAGGCTAGAAAAGTTTTAGACAATGTGCACATGTACCCAAAGAGAGAGGTTCATTGGTGTTCCATTTGCTGCCAAAATGACATACCACTAGTGAATGTCCAATTTTAAGAGCTCATTACAATGGTAATTATAGCCAGAGCTTCAGATTCTAAGTCTGTTGAGGACTTGGACTGACTTCTCAAAATCTCTCCAAAGAGAGAACGAAGGCTAGAAAAGTTTTAGACAATGTGCACATCCCAAAGAGAGAGCTTCATTGGTGTTCCATTTGATGCCAATGACATACCACTAGTGAATTTCCAAGTTTAAGAGCTCATTATAATGGTAACTATAGCTTTTGTGGGTTTTATGGTCATGAATCCCAAGAGAAAATGAAGGCTAGAAAAGCTTCAGACAATGTGCACATATACCCAAAGAGCTTCATTGGTGTTCCATTCGTTTTACCAAGGACATACCACTAGTGAATGTCCAATTTTAAGAGCTCGTCTCGTTTTTACAATGGTAACTATAGCTTTTGTGGGTGTTATGGTCATGAGGCCCGAGATTGCCAAACACGCATACAATCTATTTCCAACACAATGAGACCACACTAGCCTTGCTGGCACCGCACAACGAACACTAGCCCTCGATCCTGTAATAAATCAAGCCATGGTTGAGCATCCCACACAACAATCTATCAAAGGGAATGCACAATGCACCCAATGTGCCATTACCTCCACCAGTCTTAGGGCTGCAACCACCTCCACCAAGGGTGACACCTCTTAATCAAGTAAGCTTTGAGGAGCCTACATATTACCAAGAATATGAGGTGGATGGCGAACCCATCCCACACCTCTTTGAGGACCCCACGGAGCTTCATCTTGAATATTATATAGTGGATGGGAGAGGGAGAGTTGGGCCAGTTTACCAAACTTGCAATAAGGGAAGGGGCTGGGACATTAATGCAATGGGTAGGAGAATGCCTCTTCAATGTTACCACTATCAAGGTCCCCATCGAGTTTCGGAATGACCTATAAAGTTTCCTCAAGTCAACCAAGCTGTATCCTCAAACATGCCACCAGCTACTTGTAACCATTGTGGCATAGATCATTGGATTAAAGACTGCCGCCCCAATAAGACTATGGTGAACGAGTCCACATACGGGACCCATCATCACACCCCTAAACATGATTGGGGTAAGTAATCAAACCCAAAGTTAGATCTTGAAAAATCTAGATCACACAACTTTAAATGCTATCACCCAATTATAAGCTTAAAACCCAACATGTTCTCAAGCAACGATCTATGGCCTTGGTAGCAGAGTCTAAGAAGAAGAAAGGCCATAGGAGAAAAACGTGGATGAAGAATGGGAAAATGACAGAGGCTAAAAAGACAAATGTCGGAATGCCTCAAGAGCTAGTCTTCATTTAGGACCTAGAAGAGGACTTGAACTCCTTGGACACAAGGGTCCATTTGAACTTGGTAGGGAGATATCGCCCAAAACCAAGAACACAGGAAAGGAGATCCCATGGGAACCTGTAATTCCTAAAACTAAATCACACATGAAAAATCTTGGCTCTTATCTTGACCCTCAGAAGGAGATTAAGCAAGTCAAAGAATTTAGTGATTTAGTTACAAAAACATAAGAGGATCTCGAATTAGAACCCAAGAAAGTGAGAGTCAAATATTGTACACCCTAATATCTTAATGACTACTACTAAGATTCACAAACCCCTGAATGTTCCCAATGTCATCATGGAAGAGACTGAGGCCTCCACTAACCACTTGTAGCATGATCCCTGATTGGTTCAAGGGACAATTATCATATGGAAATCGTGAGCCCATCTCAGATATGGATTTTCCAATCTCACTAACACCTTTTTATGGAAAGGAGGTCATGAATGCACCACTAAACATCCCCAAATTGTTGGAATTAATGGCCTCGTAAACAAGTACAACAATAACCACCCGATTCAGTGGAAATCCTAAATTGTTTGAAGCAATCACAGCTCTTCTTAATGGAGAACTCAATGTAGGATTACCACCATTTGCTGACATGCATAAGGCACATCCCCAATATACAATGGAGACGCCTCGAGTTGGGCCCAAATCAACAATCCTAGTGGAAGAAGAAAACACCAAATCTATGGTTAAAATTTCACTTAATAAACTAGGACAATACTTTGAAGGTGATGAGTCTAACGCATTACTACCAGTCACTACCAAGGGCATCATAGTAATGGGAGTCCTAGATGGTGGTGCAGGAGTGAGCATAATAACCAAGAAATGCTAGGAAAATTTGGCCAACGCGTCTGGAAGTCTTATAAATCATTCTCAAGATGGCTGACGGGACTATTACCAAACCTATCAGGATGTTATGATATTTAAACATAAAGGTTCTTAAACATTACGTTAAACATACCTTCATTGTTATGGACTTTTCCAAACAAGCCGAATCATATGAAATGATCTTAGGATGCCCCTTCATGAGAGAGGAAAAGATGGTACATGACTAGTCTAAGAACCATGTCTACCTCCAATTTGATGATTCCATCCATCAGGGTTGAACTTGTGACTAGCCACGTACATCCTATGGATAGTGGAGGACTTTTTGAAAATTGTTCAGACACCACCACTCATTTAGCCTCATTACAATATTGCTATACTTTGCAAAGAAGAGACCGCTATAAGGAAGGACCCACCCTACAAGGATGCCTATTGAGCCTGAAGATGATCTAAACTAGATACATATGATGGCTATAATCATGTAGTTAGGGAGAACCAGAGGATCTACATGGGTTACACCTGATGGTAAGGAACTCCCCAAGGTTATGCCATTATGAATGATTCCTGCTCTACCTTTTGATGCCAAGGGGATTGGTTATATTAAACTTGAGTCCACATGGGGTGGCTCTACCACAAGCACCAATGATGGTGAGGAGTCAAAGAGACTGGAAGCAACACCAACTCCTCACAATTACTACTATGAGCAAAATAGAGTTAACAACATCAAGAGAAACAATGGGAAGTAAAATGGAAATTGCGAAGAGTAGATTTGAATCTGATACTGAGTGTGCCAATTTGAAGAAAGGAATGAATTTCTTCAAAACACCAAGGAGCATCTCCAAAAATGGTGAAGATGTAAATGCTATGCAGACAATCATCATAGAAGGCTACAAGAGAGGACAACTACTACCCGATGGTTGCAATATGCTACTGCATTTGATGCACATTGCAAGTTTATTGACAACTGGGGAGAGGAACTACAAAAAGTTATGTATTGCAACCCTCCTCCCACTCAGTTGTTGATAGCCAAATTGGATGTCACCAATGAACCAAAGCTTAATCATTCCACTAGGTAGAAGAAGAACAAAGAGTGGTCCCAAAAAGAGAAGGAGGCAGAAGATGTCTTAGCTAAGGTAGTAGCTGAGGAAAATCAGGAGCCAACACCTAACTTATGCCCTGCCCCAGAGCACTATAAATCTTTTATAATTGAGGACCACAAGTTAGTGTTTGATAATGCCATATAAAACCAACAAGTGAGGCAAAAGGAATCTATGATGGTCCCAGCTGAAGTAAAAGAAGTAGACTTGGCTAAACCTGGGGAAGACCCTAAGCTAGTCTTTATAGCACAAGACCTCACTCCGAATCAGGAAGCTTGACTCATTGAAGTCCTCAAGGAATATAAGGATTGCTTCACATGGACTTACCATGATATAAATGGAGTACCTTCTGAGGTTGTGCAGCACACAATCCCCATGGTACCAAATGCTAAACCTATCCACCATCAGAGCGACCTTATCCAATGAATCCAAAGTATGCTAAAATTGTTAAAGAAGAGATAGACAAGCTCCTCGAATGTGGATTCATCTATGAGATTGAACATTCGGCATGGGTTTCACCCATTGTAGTTGTGCTGAAAAAGAATTAAAAATTACGAGTATGTTTGATCTCAAAAAGGTCAATGTAGTAACAAGACAAGATCATTACCCCTTACCGTATTTAGAACAGTACTCAAATGAGTAGTTTGGCAAGGAAGCAAACATCTTCTTAGATGGGTATTCAAGATATAACCAAATTTCCATTGCTCCAAAGGATCAAGCAAAAGCTGCTTTTGTTACCGAACACGGAGTTTACACCTATAGAGTTATGCCATTTGTCTTGAGACAAATGCACCAACCACATTCCAATGGCTTATGAACTCTGCCTTTAAAGATTTTTTAAGGACATTTCTTGAAGCTTTCTTAGATGATTTGTGCATTCATTCATCATGGAAGGATCATTTATCCTACTTACGAAAGGTATTTGAATGATGCATACTTTATCGCTTATCTCTAAACCCATTCAAACATGAAGTTACCTTAGGACATATAGTGTCCAAAAAAGAGATTTCCACAAATGAGAGTAAATCAAAATTATCATGGAATTACCCGCACAGCAACAAACTACAATGGAGTACAAAGGTTTTTTGGACATATAGGCTACTACAGGAGACACATCCTCTTCTATGCCAAGATTGCACATCCCTTGTACAAGCTTCTCATTATATTTGAGTGGAAAAAATAATGCCAAAAAGCCTATGACACATTGAAGAAAGCTTTGGCTAGTGCTCCCATATCACGAGTGCCAAACTGGGATGTTATCTTCCTGTGCATATTGATTCTTCTAACTTTGAAATTGGATGTGTCCTAGATCAACCAAGTGAACATAAATTGGACTAGCCCATAAGGTTTTCCAATCAATAATTGTGCGAGGTTGAGATGAATTATACCACCACAGAGCATGAAGGTTGAGGAATGGTATATGCTGTGAAGAAATTCTGACATTAGTGAGAGAGAGAGAGAGAGAGAGAGAGAGAGAGAGAGTGCTAAGAGAAGGTGGTAGGGATAATAAAGCAATTAAATGATATAAAAGTAAGTGTGTGTGTGTGTGTGTGTGTGTGTGTGTGTGTGTGTGAGAGAGAGAGAGAGAGAGAGAGAGAAAGAAAGAAAATCTTTTTGCATCAATTGTATGTTGTGAATCTTAAGTAGAGGAAAAGTAGCTTAGATCTTGCATGAGGTGGTCTTACTGTGTCACCCATTTGAGTACATATTATTTTGTCATTTACACATTATTAATAAGAAAGGAGATAATTGTAATTTATAAGCTAAAGAAGAAAAGAGAGCATAATGTGTGCACCCTCCCCTCCCCTCCATGTATGTATGAATACTTTTTTGAATGTATAATGTATAAAAAGGCATCATACACGAGCCTATTAAAGTTCTAAAACCCTTTATGAAATAGGGCATTGATTTTGTGGGAGCCATCAGTCTAGTCACATAATGTAGTACCCAAATAAGGTACATTTTAATAGCTATGGATTATATCACAAATGGGTTGAAGCAAGAACTTCAAGAAAAGAAGATGTTGTGGTAATAGCTAAGTTTCTTTATGAGAATATCATTACCTGCTTTGGTTGTCCTTAGAGCTGTAAGTGACCAAGGGAAACATTTTATAAATGATGTGAACCGACATCTCACCACAACGTTCATAATCTCACGCCGCAAGTTCACTCCATACTACCCATAAGAAAATGGCCAAGCTGAGAGCACCAATGAAGTCCTCGTTTCCATATTAACAAAAACTGTTAAGCTCGACACAATGATTGGGAATTCTAGCTCATAGTAGCTTTATAGGCTTACCAAACCTCTTACAAAGTTGCAATTATTTTCACACCATTTAAGATTATATACGGGGTTGAGGTAGTAATTCCCTAGGAATTCATGATACCCAGCTTAAGGGTAACAGTGCCTGAGAGACTTGAAGGTAACATGTTGGCCGACCGACTATTCATTCTTAAACAACTGGAGAAAGAAACATAAATTATTATACAAAACATGTTAAAAGAAAAGGATCAACAAAAAAAGTGGTTTGATAATAATATCAAGGATAAGGAAATGAATGGAGACCTTGTACTTATGTACAGAGTCTGCAAATGAAAAAAAGAAACTAAAGTAAAAGGACCATTTCGAGTCTGCAAAATAACACCTCAAGGTACCATGTGTGTTAAATTCCTTGATGGGGTTGAAACTATAGGCTTCCTTAATGGTAGTAAATTCAAAAAGTATTATGGTCCTCTTACTGAGGAAGCCTTATAGATTGACATAATTTGTCATGATAAAAAGACAGTGAAGGAAAAAGTGGAATTAAAGAAAGCTCAGGTTTGACAAAAAGCTAAAGAAAGGCAATCCGACACAATAGCAAGACAAGAAGCTATCCTTAGATCAACACAAGCCTTTATGGTGGGAGAACATTAGGGGAAATTTGGGCTCCACAAGCCTTTGTGTGGGAGAACATTAGGGGGCTCCAAATGGGCCCTTTAAAGGCTTTCTCTCTCTTCCTGGAATCTAGGAAAAGTGTAAAAATAATATTATTATATTAGATTTCTCTCTCTTCTTTTTAAATTTAAATTCACCTTTTTTCATATTTTCTAAAGAGATTCAATGCTTATTTATTTTGTAATGTTCTTAAATTCTACGTATCTTCAACCCACTGTGAGTGAAAATTCATAAATGTGAAAAGCTAGTACTCTATAAAGTAAGAAAACAAGTACAATAATATTTTTGACATATGTAACTATGCAACTATATTTTTGACATAAGTACAACATGGAATTGAAAGATATTAATTGAAAATAGTGGTATTTTTTTAAAGAACTAGAAATATCTTGAAGCAAACTTAGTATTTTGAAAAAAAAAATCCAATGTGTATAAACACATTTAAGTTCTATTCTAGTGCATTTTCATGAAGTTATGGTGGTTGTAATTGGGCAAGTTTTCCTCATTCAATAGCCACTCTTCTCCATTTGAATTTCCCTCCATTCAAATCTTCAATCTCTCAAAGGAAGCCTCTAAGCTTTCACTTGAATCTCCTCTTTCCTCACATACTATTTATGCATGGACAACAATGAAGAGAGATTTGAATTTCTGGTGCCATCAAGTGGAACTAAAAAGTCATATTTGCCTTCATTGATTTTCTATATCCGGTTCTTTTACTGCCTAAGAAGTGTTATTACATCAAGAAGGGAATCAAGAAGTGTTGCTATAGTGCTCAATGGAGATATGGATATGTTTAGAGGACATCAATTTTATGTTATTTAAAACGCAAGTGTCTGAAATTAATGATGTTTTACTACACTTATATTTTGGCAAAGAAAGGATTTAATTACAATTTCAATATTGTTTTATGGTCTATAGAACATCAGAAACAATTCTAAGAAGCAATTTATACATGTGGACCTAGATGATGAGTATGCTCCTCTCTATAAGAAAACAGAGGCTTCTAAGATCAACCCTTATGTAATGCAAAACAAGCCAAGAAATTAGGCAGACAGCATTTTGATGTATGGATGGAAGGATCAATTTACCCACCTGATGCCTCCACCCAGCAACCACCTAAATTTTCAGGCCTAACTTCTTTGTTCAAATATTTTTGTGAGGGCAATGCTAGCTTTCTTGGTTACACAACAAGGCTTGCTAGTCAGGTGTAAAGCATTTGGATATTGTCACAAAGGATGGTGATGATTAAGGAAGCTCAAATCAAGCAGTTAAATGCTCTGCAAGATGTGAAGAATGCATTTACTACAACTGAAGCTCAAGGTATTTGTGACAAAGTTGGTCTAAGTAGAGAATCCTATGCAACGATCTACAAACAAATGGATGCAGGTTTTCAATTCGTGTTGCAAAACAAAAGGGTAAATCTGCTCTCGTGCCCTTTTAATGTCAGAAAAGCAAGACAACAATTGAATAGCAATGTCCTTGAACTCAATGGTGAGCCTAAACACATAGTTCACTCGCATGTATTCAAGCATTTTTCTAAAGAAGTGACCTTAGATCTAAATCCAAATAACAATTATGTCTTGGATGTGTGCAAATTGCAAGCTGCATGGTGAAGTTCTATGATATGTCTATTATTAAAGAATGTGGTGGCACACTGAAATTTGTACTAAAACTTGATAAGAGTGAAATTTTGAAGAATCAAAAGATAGAAAGAGTAAGTTTGAAATTGATGAACAAGGCATTGGATCCTTCCATAAATCCAGGTGATCCTCTGTACTTCAGTGTTCAATCTAAAAATGAAATTTGGTGGCTCGCAACATTTGAGGTTCCAAAAGAGGATCATGAGATCCTAAAGATGTTTTTCAATCTAACAAAGGTTCCTAGTGTGATTCAACGTCAAAAAGCAAGTGAAATTCTATATATGGAAGGTTTTGGAGACTACTCAGTGAAATGGCATCTTGCAAGTGATTTGAAGATACTAAAGTGCATGTTTGGTGTCTCGAATGCTGCAAATGCAAAGTTCGCTTTGTATTGCATGCGCTCAAGGAAAAAGGGAAAGAATGCAAAAAAGTCATGGAATATGCATACTGGGAAGGATGGTGCATCGACTTATGATCAATTTGTATGGGATGGCAGAACAATGGTTAGGGTGGATCCAAAGTGGGACCCTATACTTGACGTTCCTTGACACGAGTTCATCCTTGTACACTACATGCCACGAATTGTAGAAAATTTGGTTTATGAATATATATGTTTTGCATATAAGATGCAAGTGAACTGAAGTTAGAGTCCCAAGCAGTGTGTAAGAGAGTGGAGGAGGTTCTTTCATGCATGGGTCTACATAAAGGAAAAGTGAAAATCAAGAAAGATGAGAAGAGATCAGTGTGAGTGGAAATGTGCCGTGCAAACCAAGTATTGGTGGAGCCAAGGCTATAAAATTTTTGTCACCACCAAAGAACCATGAAGGCCATTTATTAGTTCTTCAACCATGGAAGTATGAGGCATGGAGGAAGTTACACACATGGTTGTCCCAGATCGTAGGAATAATGGCCAAACTAGAATTGCAAAGGCTAATGTATGAATTGCTATTGATAAGGTTGCTCCACTTCTACAAAAAATGACATTCAACGAAGAAGATGCCAACAATCACTAATGTCTTTTCCTTTTACCTTGAATGCTCCGAGTGCTGGGTCTCATCGTTCATGATCCAGTCTGACTTCTTGAACCACTAAGGGATCCAGCTACCATCAGCATCCTTCATGTTGAAAAGCTCCACACTTTCAATGCTGCAGATGTGTTTTTTCCTAGAGCTCATATACAAAGGGAAAATAAAAAATTATTACCATTTCAATGGACTTAACAATCTAAATAACAAAAATAAAACTTTAAATAAATATTGTAAAGCTTGCACTCTGTTTTCCTTGTAGTTGAGTTGACAAATAACCCTGTAATTTTTCACAAATGACATCATGGCGGAAGGTTAACAAACAAAAAAAATTACAAAGATATCATGATTAGCAAACATAGCTCAACGAAGTTTACCAAATACTATTAAGATGGAAACATAGCTTAATAAAGTTTACTGGACTATAAAGATGGAAGAAAAAAGAGGCTAAGAGAAGAAGAAGAAGAAGAAGAAGAGATGAAGTAGATATGGCGAAAATAAGTGACGTTATAAGAGAGGCGAGAAATGAAGAGAACTAAGTTCAAATTGTGGAGAAAGTTTTCAAAGACTAGTTTTCAATTAGTCTAGCCTCATTTCCTGATATTCCTTTTGACATACATTTTGGTAGGTGGTATTCATGCTTGACATTCTTTTATTTTTTGAGTTTTATGCCAATATATTTTATTGCTCTTTTTTGAGCTTGAAATTGTAGGGAGGACCACTCTGGAAAAAAAGATCCATGTTACATGGATCTAGAATCCAAGCGCTCTCATTTGCTGGCCTTTTTTTTAATGGGCTCCAAAAGGGCCCATTTGGAGCTCTAATTTTCCCTAATGGTTGAAGGAGACAGAGAAACACATAGTACCTCTACGAACATCCATTCAATTGCCTATCCCTTATGGTAAAGTGCTCTACAATGAATTGCTTAATATACGAGGGCTAGTCTCAATTTAATTTCCTTCAATGCATGGAACCAGTTGGGAAAACCTCAACTCATAGACACCTCTTTAAAGGTGAAAAGTATCCATGGTAGTAATACCAAGGTTCTTGGGCTACTATAAATAGAAACATATCGATGATAGCAAGAAGCACCTGGTGGGAGACTTCCTAGTTATGTCTACGAGAACATTTCCTAAACCAATAATACTTGGGTTCACATGGATGAAGGCTGCTAAATGTAGGATTGACTAGTCAACAAGGCGTGTCTTTGTGGATGAAGCCATGGTTGGACATTCTACTCATAGCCCCATGTCAACTCTCACTCTTGTCGAGAGTCAACGAGAAAGAAGCTTCAACATCCACAAAATCTAAGGTAGTCCCCTCCACTTCATCGTCCATTGTTCAAGGAACTCTTGATTCTTTTACCTCCACATGGTAAACACCTCCATGTCAAAAGGACTAACAGATACAAGTGGCTAAAAAGTGGCTACCTTGAAATGGATTCCCAAGATTTCTCCACAAAATCTAAGGAAATCCCCTCCACTTCATCGTCCATTGTTCAAGGAACTCTTGATTCTTTTACCTCCACATAGCAAACACCTCCATGTCAGAAGAACGAACAAATACAATGGGCTAAAAAGTGGCTACCTTGAAATGGGTTCCCAAGATTCTTCCCTTCTATACCACCTTAACCAACAACGCAAAGAAGGCCTCAACATAATAATGGACACAGGAAGTCCAAATTACAGGTTACCCCAAAATGGATACCTAAATTCTTATTGAAAGCTCAAGGCTACTACAAGGGTAACCATTGTAATTGGATACCAAAACATAAATGTATACCACTGGCCTTACTGCTACCGCTTACAAATTTCCAAGTCTCCTCAGTGATGGACAAAAACCTCAATAGCTCAAATTCAAACAAAGGTAAGACTATTGTAAGTGAACCTTCGCCCCCACCAAAACCAAAGAGAAACCCTATCACATGAGGCAGGATGATTGATGGTGAATCTTCTACATCACAAAAGGTTACAAAATCATTATTGGCTATCCAAGCCCCAATCACATTGGTTTCCCTAAATCAACCCACTACGCAAGTACAAATTGCCTTGCAGCAAAGTGTCAACTCCATTACTCATCCATAAGGGAGAACCCATAAGCTCCATCCAGTCTTATGAAAGTCCTTTACCACGCTTAAAGCTAGAGATTGATATGTTGCAACAAGTAACAAAGAGCACTCCTAGCCAACAAGCACTTATAGAGCAAAGATAGAAGGGATGGTTACAAAAACCTATAATACCTTCTATGAAATCAAGGTATGATAGGAAGCAGAAAGAGGAGACTTATGCTACTGTCATCACTTTTACCCCCACGTCTCGCTCCTCGACAAATTTCATGTCCATATCAGGAGAGGGATCCTATTAGAAAAAGCTAACCCATGCCAATATAGCTTGCACCAACCTGTAAAGCAATATAGCACCTATACTCATACTAAAATTTTGATTAACAATAAAAATTAAAAAAGATGATGAGAAAGAGAACTTACCAAAATAAGAGAATGAAAGTACAACTCTATGGTTACTGTGTAGACCTTGAAAATGGACTTTTCATGGACTAATATAAGTCACCTTATCCTGGACCCGAATTATTTGGATTGATACTATCAATCCAAATGGCAACTAAGTATTCCTCCTTTCCAAACCCACTCACGATATTTTTATGCACCATTAGGGGAGCAATGTTGTGGAGCTACCTCTATGAACCTGTTCTACCAACAGCTTCATCCCCTTGCACCATGTCTTAGTTGTGTGTCGCATGTTGTCCGTATAGCATCCTACTTATGTTGCACTGTATAACTTATTTTAGGTGCTATGGAGCATGACTCTTGTAGTCTATGGTAGGAGAGACATCATAATGACATGATGATGTGAGTGTACTATATACAGTGGGAGGACCCTATCAAGTAAGGAATACACAGGAAGAGCTTGTAGAGCAAGGGAGGAGGGCAAGCGCTTATGCACTTACACTATCATTCTATGAAATAATATTGCCGACTCCTTGTCCCTTCTAGAGCATGGTGGATCATTTCCTTCACAACGTAGCTAGTGGTAGCTACTTAGCTCACTTGCCTTTAGTACCCATGTCATGTCACAATGAGAAAGAACTAAGACAGCTGCCTTATACACACTAGAGGAGGCATTTCTATTAGAATCAAACAGTGAGGATGACGAGCTTAGTGACAGTGAGTTCGACCCAGTATATGAGTTATGGCTATCTAATAAATGGCCTGTTGCGATGATTTTGAAGAATTTTTTTTTAGGTTCACAATAAGCAACCATGAAAGTTCTTGACATTACAAGTACAATTCGTCGACAAGACCGACTTCCCAACCATAGAACTAACCAGGTGTATTCTAAACCTATCCTCAAATGTTGCTAATATTTAATAAATTTTCCATTCAATGTTTGTTTGAGTGCTTGTGTGTGTTGTTCTGTGAGACTAGTCTATCTTTCTTCTAGTTATTACTTGGATAACCATTAAGGATTTGGTCCTAGTTCATTTTTTACTTAGATCGACCTTAAAGTATGCCAAAGGAGTATACCAAGTACTCCACCTTCCTTTTAGTATGCCCTCTTTAGAATAGAGCCTTTTAGGTGAATTATAAAAGTGGAAGTAGTTTAAAATTTATTTTAAAAAAACAAACAAACAAACAAACAAAGGTCCAAGAAGATAACCATGGCCATGTGGCTCTTGGTAGGACTTTTAGCTCTTAGTGATAGAGCCTTGGGATTGTAGCCTTGATCTTCATGGGATGAGACCTTGTGGCTAAAAATGTACCAATAAAGGGCTAAAAACCCATCGTTGTTGAGGTACTTAGAGGTTCTTAAATACTCTTGTATAGGGTCTCTTGGCTATTACTTGGATCTCTGCAAGATGGTACCCTACTCTTATATTTTTATCTTAGAATTAAAAGTGATAATTTCTTATTAAAAAAATAAAGAATCGAAGGTGCAAGCTTGTAATAAATCACTTAGCAGTTTCATTTATGAGACAAGATAATAGCTAGAGATGGTTTCATAAAACTGATAATGTGTAGAAACTAGGATCATAACCCAAGACATGTTCTTTGCTCTATCTAAGTTTAAAACGAAGGTTTAAAACGAATTTGGACCAACCTTAATATTACCCTTGTCTTAACTAAAAACTTTTGACCAATCACAACAAAATTTTCTTAGTGCTTAATTAGGTACTTACATTGTTTAAATTTCAACTATTTTTCGTAGGAACACCTTACTAGTTATATACCATGTTGCCTTGCAGATCTTACACGACCTCCGACATAACATGCATCCAACATATAACCTCGACAAATCTTTATTGACATATTCTAAGGACGGAATCTACATCAGGAAGAGAGGTATGTTAACCCTTGCTTGAGACTTCTATGTCATCAATGCCGACCACCTTACCATCTTCATCAATTTTGGCTAGTCACTGAAAACACCAAATATCATTGGAATATACTTATAGTGTATTATTTTACGTGTGTGATTGCCACTTGTCTATTAAAGGTACACCACGGGATCCTAGGTTGAGAGTGCTAGCTTTAGAATAGGTGTTTACACTAGTTAGAGTGGCCAAATAAACCCGAGGACTAGACTTTTAACTTTAACCGCCCAAGAGTATAAATCCTAGAGGTCGCCTACAAAACCTAAAATGTAACTCTCATCACTCATTATTTTATGCATAAACCAATAGAGTGCTCTTCTTCTCTACTCTCCTATACTATTACTTGCTTGCCTTTTACTTGTTTTAGCTCCTATGTATGCTTGCTTGCATGTGTGGTATGAGAGAGTGAGTGTGTAAGATTGAGTGGTGAGGAGGATCAAGCTGGAGTGCAAAGGCGGTAGTAGTGGCGGCGGAGTGAAGCTTTTGGGTGCGGTTACACAGCAACATTGTCTCCTATAAGAATCCCAAGCACACCCCAACTATCCATTTGTGTGCTATGCCACGGTAAACTGGTGTCTCGATTGAGCTAATTGTGCTCCCAAGTGTGGTTGAGTTGTTCCCTATGTTCTTTCCATAGTGCAAGGACTTCTCACCCATTAACAAATGAACGACATGCTGAAACATTAGGCATTATGAAAAGCTTATCCATCTTCTCTTTTCCCCTTCGTGATGCATGTGAATTTGATGAATTTTCAGCACCTATAACACCATCAAATGATATGTCTAAATTCTAAGTGGATGGAAAGATGAAGAGATTAAGCCGTGCATAGAGATGGATGATGGAAGAGAGAGAGAGAGAGACAGAGAGAGAGATGAAATAACACACACACACACGCACACACAAAAATAGAGTTGTTCCTCAACACAACAATGATTATATTATGATAATACTTCCACTATATATAATGCTTTATATAGGCACTAATGGTCTCTTAATGAGAGAGAGTTTACACACCACTAGACACTTAGTAGACTTCAAAATATCCAACAAACCTCCCTTCAAAGTGAAAAATGTGATCTAAGAGAGATCTTTAGTAAGATGATTTGGACTCTAAACTGCAATCATGTAATATAAGAGAACACAATGATGCCAACACTTAAAACTCTCATGTTAGACTTGATATAAGAGCTTGACCATACATAATGCCTACATCAATCTATCCATAAACAACCACCCTAGCTCTAAGTGGGGGAAGTAAAGATAAAAAGGAGCCGAGCCTTCTATAGAAACAAGGCTTACAAAAAAGACATCCAAAATAATCAAAGTTTGGGAAACATCCCTTGACTCCTACGAGAAAAGGACTAGAAAGCCCAATCACAATCTTCCTTAATGATCATATTATCATAATACTTTCACCATGTACAATGCTTTATATAGGCACCAAGGCCATGGTGACTTGTTGCATAGAAATGGATGGTGGAAGAGAGCAAGAGGGATGTGTTATAACACTCTCAAAATAGAGCAAGGGGGATGTGTTATAACACTCTCAAAATAGAGAGACACAACAATGATCATATTATGATAATACTTCTACCATGTACAATGCTTTATATAGGCACCAAGGCCCTAAATTATGTTCTCTTAATAAGAGCGTGTTCACACACCACTGGACACTTACTAGACTCCATATATCCAACATCCACAAGAAAGGACACCATAGCAACTCTACACTTGTTTATGGAGGAGGATAGTACCAAGGAGCTCTGGGACACACTCCCATTCACAAGCAAGGACACTTAGAGGAGGATAGTACCATCATCGGACGAGGAGATCTGCAACACACTCCCTAAATAACTGGAGATCCCTTATTAATGTTAATAAAATCTCTCTCACTACCCATATGCACCAAGGCCTACAAAGTCTATAAGTATTTTTCTCCAATCTTACGCGGGCACAAGAAGTTTTCACACTATGCACTCTATCTTCATTCGCATCCCAATCATGGAATCTACCAAATCATGTACGAGCCCCAAGAATATGCCTATACGCTTAATATCGACAAATACTGTTCTCCAGTAATGTTCAAGTTCAAGTCAATAGTACATCATTCTCAACAAGCAGTATATTTCACCCAAAATGTGACACGACAATCAGCCTAAGTAGAGCCCATCTATCTTCACATTCTTCTAGCAAATGAAAGGAGATTATTTTTAAATAGGTTACCATGAGCTTAGTCAATAGTATCCTTGCAGTTCAATATGTTCATAGTCCGTAAGAGATCCATTCCTAAAACCATGCTAATCCTCGACAAAGTGATGTATAATTTCAAGAGCGTGGTGAGGAAAACAAAGATCATATCAGCCATACATAGGCGAGGAGAGGATTCTTAAGCCCAAGTAAAGGAACTTTACATTGGGTAGTCTACTTTGTGCCGCCTGTTGCAAAACCAAACACCAAAAAATCACTTCCACTGTGCAAGGGTCCTACCTCCTAGCATGAGTGTATCAGAGCTAACCCACACTAGTATTGAAAGAAAGTTCTCGTTGTGCAAATGCGAGAAAGATCTATGTATTGCACAGAAGACAGAAATTATGGGATTGGGATGACACACTAGTCTTTGCCTGTACATCATTGATGCCCAGCCTCTTCGTTTAGGAGCTACCATTCACACATCAGTATCCAGCAACTGAGATTTCAAGCCAACAGCGAAGGTTGAAATTAGCCAACCCTGACTTTTGGCCTTGTCCATGTAAAGAGAGAACTTCTCTCTTGCATCAGGTATGTCCAAAGCAAGATCATCCAAACTGTCTACCAATCTAGTGAAACCCTTAGACATCTGATTCAAGGTGATCAGGCCTTCATTTGAGCACTCGTGTAACAAATTCAGTAACTTATCATTCTGCTTCTCCATTGCCATAATAAGGGCTTTCTTAACAACTTCATGATGGAAAAAAGGCATGTCGAGATCACGAATACAATGGCAAGCCTCCAACACATCCCCACCAGCTTCATACTCTTCCAACAGCTTGACAATTTTGTCCTTGGCATCCTCTACTGCCCAACCAGAGCCACCACCCCAGCACCGCAGAATACGTTCACCTGCATGCCGCGCCGCAAGTAGCGCTCTTGCAGTGTGAACAATTTCAATGCCAAGTGAATCTGGCTTCAGCTGTTCCTTTATTTCTTCAAGATCTAGTGGAGCCAAGATGTCATCGACGACAGCCCTAGCCAAGAACAAAGCAAGCTCATTTGCTGCATCAGGAATATCCAGAGCTGTATCATCAGCAGATTCTAGCAGTAGAAGAAAAGCTTTGGCAACATCCTCAGCTGCAATAATCTCAGCATAGAGAGAAGAAAGCAAAACAGAAGCCATCTCCTTCTCACGGTTTTTTCTGTCCATTGCCATGGTTATCACTTTCTTCACAAAGATCGCATTCAAATTAGGGGATGACAGATCTTCCAAGCTTCTGATTACTTCTCCAACATCATCAGAAAGAAAATACTCTTTAATGGTGTACGTAGCCTTCTGCTTGAACTGAGTAATTTGGTCTGATTCAGCAATGACAGCTTCTTTATTGTCACTGGGTTCAGTACTCGCCAGTGTGGTTCTGGAAGCTGCACTTAGAAACCCAACTTTTATAGCTTCTGACACCAAGTATGAGAGCAAATCTTTTGCATGGAGTATATCTAAAGATAAATCTTCGATGGCATCTGCAAGCCGAGCAAAACCTTTCGACATTTGGCTGGATGTTATCAAGCCCTCCTCGGCAGCTTCTTTGAGCAGAGAGAAGATTAGACCCTCGGAATTCCTCTTCTCCATGGCCAATATCAGTGCCCTCTTGACTACCTCATGATGAAAAAAGGGGACATTCAACTCTCTTATACACCTACAAGCTTCTGCCCTATCTCCACTCTCAATGTACTCATTGAGGAGAGCAATTATCTTACTTTTCACTACTTCTACTGTTGTGTGAGTACTACCACCCCACCTGCGTTCTACAATTTCAGAATGCAAAGGCGGCAACAAATAGCTTTTCTCAGCTTTGTGAATTACATCATGACCTTTCGCCCCTTCAGGTAGGCTCTGCACTATCTTTTGAAGAAAAGCTGGTGGAAGGATATCATCAACAATAGCTCGAGCTACAAAAAGCGCCAGTATATCCACTGCATCAGGTATGTCTATCACCAAATCATCAGCTGACTCAACAAGCCTTGCAAACCCTTTCATTACTTGTTCTGGTTGAATGACATCTGCATAGAGAGCAGAAAGCAGCACAGCAGCCATTTCCTTCTCACGGTCATGCCTATCCAGGGACATGGAGATAAGTTTCTTCACGAAGTAATGATGATACATGGGGGAACCAAGGTCACGAAGATTTGCAGCAGTTTCTGCAATGTTGTCAGTGGAGAAAACTTCCTCTACAATCTGCCCTACTTTATTTTTATACTCTTGGATTGATTGTGCAGCTGGTGTAGTGACTAGCTTGTAGGGCTCCTGCAGATAATCACAGCCATTGTTAGCTTGAATGATGATATGAAAGCAGCAACGAGATGTCTCCCCAGTCGAATATCAACCGGAGACAGCATAATATCAAAATCTAAGTGTAGTGCCCAGTATATAAGAAAGACCCCATGATACACATCCGGCCATTCAAGAATTGGGCCAAACTGAACGGGATTGCACACGCATTTGGAGTATTTCCATACTCCCTAAAAGGCAAAGCCAAAAAATAGTACTATGGGTACCCACCTGAAGACCTTTAGACAGACCAAAAATTGCGACAATCAATAGTAGAAAGACATAGAGATGCCAGAAGACACAAGGAGCTCCTATGCAAATTGGTAAAAATGAAGCAAAAAGGAGACACCATGCGAAAGTACAGCAACAAAATCAAAGAAATCGTGAGAAAGATGCAGAACCCGCCCACAGAGCACAGTCTGCGGTCATGATTCCTCAACGGTCTGGAGGACCGCAGTATCAGATGGAGCACTGCAACCCAACATACCGCGACTCCAAGTCTGCAACTTTTATCTCTATGCATGCTAGCAACTAAACCCATGAACGAAAGATGGGGATGAGATACCTATTGGGGATGCCAGGATCAAAGTTAGATATGTGAGATTTTAGTGCATCAATCAACACTAGCCTTACCTCTTCACTGTTATAATTAGGGTCATTGCGATCAACACAGGCTTCCCCATTGGTTTCCAACAATAAGCCCCATGTGCCTCTGCCCCCTGCACCACCTGCAATGGTGACAGAATGATTGGATTGAAGAAAAATTAGCTGGCATTTTCAGCTAATGAATGTATCACATTTTGTGATGTATACAGCAAGAGCAGAATACTAAAACAATGCATACGGGATGCAAAATCAAGAAACCAGACAGAGCCATATGTATGCTATGAAGAAAGGCATACACAAATTCTTCACATGCTGAAAGATGAGATGCAGCAATGATTTCAGATGAAAGATAACAGGCTGGGAGATGACATACACTTGCTGAGATTCATTCTTCACATGCTGAGAAATGAAAGGCATTGTTTTTCGCATGCTGAGACATAAAGGAGATTACTTTTTACATTGTGTTCACATAACCTTCACAGCTCGCATGCTGCGACATGAAAGACATTGTGTTCACATAACCTTTACAGTTCACATGCTGTGACATGAAAGACATTTATTGTTCACATGACCTTCATACTTCACATGCTGAGACCCGCCTAGTTCACATGTTTAAGCATTCATAGTTCACGTGCTGAGACTCATAGCTCACATGCTAACAGGCATAACGAAGCTCATTGTTCACACGCTGAGACGTAAAGCTGTTTACATTGTTTCACATGCTGCAATTTTAGAAAGAAGAGATTAGAGGCATGCACACCTTTCTTTGGGCGGCAAAGCTTCCCAGAATGCGAGCGCTTGTCATGCTTGAGAGCCCCGTTGGCAGCAGACGCATTCTTCCCCTGCTTGCTCTGCAGATCGGATTTGGCAGATCTGGGAGAAATCAGCTCTGTTCCAGAGTTGTTGCCGAAGGACATAGATCTCAGCAGCTCACGTTGCTCTTCTGTAAGAAAGCCTTCCGGGGAAGCCATATCTGGTCACACCGATACCCTAATCCCCAGACAGGAGAGAAAGAAAACCTGAACAGACAGAAGCCCTAAACAGGAGAGGAAAACCCTAAACCAAGAAATTCTGCCCCATGCATAAAACTCTTCTAGGCTTTCAAGAGACCCAAAATCTTCCAGTAGCTCCTCTCTCCAGAGAAGAGCGAGAAAGCCTGAACCCTAACACCAAGGAACGAAACCCTAAACGGAGGAGTTACGAAAGCTTGGAGAGCAAGGCGATGCGGCGCGGCGGTTTCCTGTTGACAGCTTTTTGCTTTTCTGTCCGAGTCTCGAAAGCAGACATATTTCTCCCATTGAAAAATTGTGATCCGGTAGAAGGGTAAAACAAGCTTGGAAGCAGATTGAGCCACGTGGCTGGAATCTACTCGTTCCTTTTTTTCGAAGGTACAGGAAATTTTAGAAACAAACACATGAGGGATGAGGAACCCATCGTACATGCTTATAATCAACCCGTCAAGGGTAGGTACCAAAGGAGGCCCCCAAGACTTGAACCCAAGACCTTGAGAGTAGAGACCAAGGCTCTACCAGATGAGTTAGCACTCGTTGGTACTTGTTCATTTTTGAAGCACTTTTCAAAGAGAGAAAGCACTGATAAATTTTAGCTTTACGTTAATGATAAAGTATCCTAGTTAGTGACCGGTGCTGCTGAGTGTTGTTGCTCCTTTACACACTCGAGTGAGGGAGCACGAGGAGTTGTGAGCCCTCGCTCGACCACATGACAGTTCCCAGCATAATGATGTGGATAATAGTAGGGATTAGCTCTCCTTAGGTTTAGTTCAATGCCTAGTTAAATAGTTTTTAGCTCTCGATAAATTAATTTGAGACCAATTTGCGTTGCAAGATTTCACCTTTATTTTAACCAGATCTAGAAGAAGAGAAAGCTCTCTCTCTCTCTCTCTCTCTCTCTCTCTCTCTCTCTCTCTCTCTCTCTCTATATATATATATATATATATATATATATATATATATATATATATATATATATATATATATCCCTCTCTAACTCTCTCTAACTCAAACTCTCTCTCTAACTCTCTATAGCTTTGTAACTCTCTCTCTCTCTCTCTCTCTCTCTCTCTCTCTCTCTCTCCAAATAAAATGTATATTGAACAAATATAAATATAGAATATATAGAATTAGATATAGAAGAGAAGAAGATATATAGAACAAATATAGAATATATAGAATTAGATATAGAAGAGAAGAGAAGAGAAGAAAAGAAGAAGATATATAGAACATATATTGATATAAATTATAGATATAGAATATATAAAATTAAATATAGAAGAGAAGAGAAGAAGATATAAATATAGAAGAGAAGAGAAGAAGGGGGGAGATGCCATGCTGCCTTGTAGTGTGCATAATGATTAATAAATTATCTTTTTTTCTACTAGTAATCTATTCTAGGATTAAACCACCACTAATATTCTACATCAAAGAGAAAACACAAACACATCAAAAGGATGTACGATCAAGCTATGAAGCAACATTGTCCCAATCTATAACTTCAACGAGTGCTCCTAGTACTTGTGGGCGATTCTCGCTCCAAGAGCGTCTGATAGCAAGCTAGGATAAATCCCTTGTGACACTACTTCACAAATGTACTATGAGATTTAAGCATTGTATAAGCGATAAAGCCACTTATGAGCCTTGGGTGCTCGGTCAGCCATAGTTTAAGTGTGTGAACACATTGGTAAGTTCCCCCCATGACATGTCGAGTTTCATTCTTGCTTTCTCTTGTGATGTGTTTCTAGGAGAGACCGAAATGGGCCCTAACATTTTTGACATGACTACTAGAGAGCGTCATTGTGCTTCTAGGAGAGACGGGAATGGGTCCTAACGTTTTTGACACCACTACCAAGGAACGTCATTGTGCTTCTATAGTTTTTCTTCTTGACGTGTTCTCTTAAGCATTCCATGGCCTCTGGTGTGGTGAGGGAGCGTAACATTTGAGATGAAGGTCAATTGAAGAGCTTCAATTTCAAAATTTAGTGGATGTCCCAAGCTAGTGAGATAAAACCACCTTAGTGGCTATGCCTTAGTTAAGGGAGGTGCATGATTAGAAAGTTGAATAAACTCTGAATGGTACACATCCAAAGGTCTAAATCTTCTTTGACATTTGAGTAAGGGATCCATTTTCTTTAACTCAAAGTTGATAGGGCAGTATCTCCATTTAGATCTTCTCAATCTTGGGTTTCTTCTCTTCTGTAATAGAGAAATTAAAGGGTATACTGATTATTTGGTGCTATTTAGTTGGAACCACATATTCATCTTCCCCTTCAATCATCTTTATATGAGGTGAGTACATGTTGGGCTCTCTTGCTTATGTGGGATAACATTGACTAGGTGACTTGGCACTCTAGCATCACTCTTTTCAACATTACCCATGTGTGAAATTGAAGTCAATAGTTACATTTAATGATATTATTTATGTGTTATTTGGGTGGAACAAGTGTGTGAAAGATGATCGTTAAAAGTTATGATTTAAGTCTAGGTTATATTGAAGTTATGTGGCATTAAAGTTGTGTTCAATAATGTTATTTCTAGTTAAAGTTGTATTATTTGTTGAACTTTTGACTTATACAAATGTATAAAAGCTATTTTTTGGTTAATAGTTGTGTTTAATGATGATGTTGATTTTAGGATGTAGGCCAAAATAGAAAGAGAGACGTTCGAGGCCAAGTATGCATTGCTATACAAGAGAATAATAATAAGTGAAAAGCAGTCGGAGATAATGTAACAAGAGAGAAATGCAAGGAAAAAACATGTCGATCTTTAAGTTGAGGGGTGTATTTATTCACCCGATCCAATTACCCAAAGACCTCCACAATTTAGTGGGCTTACATCTTTCATTAAGTATGTGTGTAAAGGCAATGCATGGTTATTGGTATACACTAGGAGGCATGTAATGCAAGCTCATAATGTTTACACATTTGTTCACTGCACCATGATGGGCATAGATGTAAGGATTAAGGAGTTCACAAAATCGCTAAGTGAAAAGGACAGAGAGTGTCAGAATCTAAAAGATGCGATCCATGTTATGGAAAATGCGGTGAGAATGCGGTGCACGTTGTTGAGGTAGACAATACAGAACTACAAGACAAAACGTAGGGTTTGGAGAAGGAGAACAAAAAGATGATGGCAATGCTTGCGAAGACCATTGTTGCTAGACCCTCAACGAAAACCAAAGAATCACGTGAGCGCATGAGGTTGCTCAAACCACTTCATGAGTTGACCAAAGGGAGTGGGCAATATAAGCAATGGGTCTATGCAGCACAATGTGCAAACATGAAGAATATATTTTCCAATCCAAGTGAAACTTCACCATACCCCAAGTTTGCATTGGAAAACCCCAAGTTCAAAATCATTTTTTGGAGTGTTTTGAGAACATCTAGATGCATCAAAACACCTAATTATATCAATTTTTTCATTAATTGGAGAAATTTGACTCTCTTTGCTTAATTTTATCTTAAAAGAGAGCTTAATTAAGAGTCTAATTAGTCTCCTATTTTAGATTAATTTACACATTTGTTGATGCACAAAGATTAGCATTCCCATGCTTTATCCAATGATGTGCTCAATTGTGTGAATTAATTAGGGATTAGTGGTTAGTTAGAGTCCTTGTTAGTATAAAAGAGGGAAAGAATAGTGAAAAGATTAATCTTGGATTAATTCTTAGTCACTTTTTTACATAACTCATTAAGGCTAATGAGCATTCAATGAGTAGATGCTCATGAGTTGTCAAATTGTCCATTTGGGGGGTCATTTATGAAGGGTGTAAGGGGTGTCATTAAAAGATTGACTTTTTTTACTTCCACTTACCCTTTTGGGAAAATGCCCATATCTCTTTCATTTTAAATTCAAAAAATATCTCCCCCCACCAAAAAGGAAAATTTGTATTTCCCACTAGATTTTTAAAAAAATCGAATTTAATAGTTCCGTGAAGTCCGGTTCACAGCGTGAACCATTTTCTACAACTTCACGGCCTAAGGGTTCATGCCCTTGGTAATCGCGCGCAAAATTTGTTTTTGAATTTAATAGTTCCGTGAAGTTCGATTCACGGCGTGAACCATTTTTTACAGCTTCATGGCCTAAGGGTTCACGCCCTCGAGAACCGCACGCAAAAAAAATATCGAATTTAATAGTTCCGTGAAGTCCGGCTCACGGCATGAACCATTTTCTGCAACTTCACGGCCTAAGGGTTCACGCCCTTGGGAACCGTGCGAAAAAAATATATTCAAATTTAATAGTTCCTGAAGTCTGATTCACGGCGTGAATCATTTTCTACAACTTCACGGCCTAAGGTTTCACACCCTCGAGAACCGTGCAAAAAAAAAGAATTTAACTTTTTCATGTTCGGTTCATGCTGTGAACCAATAAGGGTTCACGGCATGAGACCCTTCGTTCAAGCAATCTTTAAAAAAAATTAAAATAAAATAAAATCAAAATTTATAAAACCCGTGAAGTCCATTGGCATGAAAAGGGATCCGTCCGCAGTTAAAAAAAACAAAAAAACAAAAAGACTTTGGAAAACACCCCTGTTTGGAGACCCGTATCTCCTAAACCCTATATCCGATGAAGGCACTCTAGGACTCATCGAAAAGCTAACATTGAGCTCTTCAACTTTGGACTAGCCGTCTGAAGCCAAAATCGACCATTTTGGCCTCCGACCAACAGCCTCAAAATTTGATTCAGAAATCGAGGCAAAAAACCAACCCAAAAACCACGAAAAAATTGTATAAAACAGCGCGAAAATGACGATGAGCCATATTCGAGCAACTTTTTGAGGCTCCAAACGATAAAAGTACGGATGACTCAGGGAAACAAAGTTGTAGTACTCCAAAAATACTACAACTCCCTCATACATAGTTTTTCAAATTTCCTTTTGGCACATCTTCAAAACATGTTGCGAAACAGGGAAAAAATTCTCGATTTTTTTTATATCTTGAGACAGTGATGTATATAGGTTTTAGGACCTCCTCTTCCATTTGGGAAGCTACTAGCATATGCTTTTTTTGAAAAATTATCTCTAAGAGATTCGCATGTATACCGCGCCTAAGCTAATTAGGGCAAACAGCCCAACGAAGAGAACACTAAGCCACTTGAGGCTGTAACGAGCTGTGGGAGAATATAAAAAGAAAAGAAAAAAACTGTTTGCTCATCATTAAGGAGAATTTACGTAATCAGACATGGCCACAATAGAGGGATTGCCAGGGATTACACAAGGACTAAACCCAATGGCTGACATCTTCAAGCCATTGAGATCTATGCCACAAATAAACCTCCCGATACAAGCGTGTCATCAGGTTTTACACCCCCTATCACTTCGATCCCATCAGGCTTTGGTCCCTTACCTATCATTCCCACAAATCCTATAGGTACTAACCCTTTCCTGGATGCCCACACCCTAGACATACTGACTAGTCTAGGAAGGGGGGTAGCCTAAGGACTCAGTGAGTCTCTCCCAACAAAAGCACTCATATACGGTCTCAATGACTCATACAGAAATATGGCCATACAAATTTCTAAAATCATGGGCAAATACAACGGAACAACACACCCTGTTCAATTCATTCAAATGTTTGAACAGAGATGTGAAGCCTCTAGAAATCCCAACTGTCCCACCAAGGTACATGCGTTGAACCTATGCCTAGAGGAAAAAGCTAGTCGATGGTTTATCACATTGATGCCTGCGATCAAGACCAACTTCAAAACCTTGAAATCAGCCTTTATACATGGCTTTTCCAGACAAGGTGATCGGTGGAGTGTAGCAACAGAACTTTATTCAATTGAGCGTCAACCAAATGAATCCATTAGAGATTTTATCCTTCAAATAAAACTCTTAGACTCACGTTGTGAGTCATGGGAAAAATTAAACGATGTTCAATTCAAGAGATGTTTCATGATGGGCTTGAAGAATAACAGTTTACACAATTTGATGATTGTATCCAATCTGGAAACATTCAATCAATATTGTAAAGCAGTAGTATGTTTAGATGCCAACATGCTGGAAGATGATCATGCTACTAGGTGTTCCTCATTTAAACCAGGTGAAGTAATGGCAAAAGAAAGATCGATCTCAGAATTGACATTCCCCGAACTCTATGCAGCCTTGCTTAAAACCTTCCAATCGACATCTCTAAGAGAGGATGAGAATCTTAAAAAACAGACATCCTTAATGCCTCTACAAGTGAGGAACGAAATGCCTTGTGTTGAGTGCAATCACTACGACCATCCCAATCCCTACTGTGCATACAAGGCACATGTTCTTCTATACTACATATATTGTAAGACCTTTGACCACGATACTAAAAAGTGTCCCACTTCATGCACAATTAACTCAAAACCTCCATCTCTCATGCACCAAATAGAAATAGTCCAAAGGGTAGAAACTACTCAGGAAGCAGTTAATCGAACACTTTAGTGTTTCTATTGTCGTGGACCTCACAAGGTGGCAGACTGCACAGTTTGGAATACTTCCATGCCCATAGTCACTAACCCCTTGCGACCCATGTGTAAATGATGTGGCATTGAACAAATGTTCCAAGATTGCCCAAGACAAGTTGCGTCAATGCAACTCGTCTCACAAAATACAACTCTTAACATTTTAAGTGTACAAAATGGGCAATTGTCTAAGGTGCCCTTGAATGTGCTTACAAACCAAGGCATGAGAGACGGTAAAAAAGAACGGTAAAGACAATACCTCAACATGGGTAGAAGAACATGCTTTAAAGCAGAACCCAAAAGAAAAAGCAAAACCTTCTAAACCTAAGAAAAACAAAGGCAAACAAACTATCGAAACCAAGGTTGAATTAAAAGACAGGGAAAAGGAGCCTATAAAGGACATAAACCTAAAAGAGAACATAATTCCAAAAGAGCCAAAAGCTATAGATGATGCAGAAGCATCCACCTCAAAGACCACCACACAAACCTCAAAACCCATATGTGCGACATAGGGTACAAAAGCCCAAAAGAAAATTCGATCTTGTCGCATGGGCAAACATGATGACAAACTGACAATCCAATGAAAGTCAGGAAATGAAATAAGTTCTAGTACGTCACTAAGTGAGGATGAAACAAGTTCTGACTCTTCACTTAGTGCACCACATAGACCAATCAAGAAACTAGAACCCACCCAACCACCCTAAATGGACATGACATATGCGAAACGCAAAAAGCAAGCTCAAGAGAGCATGCTTAGTTTGGTTGAATGTCTTACAGGATCCCCGGTTGTGATTGAGCCTCATAATGCCAATCCTAAAAAAGCAACCAAAAAACAAAGCCCAGAGGAGCACCACTTCCCCTTTCAAGAGAGGAAGACATACTCTCTGCAGAAGAGTCATTTGAGATAGATTGCTTGAACTATACACTTAAGAAAGCACGTGAGGAATTTGATAATTCCCTTACAAGATTAAAACAGTCTCTCAGAGCCTCATTTGGAGGAATGCTCCTCTCATGATGAAGCCACCATCACATCAGCACTTGTACCTTTAAGGGCTCAACATGAGTTATACCAAGACATAAAGAACTCCATAAAATAGGACTGTGAGGATTCGCAAGTTTCCAAACAGACCTCATTAAGAATTGTCAGAGGGCCAAGTGTGCCAGTGTACGCATTGGGTACCCTTGAAAAATTTGAGAGCCAAACAGGGGATGAAAGTGAATGGGAATATGGAATAGAAACAAGATTTGAAGCTGAAACAAAAACTGCAACATCCATGGTTCCTTTGGAAGATTCTATCATGGTATGGTTGTATTTCCCTACAGGCAATGATGTTAAGCGCAAATACACATTGATTAGCCCCCTCGCGCTAGTCACAACATCATGACAATAGACACTTGGGTGTTATTGGGACAACCTAAACTCATTCCAAAAGACAATAGTCTTGCACAAGAGGAGCCAATGGACTACACTACTCAAACAATCGATAGCGATATGGAATTCACATTCCATGTTACCCTAGATTCCCTTGAGTATGATGTCATCCTTGGTGGAACTTGGATAGGTGAATCGTTGTATTCAATAGATGAATCCATGCAAACAGTCACCTTGAACACTCCTGCAGGCAATGTACAATTGCTATTTACAGGAGGAAGAGACCTTGGAGTAGTTGGAACTTCCCCAACATATCTTACTGAAAAGATCCCTAGCATTCTTGTTGGAATGGAAATTTTCCATAAAATCATCACAGCTCAAGCACAGTTTTATCCTACACGAGAACACAATCTCATGACCCTCGAGCTATCAGATTTATTAGGTCAACCAACACTCACAGCCCATCCAGAAAGAATAAACTTTACACAAGACTTGAACATGCCATGTTTGGGGTACTTTGAACATACAATGCATATTGAAGCTAACCCCCTTACTTGCAAGTTTTTGTGGTTGAGTATGTGCTAGAAGTAGATTTGATCTTGGGGCATAAATGGACTATTGCTGCCCAAGCACCACTATGCTTTGCTAGTGATAGAGTCATCATGATGGTCAACGGCAAAAAGTTTACAATACCATACTGCAAGGAAGAGGATCCAACTTTAATGGATTTCTATGATTCTGAACGCAAAAGAATACAAGCCTCTTCCACAGAAGCCCCTCTACACAATAACCTACCATCTGTGTCGACAACCGACTCCATTAGAGCATCTATTCCTTCAACCCCATCCTCATCTAACGAAGTTCGATGCCAAAACCTCACAATCAATAGCTATTCCTGAAGAAGTTCCCATGACCCGACCATCTATCTCTAACAAGGAACTCAAAGGGAAGGCCCCTGAGCCTATGCATCTTCATCGACAAACCTCACCAAAGGAGACAACCACATGCTCAAAGGCCTCATCATCAACAGCCACTCCACAAGAGACTTTAGCCTCATCATCATCAACAATGACCATGAGTCTCAATCCTGTAGCCTCTGTGCTAACCAAAGTCAAGGAGGGCCCCAAACCTTCCACATTAACCCAAAAGAGAACTCCACTAAGATAATCACGATCAAGATACCTTAATAGTATCAAGATGTGGGTGGAGAAGTAGCTACTTGTAGCTCAACGCTACTATGGAGGTGCCAATCAAATTTGGGTACCTCGACAGTCAAAGCCTCTTCCTCAACGCAGCACTCGGAGGCTAAGGATGAAGAAAAGTACTCCACAACACCGTCCACAAAAGCCTAGGTGCCAATCAAATTTGGGTACCTCGACAGTCAAAGCCTCTTCCTCAACAGCACACTCGGAGGCTACGGAATGAAGAAAAGTACTCCAACCGTCCACAAAAGCCTATGTAAGTTCCTCAAATAAATCCACCAAGTCAACAAGTGTGGGTACCAAAAACACTACTGTGGGCACAAGACTACCAAAGAAATATTAAAGCTTGGGTACCCAAGCGCATCACAAAGTCCCCTAAGCTTGCACAAAGAAGGAAGCCTCAGCACCAAGCACATCGGCCACCCATTTATAATGTTCATCAAAGATGGGTGCCTATGCATATGCTTCAACAACAAGGATACTATGATGGTAATTCCATCATATGGTTGCCAAAATCGAATCATGTGAAGAAGACCTCACCACCGACTTCAACCCCAACAGCGTCACCTAAAGTTCGACAAGAATGGAGACCGAAGCAACAACAAGCAAATCACTCAACCACTCTTGTGCATTCAGCACCAACACAAGAGCTTGTGTGTTCAAGCAAACAATTAGCAGTCTTCCCTACTGCCTTGACAACATGTGAGCAACAAATTCAAGAATCAATACCCACGTCTGCCACCACGGAGACTTATGAGAGCATCAAGAAAAAAATAACAATGCTCTTGTCACCCCTCTGGATGTGAGAAATAAGTGCACAATAACCTGTTGCTTGTAAGTCAGGACCTAGTTGTCCCATAAAATCAATTAAAATAAAAAACCATTGAGGTCAAAACCTGCAACTTCACGGGGTCAAAACTTGCAACTTCACGAAATTCCAGTTCACGGCCTGCACGTTCACGGAATTCCACTTCACGGCATGCACTTTCACGAAAACATCATTTCTTGGGATTAACTCTCACGGGATTAGGCCATCTCATGGAATAACCCTTCACATAGTCAAAAAACCTACAATCTCACGAGTTCAGGTTTCTCACGAATTATAGTCTCACGGCTTAAGGACCTGCACTGTCATGATTTAAGCCTCATCATAGATTAAGCCATATCACGTATTAACACTTTCCAAACGATCTTCAATGGCCATTATATATTTGTTAAGCTTATTACTTACTATTCTTCTGGCTAAATTAATGTAGCAGCTACTCCATGAGTACATATCCATACTCATGCACTGGAGAATATTTGCACCAAAGCTCACCATCGACAACTTCCAAGTACATCCCTGGATGGGGGGAGCCATGGTGGGCGAAAGCCTAGTCAATGGTACAACCCATCGCCTGGAATTTCCCTTCAAATTACAAACCTCTCCAAACAACGCTACCATCTTCACAAATCAATGATCTCCAATCCTTCGTGAAGATATCTATATTAGCCTCGCAATTCGACATAATTCTTTCAATCCTCACCAACAAGTGGCTAATTCAACACAGAGCAATTCAATAAGACCGTATATGATGCAATCCTTGTACTTCATATAAATCTGCTTCATAAGAACACTTAAATATACATAAGAACACTTAAATATACATAAAAACATAAAAGCACATGGGCAGAAGAGGACAGGAACAGGTCCTACTCAACAATATTTGACAAGAATCTTGCCACATAAAGGGACATCATCAAAGGCCAATTTCTTCAACAAATGATGGCGCGGTGGAATTGCTTCTCAAGTAGTTGTAGAGCTTGGAGACCTCAAGGGTTACGAGCTCGACCATTGGAAAGATCCTCACGACAATTGCGGTTCACCAGGTAATCTCTTTTTGGATGTATTTCAAGGAGGGTTAGGATGAGCCTTAACAAAGAGTCACATGGTTAGATGGATATATACAGCCCCTCTTGTATGTAAATTGTAGGGGGGAATACAATATGATGTTTTTCTTGTGTCTTTATATTGTTCTTAATCCATGTCTTTTACTCCATACTCATGTGTACATGTGTACTCCATGACCATGTGTACATGTGTATTCCATGGCTATGTGTATAGAAGCATGTGTTTTGTACCATGTTAGCAAGCTTATGCTAATACTTTGGCACACCTTGATCTTTCTTGTAGATTTTCCATTTCCCTCCCCTAACTTTTCATTCTAATAAGGAGGAAGATGTAGACAGAAGAAGTAGAGAAGATGCAGTCCTAACCCATTTTTTCAAAAAATACTGAATCTTGCAAGAGGCATAAATCTTCATTGAGGCATCAGATTACTATGCTATAAAAAGAAAATTTGTATATATCAACCTAATCTACAAGTTATTTTTAGAACTCAGGTGAAAACTATGCCTCCATTTCTTGCTATTTTTTGCTGCAACAAGGAGGTATAGTCACACATAGTTCTGCTAATTTCTATAAAACTGGGAACATTGCAGAGGTCATAACTCTTCACAGAAGCATCGGATTGCCTATTGTAAAAAGAAAAGTTGTAGCTCTCAACCTAATCTAGGCCTTCTTGTCAACAATCAGTTCAAATTCTACAGATATTTCATGTTATAGTCTCTGTAAGCAACATGGGTCATTATACAAAAGCAATTGTGTTTTTATTTATGGATTTTTCTAATGCTTTTGTTGGGCACTTTCTTCCCTTCCACTTGACCTCTAAAGATAATTCAACTATGATTTCTTTCCATTCGTTCTCTCTCATTTCTTCATATTAAGGAGTCATACACCCATCCAACTTGGATTACCGCCAATTAAAATGGAAAAAAGGAGAAAGACATGTATTTTTTGAGGAGAAACTATTAGAACTTTAGAGAAAAAGTATGTTTTGTTTGCTTTTGATATTGACCATGCAGAGTTGGTTGATGTGGATGAATACATCCACATCCACAAAGAGGAAGAGGAGACCTAAGTTGGCCAAGAAAGCCAAGAAGAATCCTTGGATGGATCCAACCTTGTGCAGGACATTCCTCAATGTGATGAGGATGATGACGTTGGTTACTTGCAGGTTGAGAATCCTAACAATAAGGGTCATGTGATGGTATGAATTTTATTAGGTTGATGCATGTGAAGAAAGTCTGTCATGTAGGATATATTCTTATGGTGGCTTTATGATGCACATGATGATGCTTTAATGACATCGATGCACATGTTTTCTTGAGGTTATGCCACAATGAGATGATGTGGCTAATGCAGATTTTGTTCCATACAAATGATGCTTTCTAAAAGCTCCTAAGTTGTTCACATGCTTTGCTCTCAACATTAAAATGAAAGTTTAAGTTAAAAATGAAAGTTAAATGATAAAGTGAGGTCTAGAGCTAAGTTGCGTGTAAATCCAAGAAGGTATGGAGCTAGCTACCTGTAAATCCAATAAGGTTTGCAGCTAGAGGAGAGGCCCAAAGAGGTCCATCCGAACTGCCTATAAATTCAGTGAGGTTTGGAGCTAAGCTGCCTGTAAATCCAAGAATGTATAGAGATAGCTACAAGAATGTATAGAGATAGTTACCTGTAAATTCAGTAAAATATAAAAACCCGAAGAGGTGTTGACTCACATGATAAGTGTTTAAAAAGTTGAGGATCCCATTGACATGGATCCAAGGATGATTTGTGATTATGTTGTTACACATGGTAATATGATTTGTTGATAATACTCATGATGCCAAGATTTCTCATAAGGACCATGTGTCGTGTAATGATGATACCCATGAGGTTATGATGTCCTAAATGATGCTGCTCATAATGATGCTTTGTTTGAAGTCATGCCACAGGCAAATGGTCTTTTTGTGAGATGACACCACCCAGTTTGACTTTTGGGCTCTGGCTTCTCTCTTGAGAGGTCACTTCTTCATATACGTGTTCCACATGTTGTAGATAGGGATCTTCTTCAACATGTTGGCTTTGATGATCCAACTCATCTATGCCTACTACTGCATGGAGTACATGGAATGTATCTTTCACCTCCATGGGAAACTCGGGGTGGATGACCTAATAATGGACATAAATGGTGAGTAATTGGCCAATTCCAAATACATCATTTGTTGTATGTTGCCTTGAAAGATTGTTTTTACCAAAGGAAAAATTGTATTAATTAAAGCATTAAAACCCCATGTTGGCCTTTTCTTTTGGCTCATCGGGGAGCCCATAGTACGGACCTGTGTTACCACGGGGGTCTCTGCGACTTCTGGGTCTGAGGTCGACATCTGTACATGTAAAAAAGATTAGTCTATAGACTGGTGGGGCATGTACCACTCCTTGTTGTTGTCTCTCTTTCTTTTCTTTTCTTTTTTTGTATAAATGGCAAGAAGGTTAATTGTGATGAGAAGGGTGTTAGTGGTGTGAGCAATAAACAAGGTGTGTTAGTTGCGATATTGAAGAGGTCAAATTATGTAACGTGAAAGTGCAGGCCGTGAGAGTTAATTTCGTGAGATAGATTTCCGTGATAAGGAAATCCATGAGATGGATTTCCGTGAGAAGGAAATCCGTGAGAATGGATTTCCGTGAGAATCCGTGCGGTTTAGTCTCGTGAGAGTTAGTTGCGTGAGATGGATTTCCATGAGATGGAATTCTGTGAGAAGGAAATCTGTGAGATGGATTTCCGTGAGGCGGAAATCCGTGAGTTTTAGTCTTGTGAGAGTTAGTTGCGTGAGATGGATTTCTATGAGATGGATTTCCATGAGAAGGAAATCGGTGAGATGGATTTCCATGAGACGAAAATCCGTGAGGTTGTCTCATGAGTTAGTTGCATGAGACGGATTCCGTGAGAATTAGTGGTGTGAGACGGATTTCTGTGAGAATTAGTGGTGTGAAACGGATTTTCGTCTCATGGAAATCGATGAGATGGATTTCCATGAGAAGGAAATCAGTGAGATGGATTTCCATGAGACGAAAATCCGTGAGGTTGTCTCATGAGAGTTAGTTGCGTGAGACGGATTTCCGTGAGAATTAGTGGTGTGAGATGGATTTCCGTGAGACGAAAATCCATGGATGGATTTCCGAGACAGAAATCCGTGAGAGTTATTTTCGTGAGATGGATTTCCGTGAGATGGATTTCCGTGAGATGGATTTCCGTGAATTTTCTCTCACAGAGTATTTACTTATTCATTTACCAATATTCATGGGATTTAAACATAAGATTAAAGAGAACTCTTATTTTGATATAAAAATTCTGTATGCATCTATTTATGCATAAAATCCAACTTCTATGGAAATAACACTTTTATATAAAAGAAAATCCTTTTATGCATCTATTTATGTAAAAAAATCAATTTTGATGAAAGTAACACTTTTGTAATTTAAAAAAATCTTTTATGCATCATTTTATGCATAAAAATCAATATTGGTGAAAGTAACACTATTATAATTAAAAAAATCTTTTATGCGTCATTTTATGCATAAAAATCAATATTGGTGAAAGTAACACTTTTATAATAAAAAAATTATTTTATGCATCATTTTATGCATAAAAATCAATATTGATGAAAGTAACACTTTTATAATAAAAAATTTATGTCCAATATGCATCTTTCTATGCATAGAATTTAAATCTAATGAAAATCACTCTTTTATAATAAAAAAATAACCAATATGCATTTTCTATGCATAGAATTTAAATCTAATGAAAATCACTCTTTTGTAATTAAAAAAATAACCAATATGCATCTTTCTATGCATAGAATTTAAATTTTAATGGAAATCACTCTTTTATAATAAAAAATAACCAATATGCATCTTTTTATGCATAGAATTTAAATCTAATGAAAATCACTCTTTTATAATAAAAAAATTAACCAATATGCATCTTTCTATGCATAGAATTTAAATCTAATAAAAATCGCTCTTTTATTAAAAAAATAACCAATATGCATCTTTCTATAAATCTAATTGAAAACCACTCTTTTATAATTAAAAAAATGACCAATATGCATCTTTCTATGCATATAATTTAAATCTAATGAAAATTACTCTTTTATAATTAAAAAAATAACCAATATGCATCTTTCTATGCATAGAATTTAAATCTAATAAAAATCACTCTTTTATAATAATAAAAATAACCAATATGCATCTTTCTATGCATAGAATTTAAATCTAATGAAAATCACTCTTTTATAATAATAAAAATAACCAATATAAATCTTTCTATGCATAGAATTTAAATCTAATGAAAATCACTCTTTTATTAAAAAAAAACCAATATGCATCTTTCTATGCATAGAATCTAAATTTTAATGGAAATAATACTTTTATAATAAAAATATTTCTACTATGCATTTTTCTATGCCTAGAATGAAAATAACACTTTCAGAATACACAAATGGTGGGGATTACTCTTTTTGAATAATAAAAGCTAAAACGTATTTCATAAAATTTAAGAAAATTTTGCCATAACCTCCTTTGTAAGGCTGACCATTTTTCAATTTTTTCTAACCTCAAGTTACTTAAAAATTATCCCAAATGGTTTAAAGCATTCTAAACTAATCAAATTTCACTTTTAAAAGAGAAACAATATGAAAAGTTTAATTCTAACAATTTGATTACTTATCTAGGATAAAGAAAGGTTGAATTTAAGAATGAAGAGAGGGCGAAAGACTTTCCAACAAGGCATAACATCATTTTTTCATTTTAAAGAAAATCAAAATTAGAAAACCATTAAAAGGAATAAAGAAAAAGTAGGATTTCTAGCTTACTTGAATTTCTGTGAGCTTTCCTTTGGCTTGATGGTTTGAGGGATCTACTCTTGTTTGCAACAAGAGTGGCCACCAATTCTTCTGAAGAGGGAAAGGTCAAAAACTAATGAATTATCAATAAATTTAATGTTTTTGGCTCTAGGGTGGAGTAGAGTAGTAGTGCATAAAACACTATTAAGCTTCTACAAAGAAGGAGGATTCTATTTATAGGAAAAAGTGAGCTTCTAACCAAGCAAAGTGATTCTGGGATTTTCCAGATCAGTTTGGTCAATTTTTGACCATTTTTGTGTCAGTTTAGCTTACTTTTTGGAACTAGACTTGAATAAGGAGAGAGGAGAGATGAAATATCTCAATATTTGAGAATTTAAAACTCCACCACACATGTGAAATAGGCGCCTCCTTCATGAGGGGGAATCCCCACTCTAAGGTGTCAAAAATTTATTTTTTTAGTATTTTCTTTGGTCCTTAGTCCACTCTTCATCTTATGTGAGTATTTACTCATTTTTGGGGGTATTTTCTTTATTTCTTCAATTTATCTCCTCCATACATTTGGATGAATCTGATTGGCCCCTTAGAACCTTAATTTAAAATTTTCAAAAAATTTGGACCCTTTAGGATAAGGCCTTTTGAACAGATTATAATTTATTTCTAATGCACCTTCTGAAAATCTTTTTGAACTTCTGTTTTGGGGAAATTTATTTTAATAAGAAGAGATATTTTTCCATCCAAAAATATCTAAAATCTGAATAACCTCTCTCTAGAATATTTTCTCTCTCTAGGTAGAAACAAGATCTTTTATTATTCTGAAGAGGGAATTGATTACAAGGGAAGATACTGGACATCTTGAGGGGCTGGGCAGGAATCCTACGCCCTCTAGGTTGCAGCACATCTAGGGTAGCTAGCACATGCATCCAATTTTCACTGAAATCCAGAGGAGTAAGTGGTGCATACATTTTTGTTTCCTCTTCCTCTTTGGAGTTTTCCACCATGGGCTGGCATATCTATATGGATGTGGTCCACTTAGTTGTGACCGAATCATTACCTAACAGTTGCCCTTCCATGGGGTGCACTCTCCACGTTCTTAGATCTATCTTTAAAATTTGCGAATCCCTACACACATCTAATGCCCAAACGTGCACCAATTTGGATTCCCTCATGAAGGGTCTCCCCAATATTATGTCATATGAGTCTAGTTGGTGCAGAAAGTCCATTACTACAAATGTATGATGGTAGCGAAACGTAAAGAGTTTGAGTTTCACATTCTCCAAAAGCCCAATGGGTCTTGAGGATGTTATGTCTGCCATTTTAACAATTAGATCTGCTCTTTTTAGATCGGGTTTTTCCCAGTTTTTTCAAAAACGTTTTGTGTTGATGCTAACCCCCGCCCCACCATCCAGGATAGCCAGTGCTTGTCTGGTAACCATTATGATGAATCGGGATTGTAGCATTTATGTCGTCACTTTCGTAATAATGTCCCAATTGATTAACTGGTATCTTGACGACTCTGGTTGTTCTTTCCCTTGTGTGTTTGAGGGTTCTTTCTGCCAGAGGTGATAGAACATCCTCTGTAGTGTCAGCTGGCCTTAGTTGGCCTTCTACCCACTCCTTTATGTCTACCCATAATGTTGGTGAACTACGTAGTAGTTGTCCCAATGGAATTTGCACAGAAGTGGACAATATAGCCGCGAGGCTTCCTATGTCTTTGGGTTCTCTGGAAATTGAGGGTTCCTTCCCTATGTGTGTCTCATATCCATCCCTAGGGAAGGAATGGATGGACTTACCCTGCGCATATTCTTCAAACATTCTTGACATTGTGTTCCCTTGAGATCCCTCTTCCGTCTCTTCTAGAATTGGAGTAGGTATGTCCAATTCTCTTTCTCTTGTTGGCTCGTTTCTTGGATACGTTGTATCCCTGACCCGGTTAGCTTGGCTTCATGAAGTCATTTACATTCTTCTACTAAGGCCCTAGTGTCCTCGAGCTTCCTTATCTCCTCTTTGGAATTTGGGTATTCCCCGACTCCTTTAGGGGGGGTTGATGGTCTTTCCCGTTGCACCTCTAGGTCAGGCTCTTTTTGGTTGATCGCTTGATCCCCTTCTTCTCTCGATTGGGTGGATCCTGTGTGTCGATCGTATCTTCTTTGGATCCGTCCTGGATTGTGACCTTGGTGTCACCCTTACTCACTTTTTTCACTCTTCTTCTCTGACCAGTTCTAGAAGTGGTCGCATCTGTTCGGTCCTTCCGCTCATCCCCCAATTGTGCCTGGGCTCGTGTCAGGACATTGAGTGGCGTGATATTTCTAGGTTGCACACTAATGGTCCGAATGGTGGCCTGGTTGGAAGTGGAAGTCGAACCACTTGTGCGGTATGGATAATCCTTGATCAAATGATCAATGTCACAATTAGTACAAGTAAGTACTGGCATGTCATTGGCAGATTGTTGGGGTTGGTGCGTGTGAACCACATTCTTGTTTGGACACTCAGCGATTCGATGAGGCCCACCACAGCCAAAACATTGTAGCGGTCCTCTCCTCATGTTTGATTTTATGTCCTTTCCCCTCCACTGTTTCAAGGCACAGTCAATGGCTCCTTATTTTTTTAATTTTTATGAATTTTTGAAAAGAAGAAAAAACAGAACACCAACCTGTTCATTCACGTTGATGATTCCAATGATGCAAACATCAAAATTAACTAGAAAAAAAGTGAAGCTCTCTTCCAAGACCACTCCACCACATAAATACACAACAAACACAACCAATTTCACACGATTTTTCACTTCCACACAAATCTTATCCATTCATTTTCTACACAATGCCCTACCACACAAATCTTATCCATTCATTTTCTACACAATGCCCTACCAGAATGCAAAGACAATCATGAATCTTATACAATGGGAGCTAAACTCCAAGAGGAAGGAAGAAACAAAGGTGTTTCCCTAGTAGGGTGCCAAAAATGTTATGGCCTACCACACCTCCAAGAGGGAACTCAATGCATTCACCTAAAGGAAGAGCAATAGAACACAACTGTCATAGGGAACTTACCAATGCTTCAAATTGAGTCCTGTCACGTAGGCTGTAATGCCTGTGTGACCGACGGCAGACCGGATGGCCATGTCCGGGGTTCAGTGGGAGAGGACGCCCATGCAGAGTCATGGGCGGCCAGGCTAGTGTGGACGGCAGGCCACACACTATATAGCCTGGGGGATGAGGGGAAATCCTCATTCTTCCTCTATGGCTGGGTGGTGAGCCAGAGGCCATCCCCTCCTGTGGTAATGCCCGTAGCGGCGTTACGGATATCTAACACTGGTATCAGAGCATGGTTCGATGGGATCGGCAGAGTCCGTGCGTGAACGGGGGACCGGAGCCCACTCGATGGTTTTCATCCACAATCTTCTCACCCTTATCTCGAATGGAGGGTGTGGAGGGAGGCGGCCAAGGAAGAATGGAAGGGAAGAACTCTCTCTCTCTCTCTCTCTCTCTCTCTCTCTCTCTCTCTCTCTCTCTCTCTCTCTCTCTCTCTCTCTCTCTCTCTCTCTCTCTCTCTCTCTCTCTCTCTCTCCCCGTCACACACAGCAAGCAAAACCAAGTAAGCGATTTTCGTTTTGTTTTTTTTTGCGATTGAAATTTTCTGCGTTGAATCTGCGTTGAATTCGTTTCATAGACTGTGTGTGGGGGAGGTGGGGGGGCGCAGACCAGCCCCACGCCTGGTCTCATGAAAATGCTGCGAAACAAGCTAAAAACTCTGCGTGGGGGGGGGCGAAGCAACAGCCCCACTGCGAAGAGAGTTTGTGCAACCCCACGGCCGCGTTGAAGAGCCTGGGGGGGCTTGCCTTGGAAAGGCGAAGCAAGCCCAGGGCGAAAGGGACCATTAGCTGAAACGTTAAATGAACCCGCCTTGAAGGGGCGAAGACGGCACCTTCACCCTGCACCCGAACAGCCAAGTCGGTAGATGTCGTCGGGAGGAGACGAACTGGTGGTCAACCTAGGAGCGGCGGAAGGGTGTGAGATCGGTGGAGGAGTTGACTTGGCTACTACAGGCAGGCCAGGCGGCCAGCCAACAGCCAGCCTTGAAGGCCAGCCAGGCGACCAGCCAGGCGGCCAGGCCAGCCAACCAGGCGGTGGCGGCCAGCCAGGCTAGCCAGCTTGCGGCGACGGCCAGCCCGGCGACGGCAACGACCACCAAGACCGGTGGGGCCAGCAAAACGCCAGCCACCAGCCCAGCAAATGTCGTGAGCCCAGCAAACGCCACGAGCAGGAAAAAAAAAAGAGAAAAAAAAACCCATATATTTTAATTGTTCATTTTTTTTAATTAAAAATGAAATGGGCGGCCAGCCCAGCAGAGGCGGCCGCCCAGCGACAGCGGCCAAACTCGGCCCTAAGGACACTCCCCAACGGGCGGGCGGCCACGCCCGAAGCGGCGAGGGCCGGCCCGGCCCGTTATTGTTTTATTTTATTTTTTTGAAAAAAAAAAACAAAACACACAAAACAATGGCACACCCCACGAAACAAACCCAACACGGCCGTCGTGCCGTGTGGCCGTAGTGCCCGTTTTCCACAAAAGAGACCCACCGCACATGGCCGTAGCGCCGCGTGCTAAGAGAGAGACAAATCCCACGGACGTAGTGCCGAGTCCTTCGAGAGAGAGCCGTTCTATGGCCGTTGTGCCTAGTGAACATGTCTATGATCGTAGCACCTCGAAAGTAGCACATGTGGTGATCACACATTTGGTTCAGAGAGACTAAATTTAAGCTGAGCATAGACTTAGTGTTGACCATCAAAGTCACGTAGTTTGGCTATAGTGTAAATCTAAAACTGCGGTGTGTTTTACTTGGGCTAAGAGGACCGGCAATGGCGTCAGTTGTGCCCAAATTAGACGAAGTGCTTATCACGAGAAATCAAGGTAAGCCTAATTGAGCCGTAGTGCTCATAACCCTTCACAATCTTTTAACAGATGCTAGAAGATTGTGATAAACTTTGGCAAATGAGAACCATGTACAAGTCTTGATGTGGTTAAGCCTTGTGTCCAAACAAGTTTCTTACTGTTTGTAGCAACAAGAGAGCTTTGGCCCGTAGAGGCAAGCTGGCCCTTGTTAAAAGTAACAAAATAGTGTCACTACTTGAGCCTAGAGAGTAGTGACTAGTTTGATTTAGTCACGTGATTGCCTGGTAAAAGTAATCCCTAAGGTGTGTATTACTTGGGATAAAGGGCCTAGCAGTGCTGCTAGCAGTACTCAATTTGGTTTATCTAGGAGTACTAATCTGAGGGATTAGCATACGCCTAGATAATAATAGCAGATTTAGGATTGATTTGTAGAAATCAAAGGTAAATCTGAAGGGGTATAGTCTTGAGATGTAATGCTCAATGCCCTTATAGAAGTTGATCGAAGAGAACTGTTATTAAACTTATTAGCATGGTTTTCTCTTCTTTTTTATTGCCATGCGTCGACATCCCACTGCTCGAGAGTTTGTGGTGATCTTTCGAGGGGGGAAAGAGCCCTTTTATATGTCACATCAATTGGTTTAGTGATAATTTGATGGTATGGGACATCAAATTCTCACGGAATCGATTGTAGTCTTGGTGGAATGGGACGCCAAGGCTTGTGCATGTAACTTGACTCTTTGGCAGGTCTGTATGTACACTTGTCTGTAGTGATAAAGTGTGCAAGATAAAATTTAAACTTTGAAAATTACCAAATATAGCCATAAGTTGGGATAAAACCCAGTTACAGAGTTCGGAAAAGCTCTAGGTAGCAAGACCATGATGGCGTGCTAGTGCTAACAGAGTGATTTAGTTCCGGAGTGATCTAAATCTAGAGGTTAGCAGTAAGACTAGTTTGGTTGGACAATTTCATGCATGGGGGACGCCCTATAGCATTTTGCAAGCGTAGTCTTGCCTATGTTCAACATAAGTGTGCGATTGTGAGCACATTTTAGTTGCTACCATATGAATTTGGGAAATATATTACTTTCCTACATAAGCAATTGTAATATTGCATGACAGGCTATTTTGCTTACAAAGTTCATGTGTGTGTAAACCCTATAAGTCGTATGACCCCTGGGGAATGAGTGGAGCATTTCTCGGATTTAATAAGGTTTTACATGGCAATAGTGAGTAGTATCTCACTCCAGACGAGCCTGGTTGTTGTTAGTATCGGATCCGACATATGAAGTGTACATAAACTTGGGCTGAGTTAGGATAGAAGGCTAAGCCGGAGAGCTTAGTGGTAAATCCTACTGTATCTGGTGAGTTTTGACTTAACTGGAGTGTTAAGAAGTAAACTCAAAGTCTGGGGCTGAACTGGAATGTTCGGAGGCAGACATATCTTTTGTTAAATCGGAGAATTTAGCAACAGATGAGCTTGAGGTAAACCATGGTACCCAGGAAAAAAGCTCTTCACACTAAAATAGTGCACAATAATTTTAGGGTGATAAAAATCCATCGCAGGAATGTTTTATAACTTTCCATAGATGATAAGATGAGACCATGTACTTTACGGAATTAAAGTACATAGGTGGTGACTTCGGCGCCACATTTTTTGTAGGAAGTCACCAGTGGTGTGGTTAGGTCAGCCGAGACTCCACAAGACCTATGCACTAGTTTTTAAGTTGACCTCTATTAAGGACGTCCAAAAATTCGTGTTGTAATACCAGAAATTGTACTGCAATGTGCAATGGAGGGGTCAATTTGTGTAGTCACTTCTTAGCAGTAAGTGACTTAAGCATCTTGTTATAGATGGTTGTATATGGTACTCCCACTCGGGGGAGGTACGCCATTGGGTACGGAGTTACTCACAGACTAGTATGGAGCTACTAGTGTGATGATAGTGGGTACGTAGTTGCTCACTACTAATACATAGCTGCTAATAAAATTAAGATCCTCGAGTGAAAGATACTCTAGATCAACATTTTAAATTATCGAACCACAATACATGAGTATCGAGGTACTCATAGATATATTGACGTTGCTCAAATCGAGGGACCGATTTGTTCGATGGTATGGAAAAGCAAGGAGAGTGGAGTAACTTAAAAGTTACACATCACTAGTCCTAGTGAGTTGTCGAGGTCATCCGTAGTTTGATGATCCCCTCTACCTATCAGATAACATTCAATTTTGCAAGCCCTGGCATTTAATCCGTAGTGATTATGAGTTGGGTGTGAGATATGGTTATGAAGTTCTTACAAGAGTACTCGTTTATTTGCTAGTCATTGGTTATAGCTTGGTAGAGATTGCCATCTGTGATGGGTAGGTAGCTTTGCCGCTATAATGAGGAGGCAGCAAATAATGTTCTCATAGTTATACTTCATACCAACACCAAACAGGGATAGGATGAAATTCCTAAGTTTATCATCACGAAGTACTGTGATGTTTGCATTTATATTGAATGTATGATGTAATGAGACATTGGGCTTGTGTAATTACCATCAATTATCTAGCAACCTATGGCTTCGCAGCAAGCTCAGTCATTATCTGTGGATTGATAATGTGGTTATTAGTAGTTTGGAATTTTTCTTGATAGATGGTACAACCCACCCAAATGATTCATAAGTGTGTAACCGCTTATGAAGGGTAAAAATATGCAACAATGAAGCACTTTGTTACAAGTGTGAAACCACTGATCTGTTGCAAAGCAGTTTATCAATAGTACCACCATATGTGCGTAGACACTATACCACATCTTCGTTGCAAGATGTTTAAAAGTTTCTTGGAAGGACTCAAGAATATAACATATGATATTAAATACGGTCTAGATTTGTTCTTGGACCTATGACACTAGCGCGTAGTCCGCTTGAGAGTAGAGTTTTTGAGGACAAAAACCTTTCTTGAGGGAAAGGAGGGATAACCTCAAATATCACATAAACTCGAATAGTTGTGTGAGTCCAGACAATACTTGAAGGGATGTGTCTGGTAATAGCAACAAAGAGTTGTAAGTAATTGGATGTAACTCCAGACACCCGTATTAAATACGGTCTAGATTTGTTCTTGGACCTTAAAAGTTTCTTGGAAGGACTCAAGAATATAACATATGATATTAAATACGGTCTAGATTTGTTCTTGGACCTATGACACTAGCGCGTAGTCCGCTTGAGAGTAGAGTTTTTGAGGACAAAAACCTTTCTTGAGGGAAAGGAGGGATATCCTCAAATATCACATAAACTCAAATAGTTGTGTGAGTCCAGACAAGACTTGAAGGGATGTGTCTGGTAATAGAAACAAAGAGTTGTAAGTAATTGGATGTAACTCCAGACACCCGTAGTGGTGCAAGAATCTTTATCAAACATCTCCACATACTATATGATCTGCCCGCAGATATAGTATGGCATAAGAGATAGGAAGTTTGATTGTTATATTTGAAGGAAAATTTTCAAAACTTACATTTACTCTGAGTTAGAGTGGAGTTTAACCATCCGTAGATTGATGGTAGTTAGAAACTCAACAAGATTCTAGAGCATTTGCTTGTGTAAAGATGTTACTCTAAGAGAGAAAGTATCTCTCAGCTTTAGAACTAATCCTTGTGATGCATGATTAGATTGGCTCTAGTTTATTTCTCCTATAACCGTAGAGCTTTCCAAGGAGAAGTTTTAACAAGTTGGTGATGCAACATGGTAGCGTAGTCTACAAATATCTAGTAGCATAGTCTAAGAACTTGCGCTACTAGAGTGCTCTCCAGTACATTAGCTTCTGTGCTAATGACATGATGCAAAATCAAGGCATGAAATTTGCCTTGGGGTTTTGGTTGAAATACCAAACCGTGGCTTGTGTGAGCATGATCCTGTCTTTACACAGGTTCGGCGCGCTGTACGCATACGCACTGTCACAGCCGCGCCCACCTTCCTCGCCAGCACGTAATGCTAGTCCGGAGAGACTGGCCGTAGATGCGGTAGGTAGCGAGGCGAGAGTTAGTCCGGAAAGGCTAGCCGAGTCTTCGGGGTAAGATTTGAGCCGGAGAGCTCAGACGTAGGCCCTTCATCACCTTTGTTTTCTGACACGGTTTCAAAACATGATGCTAAACTTCGTCGGTGGGAGAAATATGCTAATTACTCCATTGATGACGGGTACTTACTTTACAAGGGTAGAGTATGTGTACCAACTATTGGTGACTTTCGGACCCAAATTCTTAAAGAAAGTCATGATAGTCCAAGTGCGGGTCATCCTGGGATTCAGAAGACCTATGCACTAGTAAAAAGACAGTTTTATTGGCCTAGTTTGTTTTAGAACGTCCAGACTTATGTGCTGAAATGCAGTAAGTGCCAGGTCAATAAACATGAACGTCTTAAGGTTAAAGGACTACTCCGTCCGCTGGAGACTCCTCAAGGGAAATGGGAAAGCATTTCCATGGATTTCATTACCGGTTTACCCAAGACGAGTCGAGGGAATGACTCATGGACAGGTTAACTAAACTGGCAAAGTTTATTACCACGAAGAAAACTGTAAAAACGCCAGAGTTGGCAAAACTCTTTATTGAACATCTCTACAAGCTATATGGCCTGCCCGCAGATATAGTGTCGGATAGAGATAAAAAGTTCAACAGTCATTTTTGGAGGGAAGTCTTCAAAAAGTTGGATACTACTCTGAGTATGAGTACGGCAGATCATCCGGAGTCTGATGGTCAAACTGAAAGAGTTTGACCAAGTTGCGTTCTTATGTTAGTAAGAAGCAATCTAATTGGGAAGAGTACTTGCCCTTATTGGAGTTTGCTTATAACAGCTCCAAACACTCAACGACTGGATTTACACCATTCATGTTAATGTATGGATTCCAGCCGAGATCTCCGATGGCTGTAGGCCTAGAAAAGGAGAAGATTCAATCTGTCAAGGATTTCCTTGAAGATATGAATGATATGCTCAGAGCCGCACGAGAGAGCATTCGTAGCGCTCAGGATTGCGCTAAAACTTATGCGGATAAAGGACGAAGAAAGGTGACCTTTGCAGAAGGTGACTTTGTATTCCTCAAGGTTCCTGCGCAGTCAGAAAAACCATGAAAATGGGAAAGTGTGATAAACTTTCTCCGAGATATTGTGGTCCTTTTAAAATCCTTAAGAAGATTGGGGACGTAGCATATAAACTTGAGTTACTGGAGAGTTCTCAAGTCCATCATGTCTTCCATGTCAGTAAACTGAAGAAATCAGTTCACGGGTTAGAGAACGTAGTTTCTCCAGAGATTTTGGTGGACTTGATAGAGCCACCAAAGATACCACATGAACCTAAAAAGATTCTACAATATCGTGATAGAAAAACCCGAGATAAAGTGTACCAGGAGGTACTTAATAAATGGACAGATAGGGATGAGGAGTAGCAACCTGGAAACGCCGTAGTGCAATTTCCAAAAGGTTTCCCCAGTTTGTTTTCGAGGACGAAAACTCTTCTTAAGGGGGGGTAGTGTCACGTAGGTTGTAATGCCTGTGAGACCGACGACAGACCGGCGGATGGCCATGTCCGAGGTTCAGTGGGAGAGGACGCCCATGCGGAGTCATGGGCGGCCAGGCTAGCGTGGACGGCAGGCCACACACTATATAGCCTGGGGGATGAGGGGCAATCCTCATTCTTCCTCTATGGCTGGGTGGTGAGCCAGAGGCCGTCCCCTCCTGTGGTAATGCCCGTAGCGGCGTTACGAATATCTAACAAGTCCCTTGAGGCCTCCAAGCTTACTTATTAAGCTCGAAACCTCCAAGCTCCACCTCCACGCTGTTACCGTAGAGTCGCTCGCACCATCGCATAAGGCAATCACTCTCTCTCACTCTCCCACACAAGCATGAAACATACAAGCATAAAAGAGGCACAAGTGCTAGAATTCTCTCTCTCGATTTCTCTCAAGACACAAAGAAGAGCTCTCAATAGCACAAAGGGGAAATGTGTCCTTTCATTATGAGAAAATGCCTTATATACATTTGGCCCTTATTCACACTTGGGTGCCTAAAACTTATTTTACTAAGGCCTTGGGTGGCCAATATCTCATAATGTATAACTTTTATAGTACCTTTACATGACACTTATTAATGTCCTCAATTGGAGGAGCATACTTGTTAATCCAAAATGGGATTAACATATGGGCCCTAGGGTTCTAGTGTGGTTAGGCTACTGAGCCCAATTTTCTCTAGGTCGGCCACCATTGCTAGGTCTGCAATGGCCCTGTAGCATGGCCATGTATAGTAAAGGAGCTATGATTATTTTTCATAAGGCTGTGGATTGTATGTCCCACTGATCTGGCGCATCAAAGTCTCACCCCCAGGTGTGTGACAACGGGGTGGAGTGCTTCCCATATTCTTCAAAATGGCCCCCCCGTTGGGTGCTTCTTCTTCTAGGGGGTATGGGTGAGGACCTTGTAAGAGTAGACCGAATGCGCGTTATGCTACAGAGAAAAGGAGGCAGGTGGAGAAAGGTGAGAGCTCAGAAAAAAATTGGTAAGAGTTTGGCTAGGGAGAGAGGAAAGAGAGGGAAATGAAGTGGTGGGCCCCCTTTTTATAGATTTCTAGGAAGGACACAGCCGTGGCACAGGAAGGACACAACCATGGTAAATAGAATGGTAAAGGCATGTCTTCACTAGGGTACGGGCGCGTCTTCAGGTTGGTACGACTATGGCTTCAGGTGCTAAGAAGGGTACGACCATGTCTTCATTTTTGATAAGAAAATGACCGTGTCTTTAGGATGGAACGGCCGTGTCTTTAGGATCTTTAGGTTGGTATGGTCATGGATTCAAGATGTAACGACTGTGACTTTAGGTTGGTATGGCCATGGCTTTAGGATGGAATGACCATGTCTTAGGTTGGTACACAGTCGTGGCATACATCCATGGCTTCAGGATGGAATGGCCGCGTCCTCAAGAAAAAAAAAACCAGGCACCCTATGAATAGGTTTTGCACCCTAAGGCTATGTAGCCAGCACCCCGTTGTTGCAGGTTTTTCACTGACTCCTTGCCTAGTTTGCTAGATTGAAAAGGTGGCTCCATTGGAAGTGTGGAGGCTTTAATGGAGCGAGAAGTTAGGGTTGGAGATGCAAGTGGTTGAGTGGGAGTATGCTGAGGGAGTCAGATGATAAGTGGTGGGGGGTAGCCGACGTCGAGGGTATATCACTGTCAGGGACAGTGGACTGCGGCTCGATGGTCAAGGGGCCTTCTTGAAGATTTTCTTTCCCTTTTTCCCATGCAGTAGTAGTGGTGGAAGCTACCTTGGGCTTCCATTGAAATGTGGTTAACTTTGGGATGACCGGGATAGGAATAGTGTACCTTGGTTGTCGAGGGACCCAAATTTGCCGATTGCCTGTGTAGAAGTTCTGAGCTTGGAGTAGAGGCTTCAGGATCCACCTGTAAGTAGTCGCTAATAAGCAAGGCCGAGGCTTTGGTTGATGATGGTTTGGCCTTGGGAAGCATTTTTGTCGATGGTTTTCCTCTACCTTGTGGGCTTGTGGTTGTCAAATGGGTGGCCATAGAGAGGTACAAGAAGCTCGTTTTGTCGGTGTGTGAGTTTAGGAAGTGGATAGGTGGGGGATCCATAGAGTTTTAGCACCTTCATTATATCCTTGGGCTATGAGGAGCTTCTTGGGTACCCAGGGGCGAGAGCTTCGGCCTTGTGTGCGTCGGGGATGAAGGTGTTCCTAGGGTGGGTTAGGCTTGTTAGTGGGGTTAGTCTTGGAACAAGGTTAGCAACCATAGTGGCATTTTTGAGGTAGGTTCGGGGAGCTGCTGAGTTGGGTGTTGAGGAGGGTGTGTGAGGCAATTGGTTATTCATTGGGGGGAGAGGCCTCTTCTTAAGTGGCATGGTTTTATATTGGTCAGAGGGTGGAGTGATAATAGGTACAGGAGTGGCGTTATCGACTTGGGGTGGATTATCGGCGGAGGGCAAGGGTTCTTCATCTATCATAGAGGACAGTAACTTGGCTGAAGGCCAGTTTTGCAGTGTGGCAATCCTTGCATCCCAATTGATTTGGCAGCGGTTGTGTCCCATCCATCCGTGCCCTATAAGAATTTGTTCACTCATGGTTCCTGCAGGCATCACATAAAACTTCCCTTCCAAGGGGTTATTGCCAATGTGGAACAAAGTTGTGATTGTGCCTAAACAGTTAACCGATTGTGAGGCCACTGTGGTGGACCATTGGCTGGGGTGTTTTTTAATGAGGGGCACCCGAGTGACAGCCATGTATCTTAGGACATCAAATTGTGATTAGCTCTTGTATTGGCAAGAGACAATTTTGGGGTGAAACTTGTCGGATTGGTCATTCCTAACCACAACCAAGTGGTTATTCCTAACCACAACCAAGTGGTCATTCCTAACCACAACCAAGTGGGTTTCACTTCCTAATGTTCTTCCTCAAGGTCTACTACTTGGGCCATGTTGACCACTATGTTTCTGCCCCAAAGCTTTGCTTGCCACTCTTTGGCTTCCCTTTGGGCTGTTTCTTTCATCTCTTCATGTTGTTTTTTTCATTGTTTTTTTGGCATGGATGACCCTTAGTGTGGTTTTTTAGTGAGTGGGCCATAGTAGCATTTCGATTTGCTACCATTGAAATATCTCACCACATCTCAACGTCGTCGAGCATTGAGATGGTGAGATCTCGAGCATCAAAGCATTTCTATGTGCACTGTGCCTTGCGGGGTTATCTTAGTGACTAGGAAAGGTCCTAAGCCTCTGAATTTGAGTTTCTTTTTGTGGTTTTTTTATACTGTAGAGGAGGACCATGTTTCCCTCGTTCATTTGTTTATCTTTGAATTTGTCGTCAAACCATTGTTTGCACCTCAGATTCTCTAAAATCATGTAATATACAGTGAGGAGGCGTGTTTCATCGAGCTTTTCTAGCTCGAACAGGCGATAGTCGAGGACATTTTCTGTGAGTTTTTCCTCTACTGCAATTCTCAAACTAGGTACTATGAATTCTAGAGGCATGACTGCTTCGTCGAGCTTTTCTAGCTTGAACAGGCAATAGTCGAGGACATTGCCTGTGAGTTTTTCCTCTATTGCAATTCTCAAACTAAATCTTATTTTCACTTGCTCACATAAGAGGTTCAATTTAAGTCTATTGGCTATAGCTAAGGTGATGAAACTTTGAGCAAAGCTCAAACAACAATATTTTTTATGTTTTTATGATTTTTAGAAAAAAGGGAAAAAGCCCAACACACTAGTTTTTCACGTGAAAAAGTAGAATGTTGTTAAACTTAAAAAATTACACAAAAATTGATTGGAATTCTTTCCTCCAAGTTACCCAAGAACTCACACACCAATTTTTGCACTAAAAACAACAAAAAAATTAGACATCTACCACATTTTTCTTTACCATGTAAGCAACCTTATCCATTCATAACTTTAGTCAAAAACTCAATAGAATTGAAAATGAAGATTGTTAAAAGCATGCAAGGAAGGAGCAGAGCACTCAAAGAAGATGGAAGAAGCAAGATTTGATCCCCAATGCGGCGCCAAAAATGTTATGACCCTTTCAAGAACTCTCCCATTCTAGCAAACAATGAATAGACTACAATTGTCATAGGATTCTATTAAAGGAAAAAGCCTTTAACAGACTGAGACAAGTTGCATCAGCTAACACATATTAAAAACACAAAGAGATAGGGAGATTGCCATTGAAACTTCAAATACAAGAAGATGGTAATAGTTATAGCTTGATGCATGCAAAGGGATGTAAAGGGTCATGAGTATATGAAAGGTCATATAGCCTAAGGTTCTAAGAGTATTTATATTCAAATGCATAAGTGAGGTTCACATGCATATGAACCCCACTTATGCAAATGCATAAGTGGGGCACATAAGCTAAATGGAAGGTAAATGCACACAGCTACTAACACGTGGCACACCTAGTGGATTGGATTCCAAATCTGATGACTCAAACCCATAGGTTCCCTTGCTAAAACATGCTAGGGTCATGCCAAGGTGTGCACACAACATGTACATGTGATACCATGCTATAGCATACAATATGAATATGTAGAACCATGCATCCATGTGTTTATATGCAAATGCATAAGTGGGGTTCACATGAGCTAAATGGAAGGTAAATGCACATGGCTAACAGATTCTTACCTTGCTTCTAGCCCAAGATCTCTTTGACCTCCAAGCACCACCAGTGTGGATGCTAGCTCCAATCTCCTGCGAAACTCCTTCTTGTTATCACCTCTAAGAAGTTAGCTACACTTTCTTGCAAGGACTCACCTCTCTTACTCTCACACAAGAAGTGAGAGACACGTTTACGAAGAATCATAAACTCTACCTTAACTCTCTCTCTCACACACACACAAAACTAGAGCATTCTAGAAGTGGTAGGTGCTTTAATGTTTGCCGGATTATTTTTTGGCACAAGCTGAATGTGCTCACAAAGAGCTAGATAGTTGTCATATAGGAGAAGAAGGGGGAACCTAGATGATACTCAACCAAACCACAATAAGCTTTATTATCACCTCAGCCATGCAAACTAACCCTAGGTTATATGCATAGACCATGGTTAGCTATTCCTTGATCTATACCTACATAAGGTTGAAAACACTTCCACTAAGGTTCTCCATACAACACATGATGGAGAACAATATTATTATCAACAATAGTATGTAGTTCTATTGATCTATACCTACCTGAGGTTGAAACCATTTCCACTAAGGTTCTCTATATACAACCCACGATGGAGATCAATAGTATTCTCAACAATAGCATGGAGTCCTATTACTCTAGCAAAGCAGGGCACATTGTAAAGGACTACTATAAAAAGAAGAATGATATCAAAAGAGGAAAGTTATAGCAAGGTAACTATACATCATCTAGTGAACAGGGTGATGACAAAAGTGAGAGTAATTATTTGTGATGTAGCACATGATCAATTCCAAGACAAGAGATATGTTAGGATTAAGAGGTATGTAGATTCTGGTGCCTCTAGCCACATGACTAGTCATGGTGGTAAAGTAGTTTAGAGATATGCAAAAAATGGAAAACCATGGTATGTGGAAACAGAGAGGTTTACAAATATGTAGAAAATGAAAAAATCAGGGCGTCTTATTGTGCATATTAGTAAGGTGCCATTTTCAATGTAGAGTATGGAAAAATGAAGTGCCTGGCTGATGTACTTCATGTTTTAAACATTATAAAGAACCCAGTTTTTGTTAGACAAATGGTTGAGTAGGGTCTACAAGTGAGGTTATAGTATGTTGATTCAGTTACTTCTAACCACATGACCACCCTAAGGATAGGAGTTCCAACACCTACTACAGTCTTGTGGTGGATTATTGTTGCCAAATATAATTTTCCCAAATTAGAGATGCGTGAAGGATTTCTATAATAAGATTAGTCTTTTTAAGTGCTCTACAGATCAAGGTTCAGGCTAGAACATATAGGTTGCAGCATGGGTTCATACTCACCAATTTATATTTTTATGGATTGAGGAAAGGTTTTCACAGGGCAGTGCTATGCTTCGATATAATTTCTAATTATACGAAAATTTCTAAGGATGGTGGGTTCAAACATTGAATCCAACAAATTCTTATCACACACAATGTGAAACATTTTGGTCATACAATGGCGTGAAAGTCTCACTAGTTCTAATCATACAAATAGTGTGAAACAAGTAAAGGACATGGTTTAGTGTCAAACTTTGATTTAAGGAAATTTTGAACCCGAAAGTTTCTAAGAGCTTAAAACCTGGCGGTTAAACTAGTCAAAATGTGGACACGAATTTTTACTTTTGTTTTTGGGTAGCCATAATGCAAAGGCATGATGAATGTTTTCTCACGTTGGTGTAAAACTCTTACTCATAGACACACCTGTGGTCTAACAGGTATAGTTTTAAGTACTGTTGTGAAACTCTTACTCTTAGACACTAGCAGTATCTAAGAGACATGGTTTTAAGTAACAATGTGAAATTTTCACATCGATAGTGTCAAACTCCTTACATCACACTAGTGTGAAAGCCCTAGAAAACCAACGTGTTTTAAGGCATAATCAAGACTATAAAAATTTGATGGGGGCATTTGTCATGGCATGGTTTTGCCTTTTTTTCATGCAAAATGCTTGTAATTATTTCCTTTTATTTGACATGACATGATTAGGCATGAAAATAATTATTTGACAAGACATGATTAGGCATGAAAATAATCAACTAGCATAAAATTTGGCATTGGCTACTAGTAAATTGTGGGGTGGTGAAGCTCACCCAATCATGAAATGTTAGGGGTTAATCTCTAATTCACCATTAATGAGAACGACTTGTAAGATCACTCTCAATAGAAATGGAAAACACATCCTACTTGAACTTGTAAGATCACTCTCAATATAAGGATAAATGGATAACACATCTTACTTGAACTTATAAGATGTATATTGGGCGGGCCTCATATCACACCAAATCATCTTGGTGAAGAGATCAGCTCACATGGGCTAATCCAGATAGTAGACCAATCGAGAATCCAAGAGTCGAGAGTATTGGGAATAAGAAAGCCATTTATCTTATACAAATCTTGTGAAACCTACTCCTTTTTGTCATGATCAAGTTAATAAATATAATATCGATAAGGTTGTATTAGTAATAAATAAATTTAAGTTATTTATATCGATAAGGTTATAGCAATAATAAATTTGAGGTGTTTATAGCTCGATAGTAGTTTCTTAAGGAGCTAGTAAAGATGCAATGCCATAGGGAGTAAACAACAAACCTCAAAAATTGTGTTAGAAAGGGCTTATGGTGCATGGTAAGCTACTAGGATGTGAAACTCTTGTTGGGGGTGATTTGCTTCTTGATTATTTACTTTATATAAAGGGTGTCTTGTCCAAAATGAATAGTATGGTGCTATTTTTGCAACTATATGGTGAGTTGATTTGTCCAAAATGAATACCGCAGTGTTGATGTGTGAGTGTTGATCTATGTCTCCTTCACACTAAATGTACTAGCATATGGCTAACCCAAAGGCCTCACTTAAAAAAAAAGTATGATATCGTAGGCACGATTGGATCTATTAGCTTCTAGTTTATTTGACTTAGATTGGAGTGTATTCTTTTCATTTTTCTTAGAAGTGCCAAGATATGCTTGCAATCGTCTTTAGAAAGCAAGCAAACAAGTGAGGACCCCAAGATATGCTTGACAAGCATCTTTAGAAAAGCAAGTGTTCCACCAAGTGCAAGGTGAGATCACATGCACCAATTGCTTTTGCTTTTGATCTTTAGACATCCCAACGACACCCTTGCTATTACATTAGCATGTCCGTCCTGGGGGGGGAGGGGTAGGGTTTCTTGTATATAGCATCATCGCCTTGGAGATGCTCACGACGAGCAAATCTCCTAGCCACTTGAAGAGCTTCTTGCATTGAATTTATGCATCTTTTAATGCTTGCTTGTACACAATTTGGATCTAGATAAATGAGCCAAGGATAATGTGTGGAGCACACGCGCTTTGATTGTAATCGGTAATGATGTGGGTTTCTGCCCAAAGACTTCACTAGGGGTAAGAGAGGCACACTATGCCATTGTGGTCCATGGTGGTTTTATAGTGGTCCCCCCTAGACTTCAATAAGAGTAGAGATATGCTCTTGCATTGTGTTTGACACAATGGTTTTGGTTATGCCCCATAGGCTTAATCATTATCACCTTGTATGCTTGAGAAACCCCTTTAATAGGTAGGAGGTTATTTTCACACTTCAGTCTATTCTGCCAAAAGGACTATACTAAATAAACAAATAAAGGTTGCCAAAAGGACTATTTTTAATAATAAACAAATAAAAAATTTTAAAAAAAGGTGTTGATTATGCCAACTATATCTTTTTGGAAATTAGGTTAGTTGACAATATCAAATCAAAAAAGCTACAAAAGAACATCGACTTTGTCGACTATCCTTTGGCAATACGTGGCCATTTAGATTGAAGGGTGATATTACACTCTTGTAAAGTTCTGGATTTCATGTGTGGATTTTGAATAAGATGGGCATTGATTTATATAAAGTATTGGCATTAGCTTGCAAGATAACAACATAAAATTATATATATACATCAGTGAGAAAAGTGATAAAATAACACCATTATATATATATATATATATCAGTGAGAAGAGTGATAAAATAACACTATTATAAGGTTGAACAACGATGAAAAAAAGTAAAACACAAGAAAGATAAAACAATGAAAAGGAAAAAATTACACAAATTTTAGAAGTTGTGCAAGTAAGGTAGATTTCGACACAGCACAGTTTCCTCCGGTGGTATTTGAGTTGCAGTTGGGGGCCAACCACAGTGGGGAAATGATCATTTTGAATACCACTAGTCGGCCACCACACTCCACAAGTGGGTATTTTGCCACTACCGTGTGGAAACACTCCGAAAGTGGGTATTTTGCCACTACCGTGTGGAAACATTTTGAATACCACTAGTCGGCCACCACACTCCACAAGTGGGTATTTTGCCACTACCGTGTGGAAACACCTCTAAGCTTGCTATACGAATTGCCGAAGTTGGCTATTTGGTTGTCCAACCTTTAGGCAACCAAAATAGTTGATGGGCACCCTAGGTAGCCTCTTTACACACAAGCAAAAAGAAAAGAAAAGGTAAAAGAATGCCCAAGAATAGGCTATTAATAGCATTTAGCTGGCAAAATTTCAGGTGAAACGGATGAGGATTCTCGCAACTAATTGGACCTATTGTCCAAGCTTTTCTAAGGAAAAGTGGGTGCCCATATTTGCCCAAATTACGGGTCCTAATGGCACTTTAGTCAGTCGCACATCTGAGGATGTGTGTAAAAGGTGGGAGCATTGGAGTAAATTACTGGTGCTAATGGCACTTTAGTCAGCTGCACATGTGAGGATGTATGTAAAAGGTGGGAGCATGTCATACAGTTAGCACGACCATTGGCTAGGTGTCATGGTGTCGAGTGAGCACCTCTATATAGGTGTGTAACCACCTTAGTGAGGAAAGTGAATTTAAAGCTAAAGTCCATATCGACATGGAGGACTGGATGAGAAAAGGATTAGGGGGTCATGCGGGCTTGATTTTTGACGAGCACGCTTGTCCTTCGGAATTGATGGGTTTAGTGAAACGCGACAAGTTTTTAAAAAAAATTTGTGTAATTTTTGATGGGCATTTTAAAATTTTGCAAGTATTTTTTTTTAAGATCAAAATGCTCAAAAATGGGAGGGAGAGTGGACACCCTCCACTATGTGAGGGGATGGAACAACGGAAAGTTGGAAACACCAGTTATGTGATTTAACATGTGGGATAAACTTAGGTGCGCAGTCACATTGCAGTGCCGCACTGCACACACAAAAAGGAGGCGAGAGTGAGGACAAAAAAGGGACCAGCCCCTAATTAGCAAAGTTATTATTAATCACATGAACTGAAACCCTCGATTTAGATAAGACAGGGAAGACAGAAATTCCATTTAAGTGCAAATATTTATTGATAATTAGATGGTTGGAGGAGGCTGGGCGTGGGCCCCCCGGCTCTTCTTTTTTTTTTTTTAATGCTTTCAAGTTTTGCAACTTTTTGCAGGCTTTTCCCAGATTCTACATTCCTGCAGTGGACAGCAGCAAGATTATTAATCCACTGCAGTCAGTGTACAACTCATTGCTCACCTACAGTAGAACTTTTAAGGCTTGTGTACCATACCACGTGGCCGCACCACACGAGTGACGACAGTCACACACTGACCACCCCCCCCCCACACACACACACACACAAAAAGAAGCTTAATTAGTAGTTGATTAGACGTGACTCAGTTTCTTAGCAAAGTTCTTCACTTCTTAATTAAAGTCCAGTGCTGCATTTAGGGCACCAGGTGGCAGTGGCCTGGTCCCACGCCCCTCAATTTGCGTCAGAACGTCGGCACTGAGGTATCAATCACAGCAAGTCCTCATTCGTTGAGAAAACTGTAAGTATTTAAGGCACCACACTGAGCAAGGGTCAGGTGACAGGGATCAATCAAAGCAAGACCTCTTACTACTTAGTGCTCACTGCTTAAATACTTATATATATATATACATAATGATATGTATGTGTGTGTATGTATATATGTATGTATACACATACACACATATATAATATTATATACATCTCTCTGTCTCTCTCTCTCTCTCGCTCACTCTCTCTCTCTCTCTCTCTCTCTCTCTCTCAGGTGACAGGGATCAATCAAAGCAAGACCTCTTACTACTTAGTGCTCACTGCTTAAATACTTTTATATATATATACATAATGATATGTATGTGTGTGTATGTATATATGTATGTATACACATACACACATATATAATATTATATACATCTCTCTGTCTCTCTCTCTCTCTCACTCACTCTCTCTCTCTCTCTCACTCACTCTCTCTCTCTCTCTCTCTCTGAGAGAGAGAGAGAGAGAGAGAGAGAGAGAGAGAGAGAGAGAGAGAGATGTTAATGTCTGCAAAAGACCCAAAGGGTCTATGAGACCTCAAAGATGTTGCATGTGATCCATGAGTAAACTCGATGTCAAGACAACGTGGAAAAAAAAAACTAGCTGCATAAAGAAAAATCTAGGGCCAGCATACTTCATAGGCCCCAAGTACAATATAGTGGATAACATAAAACTTCATGTGTCCATGGTCCAAGTATCTTGCCTCAATGTCCACTACTTGTGGGAGTGCCTCGCTCTATCGTTGAAGCAAGTCCCATGTGTGGAGCTGTTAGGTGGAGGGTCTCTGGCTTCATCGAGACTAGGGAGGTCTTGCTTTCTAGAGAACATGTGCTCTCTTTCAGAGGAAAACGAGTGCGTGGGGTGCTCACTCAGTTGGGACATCTAGTTGTGTCCTTATCGATCTATATCCTCAACAGGTCTTGTATGGGTTGAGAGTCAACTAGGGCTTATTGTGAGTGCCACAACGTGTGTGATAGATGTGTGTGCAATATCTACGTAGCTCTTGGGCTGCTACCTCAATAGTTTGTCTCTTTGTGGTACCTTAACTCTAATAGGTATAGTCCAAACATCTTTGATCTCTATACAATATAGTATGCAATATTTATTAATTTATATAACTATTCATCAATAATATATAATATTTGTTAATTTTTAGAGGTATATTCATTAATATCTAGAAGCTATTAAATTCTTAATATTTAGAGAACACTTTAAGAAATAATAAATTTAGAAATCAATGAATGTTTAGCCATAAACATTTTAGAAATTAATGAATGTTTAGTTACATGAAAATTTTCAAAAATTATTTTCTAAATTGGTAAATGTGTGTGTGTGTGTGTGTGTGAGAGAGAGAGAGAGAGAGAGAGAGAGAGAGAGAGAGAAAGAAGCTTTTACGTCGTAGGAACAATTCCAAGAGACTGAAACGATTTATCTAACAAGAAGTGAGATTCGAACACACACACACACACACACACCGTTGCTGGCAATTTGTACAAGAGTACACATCCACCATAATCAACAAGGATTGAAGCAAACTTTTCCTCTTCTACCAACTGAGCTATTGTTGTGGTTGTAGGATACAATACTTGTTAATTTATGGAAAATTAATCGCTAAGTTTTTAACATTGAAAGAGTACTGTAAAACCTCATAAATTTACAAACCAATAATTATAGGAAATTACAATAATTTCTAGATGCAAAAAATTCAGAAATAAATTTCTGAACTTACTAACTGCTAAAAAATTAATTTACATATATTGATTTTTCTTCTTCTGGTCTCACACACACACACACACACACTCTCTCTCTCTCTCTCAATTTATTAATCTAGAAAATAATATTCATAGTTTTAGGACTCAATATCCCATGTACCCAATCAAAGATAAGAAAGTGACCATATGAATCCAATCAAAGATACGAAAGTGACGGTGTGCAAAACGTGAGAATATATATATATATATATATATATATATATAGTTACAATATTTATTAAGTTACTGATATTATTATTTTCCGTGTTTAGTGATTTATACTACGATAATTGTTTAAGTTCTGGAGATTAATTCATCTCATTTCGTAATATTCAAAGCTTACTGTAGAAATTGATAAAATTTACTTGATGACAAGATAAAAACTATAGAAATTGCTAGATGTAGGAAATTTCAGAGAAATAGGTTTCTGGATTTATTAAAATTGCTAAAATATATATATTCAAACTGTATACACAGAGAGAGCGTCAATTTATATATTAAATATATTCACACTGTATAGACAGAGAGAGAACATCACTTTCTTGACTTTGAGATACTGAATCCTGAAAGTGTCATTAAACATTTCCTTGTGCAGGCAGGGGTGCCTAAATATTCCAAAATCCAATCCTAAAAGGGTAAGAAAAAGAGAAGGGATTATTTTGAGATGCACTTTCCAGCAAGTCCTACATTTTGGCTGTAGGTGTGAAAGGATGGGAATACTAAAAAACAAGGTGTACCCCCCCCCACCCCCCAACCACCATGTGCCCCTCTTAGAGGAATCCACAAGGCATGTTGCTTCCTATTCCTGGGCCACCATTACTAAGTTATCCACATCTCATTCAAAAAAAAAACTAAAAATAAAATAAAATAAAATTGCCTTGCTCACCATTAAACCAAGCATAATCACTCCTTAATCTACCCTATTAAACAAACCTCCCAAATACCTCTCCACATTTAGACTCCACTCTCTGCCCTTAATTACTCAAATTAGGAGTTGCAAAACCATCCTAGCAGTATGGATCCATTATACTCTACAATACAAAAACTATTTAGGTGAACCCACTATAAATACAGCATGATTAAGGTTGTTAATAAGGCCTGTTTGGGGGGGGGGGTTATAGGCCACCTTAGGATCTCTCAATTGTGCTAACTTGTAAGAAGGTGCAAAGCTTTACATATACAAAACTATTTAGGTGAAACCGGTTATAAATACAGCATCACTAAGGTTGTTAATGAGGCCTCAAGGTGGTAATTACAGGCCAGCTTAGAATCTCTCAATTTGTGCTACCTTGTGAGAAGGTGCCTTGATGACTGAAAGCTTTGCCTTCTGTTCTTTAAAAACTGAAAAGCTTCCGTTCTTTTCCAAGCAATCTCGTCTCCAGGGGAAAGCTTCAATGCAATTGGGTTACCTTGTATATTGGACTGTGAACCTTCATCATCATCGCCATCACCATCATGGCTATGGAAAACCTTGCTCCTGCCACTGCTCCGCATCAAGAGAAGGCAATTAGGAGGGGGTACTTCTGATTGCAAATCAATCCCATCCTCCTCCACATTGTTCTCTTCATCTCCTTCTCCTGACTGGCTTACAGGACTGATGTGCAAAAATCCATCACCATCCACCCTTCTAGACAACATTCGGTCGCATGGCGCCGCCTCCGATCCCGAGCGGAATCGGCTCAAATCGATAACCAGATCCTCCTGCCTTAATTTCCTCTGCAGATGTGAGATTTGCAAGTCCTTAATCAGTCCCAGCGTTTTCTTCCATCTTGATATCATGGAGGGAGACCTCATGGTCAAGGGTTTTGGTACGGCAAGCTGTAGATCAAAATTCCTCCTTGGAGATTCAACTCTCTTTGATTTCTGATTTCTGCACTGCTTTTCAGAGCTGAGAAGGGCATCCCAAGTCTTGCAGTCCTTGTTTCTTCTCACTCTGCCCATGCATGTGACTTCAGGAGAAGTGGGCTCATCAGACACATAATCAGGAGGCTTTTTATTGCCCACCACATTGACAGGGATCATTGTAAAAGCATTGTTTCCTGTATGCCCTTTGCTACCACTGTTGTAGCCCTTAAGAGGCCCAGAATGACCCAATTTCAGCGGGCCGGGGTGGTTTGCTACGCTGGAGATCGGTGCCCGGCGATGAATAGGAGCAGGAAAGCTCGAAAATGATTGAAAAATCCTGCCTGCATGTGACCTCCTGATGTCTCTGCCGGGGCTGGCAATGGCTGCCTTAGAGAATGCACGTGAAGAGTTGGGCCTTGGAGGAAAGCACTTAGATAAGAGGTGGTGGCCCTTTGCAGTGGAGGAAGCATGGAAGAAACTAACAGTAGACGAAGAAGAAGAGATACTAGGAGGGGATTGAAATGGGTAATGATCCGGTTGATGGGATAATGAGGAAGGATTAGTTGAAGGATTAATGGGGTTATTAGCTTCACAGTAGTGAGAGCTACTACTGCAAGAGGTACGGATGGGAGCGAGGGAGGGCCAGTCGTCAACAAGCTCCGCCATGGCCGCCACTATGACAACAGAAGGTTTGGAATAGGAGAACAGCGATGGCTTATATACAGTGAGAGAGAAGGGGGGGTGAGAGAGACAGACACACAGAGAGAGGGAGAGAGATACACACACACACAGAGCGCTCTAACAAGAAGTGGCAGGAAATACTCAGTGTGGGTTGACTACGTATACAGATACATAGGGTCCTCCGCAACAAGATGACCTCCCATACCTCTTGCCTTGGCACCATACCTACCCCTTATATATTATACGTGCATTCAAGGTTGTTGGCAACCATAATCTAGTTAAATTAGAATCACACATCAAAACATTCCCCATCAGCCTCTAAGTAAATCTTGAGTGTACCCCAAGTACTATCAACGTTTCAATCAATTCTATATGTACACTTTATAACCGATTGACTAGACTCTATGGTTCAATTCACATGGTATGGCCCACAACTTGAATAAGACTCTTGAATGATTACAGTGGAAATTATCTTGTGTGCACGAGTCGTTGCATGCATGCCCATGTGCACTGTGCACTTGTGTATGTCTATGTGTGCATGCGTGATTCTACATGTGTATGTTTGTATATGTGTGTGTTTGTATGTGTGTGTGCGTGCGTGTGCATTGCACGTGTACTTCGTCATGCATGCATGTGTGGCCATGTGCACACATGGACGTGTATGCATCATTATGTATGTGTATGAGATGGATGACAACATAACTTAGGCTCCAAAAGGACACAAACATGAGCAATGGTGGGGACTTCAAAGATAATGTCAAATTGGTGTGCCTAACATGTGCTTTATGTAGGGGAAGGCACAAAAGAGCATACATGTATAATCTAATATTTGACTTATGCATGCGTCCACTAACTCACCTTCTTCCTCCTTCATGCCCTCCATCCCCATTTGCCTCCTCTGATTGGTCCTACTTCACACTACTATATGCACAAGTAAAGTTTTTTAGGTGATATAATTAGTTTGGTCAACAATAAATTTCTAAAATATTATTTTTAGATCCATAATATGTGCACACAAATATAATAGCACCATGTGTGAAGGGGTGGTGGGGACTAGTGGTAGTTGAGTGGAGGTAAATACCAACACCACATGTGTGAGGACTACAATGGTGTGCGGTGTTAATGGCAATTGTGTGGTTTTATTGCAATATGTGTGGGCTATCAAGTGTTTGTGAGAATTGGAACGTGAGTAAGGTAAATTCTAAACCTTTTGGTTATGTACCATTGGTCTTGTGTCACTGTTTGGGATATGGTTGTTGTGAAGTCTTGAGTTGATTAGGAACACTAGTAGGACTTAATGGCTACAACTCATACATTGCATCGCATGAGAATTGCATTTAAAATAATAAAAAGTAGCATTAGCCTCTATATCCCTCATCATGTGGCCTTTTATTAAAACACTGGGGCTAAGTCTCCATGGTCATAACTATACCTTAATTCATGCATAAAGCCCTCTTGCATGGCCATAATGGTGGGTTTTTAGATCTTTTAGTACTTTTCTCTCATAACTATAACCATATTCTGTATTAACATTAAGCTTTAACTTCCAACTATCTAAAACAAGGGTAGTAAAGTTGTTACATCTTAAGGTTTATGAACATCTTTCCTCCACATTTACCATGGCATATCTTTCATCCATATTAGATACTTTGATAGGGTTAGGTTTTCTTTTCTTCTTTTTTTTAATAAAAAAAGCGCAAACTATATTAAGAAGATCATATAAACCATGAGTACAAAATATGATTTTTCTCAAGAAGCATAACTTTCTCTAAGCTATCTCATTTCTCACACAGCAGTCAGGTTGAGGATATAATTCTGCAACTCAGAGCCTTTTATCATTAATTCCACTTCTTTGGCAGCCACTTGGCCATCCTATTCCAGATGATCCTTCTATATTTTTCTGATTCTTTCTTGGAAGTCTTCTTTGGCTTTGTCCATCTGCAGCATTTCTTCTATGGCATTATTTGTGTATTGTGCTTCACATGCTCTCAAGCACATGCTTTGAGGCTGGCTTTGTGCAGTACTTTCATCTACGAATGCAATTCAGATATCAGACCATGCATCACATTGATACTTGCATGACTAAACAAGTAGTTATTCCTATTTATCCAAATATTTTTGCAGAGCATTTGATCTGTTGACCTAGTAGAATTTCCTACTATGAGAGCTCCCAATTCTGGACAGGGGAGATACATTGATTTAGAAACTTAATAGCTTTTGTATTATGATTACATCCTAAGAAAAGATAGGCAATTATCTCCGGTTCTTTTTTACATCTTGGGCATAGACCATTCCCATACCCTATACGATGTGCATGTTCATTAGTCCACAACACTATGTGTATGATCAACCATAGCAAACAGGATTTCTTTGGCAGGATGATTGGCGACCAGATTTTTGAGAACTTAAATCCCCACCGTTTTCTATCTCATAGCAGATTCCATTTAGTATTAAGTTTGCGGTGGTGTAAAGGGGGGCCCTATTGTGGGAGAAGAGGGATTGGCAAAAAATTGTGTTTAGATTTCCTTGAGAATGATTTATGAGTTAGAGGTCCCTTTAGCTAAATCATAGCTGCTCTGTCAAGCCACAGTTGTATCCTATTCAGGATGAGTTAGAGGTTATCCATAGACAATTTGTACATTTCTGAGCTCATGCTCAGACCTCCATCTGTGATTAGTCATGCACCATAAATCGCACCATAAATCATCCCATGTTTTGATACCCTTTTTATGCAGTTTGTGCGCATGTTTATAAGTTATTATTTTCCACTGCCATGGAGAACCATATGGAATCCAGATGTAGAATATGTGCATACTTCCTTATTTTATAGTACATCTTTAGTTTAGGCTTACATCTATTCCAGGCATTCCAAATGGCTTTGACTAAGGGGTTGCCTTGAGGTTTAATTTTCATTGTTGAGATGAAGAAGATCATCAGTTCTAGGATCTTTTTCCATTGGTGGAAGTCTACAAAGCTGTAACTTTCTAAATTTTGGTTGATGAGGACTGCCCAGTCTTCTTGCAGAGTTATGAAGCTTTTGACTATCCATTTGGCAGCCATATACGATTTGCAAAGTCAAGTATGTTTGTATACGCAAGCCACCATGCTTTTTAGGTCTTGCACATACATTCCATGCCACTTTAGGAATCTTTGATTCATCTGCATTTCTTGACCATAGGAAATTCTTGCATATTTTCTCTAGATGTTTGAGGTCAGAGTTGGAGGGGCGCCAGCATGACAGAAAGTAAATGGCAGTGGGGAAGAGGATGTATTTGAGGACCATAATTCTTCCAACCAAATTGTGTTGCATACCAAACCAACGTCTAAACTTGCTCTGTACTTTGTCAAGAATCCAAACCCACCTTTGATGCATAGAAACTCCAAAACCCATCAGGATCCCAAAAGGCCTAAAAAATTATCCTTCTTTTATGATCTTGCATCCTTGGTCTAGTAGCCACTGCGGTGGCTCAGACATCATTGCTCTGATTCCAGTTTTAGAGTGGTCAATGAGTGATAGATCCTGATGCTAGACAGAACAGTTGTAGGCATTCCTAGAAGGTACGGATTGAAGTAAGCTTGTCGTGTATAAGACCATTGTTAAGTGTTGTCAAAGACTTCTATGACACTGTGGTCGGCCACCACATATTTTGACATTCATTGACTTAGGCACTAGAGAATTCATATTTCTCTTGTAATGGATTATTTTACATGTGCGATCGCTGCTTGTATGTGAAAGGTGCGCCATGGGATAAGAAGGTTAGAGTTACTAGCCACCAGGACAAGGTGTTTGCACTAGTGTAAGTAGTCTTGGATGCACTAGGACCTCATGTGAACAATATGATCCAAGTATAAAGGTCAAATTGTAACTCTAAATCCTCATTCTTATATGCACTCTTGTATGCTCTCAAGTGAAGATAGTGCTCTATCCTTCTCTCAAACCTTGCCTATCTTGCCTTCCATGCTTGTGTTAGTGTGTGCGTGAGGGAGGGAGGGAGAGAGAGCAATGGCTACACTTGAGGCATGGTGGTGGCGGCGTTGTTGAGCTACTTTGGCATGCTTCTATTGATGTAGCTACCATGAGGAGTCCCCAATTCAAGTAAATGAGATAGAGCTAAGTGAGAGTTGCCTCACTAATGCATTGCATCTTTCCCATGGCATTTTCATGTTGGAATTTAGGCCCCTTGAGGCATGAGAAAAGAGTCTCATTGAGTGGCCAAAAGGCCCGACAACTAGTAGTGTCATCTGCAAATTGTTGACGATAATTTTGATCTTTATTGTTCGGTAAGTGAATGCCTTGCATGTGCCCCCTTTTCAATAGCATTCTGAACCAGCCATCCAAGTGCATCTGCAGCAATAGCAAATATTAGGGGAGCAAGTGGGCAACCTTGTCTGAGATCTACTCAATGCAAAGGATTCAGCCAAATTGCCATTTATTGTAACCTTGGCCATAGTGTTCCCAAACAAAACTTGCCTCATTTTTATAAAGTTGGGACCCAGTCCCGTATCCTTTAGGGATTGTAAGACAAAATCCCATTATAATCTGTCATGTGCTTTGTCAAAGTCAAATTTTTTAATAATACAATCATGTTGGGTCTATTGGGCATGTTCCACTCCCTCCCATAGGGTGATAATAACATCAAGAATATATCTCCCTTTAATGAAACCTTTTCACTAAGGTCTTATCCAGTCTTTTAGGTGACCGGAAAGACTTCTGGCTAAAGTTTTTGCATAAATTTTGTATGCTATGAAGAGCATTGTTATTGGTCTCCAGTTAGAGATTTCCTTTTTGGGGCCTCTCTTGTGAATGAGTTTGATAATTCCTTAATTTATAGAAAAGGGGAGGGCATCATACCTAATTGACTCATTCTGAGCCACACCCCAAGTAGAGGATTGAGCAACAAATTCTTATAAGTTTTAAAGAATTCTATCGGAAGGCCATCTAGGCCAGAGCTTACCATTTTTCATGGCCATGATTGCTTCCTCTAGCTCACCACGGGTGATATTTGTTTCTAGAGTTCCTATAATACTCTGAGATACCATTTTTTTTCTGCAGTCTAAAATGCCTTGCATCGGGGATCTTCTTTCTCCTGTGGAGACTATTTTAGCGTTAAAAATAGAGAAGAAGTGATCCTTTATAATGTCCAGGTTCTTAGCCCACCACTATTTCTGCACAAATTCCATTTTTGTTTCTCAGCATAGGGTTGTGGTTAGACAACACTGCCTTCTTTTTAAGAAGGGAGAACATCTCCTTTGAGGGTTTTTCTATCTTGCCTGCTACCCACCACTCTCTTAAAAAGAGTTTGATGTGCTGACACTGAATTTCATCTCATTTCTTTAGTACCTCTCTTATTTTGCTCAAATTCTCTTGAAGTTGTATCTGACCCTATTAACTTTCTACTCTAAGGATTGAAGTTCCATGTATTTCTTAGCCCTTCTCTCCACACGAATCTTTGTGACTTTCTTTTTAATATCTATGAGAAGCTTTTGGGAGTCTCTTAATTACTACATGTGCCCAGGCCTTGGTGGGGTATCTGAATGTATTAAAGTGAGTTGTCCATATTAATTCAAGATTTTTGCATACATATGGGAGTTGAAATAGTTTGGGATCCGTATGGAACCAACCTGCTCTCTAACTTATTGGGTCCCTATTGGTGGATAGTGATCCGAAAGTGCTATATTGTGCACGACTTTCACTTTGGTATTTAAGAACATATTACTAGTAGTTGATGAGGAGTAGCATCTATCCAGTTTGGCTTTTCTTAGGTGGCTACCGTGTCTCCCATTTCCCCATGTGAACTCATGGTCACATGCCATATCAAGCAGGGCATGGATTCCTTTTAGATCCAACCAACTAGCACGTTCTAAACCTCTACTGCTTTGACCAAAGTTTAAAAATCTATTCTGAGGGGATTCAAACATATTGAAATCTCCTATGAGGATAATCCATTCCATAAAAATGCATCATAGATTCCCGTAGTTCTACTTTGGAGACAACCAGTCCAATTGCATAGACTGAAACAAGAATGAACTGCAGATCATTCTGTTCCAAATGTAAAGCTACCCATCAATTTTGAGGATTAATTTCCTACTGTTTGTAGAAAGGCATCCAAGATTTATGTAAACCCACAGATGTGCCTCCACCTCCTTGCTCGTGGGTTAGAGCTGAACCACTCATGTTGTTTGGAAATCAGTTCCAAGTTTTTCTTAAGGAGTTGTCCCAACAGCTTTTACTTCTTGAAGACATATTATGTCAGCTTGGATGTTTGCTTGATACATCCAATTTTTAATTATTCTGGCTTGATTCCCATATGTTAAACCCTTAGTGTTGTATGAGATGATATTAAAATCTATCATATCTTTTGATTTTTAAGTGGGCCGATTCTTGTGTTCTTTTTTCTGTGGGAAGCCATCCCACCAACCTGTGATTGTCTTCTCTTTAGGGCAAGCGAGTCAACTTTGTTTTGGCCAACATTTCTAATGTTTCGCTTGACCACAACTAGTGATGGGGATTTTCTCGTTTCCCCCACTAGTAGAGATTCTTCTTCAGCTTGAGAGGGACCAAGGTCAAGTTTAATTCTAGAGGCATCTTTGAAGTCCGTTTTATAAACCTCTTTTTCCAAATCGTTGTCCTGAATCTGGGTGTTAGGGACCTCTTCATCCTCGTTGGGGTTTGAGATATCTACCCCAGTAAAGGGGAGAACCTGTTGAAGTTCTTCCTTCTTGGTTGGTTTCTGAGGGATTGTGGGGTTAGCCCTGTCCTCTCCCTCTCCTCCCTACAGTCTGGAAGCCTTGACTATCTTCTTTGAGATCCACTTGGTGGATAGGGGACTGTGGCAGTGGTGGGAATTTAACTAGACAAGTTCTAATAAAATGATCCTTCGACCCACCATGAAAGTAGGTATTATGGACATTCTTAAAGACAAGAGGTTGCTCTAGGATGAAACCTATACCAAGGCAATGACAATAGAGTTAGGAAGATCCATGCTCAAGTCTATTTCTACTAAGTCTTGCGGGTGCCATCGGGGATTTAGATCTACATTAGCTCTGGCACCTAAAAGCCTACCAACATGTTCAAGAAGCAATGGAATATATGGGTGAAGATGCATCGACATGTTAGGGAGCTCCACCCAAATAGGGCAAAGAGTGGGTTTAGGTCTAACTAGGGAAAAATCAGGAGACCATGGAAAGAGGGAAAGGGGAGAATTCCTAAGAACCCATTGGCCAGCCCCCCCAAGAGTGTTGAGCACCATCATTTTGTCTCTAAACAAGAAACCAAAGTAATTATTCTTTGAGTATGTTCGACTAATATTTCTTATCTAGGTCTTTAACACCTCTGCTAGAGGGCAAGGACCATAGTACAAGCCTATGAGAGCTCTAGTTTGGTAAGTTTGCTGCCACTCCTGAACCAAATTAGGAGGGAGTGTGATAGAGAGCTTACAGTTTTTGTGTGTTGAATCTTCTCTTCTATCATTTGCTACAGCTCCATTCTGGTGATGGTGGGGTCTAGGTTAATTTGAGCTCTACCTAGATTCTTCAGTACGGCTCCCTTCAACTGCATCATTTCTCTCTCCATCAGATAGAAGAAGCAGCTCCTTGCGTCCTCCATACTCCTTCTATGGTGGCTTCGGTGATGCATAGCAGGTGTAGCAAACTAGTTATTCCCTAGACCCGGGTATGGAAGGGGAGAGAAGAGACGATTGTCGTGCAGCAAAGCGGTTGACAAGTGTGAGGCTTGGAGAGGGGTGTTACCAAAAAGAGGGGCAGCTTGTATGTCCACTACATGACTCACATGTGGGAAAAGGCATCCAGCCACCTGGCACTGCCCTCTCTCTTCCTCATGATGGGTGAGGAGTGGGACATGATATTCCACATGGGCTCTAATGAATATCCAGCTCTAGAGGATCGAATTGGATGGTGCTGATGGGACTGCCATGCTGCTCCTTGTTTTTGGTGCTAGTTCCTTTGGGTGCAGTTCTCAAGGGAGTTGGTTTCGTCCCTACATTTGGTTTCGGCATCATAGAAGGACCCGACTGCAGTACCTCAGGCTGTGCAGCCATCAGAATAAGAGAAGGGCCTCCCCGTCTTCTCGGTGTTGTAACCAGACCAGATTAGACATAATTGGAAGGAGAACGTTCTGACAAAACCCTAGGTTACAGGTATCCGTACATTCATAGGTTCCCTCCGCTCTCCCGTTCACTGCCTTCCTACCTTTTTTGAGGGCTTTTCTATCGATAGGGTTAGGTTTTCAAATTGCATTCCCTTTGGTTCACTATAAGTTTAAGTTTATCCTTAAGTTAAATAATTCCTTCTTGAAGGATCATGGTATCTCTCTCAAGTGAGTTAGATTTAATTCTAGGAAAAATGGACACTCATAACTATAGCAAAAAAAGTTTAAATAAAATTCTAGGAAAAATGGACACTCATCATAACTATAGCAAAAAAAGTTTAAATAATACGGTAAAGTTTAAATGGACACTCATAACTATAGCAAAAAAAGTTTAAATAATATGGTAATGTTTTTCTTTCCATTATTGTGTGTCTAAATTCATAGCCAAAGTAGATAGTCTATTTACATTTTCTCTTAACCATTATTAGTGATCATCATCATCATAAGTAAAGTGCATTCTATGTAAATGAGAGATGTATATTATCATATTTATTAAAGTGTTCAAGCCTTTACCAATTTCTCATACTAAGGAAATTAACGTTGAAAGAATATGGTACACCTCTAATATATATTCTAATATATTATGAATTGTTTTGGGTTATTAAAGACCTTTATCAATGCTCTAAGAGGTTAGGTTAGACATGGAAATTTTTAAATTTCTCCATAGTCTTTCATGAAAATTTTATGGAGTGTTTTTGAATGAGAAGAGGGTACTCAAATTTCATGCTATATACATATTTCATTGCAAGATTTTCAAGCTCAATGACCTTCACATAGTTATCATGAGAGGTAGTCAAAACATTGCGAGTGATTGAAATCAAGCGTGAGACCTAAAACCGAGCAATGGAAACTAAGTTAATTTGTTTTTGTCCATTTGAATTTACCATCATTAATGCTAGGATTTTGCCTAACATCTTTGTTGTGTAGGAGAGAGGTTGCAAAGAGAGGAGAGAGAGAGAGAATTACAAACGAGAGAGAGAGAGAGAGAGAGAGAGAGAGAGAGAGAGAGAGAGAGAGAGAGAGAGAGAGAGCAATCATTGCACACACACACACACACACACACACACACACGCACAAATCATTAAAGAATAACATAAACAACAACCTCCTAAATGTTGAGATATCGAGAAGCTCAACTAGTGTTGTGGACTGGGTGATAGCTTATGCACTTATGCCACTAGCATGATTGGTGAGATTAGGGTTGATATGCTGCTAATGGATGATGACAGGTTGTGTGTGATAGCCATATTTAGATTACTAGAGTATGGTATAGTTATAGCGCCAACTCATATAGTCAGGTTCACACTATGGAGAGACCATTATATGTTATACTAGGAGAGTACTTTCCCATATAGTATGTACTCTTATCTCTTTAGTTGAGAGAAGAGAAGAAGATAGAAGAAAATTCAGCCATCCACCATCTCTCTCTTGTGTCTTGCTCTCTCTTATGTGTGCGTATGTGTGTTTACTTGCAAGGAGCTCAAGCTCTCCCTCTCCACCGCATTCTATTTATGGTATCAGAGCTTCGGTTTGTGTGAGAGCTAAGGAGGCAAGTAAATACAAGAAAAGAAGCAGTACACAAGTAAGGGTATTTCCATCTCTTTCCCTCTTTGATTTTGGAGTAACAGCTTCGATAACTACTGTAGAGCTACAAGCAAACAAGGAAGTCACTATGAGGCATGCTCTTGGGTGAAGAAAGAAGACCATATTGTTGGCAATCAACTATATTTTTACACGTCTCGATGCATTTGGACATGTTTTCAAGCCCTATTTTAGTTGTGTAAGTTTTCCACAAAAACTCCCTATGAAGTGTCAATTTTGACTGTGTATGCCTAATTTTTGGTTCAGTGCAAAGTTACAGCAGAAATATGGTTACAAAATAGTCTGTGTAGAGAATCTAAGTATTATAGGTGTTGGTGGATTTATGTTTATGTGACTGGTTCACATATAATGACATTATAACATGTTTACAGGCTATTGAAGATTGCACATTTATTGTAAGTACATAAGCATTATTTGGTAAGTTGACATTGTATGTGATTGGTTCACATACAATGGCATTATAACATGTTTACATGCTATTGAAGATTCCAGATTTATTGTAAGTACAAAAGGTTTTTTGTAAGCACTATGTCTGATATTCCATAGATTGTGAGCGAGAAGCTAGACAAGAATAAATTTTAGGCATGGAAGTTCAGGATGACCAATTTCCTTATGGAAAAAGGATATTGGGAGTTCATCATAGGTGATGAAAAGGAGCCAGAGATTTCTAAAGTAAATCCAACCCCACAGTAGTTGTAGACATATAAAGCATGGCATGATGAAAGAGTCAGAAAAGCGATGTAGTGGGTTGCCTGTTAATGTGATAGATTCTATGATTATACATATACATGATGCACAAACACTTAAGGAGGCTTGGGACACCTTGGTGAAGATGTACAACACAAATACTCAAGCTCAAAAGATGTAGCTAAAGTAAGAGCTGCAGAGGAAAGATGAGTATAAATTATTACTTAGTGAAGGTTAACAAATGACTTTGCTTCTATTGGATCACCAGTATATGATGATGATATGATGTCTGTGACCTTGAATGGTCTTGGCAAGGAATACAGCCAGTCTCAAACTTCCATTGGAGTTCGAGAGAACTTTCTTGATTTTCAAGAACTGATTGCTCTCCTCATCCGTGAAGAGATGAATATTGGGGGAGGTTCATCCTCTATGCTCAATGTGAATAAGGGTTGCTATAATGGGATATGTGGTTCCCATGGTTCTTTATATGTAAGAAGGCAAGGCCAAGGTGGAGGCCAATTTGGAAACAAAAATCATGAGCAGTAACACAATAGGAATCAAATGTACATACAGGTGAAAGAGGTCACTCTAGAGGCAAGGAAAGGTAAAAAGACCAAGGTGGTTGGCAAAGAAATCAAAATGCAAACATCATAGAGAGTGCTATTATTGTAACAAACCATGGCACATGGCAAAGGACGACTATAAAAAGCAAAATGATACCAAAAGCGAAAAGTTGCAACTAGGAAACTATGCATCATCACATAAATAGAGTGATGACAGAAGTGAGCAGCTATTTGTGATGCAATACATGCTTAGCTCCGCCCGATAGGAGATGTGTCAGGATCAGGAGATATTTGGTATGTGGATTTTGGTACCTCTGATCACATAACCAATCATGGTGAGTGGTTAAGATATATGTAGAAAATTAAAAAACCAAGATATGCAAAAAATGAAAAAACAAAGATATGTGGAAATAGGTGATCATACTGTAACCCCATCCGGCCCATGGGTTAGCCACCACCCACCAATCGGTAGAACCAGACAATTACTCACCCCCACCCATAATTGAATGCCTTTCTTAACTTTTGCTTTCGAATACAGATACGCACACACTCCTCTTTAAAACTTTAACTTATAAAACAATCCATTGACAAATAGTTATTGGTTACAGATATCATATGTAAGGTTCCTCCCTTCTAAAATGGGGGAAACACTTAAGATAGTCCACTAAGTCTTATCTTGGGAAAAATTTCCTATTCATCCACGCCTTGACCCTGTAGAGATTCAAGGATACGATTCATAGGTATGACCTAGCTCTATCCCGCAGGGGGAGCGTGATTTTCTAAACATCAAATCACCCATAGGGCAATTGATCATAAATTGGGCAACTACTAGACTTGATTTCTAGAGAGACAACGCTTTTTTCCTCATCTTATGCAAGGCACAGCCGCTGGTCTAGTCTTCTAGAATAGAGTTGCCCAAGAACCTAATTATCTAGCGTAGGGCTTTCACTTAATCTGTTGGAAAGCTACCCGACTAATCGGGTCCACCCGTCCGTAGGATGGTGCCGTCGGGGCATTCCATCCTCCCACTTTTCACCCTACTCACGCATCAATTTGTTTTTTAATTAATCTTACCACACTGTTTGACATAAATAAACATATTCCTTAGGCCCTTTTTCACAAGGTTTGTTAAAACAGCCTTTTTACACAATACAATCATGCCAAAGACCAGGACTGACCACCACAGACAGAATGCCAAGCTCCTCATCAAGGCTCTTCTCAGAGCCACTAGAGTCACCATTCACATATGAGTGACCTGCTTTGCTCTGCTGATAGATCAAGCATAAAAAGTTGATTTATCTTTTTCTTCCCTTTGCACGATCCATGTGTACATTCATATATCCTCAACCTCTATGACCATGGACTAACACTGGATCCACTTCTAGAGGACTCTCTAGCCCTAGAGAGAGAAAATATTCTAGAGAGAGATAATTCAGTTTTTAGATATCTTTGGATGGAAAAATATCATTTCTTATTAAAATAAATTTCCCTGAAACAGAAGTTTAAAAAGAAATTCCTAAGGTGCATTAGAAATAAATTATAATCTGCACAAAAGACCTTAGCCTAAGGGTCTAGATTTTTTGAAAATTTTAGATTAAGGTTCTTATGGACCAATAAGATTAATCCAAATGTAGGGAGGAGATAAATTGAAGAATAAAAGAAATCCCCCCCCCCCGCCCCCCAAAAAAAATGAGTAAATGCTCACATAAGATGAAGAGTGGACTAAGGACCAAAGAATAGATTAAAAAAACTGAATTTTGACACCTTAGAGTGGGGATCTCCCCTCATGAAGGAGGCACATTTTTCTCATCATTACCCCCCAATTTTAAATCAATTAAATGAGATATTTCATCTCTCCTCTCTCCTATTTCAAGTCTAGTTTCAAAAAGTAGGCTGAACTGACCCAAAAATGGTCAAAAATTGACCAAACTGATCTGGAAAATTTTAGAATCAGTTTGCTTGGTTTGAGGCTCACTTTTTCCTATAAATAGAAGCCTCCTCCTTTGTAAAAGCTTAATGGTGTTTATGCACTGTTACTCTACTCTCCTGTCTTGAGCCATTTACATTGAATTTCTTGATAATTCAATTGTTTTTGGCTTAATCCTCTCCAAAGAGAATTAGCGGCCACTCTTGCTTCAAACAAGAGTAGAACCCTCAATCCCTCAAGCCAAAGGACAGATTACAAGCTCCATGTAAGCTAGTTTTTCTAACTTGTTTAATTTTTAAATCTATGGTTTTCTTGATTTTTATGTTTTACTATTGGTTGAAGTAAATTCAAATGTTATGCCTTGATGAAAAGGCCACCCCCTTCTCTTCTTTACATTCCAGCCTTTCTTAATCCTAGAAAGATTAATTAAACTTTTCTTATTATTTACTCTCTTGAAAATTAAAAATTATGTAAATTAGAGTTCTATACATCTAATTTGGGTTAATTTAAGTCAATTAAAGAATGATAAAAATGAGAAATGGTCAGCCATATGAAGGAGGCTATGGTAAAATTTTCCAGAATTTTGTAGAAAAAAAAGTTTATTTTTATGTTATTCCAAGAGTAATTTCTACCATTTTTGCATTCTAAAAGAAATATTCTAATTACTCCATGTACATATTCACCTATGAATATGCATGGATATCACTGACATTAATTATTAAAATTAATTTCTATGCATAGAAGATGCATAATGAATTTTTTTTATTATAAAAGTGTTATTCTCATTAAATTTAATTTCTATGCATACAAAGATGCACAATGGGTAAATTTTTTATTATGAAAGTGTTATTTTCATTAAATTGAATTTCTATGCATAGAAAGATGCATAATGGAAAAAAAATTTATTATAAAAGTGTTATTTATATTAAATTTAATTTCTATGCATAGAAAGATGCATAATGGAATTTTTTTATTATAGAAGTGTCATTTTCATTAAATTTAATTTCTATGCATAGAAAGATATATAATGGAATTTTTTTTAATTATAAAAGTGTTATTTTTATTAAATTTAATTTTTATGCATAGAAAGATGCATAATGGAATTTTTTATTATTATAAAAGTGTTATTTTCAATAAATTTAATTTCTATGCATAGAAAGATGCATAATGGAAATTTTTTTAATTATAAAAGTGTTATTTTCATTAAATTTAATTTCTATACATTGAAAGATGCATAATGGCAATGTTTTTTTATTATAAAAGTTTTATTTTCATTAAATTCAATTTCTATGCATAGAAAGATGCATAATGAAAATTCTTTTATTATAAAGTGTTATTCTCATTAAATTTAATTTCTATGCATAGAAAGATGCATAATGGAATTTTTTTAAATTATAAAAGTGTTATTTTCATTAAATTTAATTTTTATGCATAGAAAGATGCATAATGGAAATTCTTTTATTATAAAAGTGTTACTCTCATTGAATTTAATTTCTATGCTTAGAAAGATGCATAAAGGACATTTTTATTATAAAAGCGTTATTTTTGTAAAAATTGATTTTTATGCATAAATAGATGCATAAAGAAATTCTTTTTAGCTTAAAAGAGTTATTCCTATTAAAATTGATTTTATGCATAAATAGATGCATAAAAGGATTTTTTTAAGTGTTATTCCCATTGAAGTTGATTTTTATGCATAAATAGATGCATAAAGAATTTTTAGATCAAAATTAGAATTTTCTTAAATTCTATGTTTAAATTCTATGAGAAATCGATAAATGAATAATTAAATACTCTAAGAGAGAAATTTCTATCGTTTTATACTCACAAGGATTGTAAAAAGAAAATTTAGAAAATCTATCAAGATCGAAATATTCAGATAAATGATTAATTTATTCCTCATTGGAATTGTAACTAATTTAGAAATCAGTTAAGTGAATATTCAAAGAAAGAAATTCAGTAAAATAGTAACTGAATTATCAAACCTTTTCGAGAAAGGTAGTTCAAGAAAAATCTTATCAAACTCAAATCTTGAATCAAACTATGACCAAGACCAAACTCTTTCATTGGTTTCGAGGAAAGAAGATGTGACCAGTTTAGAAAAATACCCTCAAAACTCCTGCCAAAATCTGAAACTAAGTTTGAGACCCTTTGAATTGATCTGTGGATCAAGGTTACAGAATTCGAGGAATTCTCTTATGAAATTCAGAATTACGATCAAGAAGTTTTGGGGATACTGATTCAAGAAATACTCCTTGTATTCAAAAGAAAATCAAACTGAAAACTTGCATAGAAACCTTGTTTTCTTAAAGGACTGTCTTACGCCAGAATGCTGGAGAGCATTTGGTATATGTTTTTCTAAGGAAAGTTTGGTTGCAACAACTGGCGGGGAGTGTTCAAAGGACAGCTCACACGGCAAAGCCTGCCCAAGTCTTGACCAGCCTCCTCGGTACGGTTAAAATGGTACGCTTCCGGTACGATGGACGAGGGCCGACGAAGTGGTTCCTCCCTGAGTGAAGTGCTAGGACACCTAAGGAGGATCCTGGAGGGTTCTGACCAGGCGATGCACGAGCTCATGGTGCTTAGGACACCCATGCGTATGTCGTGGAAGATATGTATGATGGACAAAATGATTATTGTAATCTGTTATTACTGGATCTCGTTGTTGCTGACCAGCTGGTCTCAACAACGGAGAGTCTAGAGTGATACTATTTTTTTTTAGAAACAAGGGACGGATGGAAATTTTGAGTTATGACATCTGTAACCAATAACTGTTTGTCAATGGATTGTTTTATAAGTTAAAGTTTTAAAGAGGACTGTGTGCGTATCTGCATTCGAAAGCAAAAGTTAAGAAAGGCATTCAATTATGGGTGGGTGAGTAATTGTCTAGTTTTGCCGTTCCAGTGGGTTGGGTGGTGGCTAATTAACCCATGGGCCGAATGGGGTTAGGCTGGAATCAGTGGAGTATTAATAATAAAATTGAAATAATAGGAATACACTTAGAATTCGAGTAGTTAAATAAAAACCTGAAGACTTTCTCAAATGATTAGATCAACGGCTATGCCTGATTTTGGTTAGGAAAAAAGCATTGATTTCTTCAAGTTAAGTCTGTAATAGTTTTCCTTCTATCTAGTTTAATCAGGTGAAGGATAGTTTAGTCTCTTGACCCCGTTAGAAAATTCGTTAAGAAAATAAAAAAGGTGGAATTATCTCCCCGTTTTTCGGGCAAGGGAAATTTTCCCGGTTTCGGTTTCGGAATGACCACCAGATTAGTCTCGTGTCCGGAGATTCGAGGGCGAGGCCCTGAATGGGAAACCCTGCCCCCCGCGCAAGAGGAAGCTACTTCCACTGCTAACAATCGGGAATCCGGTGCACAGAGAGGGGGCAGTGGGGTCTCACAGTTGGTATCAGAGCGTTGTTGTTGTAAACTTATGAAACAGCAGCAGAAATTGCCTAAAATTTTAAAGTAAATCTGGGAAATAATGTTTTCACTTTCTAAGATTATGTTTGAAATGAATTCATAAATTGAAAACGCATAAATTGAATTGGATTTTAGATGGATACCCCAAATCTATCTAGCATTGGTGGACTCTCCCAGAGTTAGGATATGATCACCTTTGCCTTCAAAAATCTCCCAGAGTTAGGATATGATCACCTTTGCCTTCAAAAATCTCGTCAACTCCGCTACAACCCGAGAAAGCAGAGTGAGACTCGCTCGTCACTTTGAGGATCTATACTTTCCTGATTCAGTAGAGTGATGTCAGCATATGTGGTTCTTTGGAGGGCGATGTATTAACGTCAATACCAATCAATGTCAGAGACTCAGATAGAATATCTCGCTAGCCATGATCTTGATAAGGCTAGGAGTTATTCTCATTATGTCCAACTCTATAATCATTCACCCCAGAATTTTAGAAATTCTTGCCGAATTTTTAGACTTCTTAGCCGCTTTATTCCTAGGAGAAGAATTATAGCACCATTATCAGTGATGAATTGTGTATATCATAGCATGTCTCCATCGTAGTATCGCCTTTTTATGCATAGGCGATTGTGGTAGTGACTTTTGGAGCCGAGACGCTCTATGTATATATCAAAAACTTTTGATAATAAATGATGTTTTGCAAAAGATTCTAAATTGATTTCGTGGTTGTGAATATTGGTTAATAAAATTATCAGAGTGAATCTTATTTTTAAGAATTATGATGGAATATTTATTTGTTTAAGAAATAAATCTCAAAAACTAAATAGTCATAAATCTGATGACAAAGTTAAGTTGACAAAAATCTCGTTTTGTTAGAATCATGAGGCGCGCGGGCCGTGGTAGTAGGCAGCTAGATCCTCTTACCGATGTGATGGAGTTAGATCCGGACGTTCATAAAGCCCTACACCGATCCCAACCTGGTCCATTCAAGGGTGAAGGGGAACAGTTTTAGGAGAAGTAGTGGAACAATGGATCGAGGCAATGGAAGAGTATTTTGATGTAACCGGTTATTATGAGAGGAGCAAGATGGCTCTCACCAGATTGAAAATTGTGGAAACGGCCAGGGTCGCATGGATGAACCATTGCGAGACAAGCCGTCTCGATCGAAATACCCAGACTTGGTCAGATCTTAAAGCTTACCTCAGAAAGAGGTTCTATTCTCCGGGCTTCCTGGAAACCAAAATGAATGAGTTCTTGGAATTAAAGCAGGATAGCTAGACAATTAAGGAATACCATCAGGCATTTTTCCTTCTCCTCAAATATTCTCCACTTTTGGATGAAGAGCAGCTAATGGCTAGATTCATTCGAGGGATGAACGAGCCATTAGATACTTTAGTGAAAAATGCCAAACCATTCTCAATGGCTGAAGCTGTTAGAATGGCAAAGGACTTTGCCAAAGTATTTGTTGTTAAGGTCCCGCCAAAGCCTGCACCCTCAAACTTTAAAAGGTTCTAAACCCCAGGAAGTGCTTCAAACTTTCCACCCCCAAGAGGCAGCAAGGCCCTAATCAGAATCAAGATGCTAGGAGATTCAAAAGTGAAGGAAGACCCTTCCTTCAGAACACTTTCTCAGGAGCTCCACCTTTTTCAAGGATTCAAAGGGATGAGCTTAGAAGTGAAAACAGGTGTTTTGGGTGTCAGGGTTTCGGTCACCAGCTTAAAGATTGCCCAACTCCTACCATGTCAAGAGGACAGGGAAGTTAAGGACCCAGAGTGCGAAGACCAGCCCCTTTGTATCAGTCAAATGAGGGTCCGTCTCGCCAAAATTAGGGTAATCCCAGGAGGACTCCAACTCTGCCATCTGCCTCTGTTCAGAGTAATCTCAGCACTCCCTCCCAGAACTGGGGTAACCAAAGAGAAAGAGTTTCGCCCCAATCTGCAGCAGCTAGAGCAGTTACGATAGCAGAAGTAGTGGAAGAGGAAAGAGGTCAGATTTATGCCACAATTGAAAACCAAGGGCCAAATCATCAATTCTCTGTCATCCATACTCTATCTGAGTATAAGGGTAAGCTATTTAAGCTTTTGATTGATTCAGGCAGTACTCATTCATTTATTTTCCCAGGATGCTTGCATAAGCTAGTCTTAAAATAGAAATCAGGGAAACCTATGCAAGTTGAATTGGCCAGTGGGAAGATTCTTTTCACTCACCATGAGACAGATCATATTCAGTTTAATCTAGATGGGAATGTAACTGACTACGCCAGTTCAGAGTCTTATCTTTGGGAGTTTTCAACGGAATCCTTGGAATGGATTGGCTCCACAAAAATCAAGCTGACATTCACTGTCATAATGGAACCATTTCCTTCTGTGACCTTCATGGGAACAAAGTTCAAGGAACTGGAATTTTTGGATCCCCAGATCTGTAATTAGTAAAAGCTTCTAGGTTACTAAAAGGACTTAGAAAGAAGTAGCTCATTTATGTTGTCAAAATGAATCCGGTAGACACAAAGTTAAAGGCTAAAGAACCAGAATGGTTGAGTGAGTATGATGATTTATTCCCAGCAAAGCTAATTGAGATGCCTCCGATTCGGGAAGTAGATCATGAGATAGAATTGACCCCCGGAGCTCAGCCAGTAGCGCACGTACAAAATGCCAGTACTACCTGAAACCATTGAACTCAAGGAACAGCTTACGCAGCTGTTAGAATAAGGGTTTGTAAGACCCAGTGTTTCACCTTGGGGAGCGCCAGTTCTCTTTCAGAAAAAGAAAGATGGAACATTAAGACTTTGTGTGGATTACAGAGGTCTCAATCAGCAGGCTGACAGTTAAGAATAAGTATCCTATCCCCAGAATTGATGAGCTTTTGGATAGGCTAAATGGAGCCCAGATCTTCACAAAGATAGATCTCAAATCAGGGTATTACCAGATCAGGATTAATGATCAAGATATCCCAAAGACAGCCCCATCAATACTCGCTATGGGCACTATGAATTTACAGTCATGCCGTTTGGATTGACAAATTCCCCAGCTACATTCAATCGCCTAATGCAGGACATTCTCAGAGAATACTTGGATGATTTTGTTCTTGTTTTCTATGATGATATCCTGATTTACTCAAGGAATGCAGCTGACCATTTCACTTTATGTGAAAAAGATACGTAGAGGGATCGTGTTATTAGTCATTTATATGGATAACTTGACTATCACTAGTGTGATAGTAGTGATGCTGACATACATGGTGTCAAGAGGCTTTTGAAGTAGAAGTTTGAGATGAAGGATTTGGGTGAGCTACGATGTTTCTTGGGCATAGAGGTGGTGAGATCACCTCATGGAATTTTGTTCACAAAGTAACCATCTTCCACATAGTTGTTTTCTTGATTCTGTTTGGAGTAGCAATGTTCTTTCAAGTGCCCAATCTTTCCACAAGCACTACAAATTCTTTTGGTTTATTTTTGAAATGACAATTTGTAAAGACGTGACCAAGCTTGCCATAGTGATTACATCTTAGAAGTTGAGATGTTGATTAATTTGTCCTTTAAAATCTCCTACCCTTTGTATACAGTGCTTGCTCACTTGAATGTGAATTGAATGGTTCTTTATCCTTGAATTTTGATTCTTGTTCAAGTAGAGATGATTCTAGATCTTGAATTTTAGTGTTGGGTTTTTAAGTGTTGCAACAAGTGATTCATAAGGTTCTTTGTCAACACTTTTTAATAATACGGCAATAGATTCATTTTCCTTCTTTGTTTGCTACTTGATACCTTTGAATTTACTGATATGTTGTGACATGGTCTCGGTCTCCTTCTTATCAAGCTTGTAAAACTACATGAGAAGGTTGATCTTTGAGCTCTTTGAGTCAGTGTGCCTGTTGAGTTCCTCTACCATGCCAACTTGGCATCCTTGATGCCATCAATGTGACTCATCAAGATTTTGAGTGATAAGGCCCAATGCTTTGTTGCTTTGAAGTGGTTCAACCTCCACTTGTTCATCCTCAATTAGGTGCTAAAGCCCCTTATACATAAGCAAGTACATGGTCTTGCTTTGCCATGTAAAAAACCCATCACCCATTATATCTTGAGACGACTTCTACATGCTCCATGATGAGAATGGGGGTCTTACCTTGAGCCTTGATTTTAGTACTCAGGGAGTGTCTAACCCTTTTTATAGTATGTGATGATGCAATGCGAGAGATAAATTGTTTATGACAATGCTTCAGACCCAACTAACAAAAAAAATAGAAAAGGCGTGAACACTCCTATGTGTAAGGCCAATGGGAATGATATCTTTTGTGTGTGTGAACACACCTTTGAAACTTGGCTAAGGTTTAAAACCAATGAGAAGGAGATCCTTTGTGTGTGAGAACACCTTTGAGATTTGGCTAAGGTTAAAAAACCTTATCTAAAATTTCTAGCCACACAAAAGAAACATGGTGAATTTTTAGGTGCCAGCTGGAGAGTGAGGATGCGCACCACTCGGAGATGGTGATCTCATGAGGCTGTTGTGCGCCGATGGATGCTACTCTTCTCAATTGTTGAGTGATGTGTGCCAATAGATGCTGCTCCTAGTTGTTGACGGCTACCTTCAGCAACTCTGGTAGCTCATGGATATCTCAAGTGGCTATAGGCGGATGATGGCATGGAGACTAAAAATAGACACGCATACCCTAAAGATTTGCAGAGCAGCAAAGTAAAGCTTTAGACTCTCTTGATGATCATGTTGAATACCGGCAGCTATAGTAAACCAGGTTCAACGACTCATGGCATCCATTGCGGATGTAGTTGTCGACAGAAATGCAAAAACTATAGAGAGAAAAAAACTGGCATCCATAGAGATTAATGCTGCATATTTAACCTAAAGCAGCTTGGAAAATGGCATAGTAATGGTTTAACACTATTAACCAATGATGCTACCTAATTCCACCTCTTCTTCTTCTTGTCAACAGTGCTTCTCTTCTTGGCACCACTTCCAAGAGAAAAGGAAGACTACTTCTAGAACAAGACCTACATGCAAGAATTACCCTACCATAGCTAGAGCCAGCCTTACTTTGACACCATGTCAAGAAACATGGATCAAGCTCAAGCTATGGCTATGGAGGATGAAACAAAAACATGCTTAAGATTAAACAAGAGCTTAAGAGATAACCAAATTCACTCAATATGTACTCCAAGTTTGACTCTTTTTGCTTCATGTTTCATTGCTTGAAATGGTCCCCTTTTATATGAGGAGGTACAATCTTGGGCTTCTACATCAATGTGGGATAAATCTCCACTCTTCTCTCTAGTTCACAAGTCACCTCAAATCTCAACACCTTTTGTCCCATTGGATTTTTTCCTATGGCCATCTATGTATGAACGGGCAACTTAGGGCTAGCTAGTATATAAGTAATCTCATTCATAGTTTAGGGTTGTTTGCTCATTTGTATTTGTAGAGAGCTTTCATCTCTCTACAAGTATAAACTAATTCACAATTTAGGGTTGCTTTCTCATTTGTACTTTCTCTTTGTACTTGTAGAGAGCTTTCATCTCTCTCCTTTTGAGCTTGTTGTTCTCTCTCACAACACCCTTGTGTTCTTATCATTGAGCATTATGTGTGTGTGTGAGTCCAACTCTATTCTGCCAGATCCAACAAGTTCATTCCAATTAAATTTGACATAAAAAGGTTAACAATTTTAGTATAAAAAACTATAATTTTTTATGACCGTGAGTTACTTTAGAAATTTATGCCAAAATGATTTCATCTCAGTTTGGACCTTTAAGATGCCTATGTATTTTGGACGGTCTGTTAGACTTGATTGGTGATGAATTCACACTTAAACCTTGGAAAATTTTTGGCTTGAAAACATAAAGTTTTTCATGGCTATGTCTATCTCTAGTAATTCACGCATGATTCTCTTAGATATTCATGTCGTGATTATCTTTTGAGTTAGCTTATGCATAGTCCAACCAGCTGAGGGAACTGTGCTGGTTAAGAGTGTCACCTTGGATGTAAAGGATAAGGAAAAACGTTGGGCATGAAAAACTAGAGTTATTCACACCATGAATAACTTAACCTTTGGAAGGTAACTAGAGGTTCATGGCCCAAAATTTGAAATTTAGCCTGCTAAAACACCTTTTTGTGCACTTGAGATCTTGGAAGATCTTGGAAGACAAAGTCAATAGAGGATAGTGCTTCAAATTACCAAGAATCTTCCTACTAGAGGAGTATTGGGTTCGGTCCTTCAACATTAATGGAATAGGATGCTTAAGCTAGAGGATAAGACCAATTTTACTTGGCTAAAGAATATCTTTGTGCCAAGCTTTGCTAGAAGTAGTGACAAGTGTGGAGCCCATTCAATCATTTCTCAAGTGCAAAGAATTATTCTTCTCTTGAGATCTTATCTTATTGCTTGATTGTAGGATGTATTCTTATGTGTGTGGATGGAGTGTGTTGAGTGTGAATTCTTGCTTGCTTGAGTAAGAGTGTGATTGATCATGATTGGAGAACCTTTCTAGCTTAATCATTACCTTTTGGAATGATTGTAACTTAGTTGATTAGAGAGTAGAGGAATGGCTCAAACAAGAGGGATTGCTCGAGGGATAGACACACCTCTTGGCCTTTTTAGCCTCTCCAGTAAGGGACTTCCATGATCCAAGACAAGTTGTCTAACCACTAACACTATGGTTCCTTTCTAGAGGAACCATAGATTAAGAAGGTTCTTGACATGAACAAACTGCACCACTACCGAGGATCAAACTAGATAATGTTAAGGAAGTGATATACTAAAAAATATTCTATTATTATCACTCTATCTTGAACTTGGATGAAAATTCTTGGTAGAATGTTGCGAGGAAATGTGTTCTAGAGTAGGATTTGAGTTGTTATTTGCTATTTATTTTCTACTTTTTAAAATTAGGACAGAATCAATAAATAATTAATTTAAAGGGGATGATGATGAATGAATTTTTCTAATGGTATTTATCAGAGAATTAGTAAATTATTCTCTTAACTCAAAAAATTGAGCTTGAAAGGAATGGGTTTATTTGGATTAATTAAGAAAATATCAACTATTTTAATGAACTAGAAGTTATATAAAAGAATATTAATAAATACTAATGACTTTTCCTAATTTCTAAAAATTATGAGAATCTTGTAGATGATGTTCACACAGGTTAGGGGAAGTGTCAAATCTGTTAGAGCACCTTCTTTAATGAGTATTAATTAATTTTCTTATTTTTGAGATTATTTTAAAAAAATTTAATAACTGAGAATTTAAAATTAATTTGGGGATAGTTTGAAAAGAGACGAGTTCATTTTTTGTGTAATATATGTGTGTAAAAGGATAGTTTGAAAAGAGACGAGTTCATTTTTTGTGTAATATATGTGTGCAAAAGGATTTGGCCATAAATGGATTCTCTCTTATAGAATTTGTGAAAAGAACTGGAAACGAGGGACCTTGTCCTCATGTATGGTGTTGGTGATAGCGCCAGGAAAAAGAAACTTAAATACCGAGGCCGGGACCATTCCGAGTGTCGAAAATCACACCTCAAGGGTCTATTCGAATTGAAACAATTGACGGCATCCAAATGGAGGGTTATGTCAATGGAAGTAAACTAAAAAACTTTGGACTACTGACCCAAGAGATGCTCTTGCAAACATCTCTTAAAACAACAGAAACAACTTGCAAAAGAAAAAATAAGGCAAGCACAAGAAGAGGCTAAGGCTAGGGAGGCCAAGGCCAAACAATTAATGCACAAAAGATCGATACATGTCAACATGGCATCTGTGACCCTTTTGGACTAAGGGGAACTAAAAAATTGAGCCAGCGCGACTCAAGGTGGGACTGACTGTAGCTAAGAGCCATGCAATGAGTATTGCACCTAATTCGGCAATTAAGTGGGAGCCTCATATCTCCAAATGGGTAGAGAATCTAGGGGTATGTAAAGAAAGGAAAAGTTGTATTTCCTTGAGACCTAGAAGCTTGTAAGATTTAAAGTTTATAAGATATGTTTAGCTAGTATTCTCTTCGTTAATTGGCTTAATTGTTGATTTACTAGAGGGTAAATATTAGGAGTTATGTAAGGAATTTGAAGAGGATGTACAAAGGTGATGTTTAGACTACATGAAAATGCCGGGGTCCTACGAAGGCCATGTCTATGGGAGGCTGCAGGTATTATGTGACATTTATTGACCACACAAGGAAAGTGTGGGTATACTTCATGAAGGAGAAGAGTGAGGTGTTCACTCATTTTCAAAATTTCAGAGTTATGGTTAAAAAGCAAACAGGGAAACATGTAAAGTGCCTAAGGTCAGTGAAAAGATGCAGGGGGGAAGAGAGCTTGAGCTCTTGCAAGCACACACACACTCATAAAACCCTAATAGAGAACACACAAGGTGAGAGGCTGAAAATCTTCTTCTTCTCTACTCAACACTCAACACACCATATACAAGAATAAGAGTACACATAATATGAAAGGTACTCAACCAATACATACACGGGTTCTCTATAGTGTGAACCCGACTAAATGAGCTGGCGCTATAACTATGCCAGTCTCTAGAATGGCTGTCACACAGCCTATCATCCCACTGGCCGCATATCACCCAAGATCTCACCAACCATGCCAGTGGTGTAAGTGCGGGGCCTATCCCCCAGGCGGGTCATCAATGTCCACCGCCTCCCTAGACGAGCTCGATATCTCAACACTCCCCCTCGAGCTCAACTCCATCTCATGTACACCAAGCGAAGCCCTGAATCTGCGGAGCTTCTCTGTACCCAATGCTTTGGTGAAGATGTCAGCTACCTGATCCTCTGTGGTGACATAAACAAGGTCAAGGTCTCCTGCCAAGACCTTCTCTCTGACGAAATGGTAGTGAACCTCTATGTGCTTCGTACGAGCATGAAAGCCTGGGTTCCTGGCCAACTGTATACTGCTAATGTTGTCACAGAAAATGACAACTTGTCTATCCACTGATAGACCCAAATCTGCAAGTAGCTTTCTCAACCAAGCTACCTCACATGCTGCCATAGCAGCTCCTCTGTACTCGGCCTCTGTACTGGATAGAGCAACCGTAGGCTGCTTCTTGCTGCTCCAAGTCATAGCAGCACTCCCCAAAGAAAACATGAATCCACTGGTAGATCTTCTATCTGAGATACTACCAACCCAATCAGCATCTGTGTACCCATGTACACATATCTCTGTCCCAGTCTCATAGAATAGTCCACAATGCAAAGTAGACCTCACATACCTCAGTATGCGTCTCACTGCATCCAAATGCGGTTTCCGTGGAACCTCTATAAACTGACTCACCAACCCAACAGCATAGCTCAAATCTAGTCTGGTGATCGTCATGTAGATCAAACTTCCTACTATGCGCATGTACATAGTAGGATCCTCCAAGATCTCTCCTGAATCTGCACTTAACTTTCCATTCTGATCTAATGGCACAGAAATAGGCTTATAGCCTGTCATACCATACTTGGACAACATGTCCAAGCCATACTGTCTCTGCAGTAATCCAATACCATGTGGTGACCTAATCACCTCAATGCCCAAGAAATATCTGAGCTTCCCCAGATCCTTCATCTCAAACTTCTGTCTAAGCAAGATCTTTACATCAAAGATCTCTTCATCATGGTCCCCCGTAATGATCAAGTCATCTACATAGATGACAACAAGCACAACTCCTCTATCACCATGTCTCACATACAGCGAGAAATCTGCATTGGCTACATGAAAGCCAATAGTGACAAGATATTCAGAATTCTTGTCAGACCATGCTCTTGGTGCTTTCTTTACGCCATACAAGGCTTTCTTCAACCTGCAAACATGCTCGGGGTGACCCACATCCTCATATCCAGGTGGCTGCAACATATACACCTCTTCTTGCAAATCCCCATGCAAGAATGCATTCTTTACATCCATCTGATGTAAAGACCATTGCTTTGACGCAGCCACTGCTATCACAACTCTCACCGTTGCCATCTTGGCAACTGGGCTGAAAGTTTCCTCATAATCAATGCCATATGTCTGCGCATACCCTTTGGCTACCAATCTAGCCTTGTACCTGTTTATGCTTCCATCACTGTTATGTTTAACTTTGTACACCCACTTGCATCCAATGGCTTTCTTGCCTTCAGGCAATTGCACTAAATCCCAGGTTTCATTTCCATATAGTGCATCCATCTCCTTATCCATAGCTTTCTCCCAACACACATTTCCAACAGCCTCATCAATGCATGTGGGCTCTACAACCTGCACAACCTTTGCCATATATGCATAGTGATGTGCCACATAACCATCATATGTAAATCTCTGCACAGGGTTCTTCACTCTCCCTGATCTTCGCAGCTTTTCATTCATGGCTTCCATAGCCTTCTTTACACTAGGTGTTCTCATAGCTGGGATCCCAAGCTCCTCATCAAGGCTCATATCTGAACCACTAGACTCTCCATCAACATGAGAATGCCCTGCAAAAATGTCAGGCATACCAAGGGGCTCAACCACTTTCTCTTTCCCTTTACGTGATGTACTAATCACATTTGCAGGACTGGTATTATGACGCAGCCTGCCACTCCATGGTCTATCAACAGACCCACTAGATGAGGACTCTCCTGGTCCACTCAAAGACTGTGATTGCTGACCTGCATTCTGTGCAACCACACTTCCACTCACATCAGCCCCAACAGCTTCTTTTTCAGCAGCATACCAGCTACTCATCTCATCAAAGACAACATCCCTGCTTACCCTCAACTCACGTGTAGTAGGGTTATAACACCTGTATCCCTTTTGCTCAAGGGAGTATCCAATAAACACACATTTTTCAGCTTTTGGATCCAGCTTAGTTCTCAGCTCATCTGGCACATGCACATATGCAATGCATCCAAAGACTTTCCGATGAGACAAATCTGGTTTTCTACCAGTAAACCTCTCCTCTGGAGTTACATCATGTATGGCTGCAGTTGGAGTCCTGTTCATGATGTATACTGCTGTAGAAACAGCCTCAGCCCAATAGCTATGCGGCATATTCTTCTCTTCCATCAATGCTCGTGCAATCTCAGCAATGTGCCTGTTTTTCCGCTCAGCAACTCCATTTTGCTGCGGAGTGTATCTGCATGTAAACTGTCTCCGAATACCATTCTTCTTCAAAAATTCAGAGAACTCATTGGAGAAGTACTCTCCCCCTCCATCTGACCTTAGGCACTTTACATATTTTCCTGTTTGCTTTTCAACCAAAACTCTGAAATTCTGAAAGTGAGTGAACACCTCACTCTTCTCCTTCATGAAATATACCCACACTTTCCTTGTGTGGTCATCAATGAAAGTCACATAATACCTGCAGCCTCCCATAGATATGGTCTTCGTAGGACCCCATACATCTGAATGCACAACATCTAGTGCATTTCTGCTCACATATCTGTTACGTGGAAACACATGCTTTGTTTGCTTCCCAAATTGGCATGCTTCACATATTTTCTGCATACCTTCCACTTTAAATTTTGGCAGCCCTGTCACAATTCCTTTTGTCTGCATAGACTTCAATCTCTGCACATTTACATGTCCAATCCTTTTATGCCAAATGTCTGTGTCTGCAACAATTCCTGAACCATTTGCAAACATCGCAGCACTCATCTCAGGCATGTCTACATTCAACGTAAACATTCTGCCCACTCTGTTGCCTTTTGCAACCAACCTGCACTTGTCTTTAAAGTCTTCAACATAACAACCATCAGGGTTAAACCGAACCTGCAAACCCTGCTCAATCATCTAGCCAACTGAAACCAGATTCTTTGTTATGTTCGGTACATGAAGTACATCTGCAAGGTACTTCACTTTGCCATCCTGCATAGACAATGGCACATCTCCAACATGGGCAATTGGATGAGCAGTGTCATCCCCTGTTTCCACAAAACCTGGTCTTTCCGGGTTTTTCATCTCCTTGAACCACTCCCCATGACTCGTCATGTGGTTCGAAGAGCCTGAATCCACATACCATACATTATCTTTTTGTGCTGCATCAACATTTTCAGACATGGCATTCACGACATGCTGCATAACAAACAACCTTTCATTATCCTCATTATTTCTGCTTGAGGATGCATAGTTATTTTGCTGCACTTTCCCATTTTGCATGTCAGCCTGCTTCTTATAACATTCTGCCTGCACATGTCCAGGCTTACCACAATAATAGCATTCACGTGCATCATTATATTGCCTTTGCCAATTTCCACGGCCTCTTTGACTCCCCCTGCCTCTGAATTTGCCTCTTCCACCTGCGTGTTGTTGTTGTTGTTGATTCTGGGACTGTTGTTGTTGCTGCCTGCTGGCCATAATTCTGATTACCTGTTCGGCCACCTCCTTGACCGCGTCCATGGCCTCCTCTACCTCGTCCTCTTCCTGAACTCGTGTAGAAGGCCTGTTGCTCTGAACTGTTTTTGCTTTGTGAAGACTGTTGGTCTTCACCCAAGCTCTTCTCTTCGATAATCAGCATAGACACCAAATCTGTAAAGTTGGGAATGTTTTCCCGAGTCTGAATAGACGTCTTAAATGCCTTGTATTGTGGCCCGAGACCACGTAGACAGACTTCCACCTTGTCATCATCATCTACTGACACACCAATAGATGCAAGGGATTCCACAATACCCTTTATCTTCAGCGCATAGTCATTCACAGACATGCTCTTTTTCTCCACAGTATGAAGTTCATTCTTCAACTGTATCTTACGTGCCTTGGTATTTGTTTCATAAAGCTTTACCAAGGTGTCCCACGCCTCCTTGGGGGACTTGGCATCCTGAATGTGCCCAATCATGGTGTCCTGTATACTAATGGATAGCCAATACATAACCTTCCTGGCTCCTTGGTTCTAGTCTTTAAACTCTTTCACATCTGCAGCAGTCGGATTTATATCTGGTATCTCCGGTGCCTCTTCATGCTCACCTTCTATGTAGTCCCAATAGCCTTTTCCCATTAGGAAGTTCGTCAACCTGAACCTCCAAGCATGGAAGTTATTCTTGTCAAGCTTCTCAGCCACAATCTGAGTTATCCCATCATTTGACATCTTGCCAAACACACAATTTTACCAGAAACTGCACTCTGGTTTTTCTGCACAAACTGCTGTATTTTCTGCACAGCGGTACTGTAGTACTCTCAAATGTCACAACCAGTGACTTCAATGTGCATACATACACCCACTGGCAACTATAAACCTCTTTGCAGCACCCACAGTGTCTGCACAGTCAATCTGTCTTCCTGCAGTTCTTAAAACAGAGTTCTGCAGAGAATCGATGACTTACCCGCAGTGCTCGAAATCGCCTGCTTTCTGAAAAACAGAGGTCCAGACGCGCCCGAAACGCGTATTCGGCCCGAAAAATTCAGTCCATAGGACTATATAGCTGCCCAATAGCTTTACTCCCGCGAAGAAAGCTCCTCAATCAGAGATCGTTGCCGGTGCCTCCCGTAGAGCTCCCGACAAGGGTGTAGTCACCAACACAAATAGGGAAGAGTAGTTGAAGCTCTTACCCTCGTACCGCTTCCTGTGGTTCTCTTGCTTGCAGCTCAGCCCTTAGCACGAACCAGGCTCTGATACCATGAAAAGATGCAGGGGGGGAAGAGAGCTTGAGCTCTTGCAAGCACACACACACTCATAAAACCCTAATAGAGAACACACAAGGTGAGAGGCTGAAAATCTTCTTCTTCTCTACTCAACACTCAACACACCATATACAAGAATAAGAGTACACATAATATGAAAGGTACTCAACCAATACATACACGGGTTCTCTATAGTGTGAACCCGACTAAATGAGCTGGCGCTATAACTATGCCAGTCTCTAGAATGGCTGTCACACAGCCTGTCATCCCACTGGCCGCATATCACCCAAGATCTCACCAACCATGCCAGTGGTGTAAGTGCGGGGCCTATCCCCCAGGCGGGTCATCAGTGTCCACCGCCTCACTAGACGAGCTCGATATCTCAACAGTCAGATGGAGGGGGAGAGTACTTCTCCAATGAGTTCTCTGAATTTTTGAAGAAGAATGATATTCAGAGACAGTTTACATGTAGATACACTCCGCAGCAAAATGGAGTTGCTTATGAGTGGAAAAATAGGCACATTGCTGAGATTACGCGAGCATTGAGATGGGAGAGAAGAATATGCTGCATAGGTATTGGGCTGAGGTTATTTCTATAGTAGTTTACATCATGAGCAGGACTCCAACTGCAGCCATACATGATGTAACTCCAGAGGAGAGGTTTACTGGCAAAAAACCTGATTTGTCTCATCTGAAAGTCTTTGGATGCATTGCATATGTGCATGTGCTAGATGATCTGAGAACTAAGCTAGATCCAAAAGCTGAAAAATGTGTGTTTATTGGGTATTCCCTTGAGCAAAAGGGATACACACGTGTTATAACCCTGCTACACGTGAGTTGAGGGTAAGCAGGGATGTTGTTTTTGATGAGATGAGCAGTTGGTATGTTGCTGAAAAAGAAGCTGTTGGGGCTGATGTGAGTGGAAATGTGGTTGCACAGAATACAAGTCAACAATCACAGTCTTTGAGTGGACCAGGAGAGTCCTCATCTAGTGGTTCACTTGATAAACCATGGAGTGGCAGGCTGCATCATAATACTAGTCCTATAAATGTGATTAGTACATCATATAAAGGCAAAGAGAAAGTGGTTGAGCCCCTTAGTATGCCTGACATTTCTGCAGGGCATTCTCATGTTGATGGAGAGTCTAGTGGCTCAGAGATGAGCCTTGATGAGGATCTTGGGATACCAGCTATGAGAACACCTGGTATAAAGAAGGCTATAGAAGCCATGAATGCAAAGCTGCGAAGATCTAGGAGAGTGAAGAATCCTGTGCAAAGGTTTACCTATGATGGTTATGTGGCACATCACTATGCATACATGGCAAAAGTTGTGCAGGTTGTAGAGCCCACATGCATTGATGAGGCTGTTGAAAATGTGTGTTGGGAGAAAGCTATGGATGAGGAGATGGATGCACTATATGGAAATGAGACTTGGGATTTAGTGTAATTGCCTGAAGGCAAGAAAGGATGCAAGTAGGTGTACAAAGTAAAACATAACAGTGATGGAAGCATAAGCAGGTAAAAGGCTAGATTGGTAGCCAAAGGATATGCACAGACATATGGCATTGATTATGAGGAAACTTTGAGCCCAGTTGCCAAGATGGCAACAGTGAGAGTTGTGATAGCAGTGGCTACGTCAAAGCAATGGTCTTTACATCAAATAGATGTAAAGAATGCATTCTTGCATGGGGATTTGCAGGAAGAGGTGTATATGTTGCAGCCACCTGGTTATGAGGATGTGAGTCACCCTGAGCATGTTTGCAGGTTGAAGAAAGCCTTGTATGGCTTAAAACAAGCACCAAGAGCATGGTCTGACAAGATTTTTGAATATCTTGTCACTATTGGCTTTCATGTAGCCAATGCTGATTTCTCGCTGTATGTGAGACAGCAGAGTGATAGTAGAGGGGTTGTGCTTGTTGTCATCTATGTAGATGACCTGATCATTATGGGGGACCACGATGCAGAGATCTTTGATGTAAAGATCTTGCTTAGACAGAAGTTTGAGATGAAGGATGTGGGGGAGCTCAGATATTTCTTGGGCATTGAGGTGATTAGGTCACCACATGGTATTGGATTACTGCAGAGACAGTATGGCTTGGACATGTTGTTCAAGTATGGTATGATAGGCTGTAAGCCTATCTCAGTGCCATTGGATCAGAATGGCAAGTTGAGTGCAGATTCAGGAGAGCTTTTGGAGGATCCTACTATGTATAGGTGCATAGTAGGAAGCTTGATCTACATGACAATCACTAGGCGAGATTTGAGCTATGCTATTGGGTTGGTGAGTCAGTTTATACAGGTTCCTCAGAAGCTGCATTTGGTGAGTCAGTTTATGCAGGTTCCTCAGAAGCCGCATTTGGATGCATTGAGACGCATACTGAGGTATGTTAAGTCTACTTTGCATTGTGGACTATTTTATGAAACTGGGACAGAGATATGTGTACATGGGTACACAGATGCTGATTGGGCTGGTAGTATCTCAGATAGAAGATCTACTGGTGGCTTCATGTTTTCTTTGGGGAGTTCTGCTGTGACTTGGAGCAGCAAGAAGCAGCCTACGGTTGCTCTTCTATCTAGTACAACAGAGGCCGAGTACAGAGGTGCTGCTATGGCAGCATGTGAGGTAGCTTGGTTGAGAAAGCTAGTTGCAGATTTGGGTCTATCAGTGGATAGATAAGTTATCATTTTATGTGACAACATTAGCAGTATACAGTTAGCCAAGAACCCAGTTTTTCATGCTTGCACGAAGAATATAGAGGTCCACTACCATTTTGTCAGAGAGAAGGTTTTGGCAGGAGACATTGACCTTGTTTATGTCAGCACACAAGATCAGGTCACTGACATCTTCACCAAAGCATTGGGTGCAGAGAAGCTCCATAGATTCAGGGCTTCGCTTGGTGTACATGAGATGGAGTTGAGCTCGAGGGGGAGTGTTGAGATATCGAGCTCATCTAGTGAGGCGGTAGACACTGATGACCCGCCTGGGGGATAGGCCCCACACTTACACCACTGGCATGGTTGGTGAGATTATGGGTGATATGCGGCTAGTGGGATGACAGGCTGTGTGACAGCCATTCTAGAGACTGGCATAGTTATAGTGCCAGCTCATTTAGTTGGGTTCACACTATAGAGAACCCTAGTATGTATTTGGTTGAGTGCCTTTTCATATAGTGTGTACTCTTATCTTTGTATATGGTGTGTGGAGTGTTGTGTGAAGAAGAAGAAGATTTCAGCCTCTCACCTTGTGTGTTCTCTTTTAGGGTTTTGTGAGTGTGTGTGTGTGCTTGAAAGAGCTCAAGCTCTCTTCTCCCCTGCATCTTTTCAAATGGTGGTGCAATGGTCATGTGATGGATAGGAATATTTTAGCAAAATGGACTCTTGGTTAAGCTGGCGAAAGGCGCACATAGCACATTGGGGTTCAGTTCATGACAACAATAGAGAGAAGTAACAATGGTCCAAATACCTCAAGAACAAACCTAGCAAAAAGCAAGCATGGTAGTTGGCTTGCAGGGAAAGGATATAGACCCAAGATTTCTCTTTACGATGCATGTACTACCGATATAGCAAATGCTATTTTGAAATGCATTAAGACAGTCTCTTACTCGCAAGGCAAGCACATAGGGAGAGGACCAATCTTGGAGAAACTAAAAGAACAATTGTCTACAAGCCCAACCCAAGTGGTCCGAATAGTTAATTAGGCAACTAAAGGAACACCAATGTATAAGGCACCTACCCACCTCACCGATGAGACAAGGAAAATGCACATCACAAGAGACCAACCATTGTGGTCATTGATATTGATGATGAGGCCATGCATCGACCAAAGTATAACGTGCATGTATGAGATCACATATCGGGACAGTACTCTAGAAAGAACAATGGAAGTCAGAGAGTTCAGTGTGATTGAGCGCAAGGTGAATGAAGCAGTGTGGGAAATCTGAATGACATGCATTGGCAGCAAGGTCACATGCAGCGGAATGCCTCATATGGGGGTAAGAGGTGTGGGCAACACATACCCGGATCTACAAAGGGTGTGCATGCACCATCTTTTGAAGGCTATCATAAGCACCCAACTGGTCTCATTAGCTATCACAAAGCACCCAAATGGTCTCATTAGATAATGGATATGGTTTTTCCCTGATCACGTGCTTCATTACTATATTGTGGACACCAACATAGACCCAAAGACCAATCCACCACCCAAGATATGGCTAGTTTGTATGGGAACTAACCTCACAAACGAGGAGGTATATTCATTATGGAAATGTGGATACCAAGTGGAGAGCAAGAATGGAGAAGGTGCTATGCCCACCCTACCTAGTAGCGATGGGGCTACAAGGTTCTTTACAACAATAAGAAACTTCCAAAGAACCGCCATATGGATCCACTACTAACATAGAGGCAGGTGGCTCAAGCATGCAAAATGGCATGAGTCAAGTATCGCATGTCGATATTAGAGAAGGTGGCAAAAATAAATAAAGGTCGCTTTGAAAATGAAAGCTATGGTGGTAGAAGTGTAGAGACTAGAGCACAAGCATGAAGTTTTCAAGATCAAATCACATGGGGATGATGCACATGTTGGAAAATATGATGTGCATGTGAAAGACGAATTGTGTCGTATGTGTCTAGATTTTGCAGATAGAGAATCCAAGAAGAAGCTGTATCTTGCATACAAGCACTTGTACTTCATTTATTTATGTGTGCTTGGCTTGAGCCAGAATGAGAATATGTTCATCCACCAACCTATCCTATCGAACTTGGAGCTCTATAATGCCTTGTCTCGTAGGAGAACCTATCCTAATTTAGACCATTGAATACATGAAATTTCACATGTCTTATAGTATTTTGGGACTTTTGTAACCCTAGTGGAAGCAACCTCATTGTAGAGGGTTTGATTATGTAATATATTTCTCTCCCTCCCTCCCTCCCTCTTCCCCCTCTCGCTATTGGTTGTGCATTTTCAAGTAGATATGGTATTCTATTGATGAATGGTATTTACATTATGAGCATTAAATGGTTAGAAATCTTAGGGAAATGAGAGGGGAACGATAGTTAGAGAGAAAAGAGAGAGGCAAGGTGGGCCACAAAGCACATGAATCCTTATCTAAAATTACATGTACAAAAAAAACAATACATACACACTCTTCCCCAAAAAAGTATAAAAATATGCCTTTATTATTGACATTAAAAAAGAAAAATTATGTTTTTATTTTGTTTGTTGCAAAAGTAGAGTACACATCTCCCACTACTATAAATATAGAGATAAGCTCCATTGCACTTTGTAAATCACCATTTAAGTCAGTAGAGCACACCACCCATAACCCTCCTTCATATTGTTTGTGATGGCCTCATCAAATATTAGCATTGAAGTTGTTGTTATGCGTATTGCAAGAGAGGCCACCAATGCGGAGGTCAAGCAAAAGACCGTAGATGGTGCACAAGTAGGGAAAGGTCTCACATCATTTCCACTTCCACTTCCTCTAATGATGATGAGATTTCTCTAGTGAAGACCAAAGTGGTGGGCTTAATTGCAATATGGTGAGCCCATGGTTTTATTGATGATGCATCTGAGTGTGTCTTGCTAAAGGAAGTGCCAAAGGGTACGAAAACCAAGCTCTCTATAGGTTAGCCTATTTTAGGATTTTCTCTGGCTTTTTTTGTTTGTTTTAATTATGTGTTTAGTCTTTTATTTGAATTCTTCTCACCATCATACCCAATGCTAATGTATAATTCAACCAGTTTCATAGTTTTTCTACTTTTAATTTTTTGTTTTCATTGTCTGTTTAGGGTTTTATATAAATTCTATCTTGTGTAATCAGTGCATGTGTAGAGATTTAGAGTGCTGCAAATTGTCTATATTTGTGTTGCTCCTATATAACGAAAAGCTTGTGTGTTACTTCTATACTGCTAGTAGCTTCCAAATTGGGCCTTTTGTGTTGCTTATACCCTTCTAGAAGCTTCCAAACTATATACATTGCTCTTCTATTTACAAGGAAATCCTTTAAAATCTGTCGATTGAAGTTCCTTTTGTGTGTGTGTGAGTTGATAGAGTTTTCTAAAGGGATTTGTAAGTGTCAAAATGTGTCTTCTATGTGGGAGGGTAGTTGTTGCATGTCTATGTTGATTTTTGGAATCGAGCGAGCCGACTCCAAAAAGATTCCCTCCCTCCTCCATCAAGAGAGAGAGGGGCGAAAAGAGTTGGAAAGAGATTTGTGACAATTATTTGAGAGAGAGAGGACGAGAGAGAGACAAAGGGAGTGCAAGAGAGAAAAACATGACATCATTACATCCTCTACGTCAAGGTTATTGCTTCAAAGTGAAAATATAACCAAGTTCATTCACACACAACTTCCAAATATAGAACTGTTGTACACCATCATCTTTACTTCTATGGTGTCCTTTGGGGTGAAGGCACAAAGTAAATGAATGGCTTTCGTTGGGCATGTTGTCAGAATGGATCGTCTGCACTCAAGCGAGTTGAATGAGCTACATATCAAAGTTGTAGAGCATGCAATGTAGGAGAAGAGTCTCCCTTCATATGACACCATGCAGGTATAGTGGTACACTCATGCAAAAATTTGAAATGGATGGAGGAAATGAGTGGCAGTATCGTACTAATGATCCTATGACTAATTTCAATAAAGGTTTAGTGAGAGAATCTACTTACAAGATATTACTAGATATGCATGGGTTCACCTAAGAAAGTTACAAAATTTAAGGTGTAAAGTATAGTGCACCCTCTACCAATAGTATATGCACCCTTCTATGCTTCCACCCTTCATGTGTAACGTTTTTATGGGATGGACCTATCTTTTTCTATGTATAGAGAGTGTGGGTGAGGGAGATCTCATTCCCCTCTAGCCCAAGTTGTGGAGTCCATTCTTTTATTCCCTCTTAGAATAACGAGTTGAGTGAGTTTGTCTCCTCCTTGTTCTCTTAGAAGTGGATCATAGGGTGTGCATTGGGTGTAGCTTGCTCACTCTTGAGCACTCTCCATGCATGACAGGTTTGTGGTTGAGACCTTGTGTGGGTATACCTTCATCTCATTGCCATATCCTTGTCATTTGTGCTTGGGCTTAGGCTTGTGAGTTAGAGGTGAGTGTGGTATGGAGGTGAGTTGGTGTGGTGGTGTTTGCTTTTCCTTTTAGATTATGTTTCTTTCCCTCTTATTATCCTCATCCTCTTTTCTCTCATTCCCCTTAGATTGGCATATTCATTATTATTTGTTCTTTGTAATTTCCTTAAGGGTTTGCATGAGAGACAAGCTCTAGAGTGCCTCCCATTAATATTCCATCGACCCAGGAATACTCGAACTAGAGAGAGCACTTGGACGGTTGCTTAACAATGGTTCTATTACCACCAGAACTAGTTTTCAAGGAGACATCTTCATCTTAAGGGTGATCGTCATCAACAAACACCTTGGCCACAATTATATTCGAAAAGATTATTCATGGCTAAGATTTTTGTAAGTGGTGAATCTTGTACTCAAAAAAGCATAAAAACTTTGAGCCATGTTATAGAAGTTATGTAGATTTTGATGATAACTTCATGGGGACTTCTTCAAGGAATCTCCCTAAAGGAACCCCTTCTAAAGCATCCTTTGGCACGATACCTTCAAAGATCGATGAGAAAGGGAAAGAGCCACTAGCCACACACTAGCCATAGAAGACCTATTAGCCTCATTCATCATATAAAAAATGACTAATCAGTGGTGGGCAGGCTGGGGTAAGAAAAGATAACATAGGCCAACCACATCTATACCCTAGATGTGAGTTAATATGGTGTTCAATATACCATGCAAACCACACTAGCATGGAGTCCCCCCACCTAAGGCTGAGATAAGGAGAAAGCTGGTGCATGTACACATGAGGATGGGAAACCATGAAACTATCTTTGTTGGCTCCACCGGTAAGACCCATGCTCACCAATGCACCTCACTCGGGGTAGTATGTGCCCCAAAGAGGAGTTCTAAGAGTTCTAAAACTACCCCTATTGCCTCTAGTATTTCCATGATAGCTATCCATTCCCACAGTGACCCCCAATGAACAAATTGACCCTGACTGAAATCCTGAGGGGGAGGAAGAAGGAATAGTAGGGATAGTAACTACCTAGAACCATTAGAGGCTCAAACCCCCCAAGACAAATCCTTAGCCACTACATTCAAGATGGCAATAGTGTCTACCCTGTATATATAGCTGTATTGCAATAGTGTCTACCCTGTATATATAGCCGTATTGCAATCAAATCGGGGGAGGGACATCAATGCCTTAGGATCCCATATGCCACTATAGTGTTATCACTGCAAGGGACCTTACTAGGTGGCAGAGTGTCCCATCAAGAAGGCTATGGCAGCCGCACCGACCAACCCACAAACTTTAACCACTCTACATAGGATGTGGTATTGACCACATATACAAGGATTACCCATTAAGAGCATCCAATCTAGGTCTAGTCCATGAGCATAAACCAAGTATGAACCTCCCCTAAAACCAAAAGATGGAGAACCAAGAAGATAGGACAAGGGGAATGATAGTTCAAGAGGGATCAAGTGAGGACACAATTTACAACATCTTCTTGAAAGATCCCTGTCCCCTCTGCACAACGAATTCAGGGGTACTAGCAGCGAAAGTAGCACTTCTTACGCGGGGCAGGGTCCCTCACTCGGGGCCTCGCCCACCACGGATATCCGGACAAGAGACTAATCCCTCGGTTCTTCTAAAACCGAACCCGAAAAAACTTTCCTCGCGGGAAAGCACAGGCGATTTCTCCAGGATATTTTTACTCTAACGTAGTCAAAAGCCTTAACTAACTGAACTGATCTGACCAAACCCATAAGTCCCATAGTCAAATCAAGGAAAATATTGCACTTGGATCATAGAGACCAACGCTTTTTTCCTCATTGAAAGGCACAGTCGCCGTTGATTCTTTTCCATAGAACAATTTTTATCTGGGATTTACTTCATCTATCATACCATAATACAATTGAGTCTCATTTTAGGGATCCATCAGTTTAGCCAGTGTCACGAGACCGGCGAAAACGGTCCCGCGATGCCTTTGCCACACGCGGCCTTCCACAGTCCATGCTTCATGAAACGGCTCCATCGGCCCGTGGAGCGCGTCTCGCGCGTTTTCCTTGCAGGTCTCACCGATCACTTGCGTTCGTGCTGCCCGGCTCGGCTCCCTCGGCCTCGGGTATTGCCTTCCATCCATGATCCAGCGGCCCGCCGGCCACGTCTCGGCCCGTCGACACGGCACGACTCGCCGGTCGGCCGTTTTTCCACCATTTTCAGTCCCGTCAACGTTTTCGGTCCGATCACCGTCAAGGCCGGGAGGGTAACCCCCGGGGGCACTCGGCACCCACGGAACCTCACCAGCACCCGGGAAGGCCTAATGTGCCTACCCGATGCGTGAGTGTGTTTCCTAGGGTGCTTACCATGGGTCCGTGCTTTGCCTCTCCTTGCACCTCCTCCCCATATAGATGCATTATATTCGGGGCGGCGGGCTAGCATACCCTCAAGGCACCAAGTCCCTTTGGATAGAAATCCCACCTCACATATACCCCCCTTTATAGAATTGACACCCTCGTCAATTACTTTTGAAACCAAAGGTTGAGTGCATGCTCCTCATAGAATGCTCTATGTGCATAGTGATAGATAGTACTTACTCGCGGGAGGTCTTTACCCTGCTTTATAGCCATCAGCAAGGTCAGTGTCTAACCCGTTATTACAACAGAAAAACGGTGCATATATCCAGTCCCGTGGGTTAGTCGCCCAACCACTGTAGTGATGGGATCCAATTAGGAATATGGTTAGGTTTTGTCCTGGGTACCAGGGAAAAGAGTTCCTGTTACCATATTATAGTAGTGATGTGTGTGAACACACTTAGGACCGCCGGGGCACTTTTTCCCTCACTAGGAGGTTTTTTCCCCCGTGCATTGTATATACGCCCATAATCTTCTAGGGCTGGTTATCTTTCATTTTTGGCACTCATAATACACTACTGTGTTGTGCTCAAGCTTCCTCATCTTCTTGAAGTTGTGTGTGCATTCCTGCAACCCTAATTCCAACAATTGGTATCAGAGCAGGCTTCCTCCTCCCGGGCAGCATCACCGGTACCTGCCGCTTCATCTCCTCCGATTGCAACGAGGTTTCACGAGCGTCTGCAGGTTAGTATATGCCGTGGGAGAGCCCGTAGGGCTTGGTCGTTTCAGAATTTTGATCTGAAGTCATTTCGCCCTCCGTTTTTGCATTCCAAGTACTGCGCAGGCAAAATCGTCCTACTGTGCAGATTTTCTGTCAAGATTAAAATCTGCAGGACAGGTGCCCATTCGTCTGTTTTGGGCTGTGCTGCATAGCACAGGTCGATTTTATACAGGTTTACCTCTTGCAGACAGCATTTACATCTAGTAGTACAGTCATTGGCCATGGCTGACAACAATGATGTATTCCGCATGTTGGCTGCTGAGGATAAGTTGGATGGCACCAACTATCCATTGTGGGCATATATGATGCGACATGTATTGGTAGCAAAGGGGTTATGGAATATTGTGCAGGGTATTGATGCACGTCCTATTGTGGCTGGGAATGCTGCAAACACATCAGAAACAGGTACTGTTGATGATGGTGCAGGCACAAGTGCTGTAGCAGCTGTTCGAGAACCACCACTTTCAGCAGAGCAGATTCGTTGGGATGGTAGAGATGCGCAGGCTCATGCCTTGATTGCGCTGTCTGTCAAACGTACCATTATCCCACATATTCGCTCCTGCAGGACTTCTAAGGATGCTTGGGATGTACTTGCCACATTGTATCAGGCAAGAAATGAGGCTCGTGTTGCTTACCTCCGAAAACAGTTGGAGAATGAGCATATGAACGAAGGTGATTCTATGGATAGCTTTTTGACAAAGATCAAGGATTTCAAAGAGCAGCTCATTTCTGCAGATGAAATCCTGTCAGACAGTTCACTTGTGCAGACTGTTTTGAATGGTCTACCAGATTCTTATCAGGGTTTTGCTTCCACTCTTCGCTTGATGATGAAAGGCAATCCCAATGCCTTATCATTTGAGGAGTTAGTTTCTGTTTTGCTGCAAGAAGACCAGTCAAGGCAAAACAGGAATAATATGCGTGTCGCAGATCAAGCTTTCGTTGCTAATCAGAGAAGCGGGAAAGGTAAAGCTGGCTTTTCTTCTAGTAAGCAGAAATCTGCAAATGCTGCGCAACCAAAGAAGGAAGACAAAGATGAGAAGAAGGGTGACAAACAGAAGACATTTTGCAAGTACTGTAAGGGAAATGATCATGTCATCAAAGCGTGTCCTAAGCTGGCTGCGAAAGAGGCTAAGAAGAAAGAGGCTGGTATGGCTGTTGCAGATGCCTCTCCTTCTAACAATGAATCTGCTAATGTTGTGCTAGATACAGAATGGGCATTCAATGCGCAGTGCAGTTATGACCCATCTTTGCATGACACATGTATGTCTGCAGTAGATTCAGATGTATGGTACTTTGACAGTGGTGCCACTAAGCATATCACCTCGCAGCGCAGTTTATTCACTTTCCTTGAGTCTGCTCCCACAGGGAATACTGTCACTTGTGCCAATAACTCCTCTTATCCCGTTGAAGGAGTTGGACAGATTGTGCTGAATGTTGCAAATGGCAACACCTTTACACTTTTTGATGCATTGTATGTGCCAGGGATCAAAAAGAATCTGCTGTCAGTCTCCGCATTTGCCAAAACAGGTTTGGTTGTAAAATTTGTGGATGACAGATGTACTGTTCATGATCTCTCTTGTGGTGACATCATTGTAGCATCTGGTTCACTATGTCGAGGGCTGTATAAGCTCAATATGGATGGCAAATGTGTAGAGGATTCAGCATGTGCTATTATGGATACGCAGGCTATTTCAAATGCAAAACTGTGGCATGCACGTTTTGGTCATCTGAATTTTGCAAGTTTGCTGCGCCTGCAGAAATCTGAAATGGTGTCTTCTTTGCCTAAGCTTGAGGCACCTGTCAAGCATGTTTGTGAGGGCTGCATATTGGGTAAAATGCAGCGTGCTTCCTTTCCCAAAGATGGATCAGTGAGAGCTGAACGCAGATTGCAGCTTGTTCACAGTGATGTTTGTGGACCCATGCAAACTCCATCATTTGGAAACTACCTTTACTTCGTGACTTTCATTGATGATTTTACCAGGCATGCATGGGTATATCCTTTGAAGGCAAAGTCCGAAGTGTTTTTGTGCTTCAAACAGTTTTTGGTTATGGCTGAAAATGTGTCAGAAAGTAAGATGGGCACCCTCCGTTCAGATCGAGGGGGGGAGTATATGTCTTCAGAATTTAATGCATTTCTGGCTGAGCGTGGGATAAAACACCAATGTACAGTGCCGTATACACCACAGCAAAATGGTGTGGCTGAGAGAAAAAACAGGTCTCTCATGGAAATGGCAAGATGTATGGTTAAGAGTCAAAGTCTACCACATGGTTTTTGGCTTGAGGCTGTCATGTGTGCCACTTATGTACTAAACAGGTGTCCCACCAAAGCATTACAGGTTGTCACTCCATATGAGGCTTGGCATGGCCGCAAGCCATCTGTTGGCCATTTACGTGTTTTTGGTTGCCTGGCATATGCATTAGTGCCTGTGCAACATCGCAGAAAATTGGATGACAAAGCTGTCAAATGTATTTTTGTTGGATATAGTGCTGAGAGCAAAGGCTATCGTTTGTATCATCCACAGACAAAGCGCATTTTGGTTAGCCGTGATGTTGTATTTGTGGAAGATGCAGTTCAGCCCTTGGTTTCATGTACTAAGGAGACAGATATCAGCTCACGTGATGTCTATGATACATTGTTGCCTCTTTTCAGTGGTGCACAGTCAAGTGCAATACCTCATGAGGCAGTTTTTCAGCCTATGCAGGTTTTAAATGATGGCACAGATCAGCCTATATCTGATGCAGATGTGCATGATGCACTTGAGGATGAGAGACAAGAGATTGAGGGCTCTAGGAATATGCCTAGATGGCTGGTGCAGACTTTGCGTGACAGCAAGTTGGATGCCCCTTTGTCTAGTCGCACTCGTTCTGGCTCTCATGGTGCCTCTTATGCGTCAGATTGTTATGCATTGGCTATTTCTAGTATGTGCGATGAAAGTGAGCCTGTTTCATTTGATGAGGCACAAAGTTCAGAAAATTGGATGGCTGCTATGCAAGCAGAATACGATGCTATTATGAAGAATGGTACATGGTCTTTATGTGACTTGCCTCCTGGCAAGAAGGCCATTGGCACTAAGTGGGTATACAAATTGAAGCGTAAGCCTGATGGCACAGTGGATCGCCATAAGGCTAGGCTTGTTGCAAAAGGTTATGCTCAAGAGAAGGGCATTGATTTTGATGAGACTTTTGCTCCCACATGTCGTATGACCACTGTTCGTAGCATCTGTGCATTAGCAGCTCATAATGGTTGGAATGTACATCAGCTGGACATAAAGACTGCGTTCTTAAATGGAGATTTGCATGAGGAGGTGTATGTATCGCAGCCTCGTGGTTTTGTTCAAAGAGGGCAGGAAAACAAAGTGTGCAGGTTAAAAAAGGCTTTATATGGTTTAAAGCAAGCTCCACGAGCTTGGTATGAAAAAATACATGCATATTTGACTGCACATGGGTTTCAGAATAGTCCAACAGAAAGCACTTTGTATGTTAAACGTGTGGATGGTGTACATCTAATCATTGCTCTCTATGTCGATGACATGCTGCTCACAGGACCAAATGAGAGTCATATTGCTGATTTTAAGGCTGATTTGAATGCCTCTTTTGAGATGTCAGATTTGGGGCATTTGCATCATTATTTGGGGATACAATTTAAGCAGTGTGATGGAGGTATTGCTTTGTGTCAGACAAAGTATATTGAAACATTGTTGCGGAGATTTGGCCTTGAAGACTGCAAGCCTATTGCTACTCCAATGGAGACAGGTTTGAAGTTGAGTCTTCATGATGCTGGAGATCACTTTGATGTCACACTCTATCAGACAGCTGTTGGTTGCCTCATTTATGTATGCATTACGAGGCCAGACATTCAGTTTTCAGTCTCACAGGTGAGCAGATTTATGCATAGCCCAGGCATTAAGCATTGGCAGGCAGTGAAGCGTATCTTTCGCTATTTGAGTGGTACTCGGCATCTTGGGTTGTTTTATCCCAAGGGGGGATCATTGCCGCCAGATTTACATGTTTTTTCAGATTCTGACTGGGCTGGTTGTTATGACACACGCGTGTCCACGAGTGGTTTTTGCTTCATGCTTGGAAGCTCATGCATATCATGGTTGAGCAAGAAGCAGCCTACTGTGGCCACTTCTAGTTGTGAAGCTGAGTACAGGGCAGCTTTCACAGCTACGGTTGAGTGTGTGTGGCTCAGACGCCTTATGGCTGATTTGGGTGTTGGGCAGCCATCTGCCACCACCATCTTCACTGACAGTCAGAGCGCATTGGCAGTTGCGCGGAACCCAGTGTTCCATGCTCGTACGAAGCACATTGAGGTGCACTACCATTATGTCAGGGAGAGACTCTCTGCAGGAGAGATCAGTTTGGCTTATGTGCCAACACAGGATAACCTTGCAGACCTTTTCACAAAGGCTCTGCCTCGTGAGAAGTTCGAAGCTTTTCGCAAAGCTTTGGGCTTACTCCCTTTTGTGGATTCGTCCACATAGCTAGACACTTCCCTATACATGAGTGCTAGCTCTTGTTCACCGCATCACTCCAGGGGGGATTTGTTACCATATTATAGTAGTGATGTGTGTGAACACACTTAGGACCGCCGGGGCACTTTTTCCCTCACTAGGAGGTTTTTTCCCCCGTGCATTGTATATACGCCCATAATCTTCTAGGGCTGGTTATCTTTCATTTTTGGCACTCATAATACACTACTGTGTTGTGCTCAAGCTTCCTCATCTTCTTGAAGTTGTGTGTGCATTCCTGCAACCCTAATTCCAACAGTTCCTAGGCCCCCTAGCTGGATATTCATGCAAACTTAAAACTAGTCACACCACTTACACACCCAATATGAAATTGCCTTTTTCACAGATTCAGCTGTCTTTAAAACAATCATTTAATGAAATCACAGTGTCACTGATCATAATCCTCAAAATCTCCGGTTGAATCCTTATTTCCAATCATTCCTTCATCGGTATACTTTTAGCATCATTGGTAACCAAAACGCTCACCTGTCTACTCAGGAACCTTTTCGATGGTTCCTAGCTCATAGTACTCGGCAATATATTCACATATCAAAATGGAATCTCCGTTGAAGATCAGCAAGATCAACCAACAGATCCATATAGAAGAACTATAGACTCATCCGTTGAGAGGACCAGCAAGGTCAATCAACCAGATCCATGCCCGAATTCAGAAAATAACTCTTACTCCTTGTTCCAATATCTTCCACGACGCACGTGTGGGTATCTTCAGCGACCCAGAGCCCGAGCACCGTATGGTCAGCACCCTCTAGGATCCTTCGCAGGTCACCTAGCGCTTCACTCATAGGCCGCTTCCTTGGTCCCTCATCCACCGTACCGGAAGCTCACCATTTGAATCGAACCGATGCTGGTCAAGACCTCGGCCGACCTTGCTATGCGAGACGTCCTCCATTGACTCTCAGTCAGCTGTTGCAACTTTATCAGATTAGGTCTCCACAACCTCCTTCACAAGACGGTCAAAATGCTTCCCCAATATTCGTGACATAAAATAGTCATTTTAAAAACAGGTCATAAATACAGTTTCTATAGCGAACTCTCATCTTTCCACATTGTTCCACATCAATCCTCATTTATTTCATCTATATTCCCATTCTCATCACATCATAATCCTCATTTATTTCATCTATATTCCCATTCTCATCGCATCATAATCATTCACATCACATATCACATCTATCCCAATTTACATTACATATCACATCTATCCCAATTTACATCACATCTAATTCATTCACATCCCGATTCACATATCACATCTATCCCAATTTACATTACATATCACATCTATCCCAATTTACATCACATCTAATTCATTCACATCCCGATTCACATGACATCACATCTCATTCATTCACATCCCGATTCACATGACATCACATCTCCTTCATTCATATCCCGATTCACATCACATCACATCTATTCACGTCCATCACATTCATTTACATCACATCCATTTACATCCATCACATCACATTCATTTACATCCATCACATCTTATTCATCCATATCTATCACATTCGTTCATTTATATCCACCACATACATTCTCATAACCATCCCATCACATACATTCTATCCACATTATATCACATCACTTCTATCCACATCATATCTCATTCATACACATCCATCCAATTATTCACCTGTAGTACGACTACCCACATCTATTCATACATTCATATCTATCACTTCACATCCACATATATTCATGTCACATCACATCTCTTTTCATCACATCACATTCTTTCGCATACACATCCACATCACATTCTTTACACATCCACATCCATTCTTTCACATACATCCACTCACATCCCATATCATTCATTTACATCCACTCACATCCCATATCATTTATTTACATCCTGATTCACATGACATCACATCTCATCACCTCTATTCACATCACATCCATTCATTCACATCTATTTCATAGAAATTAAACATAGAATTTAAGAGAGTTCTAATTTTGATATAAAGATTCTTTACGCATGTGTTTATGCATAAAAATCAACTTCAGTGGGAATAACACTTTTATAAAAATCCTTTCATGCATCTATTTATGCATAAATTCAAATTTAACAAAAATAACACTTTTGAAATAAAAATAAATCCTTTATGCATCTTCCTATGCATAAAATCAATTTTTAACGAGAATAACACTTTTGAAATAAAAATAAATCCTTTATGCATCTTCCTATGCATAAAATCAATTTTAATGAGAATAACACTTTTGAAATAAAAATAAATCCTTTATGCATCTTCCTATGCATAAAATCAATTTTAATGAGAATAACACTTTTGAAATAAAAATAATCCTTTATGCATCTTTCTATGCATAAAATCAAATTTAAGAAAAATAACACTTTTATAATAAAAAATTTTCCATTATGCATCTTTCTATGCATAGAAATTAAATTTAATGAAAATAACACTTTTATAATAAAAATTTCCATTATGCATCTTTCTATGCATAGAAATTAAATTTAATGAAAATAACACTTTTATAATAATAAAAAATTTCTATTATGCATCTTTCTATGCATAGAAATTAAATTCAATGAAAATAACACTTTTATATTTAAAAAAAAATCCATTATGCATCTTTCTATGCATAGATATTAAATTCAATGAAAATCACACTTTTATAATTTAAAAAAATTCCATTATGCATCTTTTTATGCATAGAAATTAAATTTAATGAAAATAACACTTTTATAAATTAAAAAAAATTTCATTATCCATAAAAATAATTTTAATAATTAATATCAGTGATATCCATGCATATTCATATGTGTACATGGAGTAAATTAGAATATTTCTTTTAGAATGCACAAACAGTTGGGAATCACTCTTTTGGAATAACATAAAAATAAACTTTCTTTTCCATAAAATTCTAGAAAATTTTGCCATAACCTCCTTTGTATGGCTGACCGTTTCTCATTTTTATCATTCTAATTTCAACTTAAATTAACCCAATCTAGATGTATAAGACTCTAATTTACTCAATTTTTAGAAATCAATAAAGTAAACAATAAGAAAAGTTTAATTAATCTTTTTGTTAATCATTCTAGGATAAAGAAAGTTTGAATTGTAAAGAAGAGAAGGGGATGGCCTTTTCATCAAGGCATAGCATTAGAATTTACTTCAATCAATTAAGAGAAGGGGGTGGCATTTTCATCAAGGCATAGCATTAGAATTTACTTCAATCAATTATAAAACAAAAAAATCAAGAAAACCATAGATTTAAAATTAAAAAGTAATAAAATCAAGAAAACCATAGATTTAAAATTAAAAAGTAAGAAAAATTTAGCTTACATGGAGTTGTAAGCTTTCCTTTGGCTTGAGGGATTGAGGGTTCTACTCTTGTTTGAAGCAAGAGTGGCCACCAATTGCTTTGGAGAGGATTAAGCCAAAAACAATTGAATTATCAAGAAAAGTGAGCCTCTAACCAAGCAAACTGATTCTAGAACTTTCCAAATCAGTTTGGTCAATTTTTGACCATTTTTTGGTCAGTTTAGCTTACTTTTTGGATCTAGTTGAAACAGGAGAGAGGAGAGATGAAAATATCTCATTATTTTTTAGTTTAAAACTCCTCCACACATGTGAAATAGGCACCTTCTTCATGAGGGGAGATCCCCACACTTAGGTGTCAAAAATGCATCATTTTCTGTAAATATCTCTTAATTTTTAACTAATAAACCTTGTACTCGGTCCTCTTCATCTTATGTGATCATTTACTCATTTTGGGGGTTTTTCTTTTATTCTTCAATTTATGTCCTCCTTACATTTGGATTAATCTTATTGGTCCATAGGAACCTTAATTGGAGCATAATTCAAAAATTTCTGAAAATCTGGAGCCTTAGGCTAAGGTTCTTTATACCTATTTTTAATTAATTCTAATTGCACATTGGAAAGTTATTTTTGAATTTCTGTTTCAGGGAAAATCATTTTAGACACTAGGAGGATTTTTATATCCAAAAATATCTCAATTTTGAATTACCTCCCTCTAGACATTTTCTCTCTCCAAGCCAAAATAGATAGAAACAAGATTGGTTATTATTCTGAAAAGGGGATTGATTAACAGGGGAAGAAACTGGACATCTTGAGGGGCTTGGGAGGAATCTTCCATCCTACCCCACTTAAAAAACGTGAGATGTCCTCATCTCACAGGTGGAGTATGATCTCTTTCATCTTCTTCTTCTTCTTCAATCACTTCCAGCATTACTGCCTTAGAAGTGGATGGCCGATTTGGGAACATCTCTCTTTGACTTTCCCTATTTTGAGGTGGAGGTCTTGCATTACTTTGGATTGAAACTGCGGGTTGGTTCTACCTCAGGGATTTCCCTTATTTTGGCAGAAAGAAACCTGATTACTCTAGAAGGAAGGAGCTGGTGTAGCTACCCGGTGACTTCTTCCCACACCTCGAAGTAGAGCTACTCTATAAAGTCCGTGGCCACATGATCCACAACCGCATCTAGTCGGATAGAAAGGTTGAGCACAAGCTCACTTACCACACCTAAAAGTGCTACCAGATTGTCCGAAACCTAGAGATCATAGAGCATCTCGACAGATTGGGCCTCGATGGTAGTGGAATGGTAGCTCTTCTCACTTGGGGCCCTAACCTCACTGCCTATTTTTGGTTCCTCTCCTCTTATGACACCCACCTTACAGGGCATAGTCTGTGATACCACAAGTGCCGATTTGTTGACCGTGGACCTACCATTGATGTGGTCTATGAGGCCTTACTTCTACCCTAGGCTACATGACCGTGGACCTACCATTGATGTGGTCTATGAGGCCTTACTTCTACCCTAGGCTACATAATGTTACAAGAAGCTAAGTGGCACATAGGGCATGTCCTTCGACATCAAGAAGGGTCCCATACTTTTCCAAATACTTGGCTACTACAAGTGAGTACACTAGATGCAATGCTAGCGTATGCTCACTTTCAAAGACATGTTCAAAACTACCTTCTAGAAATCTTACAAAGTCTTCCATCAAGCCACCCACCAGTACAAGAAGTCCCACTTTGACTTCTACTTGAACTTCAATAGCTTCTATCACCAACCTCCTCCCATGGAGATTCACTATCGTTTACCAAGGATGGAGCTATGATTAGGGAGGGAGATATGTTAACCACATTGGCTCTAGCATTACTCCACGCATGATAACTTCTTTAAGCCATATTTTTGTACCATACAATTCACTTTACGTAAAATGATTATGGGAAATCTCCAAGCTTATGACTTGTGTATTGCCCCGAAAGATAGTCAAACATCGAGTTTATGACGTGTAATATTGATGATGTACATTTAGTCTAGGAAATTAGCCTAGACTAGCTTATTAGGCCTCTGAACATCAGTTGGGCAATTGGGCATTGTACAAATGATTATTATGTATAAGAAATTTAGAATTATAAGAAAAGTCATAATCCCATTCTTATAATTTAGTTTGAGTATTCTTGCTCTTGTGATTCAAGTTGCTTATATTGTATGCCTAGGGATTGTGTGGGTGAGTGATAGTGATTATGTATGCTCTCTTCTCCATCTCTCCTTCTCTTGTCTACTCTCTCATGCTTTCACTTACACATGGCATAGAAGTAGAGGTTGAGCTTTCCATAGCTCTCTCTCTCTTTGCTCCCCACCCATTTGCAAAGCTCCTTTGTGGTGGTGATAATAAATGAGGCAAGGTTGAGGACCTTAGCTCTCCACAATAGAGAATTACTCTACCAATAATGTGTTGAGGTGTAGATTGATATGACCCTTGCATTCTCCTTTCCTTCTCTATCTTGCAAGGCTTGAGTGTTCTCTCCCATGTGAACAGAGTTGCGAAAGCTTGGGGCCCCTGTCAAACATATACGTGAGGGGTGATGAATGTGAACACATCGATTGGGGGATATCTCTACTTTGTGACTTTTATTAATGACTGCTCCATGCATACTTGGGTGTATCTAATAAAAGTAAAGTCATAGGTTTTCGTATTTTTTAGAAACTTTATTTCTATGCCTAAAAATTTGTATGCATCTAAAGTTGGTACCCTTCATACAGATCAAGGGGGGAAGTATATGTTAGAGGTTTTTACATGCTTTAGACACTTTGTTTCTATGGTTAAAAATCTATATGCACATAAAGTTGGTACCCTTTGTATACAGATTAAGGGGGGAAGTATATATCAAAGGAGTTTCATGCATATATAGCTGTAAAGTTGGTACCCTTTGTATAGATCAAGGGGGGGGAAGTATAGATTAAGTACCCTTTGTAAAGATCAAGGGGCAAAGTATATGTCAAAGGAGTTTCATGCACATATGGCTGACAGAGGCATAAAAAATCAATGCATAGTACCTTACATGCCTTAGCAAAATGGTGTGGGTGAGAGAAAGAACATATCTCTCATAGAGATGGCATGTTGCATGGTTAAAGGCTAAGATTTGCCTAATGTTTTTTTGGTTAGAGGTAGTAATGTGTGCCACTTATGTGCTAAACACATGCCCCACGAAGGTCTTACATATAATTATCCCTTATAAATCTTGGAATGGTAAGTGTTGGAATTAGGGTTGCAAGAAAGCACACAAAGCTTGGAGAAGAAGAAGCAAGAATGCACACAACACACAATGTATTAGATTGTGTCAATGTACAAAAGATAAGTTAGCCCTAGAATGATGGGCGTATATACAAGCCAGGGGGAAAAACCTCCTAAAGAGAGAAAAAGTGTCCCGATGGTCCTAAGTGTGTTCACACACATCACTGCCTATATATATGGCAATAAATCCCCCCTGGGAGTGATGGTGTGAACGAGAGCTGGCACTTATGTATAGGGAAGTGCCATGCCCGAAGTAGACCAGTCTACAAAGGGGAGCAAGCCCAAAGCTTTGTGGAAAGCTTCGAACTTTTCACGAGGAAGCGCCTTTGTGAAAAGATCGGCGAGGTTGTCCTCTGTGTTGACACATAGGCCAAGCTGATCTCTCCTGCTGAGAGTCTCTCCCTGACATAGTGATAATGCACCTCAATGTGCTTTGTGCGAGCATGAAAAACTGGGTTTCTTGCAACTGCCAATGCGCTCTGATTGTCAGTGTAGATAGAGGTGGCAAACTCCTGTCCCCAACACCCAAGTCAGCCATAAGCCGTCTGAGCCACACGCACTCAACCGTAGCTGTGAAAGCTGCCCTGTACTCAGCTTCACAACTAGAAGTGGCCACAGTAGGTTGCTTCTTGCTCAACCAAGATATGCATAAGCTACCGCGAGCATGAAACAAAAACCACTTGTGGACACTCTTGTGTCATAGCAACCAGCCCAATTTGAGTCTGAAAAAGCATATAAATCTGGCGGCAACGATCCCCCCTTGGGATAAAACAACCCAAGATGTATGGTGCCACTCAAGTAGCGAAAGATGCGTTTAACTACCTTCCAATGTTGAGACCCTGGGATATGCATAAACCTGCTCACCTGTGAGATTGCAAATTGAATGTCCTGCCTCGTAATGCATACATAAATGAGGCAATCAACAGCTGTCTGATAGAGTGTGACATCAAAGTGATCTCTAGCATCATGAAGACTCAACTTCAAACCTGTCTCCATTGGAGTAGCAATAGGCTTGCAGTCTTCAAGGCCAAATCTCCGCAACAATGTCTCAATATACTTTGCTGACACAAAGCAATACCTCCATCACACTGCTTAAATTGTATCCCCAAATAATGATGCAAATGCCCCAAATCTGACATCTCAAAAGAGGCATTCAAATCAGCCTTAAAATCATCAATATGACTCTCATTTGGGCCTGTGAGCAGCATGTCATCGACATAGAGAGCAATGATTAGATGTACCTCATCCACACGTTTAACATACAAAGTGCTTTCTATTGGACTATTCTGAAAACCATGTGCAGTCAAATATGCATGTATCTTTTCATACCAAGCTCGTGGAGCTTGCTTTAAACCATATAAAGCCTTTTTCAACCTGCACACTTTGTTTTCCTGCCCTCTTTGAACAAAACCACGAGGCTGAGATACATACACCTCCTCATGCAAATCTCCATCCAAGAACGTAGTCTTTATGTCCAACTGATGTACATTCCAACCATTATGAGCTGCCAATGCACAAATGCTACGAATGGTAGTCATACGACAAGTGGGAGCAAAGGTCTCATCAAAATCAATGTCCTTTTCTTGAGCATAACCCTTTGCAACAAGTCTAGCCTTATAGCGATCAACACTCCATCTGGCTTTTGTTTCAACTTAAAAACCCACTTACATCCAATGGCCTTTTTACCAATAGGCAAATCACACAAAGACCAAGTACCATTCTTCATTATAGCATCATATTCACTTTGCATTGCAGCCAACCAATTTTCTTATTTTTGTGCCTCATCAAATGAAAGAGGTTCTTCCTCTTCACACATAGTAGACACAGCTAAAGCATAACAATCTGATGCATAAGAGGCATGCTGAAAACCTGAACGAGTACGACTAGTCATATGTGCATCAATTTTACTATCACGCAAGGTTTGCACCAGCCATTTAGGCATACCTCTAGCCTGCTCATTTTCAGCCCTATCCTCATAAATTACATCCTGTAAATCTGCATCAGAAATAGGCTGGTCTATGATGTCGTTTGAAATCTGCATAGGCTGAATATTTGCCTCATTAGGACTTACATTTGAATTCCCACCTGTAAAGAGAGGCAACAATGTATCAAATACATCCCGTGAGCTCACACTTGTCTCTTTGGTACATGATAACAAAGGCTGCATAGCATCTTCCACAAAAACATCTCGACTAATCAAGATACGCTTTGACTGCGGGGATGATACAATCTATAACCCTTGCTCTCAGCACTATAACCAACAAAAATGCATTTGACAGCCTTATCATCCAATTTTTTGCATTGTTGCATAGGCACTAAAGCATAGGCCAAGCAACCAAAGACACGCAAGTGACCAATAGAAGGCTTCCTGTCATGCCAAGCTTCGTATGGAGTAATAGACTGCAAGGCCTTAGTGGGACACCTGTTGAGTACATATGCAACACACATGACAGCCTCAAGCCAAAACGCATGTGGCAAAGCTTGGCTCTTGACCATACATCATGCCATCTCCATAAGTGACCTGTTTTTTCTCTCAGCAATACCATTTTGCTGAGGGGTATACGGCACTGTACATTGGTGTTTTATCCCACGACTAGCCAGAAATGCATCAAACTCTTTAGACATGTACTCCCCCCCTCGATTAGAATGGAGGGTGCCCACAGTACAATTGGATACATTTTCAACCATAAGCAAAAACTGTTTGAAGCACAAAAACACTTCTGACTTTGCCTTCAGTGGATATAACCATGCATGCCTTGAGTAATCATCAATGAAAGTCACGAAGTACAAGTGTTTACCAAATGACGGAGTTTGCATAGGCCCACATACATCACTATGTACAAGTTGCAATTTGCGAGTGGCCCGCACAGAACCATCCTTTGAAAATGCAGAACGCTACATTTTGCCCAAAATACAGCCTTCACAAACATGTTTCAATGGTGCCTCAAGAGGGGGCAATGAAGCAACCATATCAAATTTCTGCAAACGCAGCAAACTAGCAAAGTTCAGATGACCAAAACGAGCATGCCATAGTTTTGCATCTAAAACTGTCTTTTCATCAAAAACTACATTTGCTGAATCTTCCACACACTTGTCATAAGAATTGAGCCTATACAGCCCATGAAACAAGGTGCCAAATATAATAATCGTATCACCAGAAGTCAAATCATGAACAGTACATCTGTCATCCACAAATTTGACTACAAGTCCAAATCTAGCAAGCGTAGAGACAGACAATAGATTCTTCTTTATCCCTGGCACATACAAAGCATCTGAAAGTGTGAAAGTGCTGCCATTTGCAGTAGTAAGCATAATTTTACCAATGTCCTTCACTGGGTAAGAAGCATTATTGGCACATGTGATAGTATTCCTATTAGGGACAGCCTCAAGACAAGTGAACATATCACGATGCGAGGTAATGTGCTTTGTAGCACCACTGTCAAAATACCATACATCAGAGTCAACAGAAACTGCCAAACATGCATCATGTACAGATGGGTCATACTGGCAATACACGCTAAACGCCCATTCTGTATCTTGCACAACATTTGCAGAATCTGCATTTATAGAAGCATCCGCTATTGTGTCTGCATTTGACTCTTTCTTCTTTGCCTCTTTTACCTTTAGCTTAGGGCAATTTTTAATGACATGATCATTTGCCTTACAATAGTTGCACCTAATCTTTTTCTTGCCTTTATCAAGAGCCGTCTTAGACCTATTGTTGCTGCCTGTGGAAGGAGAAGAAGTTGCAGACTTGCTAATAGGAGAAGAAACAGTGGAAGGGGCTGCCTTACTTCTTCTCTGCTGGGCATCAACAACAAATGCTTGATCAACTGCACGCTGCCTAGCCCTATTTTGCCTGGACTGCGCTTCTTGTTGCAAGAGCTTGTTGACTAAAGTATCATACCTGACAACATTAGGTCTATCCTCAGTAACAAGTCTCCACGTGGAAGCAAAAGTCTGATATGACTCAGGTAAAGCATCAAGAACAGTCTGCACAAGAGAATGATCAGGAATAATCTCACCTGCAGAAATCAACTGTTCCTTGAGATCTTTAATCTCAGTAAGAAAAACATTCATGTCATCATCTTCCTGCATAATCTTCGATTCTAGCTCTTTACGCAGGTAAGAGATTTTAGCCTCGTTACGACCTGCATACAAACCAGCTAGAATATCCCAAGCCTATTTTGCTATTTTAGCTAAACAAATATGTGGAGTGATGTTACGTTTGACAGAAAGTGCAATCAAGGCATGAGCCTGCGCATCTTTACCATCCCAAACGAGCTTGTTCAGCAGTGGGTAAAACAGTAGCAACAGTAGAGCTGCTAGAACCTGCAACATCCTCAACAGATCCTACATCCATAGAACCTGGACGTACATCCATACCCTGCACAATGTTCCACACTCCTTTTGCAACCAAAACATGCTGCATCATGTATGCCCAAAGTGGGTAGTTGCTGTCTCCATCCAATTTGTCATCAGCAGATAACATGCGAAATACATCATTGCTGTTATTAGCCATGGCCACTGACTGAAACTGATGTAAAAGCTACCTATAATGAAGCAAGGACTGAACAGAAAACAACTCGTGCTATGTAGCACGGTCCACAATAGAATATGTATGCATGTTTTGTAGAAAACTACACTGTCGAAATTTCTTGCACAAAATGATGAAAACACCTGTGCAAAACTTGAAATGCAAAAACGGAGCCCGAAACGACCTCAGATGTAATTTCTGAGAATGCTGAGCCCTATGGGTCAATCTGCAGAGTATAGGGACCTGCAAAGCGCTCGTGAAAGCTCACCTCAATCGGAGAACGTGAGTCGGAGGGTGCTAGCGGTGTAGCCCTGAGAGCCGATGCCTTCTCTGATACCAATTGTTGGAATTAAGGTTGCAGGAAAGCACACAAAGCTTGGAGAAGAAGAAGCAAGAATGCACACAACACACAATGTATTAGATTGTGTCAATGTACAAAAGATAAGTTAGTCCTAGAATGATGGGCGTATATACAAGCCGGGGGAAAAAACCTCCTAAAGAGGGAAAAAGTGCCCCGACGGTCCTAAGTGTGTTCACACACATCACTGCCTATATATATGGCAACAGTAAGAAGCCCTCTGTGGCTCATTTATGTGTTCTTGGTTGTCTTTCTTATGATCTTGTGCTTGAGCAATAATGTAATAAGTTGGATGATCTTGCTTATACTATGTGGCTCATTTATGTGTTCTTGGTTGTCTTGCTTATGCTCTTATGCCTGAGCAGCAAACAACGTAATAAGCTAGATGATAAGTAATAAAATGCATTTTTATGGAACACAACTCAAAAAACAAAGGGTATAGACTCTATTATTTACTACTCAAAAAGAAAAGGGTATAGACTCTACTATTCGACCACAAAGAAGATTTTCTTCACCATAATTCAACGGCTTTATGGTAAATGCAGCTCAAGCCAATTGGTTGGCAATCAAGAAAGTAAATAATGGAGGGCCTGATAATGTAATGGAAAGAAAGGAAAGAACATGTTAATTTCATTGGGAGATGGACATGGTTACGCATGCTAAAAGATGTTTAAAGGCTCCATACCTAGAGGAGAACAAATTTTTTTGTAGGAAGTGGAAAGTTGCAAGCTCTAAAGTTGAGGCAGACAAGTGCAAAAAAGCATTAATGTAGTTCTAGTCCACAGACCATGTGAATGATGGTGAGATTTAGGGCTTATGGCTTGGTTTAATTGGTGGGATGTAAGGTTAACCTAATGGGGAGCAATGTTTCTAGAGTAACACGAGAACCTGGGCTTTGTTCCAACAACAAATTTTTCGGAGATAAAATACTCTAGCATGAGGGCGGCACATGGACACACCAATTATATCACCCTTTACGAGGCATGTAGATCAAACTTAGCTGTAAATTGCCCATTACAAGGAATTCATGGTTGGCACAAGCATCTGGGTACTAGGCCTACATTATTAGAGAAGTTGTGGGATAGATTTATGTCGGTGATGGTGGTACTTTTGGTAAGAAGTTGATAGACTGTACACATACAGTTATGTTAGAAGCTGATATGCAATCACCAAAAATATATAAGCCACAAATAGAGGAGAGAAGTGTAAGGAGGAGGAAGAGAGGTAATGTAGATCCAAGAGTAATACTACCCACAAATAGCCATATACTACAGTACTCAAATGTAATTATTAAGAGGACCATAGGGGCAGTAACAAGCAAAGTGTGGTGGACAATGAGAATATGAAAATCTGTAAAGGAGAGTGTTGTTCATCCAGCACAATGGGCCATACGTACGATGAAACCTAAAAGTAAAGTGACATGTTTTGGCTATCTTGGATCCATGGGGAGTAGATGTGGACAGCTTATAAACAAGTTTGGCAAGAGTGCAATCGTGGGTGTTCCAACACCATGTTTCAAAAAAGGGAGAAGGTGGTATGGTACAATTTCTCAATACATTTGGTTTTACAATGATGATGTCTTACATGCATGGAAGGTTGATATATCAATGGTGGAACCATCGGATGATGCTCCTACAACATGGAAGATTGCTAAGCGAATAGTGGTAACTAGTGTAGAAAGATAAAAATTAAAGAGAGCAAGTTTTGTGTTAGAGGGAGATGGAGAACTAGTTGTTGCAAGTGAGGCATTAGATCGTACTATGCTACCACCATGCCATGAGAGACCGACATGTAGGGATGGAAAGTTGGTGAAGTGGAGAATAAATTTGAATAAGCAATTTACTAAGAGAATCAATAGAGAAAAGACAATGGCTAATGAGGTGGTGCGAGACAACGTTGTGGAGGCCAGGCAAACCCATGTGTTTTTTTTGAAGATAGAAGGCTCTACTTTACAAGGATTGACTTATTCAATCACCATTTCTCAGTTTCCTCGATGTTCTTGTGAGGACTTCATGCAACAAGACGTAGGTAAATTAGGTGACATGCCATGGAAGCACCTATATTATGTATGTGTTCATTAAGATCTTGGGACTTGATGAAATGGTGCATTAATTCATCCACCAGGTAGCTCTATCAAAGTTATCACAGGCATTGCTTGAAAGAAATACATGAGATGGAGTGCCATGTATCTCACTTGCAGAATGCAACCTTGCCTACTATGCTTCAGTTAGCTACATCGTATGCATCTTTTTTGTGTTTGGAAAACTGAAGTGCGGCTTGCTAGGTCGGTCCATCTAGGATGTTTTGCTTTCTACTTTCCTGTATCAAGAATGTGTTTTGTATTGTCATGTTCTTAGATAGTATCATGGTAGATTTTAGTTCACAATACTAATATTTAAATAAAATTAAGGGTCCCCGATTAAGATGTGAGGTGCTCTCGGGAAAAAGTTTCGTGAATATTTGATGCACACATCTAATAGCTAAATAAATTGTGAGTTCTAGATTTTTCGAGTATTTTTTTGTAAAGGGATCTCACTAGTTTTTCATCGCTCATTTTTGGGCCTTACTCGGTTTTCATCGCTCGCCTTTCGGTAATCCTCCAAGACATCCTTGACACCCTTCTACCTTTGTACAATGCCAAGCAACCATATGTGGTGCAAATGAATGCTCAAGAAAATCATCCCATACCAATAGCAACAGCAGAGCTGAAAATCAGCCCATACCACTAGCTGCAGGCAATTTAAAATCAGTTCGAATTTCAACCCATACCACTAGCTGCAGGCAATTGAAAATCAGTTCAAATTTCAACCCATACCACTAGCTGTTGTGCATGCAATTGAAAATTAGTTCAAATTTCAACCCACATATCAGTCTATTAATGAGAAAATTGTGGATGATGCAGTGTGTGAGGAAAGGGTAGCCATAAAGGCATCCACCAAGAATATACCAAAATGTCTGGTGTAAACATTATGGGATAGCAACTTAGCTATTCCTTTGACTAGTAGGACACATGCAAGTTCTCATCATGCATCTTATTCTTTTGTGGATAATGTTATCATTGCTGGTATATGCAATGAAGTAGAATTTATTTCCTTTGACAAAGCACATGAAAATGGTCATTGGATGTAGGCCATGTAGGATGAGTACGACTCAATCCTAAAAAGTGACACTTGGTATTTGGCAAATTTGCCTTATGGTAAAAAGGCCATTGGTATAAGCTTAAGCATAAAACTGATACCAACATTGACTATAAACCTTGTTGCAAAGCGCTATGCCTAGGAGAAGAGCATAGATTATGATGAGACCTTTATACCCAGGTTTTATATGACTACAATTACGTGTATTATTACATTGACAGCACATCATGGTTGGAATGTACATTAGTTGGATATCAAGACTATCTTCTTGAATGGTGATTTGCATGAGGAGGGTTAGCGTAAAGCTAATGGTAGAGTTGGAGTTGGGATACTACAAGGCTTGTTTCAAAGGGTTATGCCTAGGAGAAGGGAATAGATTATGATGAGACCTCTACACCCATGCCTCGTCGTATGACTACAATCAACAAGTGTTTTATTGCATTGGCAATGCATCATGGCCAGAATGTACGTCAGTTGTTGAGAAGGGATAGAAATCTAAAGTACGCAAGTTAAGAAAAGATTTATATAGCCTTAAGCAAGCTCACAGAGCTGGTATGAGAAGATAAATGCATAGTTGGTTACAAATGGTTTTTGCAACGGTCCAATTGAGAGTACCCTCTATGTAAAGAGGAGTAAAGATTATTTTTTAGTTATCCTTTTATACGTTGATGACATGTTGTTCATAGGCCCTAATAAGAAGAAGATTTCAACTTCAAGGCTGAATTACATGTATCATTTGAGATGATAGATTTGCGCTCGCCGTATTATTATTTGGGCATAAAATTTATACAACATGATGATGGTATTATGATGTTATAGTCAATGTAAATATAGAGACTACTTACATGGTTTGGTCTTGAAATCTATAATCCTGTTGCTACACTGGTAGAGACTGGTGCTAGGCAAAGAATCCAGGATGTAGATGAGCTAGCAAGTTGTTGGGTCCCTTACCTATCTATGCAATACGAGGCCAGCTATTCAGTTTGGGGTCTCCTAGTTGAGAAGTTTATGCACAGTTGTGGAGCTAAGCATTGGCAAACTGCTAAGTGAGTATTTTGATACTTACAGGGCACTTATTTTCTTAGTTTATTCTATGCCTAGGGGGTGATATTCAATGCCTAGGGGGTGATATTCAACCGCATGCTTTCAATGATTCCGATGGGTAGATGGAATGACCTGCGAGTGTCGATTAGTGGCTTTTCCTCTCATCTTGGTGATTCATGTTTATCCTGGCTTAGTAAGAAGCAACCAATGGTGGCCACTTCAAGATGTAAAGCTGAGTACGAGGCAACTTTTACAAAGACTATAGGGTGTGTATCGCTCAAATGCCACTCAAATGCCTTTTGGTAGATCTTAGTGTTGGATAATAGTCCCCCACCTCCATCTTCACTCTGACAACTCCAAAATGTATTAGCCATTATTACGAGGAACCTAGTGTTTCCTACTCACATAAAGCATATTGAGGTGTTCATTATATGACGGAAAGGCTCATTGTAGGAGAGATTAGCCTGGCTTATGTCTCTACTCTACACATGACAATGTGGTAGATATATTCATGCTCTCTTATGAGAGAAGTTTGAAGCTTTTCACAAAGCTTTGGGCTTATTGCCGTTTGGAGATTGATGAACCACATGATCCCTACATACATTCACATCATTACTACATGGGGGATAGCCATTTATATGGTAGTGATGTATGCTAATAATGGGGGATAGCCATTTATATGGCAGACGTATGCTAATAATGGCTTGGGGCACTTTTTTCCTCCATAGGAGGTTTTTTCCCCCGAGTGTGTGTACACACTCTTATGAGTTTGTGTAAGTTACCTTATCATGTCCTTAACTTTACTTGTATAACACTCATTCTCATCAATCTACTTTAAGTGTGTGTGTACACACTCTTATGAGTTGTGTAAGTGACCTTATCATGTTCTTAACTTTACTTGTACTACGCTCATTCCCTCCATAGGAGGTTTTTTCTCCCGAGTGTGTGTACACACTCTTACGAGTTTGTGTAAGTGACCTTATCATGTTCTTAACTTTACTTGTACTACGCTCATTCTCATAAATTTACTTTGAGTGTTGTACTTCTCTCTATCTCTGCTTGCTTGTTTGCTGCATCTGTGTTGCTACCATTGTCTCCACTGTTATCTCCATCTGCTTACTTGTTGCATCTGTGTTGCTACCTTTGTCTCCACTTTTGTTTCCATTTATTGTGCTTCTCTCGATCTGTGCTTGCTTGTTGCATCAGTGTTGCTACCTTTATCTCCACTTTTTCCCTCCTTAGGAGGTTTTTTTTCCCCCGAAAGCGTGTGTACAGTGCAAGTGACCTTATCATGTCACTTCACTTGTACTGCACTCATTCTTATCAATTTACTTTGAGTGTTGTGCCTCTCTCTTTCTCTGCTTGCTTGCTGCATTTGTGTGTGTGTTTGTGTGTGTTGCTACCTTTGTTTTGCCACTCCAACATCTTCCTCTCCCTTGTAGCCATGTATCCCCTTCACTTCCCCTTCCCTTGCATAGAATTTGATCACTTGATATGTAGGATAGGTCATAATTCACCACAATCAAAGAACAAAACTCAAATCTGCTTGCTCAATCATGCTTAAAGAACCAAACCACAATAAAAAGACCGATATGTAGATTTAAAATGGAGCCAACTACCTAGAATTCCGTTGCTACCTTCTTGTTTGGAACGTTTTCATTTCATGTTTTGCTCTTGTCTTTGTCTATTTTGATTCAAAATCCTCTCTCACTTAAAGAGCTTCAAACATTATGGACATTATCTCAGTTTTGTAATTTGACAATCTTAAACATTACTTCTTTTTGAAGGTTTTATCAATATCATTACGTTCTATAGCTTCATTTCATGTTTTGCTTCTTATCTTTGTTTGTTTTAATTCAAATAGCTCTCTTACACTTAAAGAGCTTAAAACATTATGGACATTATCTCAATTTTGTTATCGTAGACATTTGTTATGATTTAAATAGATTTAGTAATTTGATAATCTTGAACATTGCTTCTTTTTAAAGGTTTTATCAACATCATTACGTTCTATAGCTTCATTCAATGTTATACACTTTGCACATTGATGAGCAAATACTAGTACTATAATTGTTTGTGAATTGATTTATTAAATTCAATTTTATATTGAATTCTAGTATATTCTTATAATTTTTAATTCTATCAATATCGAAACTATCAATACATACTTAATATATACTCTTATGGTTTTCAATTCTATCAATATCGATTCTATTTAGATATATTTAATAACTTTATGGTTTGTGAATTGATTTGTTAAATTCAAATTTATCTTGAATTTTGGTATATTCTTATGCTTTTCAATTTGATCAATATATATACATTTTATAGCAATTATGCATCCCCTTCCCCTTCCCCTTGTATCCAGCCCCCACTTTGTAACCCCTTCCGGCCACTTCTTCTTCTTCGTATAGGATTTATTAGCATTTTATTTTCCTTACACCTTGTAGCTATGTAGCCATATATCCCTCCTCCCTCTTATAGCCATGTATCTTCTTTGCCTCCCCTTCCCCTTGCATAGGATTTGATCACTTCATATGTGAGGCAGGTCACACTTCATCATAACCAAAGAAACAAAACTCAAGTTTGCATGCTCGCGGACCCAAATGACAATAAAAAGACTGGTATTTGCTTGCTTTCTAGCCATCCTCCAAACACATAGTGTCTTTTTCCATGATGAAGCAACTATTTAATTCAATTGAAGCTCAACCATTTCACATTGTGCATGTTTGACCAAGCTACAAATGTCTCCCCCCACCCTTTTGTAAATTCATTGTGACGATAGCAACAACGAGGAATTATATCTGTATCATAAATACCTTCACATATACTCCTCATACACCTAGGCATGCATGTGCATGTTTGACCAAGCTACAAATGTCTCCCCCCACCCTTTTGTAAATTCATTGTGACGATAGCAACAACGAGGAATTATATCTGTATCATAAATACCTTCACATATACTCCTCATACACCTAGGCATGCATGTGTGTGCATATCACATGGAATCCAAAACTGTATCATAAATACCTTCACATATACTCCTCATACACCTAGGCATGCATGTGTGTGCATATCACATGGAATCCAAAACTAGTAATGCTTGGGGATTGGGCTAGTCAAAGTTGGTTTTGTTAAATGAGCCATCAAGGCTAATATTGGAGATTTTATTTAAATATATTCAAAATTTTATAAATTTTTGATGTCACATTTAATATTGCATGTGCTTTGTTGTAAACAGGAGTGATTGTCTTTTTTGTATTAATATTATTCTCCTTTGAATGTTGGTGGAAAGACTCCATTTGCAAATTTGTTGGTCTAGTTGAGGCTAGCACCAACCACTGTAGTGCTAGAAAATAACCGTCCTTTAGATTTTTTTTGCACTGAAAAAAAATCGATTGAATTTACTCTTGTCTTTTACAAAAACCGATAAAATTTATAGGTTTTTAGTTATAAAAACTGAGTAATAATGAGATTTTGAATAGAGGAAACCAAATGTACTCGAGCTTGTCAAGCACTAAACCAGTGTGTGAACGATCCTATAATTAGGCCACCTTAAAATTTATTTTATGTTTAGTAGGTAGTGTGACATGCATTAACATTTCTAATATTCATGTAACATGCGCTCCCGCCATGTGGCCACTTTGTAACTGCTTTGTAACTAAATGCTCTAATAAGAAAGCGGGTGAAACCCATGGTGGGGAACTAACCACCTTTTGCCGCCTATCGTACTACCGTAGAGGGAGAGAGATTTTTGAGCATTTCACACCGTAGGTATAGTTGGTGGAGACGATGGGTTCATGGACGATTTTAGTACAGAAGCTATGCAGGGAGACACCCCTTTGTCTTCTCACGATGCACACCTTTCAATCCTTGATGCTGCAAGTAAACAATACCAATCAAGCTTTAGTCTCACTGCTCACTACTCACCAATTTCAACAACAGAAATCACATACCACTGATAAGAGTGTAGGCCACGAGTATTTTCAGGATTACCAACAACTGAAGACATTTTAACATGGTTAGATCATTTTGAGAATGTCGCTTCTTATCATGAGTGGGACGATGACATGAAGGCACATGAAGTTCGCACAGTATTGGATGGCATAGCAGCGACATGGTATGTACAACAAAGTGATTTGGTCCGTAGTCAATGGACTAACATTAAGCAAAGTTTAATTCATGGGTTTGCACATACCAATGTTGCGCAGTCAGCTTTACAACAAATAGCAGACTGCATACAATTGAAAAATGAACCAGTTGCATAGTTTGGGGTACGGCTTAACCAATTGCTTCTGCGAGCCGACCCTAACATGCCGGAAGCTATGAAGTTGTTTTTCCTTTGGCCAAGGATGTGCCATGATATTGCAAGAAGAGTTCATGATCAAGGTCCGCAAACATTTCAACATGCATTGGAGATTGCACAACGGGTAGAGATAGATGTATTACATACCCAGAAGCAAGGTGTGGAAGATAATAAAAACTTCCACTTCCAAAGACCCTCCCAGAATAACTTTTAATGCAGATGCCCCAATCCCCATGGACATTGATGTCCAGAATCTGTAACGGAGCCAGAACCTTCCTGCTCGCGATGCTCAAGGAAGACCGCGATGTTTCAACTATAATCGGTTTGGGCATATGGCAAAACATTGCAGAGCACCGAAGCAGACTAGACCACAAATTCAGAATGCTCAAATTTCCACAGTTGGTGATGCCACCCTTGCGGTAGTTCCGGAAAATGTTTAAGCGAGTGGGTGATGGAGGGATCCCACTCGCATGTGCAATCCTCCACTGCAAATTCCTCAAACAAAATTGTTTCTACTATTTTGGCCCTCATTCATAACACATATGTAGAAGTCCTTGTAGATTCTGGCAGTTCATTTTCGTCCATTAGTCATGCCTTAGTTAAACAATTAAGTCTTTCTCTTAGACCAGCCCCTGAAATTTCGGTCCTTTTTGGTGATCATCAACATGTGTACAATTCTCATCAAGTCGTTGATGTGCCCTTAAGCCATGTTACATTTTTCGTTCCTTGTTATGTGCTCCCAAAACAGTTATTTGACGTCACCCTAGGTTGTGATTGGTTTCTTTCTTCGCGTGCTAGATTAGATTTTGCCCGACAAACTCTCATTCTTCCCGATTGCTTGCCTATTCCTTTCTTTCAACACACACATGCTTCCACTATCACTTGTGCACAAACACATGGATGACTGATTAATGATGCTGTTAGAAAACAAAATATTATCCAATTATTGAGTCAAATTCCTTCAATTCTTCCTAGTTCTTCCAGAGCATTTGTTACTATTGCACCAGTTTTTCATGTGATCAGAACAGAACAACTTTCCCAAAGCATTTGTTACTACTGCACCAGTTTTTCATGTGATCAGAACAGAACAAAACTTTCCCATCAAAATGGCTCAAAGGCGGAGATCACCCAAGGAGAATGCAGTTATTGAAGCTGTAGTATGGGACATGCTGGGAAAAGGAGTCATCCGACCCTCTCACAGTCCATGGGCATCTAAACCTCACTTGGTCAAGAAAAAGAATGGGGATTACAGATTTTGTGTTGATTATCGGCCTCTCAACAAAATCACAGTCCATGATGTCTTTCCGATGCCCCGGTTTGATGACATTTGGATGAATTGGGTTCATCGAAGTACTTCACTTCTTTTGATTTAGCCTCTGGTTATTGGAAGATTCCAATTGCTCCACAAGACTGTGAAAAAAACAACATTTTGCACTACCAAGGGATTATTTGAATTCATAGTTATGCCATTTGGGCTACCAGATGCCCCAAGCACCTTTCAGCGGGGCGGCTGGTGAACACAGTCTTTTCAGACTTAATTGCCCAATCAGTTTTAGTTGTGTATTTAGATGACATTCTAATTCACACAAAGACTTGGTTTGAGCATTTGGAAGTGTTGCTTAAGGTCATGAGAAGATTACAATAGTTCAATTTGAAGATATAGCCAAAAAAATGCAAGTGGGCCAGAACACGCCTTAAAATTTTGGGCTTTATTATTTCCAGTGTAGGGGTTGAAATTGATCTCGACAAAATTTTGGCCATTCAGAATTTTCTTGAACCTCAAAGTGTCAAGCAATTGCAACGGTTTACAGGCATGCTAACTTTCTCTAATCGTTTTGTCCCCATGGTTGCAAAAATCACTGCCCCATTTAGACACCTCATGAAGAAAGGGGTCAAATTTTGTTGGGACAAGAAATGTCAGAAAGCTTTTGATAAGCTCAAACAGCTTATCCGGCATTCCATGGTGCTGCAATACCCAAATTTTTCATAGCCATTTCTTTTAAGAACTGATGCCTCCACCAATATAGGTGTTGGGGCTGTACTTTTACAGGAGAAAGCTGGTGACTAGTTACCTGTTTGTTTCATTAGCCGTAGCTTATCCTTTGTAGAGTAAAATTATTTAACAACAGAAAAGGAGCTTTTGGCTGTTGTGTGCAGAAATTACACCCTTATGTTCATGGACACAAGTTACCATTCAAATTGATCATCAGCCCATCATTGGACTGTTGCACAAAAAGCAACCCCCAAGTAGATTGATGAGGTGGATTTTGGCCCTACAGGATTACTAGTTCACAATAACTTATTGCCTAGGAGGTATAAATCACATTGCAGATGGACCAAAATCAATAGCCAGTGGTATCCCCAACAGTATGCAATACTCAAATAGGTAATTTTTATGACTTGCCTACTCAATCGGACAAAATAGCAGCACTTCAACAAAGGGATCCAGAAGTAAAATTTATTGTTCAAGACCTTAGGAAAAAGCAGCTCATAGATGCACACAAAAAATATTTTTTACAAGACAATGTGTTATACTTTGCCAATGGTGATAATCCCATGATTTTTGTTCCAAAAGCATTGCGCCATATTTACATGGATTATTTTCATTCTCATCACCTTTTCGGTCATTTCGGTTTTCATTAAACACCCAGTTTTATAAGGAGAAAATACTTTTGGCCTGGCTTGAGAAAAGAATTAAGTGCATTTTTAGCTCAATGTGTGAAATGTTAGCAAATCCAAAGCCCCACAGTGAACCGGCTGGATTTTTGGAACCAATTACAGTCACTCCACCACTCGAAATGGTGGCATGGGAGATTATGGGTCCACTTCCAGAATCAAGACAGGGCAATAAATATATCATTCTCTTGACATAATACTTGACCCAGTGGTGTGAGGCCAAGGCACTTCCCAACATCTCAGCTGACACTGTGGCCAAATTTTTAATTGATGAAGTAATTGTTAGGCATGGATGTCCTCAGGCAATTCTTTCAGATTAGGGTACAAATTTCAAATCTAAAGTGATACAGATTTTGACATAGTGCTTAGGAATTTCTCAAAAGTTCACATCACCATATCATCCACAGACAAATGGTCTTACAGAGAGATTGAATAAAACAATCAAACATATACTCACAAGTTTTGTGGATCCATTACGACAAGACTGGGATGAACATTTACCCTATGTCCTACATGCATACCGATGCTCTGTTCAAGCATCTACAAGGGTCAGCCCATTTAAAGCTCTGTATAACAGGGATCCCTTATTGCCACCATATCTTCCCCAAATTCAATTAGCACCAAGATTTAGAGACGTAGCAGAATGGTACCTCCTCATGCAGCAAAGACAGCCCATGCTCAAGCAAGCCATTTTGAATAATCTGCAAACAGCTCAAGCCAAATAGAAAAAATGGTACGATGATGGCAGGCAAGCAGTGCAGTATAAAGCAATCGACAAGGTTTATTTATATTATCCCAATCGCAAACAAAACAACTCTGAATCCTTACTGCACAAATGGATTGGACCATAAACAGTATTGTAGCGCATCAGGGCCAATACTTATTTGCTTCAAAGGGATGACAAAGGAACCAAGACAACTGCACATGTCATTCGAATGAAGCCATTTCATGGCAATGGTGATGACCATTCAGTACACTCAGCAATGGAGCAGAGCCCAACGAGACTAAGTAGGGAATCCCTACCTCCATCGCTCCAGCAGTCACAGTAGCCAAAGCAACAGTTCGACGACCTTGTCACAACGTGCCTCGATCCAGCCGTAGCAGCTGCAGAAGCAGTCCCAGACCTCGACCCAGGAGCAGCAGTCAGGTCCTTCTTGCCAAAGCACTAGCATTGAATCCGCCACCGAACAACAGCCATTTGTGGCCTCGCTAGCAATGGAGGTGGAGACCAACATCAATGGAGGTGAACAGGCATTTTTGCCGTACTAGTCACCCTCGTCCCGGGTACTTTCATGCATGCGAAATCCCATGGGACACGTGATTCCAGGGGGAGGTGGGACGCGTGTCCAGGGGGAGGTGTGACATGCATTAACATTTCTAATATTCATGTAACATGCGCTGCCGCCACGTGGCCACTTTGTAACTGCTTTGTAACTGAATGTTCTAATAAGAAAGCGGGTGAAACCCGTGGTGGGGAACTAACCGCGCCTGTCGCACTAACTTAGAGGGGGAGAGAGATTTCTGAGCATTTCATAGTAGTAGGGGCAATTAACTTGAAATTACCAAAATAGCAAAAACACCATTCAATTAGCAAGGCATAGGAAATTGTGCATTGAAGAAAGTCACGCAAGTCAATGTGAAACCGCCCGCCTTGTTTCCGTGTAAAAGAAACAATCCGTGCAGAACCGAGAAAAATCAGGGTGCAACAAATCATGGGCGAATCAAGGTACAGGTATGCATTCCCCACAAGTTACAACCCAACACCGAAAGGTTAACACTTCAAAAAAAAATTGTGTCTTTTTTTTCCCATGAATAGACTGCTACTGTAAAATTTTTAAACAACAAATGCTACTGTAGCTATTAATCATGTAGGTTTTAATTTTTTTTGCTGAGAGAGAGAGAGAGAGAGAGAGAGAGAGAATTTGTCATATTTTTTGCACCAAGACCTAGGATATTATTTCAATCTTTTTTTTTTCCCCCTTTTCCTTTGAGCCATGAAGCATGCAGTCTGATGCTTCCTTGCATACTACTTCACATAAATTTCCATTAGAAAATCTGGGTTTGGGCATCCATCTGCATACGACAACCTTGTGAATTTGCAATTTGTACAAATTATATCTACCTAATACCAGTGCTAGCCCACTCTAGTCAGTCCATCGTGATGCGGATGGTCCACTGATGGCCTCGTTAGGGCAGGTCTTGGCGGTATGAGACGCCTGTTGGTTTGGTGTGGTCTATATGGACAGAGCCTTAGCCCTTATGCTTGGGGGTGATCCGACATTCTCAGATCTAGTGGTGAGGGGGAACTATGTACTCCTTGCCTTGCTTGCCTCTACAGCTCCTAGGCGGCCAGGCAAGTGAAGGGTGAGAGGGTGCTGTTGTTGGGCGGCAGGATCCATGGCCTGCTGTGTGAAAGGGGGTCAGAGATTTTCACGAGAATCTTAGATTTTGTTGTGTGAATCCTTGACACTCGCATAAACCATATAAAGAGTCACTACTCTCAATGAGTCGTTAAACCATGTCACTGGACTCCTTATGGACATAGCCTAAATATTCATATACATGTCCAAATCATCCTTGGACACCATATTAGCACCACCCATATAATCCATACCCATACCCAGGCCAAACATGTACCGTGTGTCATAAGTTAGGGTCAGTGACATGGTTAGTGACATGGTTAGTGTGTAGTAGTGGTTACTCTTTGACACTGGCAGCACAAAACGTGTTATGACAGAGCAGGCCACTTAGAGTGCCCACTATGAGTTGATATCCGTAGAGAGACAAGTAAAGGGTTTTAGAACCCTAGCTTACTAGTATCAATTACGAAGTCTGTGGTGCCAAGGTGGTCATCCAACACACTAGCACATTGAGTTTGTGTGTGACTGTATCGCTACTCTTCAGTAGGAGCGGAGACCGTACCTAAAGCTAGGCAACCTAACAAGATGGTCACTTCTCAAAATAGTCTTTGTAACATGCAACGAGTATGATCATGGAACACACATCAACACCTTCTTCATACCTTTATGTTAGTGAGCATGAAACAATCCACTGGAATCTTTATTCACAAGAGATAGAGCTGAAGAGAGAGAGAATGCAGAGACGACATTGGATTGGGTGCCAATCTACCCACTTAAGGGTCCCCTCTTGCAAGCAAGAGTATTTGCTTTATTACTTTGGAGGACTTCTGTTACAATGCAGAAAACTTATTGTTGCCAAACGGAAGGACGGTGTAGACCAAACGTCTACCGAACCATCAAACGGTTTGAAGACAACTGTGAAGCCACTTCGGAGAGCCTTATGCACACCCGGATCTGTGGAGGGAGATGCAATATTGAAGGCCGAATGCTAAAGGTAGCTTCGTGTAAAACAGCCTCGATCTTTGGACGAAACCAAAGGGCGGTGCAAAAACAAACTTGCACACAAAACACTTCAACACCTTTGAGGACCAAGAAAACGAAAACAAACAGGGGGAGCTAGAGTGCTCCTGCAAACAGTACACCGACACCGATTGGCCCCAAAACGCAGAGGCGCCCCTTGCGGTATTTCTTTAATTGATTATAAGAGCTTTGATTACAATAAGGCTGGAAACTCAGCCGTCCTCACAGTAGAACTCCTGAAGCCTGCAAAGACCCTGCATCATGGCTTCATATCCACTCGGCATCCACAAACAGGTCCAGCCATTGTTCACATCAAAAGACTCTCTCACATTGAGTCTGCATACAGAAGCTTTCGCCCATGATCAAGGCTGCCACAACCATCCATAGCCTCTCACCCTATGAACAACATCACACCGTGACACATCCAGTGCCTCTACATCACAACACAGACTCCCAAACTGTCTCTCAAAAGAGAACTCGCATCACAGCACATCATACCATACAGTTGACACACCTGTACCAACCCTCTCTACCTTCCAAGGGCACTATCCATCTCTGTCATGGATTCCCTGTCCCGTGTCCAATCAGTAGCAAGGTTGTACCAAACATGTGTCCACTCCTGTGACCACTGCGTGCATGTGACCTATCTCCTGGAGAAAACCCAAATACATGTTTCCTGGAGAAACCTACGACCTGTTTCCATGTGAAACTCTTAGGCGTGTTTTCCTTTGAAAACTTTGTCCTATTTTCATATAGAACCATTTATGGCAAGCAAGAACAGTGCCAACATCGGCATACATCTAGTTACCTGTTCCCTCATGAAACATCTAGAAACATAGAGATGCCCATAACTGTAGGTCCCTTTGTTCCTTTCAAGCAGGAAGAAAACAATCTGCTCCATGAGCACGCAACCATACGAGCTTGCATCACTCCCATGCCAAGAAACACATTCAAGTGACGTGTACTTGCAGCCGAAAACCCAAGCACATAGCTGAATTTGCAGCCAACCAAAAACAGCCCATAAATAGTCCTCGAACCGATCTCAAAACAGTCCTGGAATTGCTCATGTTCATAGCCACATGCACTGCCACGAAACAGTCCATAAACCCTTTCCAAAACAGTCGTGAACCAAAGCAAAGAGAAGCTGAATTCCATCCATTGAACGCCATCGACATGATGTCTGTGTTCATGTGTTCGGAACCACCAAACACCAAGTTGATGCCCCACAAGTATGTAGGGGAAAGAGAGGAACCCACACGGCTGTGCACTTCCTGCAGCCGCCTACAGCCCTGTGTCTCCTTCCAATCTGTTGTCCAGCCCCCTTTTCTAAGAGAAAACGCACATGTTTATGCTGCCCGATTCCTAGCCAGCCAGAGTAGGCGCACAATTCAGCACTGTGCTGCCTGTGTGTCCAGAGAAACCAGCCCCCTAGCCGCCTGTGTGTCAGAGCAACCAGCCCTTGGCCGCCTGCGCGTATGTTCTGGAGTACAGCCACCAACTAGCTTCTCTCTCCAAAAAAGCAAAACCAGCGGCTGGTATTCAACAACGCCTGTATGTGTTCCAGCGCAGCCCACCAGCAGCCTTTTCCAAAAAGCAAGAAAGAGAAAGAGGCGCATCCTCCAAGAGTAGAGTAGCCTCCCCAAATTAGCCTTTTTGGGCCACCAAAGGTTATAAAACCTTTTTAATTAAAATCTCTTTGTCCCCTTCACACTTATGGTTGTCCACACATGGGTTTCCTTTTCAACTCCAAACTGATGCCATTCACACTGTCCACCATGTCCCCAGAGAAAAACACAGGGTCGTGACATACCCCCCTCTTGAAGAATAGCAAGCGTCCTCGATTGCACTCAATGGCACAGTAAGTACTAAGGCATCTTATGAGCAAAGACTCCCCATATGACAAAAGCAATGGTCCTCAAGTGCATCTGGGTGATGAAACAATCATCCTGCACAATAAGGCCACACCGTCACGTCAAAGTGACAAACAACTCTTGCTTGTTCCTTCAGAACCTGGAGCAAAAGTCTAAAACCAAGTGGAAACACGTAACCTGTGTTAGCCAAAAACAAAACCATGCATCATTCTACATATGGCACACATATGCATGACACACACATGCATTCGCAAACAATATGCTCCTCAGAATGCTCTACCTACTCTAAAGTAACAGTCTAAGGGCTGCTCGCAAGTCTTACGCCCATGGACATCCCGCAGGATCCACGACTGAGAGCATATGAAAGCACTCAATGCATGGAAGATGAGGCCATTTCTTGGTGGACTCAGTGGGCTCATGCCCACACCAGATTAGGTATGGCAGCTTATGTGTGGGACAAGTGTGTCCACGACCTTAAGCAGCGGTTTCTACCGCCCCACTACCTTGAGCGACTCGAAGACGAGTTCAGGGGAGCGCGTCAGAACGCGCAACCAGTCCTTCAGTTTGCCAATAGAATTTCGACTTTATGTTTGCAATTAGGCGTATTTGATTCGGACAAGAAAGGGCAGTTTTTGTATGGCCTTGACATGCAATGGAATCGGAGTTGGACCGCCAACTCCAAGAATTGTTGCAATCTGGCTTCATTCGTCCCAGCGTGTCGCCATTTGCAGCACCGATCTTATTTGTCAAGAAGAAAGATGGGTCTTCTCGGTTGTGTGTCGAATATCGTGCACTCAATAAGCTGACTATCAAGAGTAGATTCCCGATGCCTCGAATAGATTATATTCTCGAGAGGCTGAATGGAGCTAAGGTGTTCTCGAAACTCGATTTAAAGAGTGGGTACCACCAAGTGAGGATTGTGGAGGGGGACATCCCCAATACAGCCTTCCGTACGGAACGGGCCCACTTTGAATTTGTGGTCATGCCATTTGGCTCGACGAACGTCCCAGCTACATTCAACCGCATGATGATGCGTGTTTTCTGGGATTTGATTGGAAAGTGTGTTCGTATTTCTGGACGACATACTATTTTCAGCTACGGTTGAGCAACATGACATTGATGTGGAGAAAGTCCTTAAGTTGCTGGAAAGCAACGAGCTCTACGTCAATGAAAAGAAGTCAGAATTTTATTTGTTCCAGGTACATTACTTGGGATACATAATTAGTGCAGAAGGCATTCGACTTGATCCGGCTAAAGTGGCCGAGATTGTCAATTGGGAAGTACCTCATACGACATATTACATCAGATCCTCTGTGGGTATATGCCAGGCATACTCCACCCACATAGACAAGTTTTCTGACCTCTCGGCAGATCTTACCGATCTGCTAAAGGGGTTAAGACAAGAAGGCAACGGATTCGAATGACTCCACGAGCGTTGGAGGCATTCAAGAACCTCAAGGTGGCTTTATCAAAAGCGCCTTGTTTAGCACTTGCCTGGTGGGACGAGCCATTTCAGGTGATCACCGATGCGAGTAACATCGCAATTGGTAGTGTGTTACAACAAAATGGTCATCTAGTAGCTTACATGACTCTGGAGAAATTGGAACTGTAATATTATTGGCCAAAGATGAGGCGAGATGTGTTTACATATGTACAACGTTGTGATATTTGTCAAAAGGTGAAAGCTCCTCATGGAAAGAAGATAGGGTTATTACAACCCTTGCCAATGCCTGAGGGACCTTTCCAAGATATTTCAATGGACTTTGTCATGAATTTGCCTCCCAGTCCGAGTAAACGTAATATTTAGTGCTTAACTATAGTTGATAGATTTAGCAAATTTGTTACGCTTATTCCTTGCAGGGCCAATGTGACCGCCGAGGATGTTGTCCTGTTGTTCATTCGGCATTGGTACCCGATTGGCGGGATTCCTAAGACCATAGTGTCAGACCGAGATGCCAAGTTTACCAGTCATTTTTGGAGGGCATTGTTTGATAACTTTGGTACTAAATTGAATTTTTCCAGTGCATTCCACCCATAGACAGACGGCCAGATAGAGATTTACAACCAGTTGGCCTTTGATGTGCTGAAGTGTTATGTCCATGATCAGCAAGGTAAGTGGGAATCTTATTTGCCTTTAGTTCAAGCTGTTTTGAATGATTCTTTTTCTTCAGCTATTGGCAGGACTCCATATAAGGCAGTGTTTGGAAGACCTTTCCAGTCGTTTTTGACCAGTTAGCTTGATCTGGGCTATCGTGGTCCTTGCTTTAGCTTCAGCACTTGACAAATGATGAGATCTGTACTGAAGGCTGGGTTGCCTGTATGGTATTTTAAGCATCAAAGGTTATTAAACCTTATAACTTTAAAATTCTCTTTTGTCCCCTTTCACACTTGGGTTGGCCACACTTATGAGTTTTTCTTTTCATATTAACTGATGCATGTTCACACTGTCCATCCCGTGCCCGTGCCCACCTACTTGTTGTCCAGAGGGAAAAACACAGGGTCGTAACAGATGGCTATGGGGCAAGTGTGGGACAGCTTATTGAAAAGCATGCGTTTATTTTAACCTTTGTTTTTGGCGTTTTTGATGAAAAGCACATCGTCTCCTTATAAATCGAAGGGTGGCGGATTCGATAGCAAGGGGGGGTCGCCGGATGGTTTACACGCGCATCTGATCAAGTTGTGCTTTGTATTCATATTTGATCAAGTAAAGAAATACCGCAAGGGGCGCCACTGCGTTTTGGGGCCAATCGGTGTCCTTGTACTATTTGCAAGAGCACTCTAGCTCCCCTGTTTGTTTTACTTTTCTAGTTCCCCATGGGTGATGAAGTGTTTTGTGTGCGAGTGTTTGTTCCACCGCCCGTCCGATTTTTGAAGGACGGTTTCATCATCCCATGGCTGGATAACCAGTCGGCTACCCTTGGTATGCCCCTAGGACTACCTTACAGCCCTCTTATGGCCCTCCCATGGCTGGTGGGTATAGCCAGGGCCTTCCTGGCCCTTATGGGGGTTGTCTTGTACTTTCCCCATGCCCACAAGAGTTCCTGGGGTAGCCCTATGGGCTGGCCTGTTTTCCTAACTGCAACCCTATCTATCTACACAGTGTTCTGGCATCCGGTATCATACCAGATACACAGAGTCACTGACATCATTCTAGAGGGAGACTCACAGCGCGGACTGGCACTGTTTCATGTGCAGGACAATGCACACCTGACCTCGGGCGACTGGGATGGAACCCTGGCTGACTCGTCCCGGACTGGGCTCACATGGGACCAGTTTACCATCCTAGGTCCGGCACCTTCTGTAAAGATATGTCTATGTGGCATCCAAGTGTGGGATGCACGTGACATCCCCTTTTGCTTAACTTGACGAAAGCTGCATAGCCTCCAAATAATCCGTCAGTACCGCCGGATAGTCCTCGAAAAACTCTTTGTAAATGGAAGGGGCAATTGAACACGGAAAATCTAATCAATCATGAAATCTGAAAATACACATATGCATACGAGATAAAACAAGATGACAAAGCTGCACAGTACACCACACTAGGGGCCAGAAGATGGGTTGAAACCCCCCCCCCCCCCCCCCCCCCCCCCCCCTCCTTTTTGGTTAGATTACCAAAAAGGAATTTGCTTCCAATACAACTTTGCGGGTGCCCAGGGTTCACCACTGGCTGCACCTATTTCTTCCAATGCAATATGAAAACAAGAAAAAACATCACAATTTTTGAATTTGCTGACAATTTCAGCACAAGTGAGCATTCCCGGCATCAAGAACATGCAGGACAACTATGGACAGCCCATAGCACTCCCACATCAGCCCGGGACAACTCGACATCATCTTCTTCCTCCTGTCTGGCTCATAAAGCAAGTCGACCAGCCCTCAAAGGCTGTTTTCAGCAGTCGACCAGCTCTCGATAGCCACAAAAGAAAGCGACCAGCAGTTGTGCACAAGCGTGCAAACCTCTGGTCGGAAGGAAAACTGTCTAGAAGCCCACGACTAGCTCTTCCTCCCTGTTTTTAACCTCTCTCCAGCCTCTATTCAAGCTGTAAATCCACCGGACATCAGTGGAGAACATGCAGAAAGTCGGCCAGCTTCTCCCATGCATTTGGTGAACTTCAGTCGCGATGGATGGCTGTAGAAACTTGCTAACAGGCTGAAAACCAGCCGACCAGCCCTCATGCGCTCCTGAAAAGCATGCGCCCCCTCCAATTTGGAGTTTTGTCAATAATAGAGGCTTCCCTGCTGAAAATAGCCCACATGTGCGCTTTTTTTGGTCCAGAAAGGGGTGCCTACATGAAGGGAGTCCAAATAATGTCCAGTGCCCGGTCTTTGGCCGCCATGTGTATTAAATAAGTCCTGCTCAATGTGTACTCACTTATAAGTTGTCCGGTCACTTATAAGTGAGTGTGAACCTGCATCCATAATTATTAACATGTGAACTCATAAAGCTGTAAATTGAGTTTTTGGGAATACTTACCACCTGCAAAACACATGTAGACCACCTGTTAGTCCCAAACACGTGTGCACATACACGTCCACAGGGTTGCCAGGCATCCCCGGCCCCATGGACAACACAGGCAGAAATCTCAGGCATAGTCCAGGCAAACAAGACAAGTCATCCAAAGATAAAATCAAAGTCATGCATGAGTGCAATTATATCGGAAGAAACACCCATATGCTCAGTTGTATCCGATAAAATGTCGAAGGCTCATGATCCTTCCGGAACCTTCCCAGAACATAAATACACAAGATCTCCAAGATAGCTAGTCCTAGAGACTTTCATTATGTTAGGCTCCATGGCCATACATGTATACCATGTCAAGCCCCACAAGCCACACATGTACTATCATGTCAGGCTACACCAGCCATACATGTACTCTCATGTCAGGGTCGATATGCCACAGACACACCATATCAGGCTACACCAGCCATACATGTATGTCATGTCAGGCTCCACATGCCACACATGAACAGTAGAAAAATAGAAGCTGTAAGAAATTTTGTGACATTCCCCCCGGCTTCTAAGCAGTTGACTGCAACTAAAAAGCTTCCAAGTAGGCCTTCAGAAGTTCCGGATAATCCGCAAAATAATCCTCGTCCATCCATTTTGCATCCATAGTCGAATAGTTTTTAAACTTCACAAGATACATGTGCACTAGCTTGCCACCTGCATGCTTGTGCTCTTTATGAAAAACTATTTGCTTAGATTGCAATACCTCCTCAAGTTCATCCACTTCAGGTGGATCTTCCAGAACTGGTTCCATAGGAGGTGGTCCCACATAAGGCCTTAACAAACTGACATGAAAGGTATTGTGGATTTTCTAGTGATCGGGCAATACCAATCTATATGCCACTTCATTTATTTTCCGCAAAATTTGGAATGGCCCGTAATACCTGTTTGAAAGCTTAGGAAATTGGCCTTTCTTACTTGGCCGCTTCCGAAGACGTGCTTTCTCAAACTTTAGTAATACCCAATCACCTTCCTTGAAAACCACCTCTCACCTGTGTTTGTCAGTTGCGTTTTTCTACTTAGCTTGAGATCTTTCTATGGCTGTCCGAACCTGTGCAAACGCAGTATCCAAATCACGAAAATACTCATCTGCTGCAAAGATTTCATCTTTTGTTCGTAAGATAGGTGGAAGCACCACCTTGCCATAGACTATCTTAAATGGAGCCTTATTAGTTGAAGAATGCATTGTGTTATTGTATGCAAATTCAACCAATGGCAAATACTTTTCCCAATTTGACTTCTGCTCAGATACATAACATTTGAGCAAATCAAGCATAGTTGAATTTGCTATGTCACTTTGACCATCCGTCTGAGAATGATAGGCTGATGAAAAACTCAACTTTGTGCCCATATTATCAAACAATGCTCACCAAAATAAACTGGTAGTCCGAGGATCTCTATCCCCCACAATAGACTTGGGCATGCCATGATGTTTGAAAATCTGAGCTAAGAACAACTTTGCCATGTGCTTTGGCTTGATTGTTTTCTTCACAGGAATAAAGTGTGCCTGTTTGCTAAAACGATCTATAATAGTCCATATAGCATCATTTCCATGTGCCAATTTCTGAAGATCCATAATGAAATCCATAGCAATGCTTTCCCATGGTTCCTGTGGAATGGGTAAGGGCTGAAGCAAACCAGGTGTCTTGTGTCTGTTAAACTTGACTTTCTAACACACTATGCACTCTCGCACATAACCTTCAATATCCCTGCGTAGAGCTGGCCAAAAGAAATATCTTTCCAAAGCTTGTGTAGTAGCCAGAATACGACGATGACTAGAATATGGCGGAGCATGATACTCTTCCATAACCTTTTGGCGTAATTCACGCACTACACAAATACGATTCTGCATCATCAAAAACCCATCTCTAATCGAATAAGATGGGACAGCAGTACCATGATTCAAATCAGCCCAAATAAGCTGAAAATCTGTGTCCAAAGCATACATATCTGGTATCCCTGATAAGTCCTGGTGGTAGGCGGTAGTTACGGCATGCACTTGTGGCCTGCGTGACAAAGCATCCGCCACCAAGTTCTTCTTGCCCGGGGTATGCAAAATCTGAAAATGGAACATGGACAAGAAGTTTGCCCATCTTAAATGCTTTTCTGAGAGTTTAGGCTGTGTAAGAAAGTGCCATTAACTCTCATGGTCTGTTTTTACCATAAATTCAGCCCCCAAAAGATAATGCTTCCATGTTTGAAGGGCATGAATAACGGCTAACAACTCTTTCTCATGAACCTGCAAATACAATTCCGCATGTTGCGGGCGGCGGTTTTCAAAAGCCACTGCATGTCTCTCTTGGTTCAAAACAGCCCCCTAGCAATCTCCTCATGCATCACACTCGACCACAAAAGGCCTATGTAAATCTGGAATAATAAGAACTGGCCTTGATATGATGGCATCCTTTAACATCTGACAAGCTGTCTTTTCGGGTTCCGACCAACGAAATGCTACTTTCTTCTTCATTAGATTATGTAATGGTGAAGCTAAGAAAGCAAAGTGTCGAATGAATCGACGATAGTACGAGCATAAACCAATAAAGCTCCTAACTTGATGCACATTCTGCAGTTCTGGCCAATCCTTGATTGCTTGAATCCATGCGTACTTCATCCTTGGAAACAATATGCCCTAAATAGTGAATTTCTGACAAGAAGAATTCACTCTTCCTCTATTTGATGAAAAGCTTATGTTTCCTTAGCTCTTCAAAAACAATGGCAAGATGCTCTTTATGTTCAGTCTCACTCTTTGAGAAAATGATAATATCATCAAAGAAAGTTCCTGTGAACTTGCGGTGAGGTCTAAAGATTCTGTCCATCATTCTATTGAAAGTGGTGGGAGCATTCGTAAGTCCAAATGGCACAACCAAATACTCATATAATCCAAATGATGTTCGAAAAGTTGTTTTGTTCACATCTTGAGGTACCACTCGAATTTGATGGTAACCACTCTTAAGATCAATGCGACTGAAACAAGCAGCTCCCTCAAGTTTATCAAGAATATCATCGATTCGGGGAATCGGAAACGTGTTCTTGATAGTAATCTTGTTAAGGGCCCTATAATCAACACACATCCTGTATGTCCCATCCTTTTTCTGCACAAGTAAAACTGGAGAACAATAAGGTGAAGAACTTGGCCTTATCAACCCTTTCTCAAGTAAATCATTTACTTGAGTCATGATTTCCTCTTGTTGGGCAGCACTCACCTTATAAGGAGGTCGGTTAGGAGGAGAGCTCCCAGGGATTATGTCAATACAGTGAATTTCTGACAAGAAGAATTAGAATTCACTCTTCCTCTATTTGATGAAAAGCTTATGTTTCCTTAGCTCCTCAAAAACAATGGCAAGATGCTCTTTATTTTCTGCCTCACTCTTTGAGAAAATGATAATATCATTCTATTGAAAGTGGTGGGTGCATTTGTAAGTCCAAATGGCACAACCAAATACTCATATAATCCAAATGATGTTCGAAAAGCCGTTTTGTGCACATCTTGAGGTACCACTTGAATTTGATGGTAACCACTCTTAAGATCAATGCGACTGAAACAAGCAGCTCCCTCAAGTTTATCAAGAATATCATCGATTCGGGGAATCGGAAACGTGTTCTTGATAGTAATCTTGTTAAGGACCCTATAATCAACACACATCCTGTATGTCCTATCCTTTTTCTGCATTAGTAAAACTGGAGAACAATAAGGTGAAGAACTTGGCCTTATCAACCCTTTCTCAAGTAAATCATTTACTTGAGTCATGATTTCCTCTTGTTGGGCAGCACTCACCCTATAAGGAGGTCGGTTAGGAGGAGAGCTCCCAGGGATTATGTCAATACAATGATCCTCTAGTCTCTCTGGAGGTAACTGTCTTGGAAGTGAATCGGCAAAACAATCAGCATATTCACTTAAGAAATCAATCTTATCTTGATCTACGAGAGCTACAGCATCATGCTCAAAATTATCACGTACAAAGACCAAGTAAGAACAAGCTAATTTTTTTATGGCTTACAACGGGTATGGTACTCCCAGTAGTACCCGCATCAATACAAACTTCCCTACCCCTATGAGTAAACATAACTTTCTTTTCTTTGTGCAAAATCTTGGGATCCAAACGGTAATGCCAAGGCATCCCAAGTAACACCACATCCTGTAAGTGGTGCCACGAGGAAGTCTTCATGATCCAAATATCCCTAAATCTATATGCCAAGCTTCCCAATGATGGGAAAGACCTTAACTTCCTTGCCCTCAAAGGCAACATCTGCATGAAAGTCCATGCCCAATTCCTCAGGCTTTAACCCAAGAGCAGCAACCATCTGTATGGATATGAAGTTATCTGTTGAGGCATTATCAAAAAGGAATAAAGCTGTTTGGTCCTTTAACTTGCCCCAAGCTTTGCATAAAATCCTGCTCTTTGGTTCATGTGCAGTGTTACCCTGAACATCGGGTATAACATTCACACTTGGTTTGGCATCCTGCACATTATTCTTTTTGAGATTTTGGGGGCATTGAGCTTTCATGGGATCTTTGCTCCCACATGAGAAACACTTTCTCTCTCTCATGCAATCAAAGATATACTGTCTGGACAGCTTAGGATCATCCTTTTTACCCCCCGGCTTCTTTTCTGAGCCCCCTTTAGCATCCTTGGACTCATGAGACATAAACTTAGGTGGCTGTCTACCCTTTTTCTGCTCATTTCCAGCTCTGAATTTTCCCTTGCATGAGCTGAATTCTTGTCTTTTTGATGCTCCCTTGCCATGCAACTCCTCAGAAATAGTTGCTGAGTATATGAGCTCTTGTAAAGTGTTGTGGGGGTACTTGTAAGGCTCTTTTGCAGCCCTGATTCAAACTTTCTTTTCTTCTCGTCCTCACTAATCGCCATGAAAGGTGTGACCTTGAGAAGAATCCGCCAAAACTTTGAAACATAAGAAGAAACGGATTTGCCTTCATCCTGTGTTAGCCAATCCCATTCCTTTCGTACATCCTTCTCAAAGTGAGGAGGAAGGAACTGATCATAAAATTGCTCTTTGAAAGAACTCCATGTATGGGTAGCTGTCCTATCCAAAAGCTTTGCCATCCACCAATCACTTGTAGTCTCTTTAAGATGCATATCCACATGCGTGAGCATAGATTTCTCAGTAAATTCCTTAGTGCAAAAGGCTATTTCAAATTACCTTATGAAAGCAAGTGCCTTGGTAGTATCCAACTTTCCATTATAGCTCTTGAATTTAATGTCCTTGTCCCCTGATTTGAACTCTTTGGTCTTCTTGCCACGACGGGCATCCCGACGCTCTAATACATCCTTCTCCTCATCATGCCTACGTTGGCGACGATGCCTAGATCTAGGGCTGATTTCCTGCGTAACACCCTCCACACTGGATGGAACTTTAGGAGCAGGAGCATACCTAGAAGGTGGAGATACCACCGACAATGCATGAAGATCTTCTGCATCTCTCAAATGGGCTGAAAACCCCTCATCATTCCCACGAGCTTCATGTCGATGTACATCATCTCCTTGGGCTGCACGCCCCCTCAAATCTATTGCATGGGCTGCAAGCCCCCCTCAAAACACTTGCTTGGGCTGCATGCCCACTTACATCACTTGCTCGGGCTGCATGCCCTCTTACATCACTGGTGCGGTTTGCATGGCCTCTCACATCACTAGTGCGGCCTGCATGCTCTCTCACAACATCAGCAGAATTCCCTTCACGAGATAGCCTGTGAGGCTGCCGTGTGAAGACCCACTTGCCCTCATCATCGGAAACAACTTCGCCACGGCTTTTCAGATAAGCAACAGCCAACTCTCGAGGTTTGTCGATTCCCATGTGTTGGGCAATAGCATAAAAAGTGACCACATCAGCCTTGACATGAGACTTTGATTCTATGACCCTTTGTACATCAGGATCTCTTTGCAAAGCACGGAGCTCTTCAAGCTCATTCATCAAGGCATCAATATCCTGCTGATCCTCAGCCCTCGCAGATAACGGTGGATCTTTACCCGCCAAAGCCCCAACATGATCCCTGTCTCTATCTTCTTCCCGCATGCGGCGAATATGGGTGATAGAGTCCTCCACAGAATGATCAGACTGGCTGGCCATAATGTATCTTTCAGTTTTTCAGAAAGAATAGAATTTTCCATGCCGTGGAATCACTCTCTACCAATTTCCCAAGGATGATACCGAATAGACTGCAAGGGTGCAACAGTGCCCCTACACAGACAGGAGGGCCATGAAGTCTTTCCGCACGCTCACTGCCACTTAAACCAAAGATAACCTCTTTCGAGGCGGGGCTACCTCAGAATCCCAACCTTCTCTCACGGATAATGACTCCTTACAGCCATATCCAGCATCATATTAGGCACAACTGTGTAGAAAGCCAGGCTCTGATACCAATGTAAACGGAAGGGGCAACTGAACACGGAAAATCTAATCAATCATGAAATCTGAAAATACACATGCATACTAGATAAAACAAGATGAGAAAGCTGCACAGTACACCACACTAGGGGCCAGAAGATGGGTTGACCCCCCCCCCCTCCCCCCCCCCCCCCCCTCTTTATGGTTAGATTACCAAAAAGGAGTCTGCTTCCAATACAACTTTGCGGGTGCCCAAGGTTCACCACTGGTTGCACCTATTTCTTCCAATGCAATATGAAAACAAGAAAAAACATCACAATTTTTGAATTTGCTGACAATTTCAGCACAAGTGAGCATTCCCGGCATCAAGCACATGCAGGACAACTATGGACAGCCCATAGCACTCCCACATCAGCCCGGGACAACTTGACATCATCATCTTCCTCCTGTCTGCCTTATAAAGCAAGTCGACCAGCCCTCAAAGGCTGTTTTCAGCAGTTGACCAGCCCTCGATAGCCACAAAAGAAAGCGACCGGCAGTTGTGCACAAGCCTGCAAACCTCCGGTCGGAAGGAAAACTGTCTAGAAGCCCACGACTAGCTCTTCCTCCCTGTTTTTAACCTCTGTCCAGCCTCTATTCAAGCTGTAAATCCACTGGACATTAGTGGAGAACATGCGGAAGGAGTCGGCCAGCTTCTCCCATGCATTTGGTGAACTTCAGTCGCGATGGATGGCTGTAGAAGGCTGAAAACCAGCCGACCAGCCCTCTGAAAAGCATGCGCCCCCCCCTCCAATCCAGAGTTTTGTCAATAATAGAGGCTTCCCTACTGAAAATAGCCCACACGTGTGCTTTTTTTGGTCCAGAAAGGGGTGCCTACATGAAGGGAGCCCAAGTAATGTCCAGTGCCCGGTCTTTGGCCGCCACGTGTATTAAATAAGTCCTGCTCAATGTGTACTCACTTATAAGTTGTTCGGTCACTTATAAGTGAGTGTGAACCTGCATCCATAATTATTAACATGTGAACTTATAAAGCTGTAAATTGAGTTTTTGGGAATACTTACCACCTGCAAAACACATGTAGACCATCTGTCAGTCCCAAACAGGTGTGCACATACATGTCCACAGGGTGCCCAGGCATCCCCGGCCCCATGGACAACACAGGCAGAAATCTCAGGCATAGTCCAGGCAAACAAGACAAGTCATCCAAAGATAAAATCAAAGTCATGCACACACATGAGTGCAATTATATTGGAAGAAACACCCATCTGCGCAGTTGCATCCGATAAAATGTCCAAGACTCGTGATCCTTCCGAAACCTTCCCAGAACATAAATACACAAGATCTCCAAGATAGCTAGTCCCAGAGACTTTCATCACGTCAGGCTCCATGGCCATACATGTACACTATGTCAGGCCCCACAAGCCACAGATGTACTATCATGTCGGGCTACACTAGCCATACATGTACTGTCATGTCAGGCTCCATATGCCACACGGACACACCATGTCAGGCTACACCAGCCATACATGTATGTCATGTCAGGCTCCACATGCCACACATGAACAGTAGAAAAATAGAAGCTCTAAGGGATTTTGTGACACTCTTTGTCAAGCCATACCGCTTCGTGGGTCCCTCGGTCCCGAACCTTCGTGAGGAACTGTTTGTGTCTTCAGCCTGAGCCATGCTTGAAACGGTGCAAAAGGATCTGTTCTGGAACCATAACTTCTGCTTCATCAACAATATCTGGTTCCGTCTCGTCTTTAACTTCTGAAGGGATCGGTCCTGCATATGACTTTAACCAACTGACGTGAAACACATCGTGTATAGTCCAACTCAGAGGTAGCTTCAATTGCATGGAAACCTCATTAATCTTTTTCTGGATGGGAAATGGTCCGAAGCTCCTGAAAGACAACTTTGGGCATCGCTTGCCCACCTTCTTCAACCTTTGCTTTATAATCCGAAGATAAACCGAATACCCTTCCGAAAACTTCATATCCCTTCGGTCTTTATTGACCTGTCGAGTGTAGGCCTCTTGTGCTTTAGCCAACCTGTCTTTTACTGACTCTAAAATCTCCTGGTAAGACTCCGTCACTCTGTTCGCTTCAAGTACTGAAGATGAGGTCCTGGTGAAGGATTGCAAGTCAAGGGAAGAGATTCCTCTCAGCCAAGAAAGGTTCAGTCAGTCTTTTATTTCAGTATTTTACATCATTCTAATAAAAACAAATACACCTTTTGTGGTGGGGGCCCTACAAAGGGTATTCGGGACCCAATACTGTGTCCTCTTCTCCCTCTCTCTCTCTCTCTATTTTTCTGCACATCTATATTCAGTTTTGTGCGTTAATTTTGTCGCGACAAGTGTGCTGATTTCTGAGCATTGAAGTTACCGATCTCCCCTGAAGCTTCCGCATGTTACACTTTCCAACCATGATGGGAAGCCAGTGCAATCACACATCTAATGGTGGTCATTCTGGAAGTAGGTGCAAAAGTTTCATCATAGTCTATGCCTTTTGCTGTGCATATCCTTTGCCACAAGCCTTGCCTTTTGCTGTGGCATATCCTTTGCCACAAGCCTTGCCTTGTACGTGCGAGAAGGCAAATCCACCAAATCCCAAGTGCCATTTTTATGTATCTGTTCAAAACATATATAGCACACATGATTGCCTCCATCCATAATTTATGAGGCAAACCCTTGCCCTTGACCATACATCTGGCTAACTTGTTCTTCCTTTCTGCAACACCTGTTGTGGTGTGTATGGCATGGTACATTGGTGCTTAATGCCTTTTTCAACCAAGTATGCTTTAAAAGCATCAGACACATACTTCCTCCCTCAATCTACACGGAGGGTTTGCACTTCGCAACCTTTCTCATTTTCAGCCCTTGCAACATAATGCTGAAAACACGTAAGACCTCCGATTTTGCTTTGAAAGGGTATACCTAAGCAAATCTGGAGTAATCATTTATGAATGTTACAAAGCACATATGCTTTCCAAGTGACGGTGTCATCATAGGACCGCATACATCACTGTGTATGAGCTGTAATTTCCGATCAGCTCTCACCGAACCATCCTTTGGAAAAGCAACACCATTTGCTAGATGCTCATTTGCTGGCGGACAGAAGTTGTGGTCCACCACTATACCTTGCCTTTGAGAGCTCCAAAATCTAGTCTTCTATCTGTTGCAAATTAGGGATTTAGCCTTGGGACTAGCATGTCCATTTTCACATGACATCCCCTTTTGCTAACCTTGATGACGGGATTCCAACTTCGGACCGCCAGATGATTGTCATTATCCCATGTCTCCACATATGGTCTCCCATACTTGTCATTCTTTCCTTCCTGGTAACCTTTTCACTGAAAACCTTGCCTTAGGTCTCTGATACCTCTCCAAAGTCTAGTGTAGATGTGTGTATCGGTTCCACTTGTCCCTTGGCCCTTCATGCCTTGTCCTGGAAGACTTTCTTTGGTTGTCTTTTCTTGAGTATTGAGTTTGGCATCCTGGATGATCATCATCCCTTGGAAGCATTTTCTTGGTATGCCCCAAGTGGCATGTGACTAGAAACAGGATTGTTTCTACCATGTGTGGGTGGAACAATAGAGAGCAGTTGGAAGGGAACATGGACACTTCAGAGGGTAGTGTCGAGCACAACATGCCGTGTGTAGTGTTCTCTTGTCCTACGTGCTCTCTTGAAGATTGTTTCTACCATGTGTGGGTGGAACAATAGAGAGGAGATGGAAGGGAACATGGGCACTTGAGAGGGTAGTGTGAGTTGGTGGCCGAAATGCCTACAAACTATTGGTGGCCGAAATGCCTATAAACTATGTGTAGCAGATATGCTTATTGTAAACCGGCCTCTGATAAAGCAAAGGGCGGTGGAACAAACATTTGCACATAAAATACTTCAACACCATTGAGGACCTAGAAAAGGAAAACAAACAGGGGGAGCTAGAGTGCTCCTGCAAAAAGTACACGGGCACCGATTGGCCCCAAATCGCAGTGGCGCCCCTTGCGGTATTTCTTTAATTGATTTTAAGAGCTTTGATTACAATATAAGACTGGGAACTCAATTAAAGAAATACCGCAAGGGGCGCCACTGCGATTTGGGGCCAATCGGTGTCCGTGTACTTTTTGCAGGAGCACTCTAGCTCCCCCTGTTTGTTTTCCTTTTCTAGGTCCTCAATGGTGTTGAAGTGTTTTATGTGCAAATGTTTGTTCCACCGCCCTTTGCTTTATCAGAGGCCGGTTTACAAGGTTCCGTATGCCGGGACACATCGTGGACTTTCTCAAGGAGGCGAGTCTGTGGTTGCTTTGGTCGGGACAATCGCCAACTTTCCTAAGGGGGTGAGCTCGTGGTTGTCTCATGAGAGTCACATCAAAAGCTTCAACATGAGGAAAGTGAAAAGAAAGTGCAGGACACAGTACAAGATTTTGTGTCTTTGCCTATATGAGGTGAAGAGCAAAAGCTGAGGATGAAGTTCAGGAGAAAAGACACCAAGGACAAGAAGTAGTCGGCCAGGAACAAGAAGCAGTTGAAGTGTTATGGTGCAGGAGATGCGTTGAAGGCTATGGCTTTTGACAGTTTGTCACCAGTGGTATCTTCATAGAGGCTTCATGGGTTCGGAAGACAGTTTCTTTCTATGTTAGTGGTGATCTACTATGCTTCATCGAGGACTTGTGCTTATCACTTGGGTGGAGTGCAAGCAGGTTTTGGGTGCCTGAGGATGTATCAGATGAGGCTCAGATGGAAGTGGAGGAACTTGACGAGGTTCTTATTCCTGAGCATATACTGGCACATAAGGAAAGAAAGGTACAGGGTAAGGTTTCCCGTCGCTATCCTGTGAAGTTCAAGAGCTGTTCACTGATGGATACGAAGTGGATGGAGGAGGTTCACTGATGGATGCGAAGTGGATGGAGGAGGGTGACTTAGCAGATTCACCTCGGGAGTTGCAGCTTTATCTTGATGCCTATGAGTTGGAGTCGACTCTTGTTACGGCTCATTCAGGTTCAGCAGAGCATGGGTCTGGAGCATTACCTGATGCTCAAGAGGGGGGTAGCACCTCCACTCCCTTGATACAGACAGGCGCAGATGACATCTAGAGGTCGCTTGGTGACATCTTTGTATTCACCCGAAGGTACTGAGGCTGACAGTACATCTGCTTATGGGACTTTTATGATATTGTGTACTAGTCACAGGAGATGGTGGTTGAGTATGGTTCACAGTCGCGCGCACCTGGAACTCTAACTGCAACTATGGATAACTCTATGGAGGACATAAGTCTTGCGAGCAGTCCTAGAGTTGGTTTGGTTCATGGAAATATGGATCGAACTCTGTTTGTGCATGTATGCATACACTTTTTGAGGTAGAGGTATTTTTGTATTCTGGTGCCATTGGATCCTGGTACCATTGAGAATACATTGGGAAATACTCTGCATTGTGTCATCTGCTGCATGTATGTTAGTATGATACATCAAGTGCTTTATTATGTTCATGGCTGTGACTCCTGCGGGATGGTCATGAGACATATGTGGGAAAGTACTTACTGGATGTAGTGTTTGGATGCATTGAGTGCTTGCATATGCTCATGTTTTACCTTCAGTCGTGGGTCCTTCGGGATGCCCATGGGAGTATCAGAGCAGCCCTTAGACTGTTACTTTGGAGTAGGTAGAGCATTTTGAGGAGCATATTGTTTGCGAATGCATTTATGTGTCATGCATATGTGTGCCATATGTAGAATGATGCATGGTTTTGTTTTTGGCTAACACCGTTAACGTGTTTCCATTTGGTTTTAGACTTTTGCTGTAGGTTCTGAAGGAACAAGCAAGAGGACAGTGTGGCTTATTGTGCAGGATGATTGTTTTATCACCCAGATGCATTGGAGGGCCATTGTTTTTGCCATATGGGATATTTTGATGCATCACCAGAATGCAATCGAGGACGCTTGCCATTTTTCAAGAGGGGGGTATGTCATGGCCCTGTGAAAATGGAACAGTACAAGTGTGGGCATGGTGGTTGCAGAGTCAGAATATTTTATGATTCACATGGGGGGTGCTCGGACAGAGTTTAAGATGTGTGGACATCCCTAGGTGTGAAGGGGGGAACTAGAAACATTAAATTTTAATGTTTATTAAAGTTTGCCCCTAGGCCTTAGTGGCCCTAGGGACTTATTAAAGTTGGGGGCCCTAGGGATTATTTTGGGGGAGGAGCCACTTTTGGAGTAGTGCTTCTCTCTCCTCCCTCTCTCTCTAGCTTTTGGGAAAGGAGTCGTGGAGGAGCCTCTAGCGCATGTACACAAACGTGGAAGAGTGGAGGAGCAAGTCGACTGCAGATTCTGGAGGGCTGTTGCTGTTTTTCTGAGTGTAAATCAGCCGTATAGCACTGTACGGCCAGATTGTGCAAGTACACTCTCTCTCTCTCTCTTTGGTACAAGCTGTGAGACTTCTTCTCTGCTGGACTGGCTGCGCACAGGACCTGTACAGGCTGTACAGTCAGGTTTTCAGCAAGTACAGTACTGTACGGCTGCCGTACAGTGTACGGGCAGCCAGGTACAGCAAGTACAGTTGCTGCAGGGGTGCAGACAGGTGCTGGACAGGCCTGGTTACACAGATTCAGGCAACCAGAATCAGGACAGCAGGCTGTTTGTGCAAGTACGATTCCTGGCACGTATCCCGAGGTGGTACAGACGGGTACGGGGCTGTTTTTCAGATCTGTACACTTAAAGTCAGCATAAGAGTGAACAAGGGCTGGATATTCATGAACATAGACATCGTGTTGATGGCGTTCAACTGATGGAACTTTCAGCTTCTCTTTGCTTTGGGTTTGAGACTGTTTTGGGACAGTTTATGGGCTGTTTTTGTTTGGCTACAAATTCAGCAATGTACTTGGGTTTTTGGCTACAAGTACAGGTCATGTGGTTATGTTTCTTGGCATGGGAGTGAAGCAAGCTCGCATGGCTGCGTGCTCATGGAGCAGATTGTTTTCTTCCTGCTAGAAAGGAATAGTCGGAACTACAGCTATGGGCATCTCTATGTTGCCAGATGTTTCATGAGGGAACAGGTAACTAGATGTATGGGAAACAAGACAGAAGTTTCAAAGGGAAACAGGCCTAAGGGTTTCATGTGGGAACAGGTCGTAGGTTTTCTCAAAGAAACATGTTTTTGAGTTTCTCGAGGAGAAAGGTCACATGCAGGCAGAAGGTACAGGAATGGACACATGTTTGGTTCAGCCTTGCTACTGACAAGATAGGGGTCAGGGAATCCATGACAGAGATGGATAGTACCCTTGGAAGGTAGAGAGGGTTGGTACAGGTGTGTCGACTGTATGTTATGCTGTGCTGTGATACTCTTCTGAGAGACAGTTTGGGAGTCTGTGTTGTGATACAGGAGCACTGGATGTGTCAGGGTGTGATGCTGTTCATAGTGTGAGAGGCTATGGATGGTTGTGGCAGCCTTGATCATGGGAGAAAGCTTCTGTATGCAGACTCAATGTGAGAGAGTCTTTTGATATGAACAATGGCTGGACTTGTTTGGGGATGCCGTGTGGACAAGAAGCCAGATGCAGGTTCTTTGCAGGCTTCAAGAGTTCTACTGGGACGGCTGAGTTCCAGCCTTATATTGTAATCAAAGCTCTTAAAATCAATTAAAGAAATACCGCAAGGGGCGCCACTGCGATTTGGGGCCAATCGGTGTCCGTGTACTTTTTGCAGGAGCACTCTAGCTCCCCCTGTTTGTTTTCCTTTTCTAGGTCCTCAATGGTGTTGAAGTGTTTTATGTGTAAATGTTTGTTCCACCGCCCTTTGCTTTATCAGAGGCTGGTTTACACTTATGGAACACCAGGCCATCTATGCCTGCGAGTGATTGTTTTATCTTGTTACTTGAGCCCATGGGAAGCTCTGTAATGCAGCCGTGTGTAGGAGTGATGCTAGCTGGGCTGTAATGGTATCCATAGGTGCCAGGGGATCCATGAGTAGGAGCCCATCCTCTACTCTGCTAGTGCATATGTCTGCCATGTCATGTGTGAAGTAGATGGTAGTGTGTGGCGTCGGTATGTGGGGGGTTGGTGATAATGGTGATCCGGCTAGTGAAAATGCCAAGTATGTATGATCTGCCCCAATAGGACGAGGTGGGATGGAGAATGAGGTGAGAAGCTGTGATGCCTCCAAAGATCCCATAATGTAGTCTACCACCGTGCCTTCGGTCCGTGTATGACCCCCATGTGGGAAGCATGTCAGCCCTCTTGATCCCGCCATTGTAGCATCCCGTCATAAATAACGAGACGATGCCTGGCTCCCAACTCTAGTAAGTGGTCCCCATAATGTCCTCTGTCTGGTCCAGTGTCCTCTGATGCCCGACTAGCCCCTATCTCCCTTGGATCCACAGGGTGGAGGATCTCCATGTCATCATAGTCATACACCTCACACTGTCTGCTCTGTGTGTGGGCATTGAAGTCACCCGTAAGAAATACTTTCCCTAGTGTAGAATAATGTCTGACAGACAAGTGTATGGCGAGGCTCCTGTCTCCTCCTCCTGGCATGTCCTCTGTAATGACATAGGAGGATCCTGATGGAGGAAAGTAACATAGGGCTATGTATATAACCCTGTCCTGTGAGAGCTGTAAGCTGATCCACATGTATCTGGCCTCTGGATCCTGTGCTACCACTTAGTCTCCCCTGTAGCTCCCGTCTGAATAGAACTACTACTCCCCCCGACCCTCTCGAGGTACCCTGGCGTGTGGTCCTCCTGTATGCTATGCTGACTCCCACTGGAATCCCTCTACTCGAGGTAGCCCTCTCTCTGGGCTCTGATGTGTCTCTGTCAGAAGTATGATGTCTCTCCTCACCATAACATGCTCCACTCGTCTAGGTTGCACCCATAGTGAACCATTACAGTTCCATACTGCCATGTGTATCTCTGTCAGTGGCCTGGTCTGTGTCCCATAGGCCCCAAACCGCTAATCCATGGGTCGGCCATCAATGATGACCCGACCATCTCGATAGAAGGCCTTCTTGCCTTCTCTCCTCGCGTGTAAGACTCGTGGCATGCAAGCTCTCCTATGCTCTAGCTGCATCCTCGTGAGATCATCATCCAAGAAAATAGGAGCTCCCTCTAAGCCTCATAGTATGACCCTCTTCCTCATGAAGGTTAACCTCTCCGTCTCTCCTGCAAGTTGTAGGATAAGGGCTCGCTTGCGTGTTGAGTCTTTCCCGGCTCTCCATGCATTGGTGAAGAGGAGAGGGTCCTCTTCCCTGTAGCCTAGCTTCATGCATAGAAGCTGTCCATCTTTCTCGGGAGTGGAGTTGGGTGTCTCGGCTATACCTGTGACTCGAATGTTGAGGTGGCGGGCATGCCTCATCTTCTCCTCCTCAATGGTGGTGTGAATGATTTGATGTTCTTTCCTTTGAGTCTCCTCCCTCACTTCTTTACGGATGTTCTTCTTCACCACCTCAACCGATCCTGACTGCTTGGCTTCGAGTTTTCCCTCCATGTCCTTTGTGATCTCCTTGGAGATCTCTTCTTTGATGGCCGTGAGAGTGTTGTCATTGATCTCCCCTTCTTTCTTCTCGGTGTTCTTGACGGCTACCAGGTCCACTTTCAATGCACTCACCTCCTCCTTGAGTGCTATGTTCTCTTGTTCAAGGTCCGTGACTCGTGCTTCGAGGGCCATGATGTGCTGGTGTAGTTTGTTCTCCACCTCATTGAGGTTGGAATCAGATGTCTTGTTCTCCTTGATTAGTGCCTTCATTGAGAGAGAGAGAGAGAGAGAGAGAGAGAGAGAGAGAGAGAGAGAGAGAGAGAGAGGTGTATTAACGTCTACTAGAGGCCGAACTTGACCTATGAGACAAATCAATGTACAACTGTCAATATCCTTTGGGTGTCCAGAAAAAAAAAGGACAAAATGAACATGAAATAAACTATGAAAGTATTGAGCTAGTGGGGCGGGGGGGGTGTGATGGATGGAGCACTACTGCTAGAGGCTCAGTATGCAACCTATATGCATAGGGTATACAAGAATGCAATGCAGATCAAATCTGTCTAGCTCCAACCAGTACCATAATGGGGATGTAATATGTGATACATAGGTGATGGCGAGGCAAAAATCCCTCGGAGCATGATCTCCGGGTGTGAGTGTAAGTGAGCTAGCCGCTTCTGGATATGGTGTTGATGTTGAGCCCGTATCTCTGTGATCTCCCTCTGATGTAGTATGGGAGTCTGGTAGCCTAGTGCTCTCGGTCTCCGTCTGGCTCGGAGGTCTGCAGTGTGCTGAAGTGTAACCCCCTCTTGTGTCAAGGTAGGCACTGGGATAGATCTCTGGAAGAAATCAGTGAGCTGGAGCTGTTGCCCACCTCTCCCTGTGGTATGAGTCCTTATTAGTGCCTCTCTGTGACGCTGTGTCTCTAGCAAGAACTGGCCAAATCTGCGCTGGTCTGTGGATTCCATGATCCGGCGGAGTGAGGGATGTCCATTGAAGATGGTGGTGTATCTCTCTCTAATGTCACTATATGCTCTGCATCTGCATACATAATGCTCCTCACTCTCAACCTCCTCCTAGCATAGTCTGCATATCCTCTCTGTTTTGGGGATCCGTGCTGCCCTACTTGCCTCAATCTCAAGCTGGTGTGATGACACTCTGAGCTGGCCAATCACCACTCGGGCACTGTGAGGCATGTACACATCCATATATCCGGGTCGTTGAATGAATCCATCCGTTGAGATACGCATAAACCGATCTCTATAGTATAGCATCTTAGGCGGTAGAGGCTGACTGGGTGTAATCCAAGTCTCCTGAGTGTATCGCTGCCATAAATCTTGCGGAAGGACTCTGTTCCTCTCACTGTGAGAGAGCTGGATGTATGGTGCATGTATATCATACTGGAAGGGTGGCAGGTGATCTATGTCGAGACCATGCTGAGTGAGCCACTGTATCATCTGTGAATACCATGATCTCCTATCTCCACTCTCTGTGAGCTGCTTGGACGCCTCAAAAGCTCTATGTGAGAGTCGATCTGATGGCATATCTCTGATCCTCTGTATGAAGCAGATCGTCTGGAAGAGGGCCTCTACTAGCATAGGAGGTGCAGCAAACTCCGCTCTGACAATGTCATGTGGGGCGGAGGGTTTGCTGCGGATCATCCATGAGAGCATGAGAATCTGAGGCCTCTCTATCTGAGACCATGTGGAAGTGGCAAGCCCAGGGGCCCATACTGCTGCAGCATACATCAAAGCAGGGGTGACTAGTGTGTCAAACAACCACCCCTTTGTGCGGGGCTCCTGGAAGTGTGCCTGGTGACATTGTCTCTCTAGCATGGCCAGAGCTGCATACCCTCGTGTGAGTCTATCCCTGGCTGCCTGTGCCATAGTAAATCTTCCTGGCGGAGTTGCAAATGTAATCCCCAAGTACATATATGAGTACCACCTCTACCTGTCCTCCTGCTAGTGTGAAGATGGCCTGTCGTCGAGCCGGCCTTGAGGTGTGGAAAATCATGACCTTGGTTTTCCCAAGGTTCATTGTAAGTCCCCTCTGTGTGCAGAAGTCATCGAGTGCATGGAGATGATGCTGTAGTCCCATCTGCGACTCAGAGACCAAAAGAATATCATTTGCATATATCATAATGTGGACCGTGGTACCTGAGATGTCTACCCCGTCCCCACCATCGTGAACAATGAAGTCAGCCACCTCATCAATGTATAGCCCATATAGTGTAGGAGAGAGGACATCCTTGCTTCACACCTATGGTGCTAGCAATAACATCAGATAGCCCCTCGGGGCATCGTATGCGCCCGAGGACTTGCTCATATAAAGCATAGATGCCCCAAACCATCTCTGATGAGATCCCCAATGACTGGAGGTGCTAGAAGAGTCTCTCCCGTGGCACCGTGTCAAATGCTTTGTGGAAATCCACAAAGCAGCAATATAATCTCCTCTCCTGAAACCGATCCCGTCAAGTGGGAAGACTCTGTTGGACACCCACACGCTTAATAGCACAACTTTAAAACCACAATTTGAAATGGACAACTTAATACAACTTGAAATTGAAATGAAATGAAATGGAAAGATGGACACCAGCACTGGGGCCGGAACGGGCATATGTACATGGACATCATCTGGTTCTTGGAACCCATGGAGCATTGTATTTGTTAAATACTCCCAATAAATATATCATATATTGAGGGGGGGGCCGGCCAGTTCCGGCCCCAGTGCTGGTGTCCATCTTTCCATTTCATTTCATTTCAATTTCAAGTTGTATTAAGTTGTCCATTTCAAATTGTGGTTTTAAAGTTGTGCTATTAAGCGTGTGGGTGTCCACCGGAGTCTTCCCACTTGACGGGATCGGTTTCATCTCCCGCGCCCTAGCTTGATCAATCAGACATCTCAGAGTGAATATATGGTCAATAGTGGAGAAAGCTCGTCGGAATCCAGCCTGCCCTGGTGCTCGCAGTCCCTCCTCCTCTGCATATGAGCTCAACTCTGCCTCGAGCATTGCGCCATAAAGTTTGGCCATGTATGGCCAATCATGATAGTCCTGTAGTTGCTAGGGTCTAGCATGTCTCCCGCTTTGTGGAGAGGCACGATGGTGTGCATAGCCCACTCAACTGGTAGGCCCTCCACTAGTGCCCTGTTAAAGAGGCGAGCAACAAAGGGTGCCAGTGTGTCAGCTGCTGCATAAATAAGATGCTCACTCTATATACCTGTGTGGTCAGCCGATCTCCCATGCTGTAACCGGCGGATAGCTCTCTCTACCATCGAGGCGGTAAAGAAAGTAGAGGTTGTGGTATGGCGGGGCTCCATGGGCGGTTGCTGAGGGATATGGTAGAGGCTCTTTGCTTATGTGTGCCATGTGTGTGGATCCTCAATCGGGGTACGAGGGCGAGGCTCTCTCATCCTGCGCCATGCACATAGAGAGAGAGAGAGAGAGAGAGAGAGAGAGAGAGAGAGAGAGAGAGAGAGAGAGAGAGAATCTGTGTGACGTGGTCCCGTTTCCTAACGTTTCTGCAAATTCACCACGTAGAAACGTGTTTCTACGTTTCTACCTCCTGGTTCAAGCGTTTCCTGTGACACTGATCTACTGGCCGACAGAAGTCCTGGTTCACCACTATACTTTCCTTGCCTTTGACAGGTGGTTGATGCTCCAAAATCTAGTCTTTTATATGTTGCAAATCAGGGATTTAGCCTTGGGGCATGTCCATGTTCATGCACATGACAATTATGATGCATTTTGCCAAGAATGCATTCCTCACATACATGTTTGGGAGGTAGTTCAACATGTGGCATGCCATGCACCATGTTGCTTCTGCAAGAGCATCAGATTGCCATAATTCACATGTCCAAACCTAGCATGCCACAACTCCACCTCTTGCATGGTAGGAGTAGATGTAGTAACCACACAAGCACCATGTGTATTCTTTTCAAAACTATCAAGATGATAGAGTCCATGATATAGTGTCCTAGAAGTGACTGTCACATAGTCCTTTTTTGAGTCCCTCACTATGCATCTCTCATCCTCAAAATTGACAACAAACCCTCTTTGAGCAGAAGAGGACATTGACAACAAATTGTTCTTAAACCCAGGCACATAAAGTACATGTGGCAAGCATAAATCTGTACCATCAGCTGTTGATTTTTTTTTGGTTCTTTTGCATGTTGTAGTTGTAACTTGAGCATAGTCACAAAAGCATAGTTACAAAAAAACCCGTTTCTAACTTTTGAAACCTCGAAACCTCGAAACCTCAAAACTTCGAAACAGTTTCGCCCTTTGAACTTGCCAATAGGTGGTTGCAAGGGGAAATCATGTCCATGTGCAACTCCTCTTGGTCAAAAAAACCTCAAAACTGAAAGAAAATCATGTCCCTGTGTAACTCCCCTTGGCTACATACATACCCTAAACTGATAATTCTCGTCCCATTGAAAAACGCTTAGAGAACTACCTTCTAATGACCCACAACTTGCTCTTCGTTGCACTGGATTTGTCCATTCGAAACCTTCGAAACGTATGTATATGTATGTATATATACGTATGTATATATACATAAATAAATACGTATATACATATATAAATACGTATATACATATATAAATACATATATTAAACGATCACTGGATTCATTCCTTCGAAACCTTCGAAATGTATGTATATGTATGTATGTATATGTATATAATTTTTCAAAACTTGTGGTTTTTTAGCGACGGACGAAATCTTTCGAAAAAAAAACCTCGAAATCTCGAAACGTTTCTTGTGACTATAAACTTGAGTAGCTTGTTTTGTTTGAAGGAAAATATTAATGCTTTGCAGAAGTGTTTCTTCTTTTGTTGTGTCTTTGTGTTTCTTCTGTATGTGGTGTCATGGGCACTTTCTTCTTCGGTGATGCCTTCTTTGAAGCATCTTTCTTCTCCTGACATGGTGAATGGCTAGGTGGTTTTTCCCGACCTTAGTTTTACCATTCACAGAATGGTCACTGTAGGTAGTCAAGCTGGGTGACAACCAGAATCTTTGATACCAATGTAACATGCAACGGGTATGATCGTGTGACGCACAACAAGACCTTTATATCTTTATGTTAGTGAGCATGAATGTCTTTTGAGAGAAGTTAACTCTACTGCCCAGATGAATGAAAGTAGCTCTCTCTCTAGAACACCCAAGATTTTTGTAAATCTTTTGGTTTCAAGGTGAGCAATCAGTTACCTTTTCTATATGCTATTTGAAAGTTTCATACACATCCCAAGAAGCCTAGATTTATAGGTGCCTCTAATAATACCTCTTTAACTTTGGTCTCAAAATGGCTAAGTAATTGATGTAATGCCATTTTGCCGAGTGTCCATGAGCTATGGAGAATTTGCTTAGAGAGAAGGATGTACCTATAGATTGTAGTTGGATCTTAAAAGATTGATTCGCGTTGTTAAATTCTTAAACTCTTCTCGTAGTCTAATTGAGAAGTCTTCTCCTTTGTGCTTTCAAACTTTTGGTTTCACTACTCTGTATACTAAATTGGACTTAAACGATTTGCATGGTAGACAAGGTTTCCGTGAAACATGTTTCTTTGTTGCTGAAACGTGAAACGCGTTTCGCTATTGAAACGCTTCAGTCATGGACTTTTCGTCCAACGTTTCAGGGCAGCTGAAAAGTCGAGAAGGAAGAAATAAAAACGTTCAATATTGAACATTATTTCAATTTGTGCTTGTGGCTCCACCAATTATGAGGCATGTTATTTTTTGTTTATGTAACATGTATACAGTATGACTCAGGATGAGGAAATCACTCAGAATTGTCTATGGATGCAATCAACAATGCATGGTAGTTTTAAACTTTGTTTGGTTATTTGCTATTGGATTTTGGTACTTTTGTTTTCTTGATTGTAAGTATTAAAGTAAAATTTTAAATAAGTTTGAAGGCCCAAATTTGAAATTTCAGATTTGGGCCCCCAAATTGGAGGGGAAAGTTGCACTTTCACTCTCCAAGTGAAGGCCCAAATATGAAATTTCATATTTTAGTAGGTCCAAATTCGGAACTTTATGTTTAGGCCTCCAAATTGGAGGGGAAAATTGCACTTTCCCTCTCTAGTTGAAGGCCCAAATCTGAAATTTCACATTTAGGCCCCTACTAATATTCCTAAAAAGGATACTACTTTTGTACAAGTATGGCACTTATGACGAGCCAGTGCACCTCGGTGCATGAGTGCCTGTTACAGTCTCTTAAATTTCTTGTGGTTTGGAATTTCTAGAATTGTCCCCAGTTCACTGCTAGTTGTGCCAGTTCACTGCTAGTTGTGCTGCTAATGTCGCTGCTAATTGTGCTGCTATTTTGCTGCACAACAGTGAATTAATAGCGCATTCAGCAGAAAAATTGGCAGCACAACTAGTCGGTAGTAGCGAAATGTGACAAAAAGTGCAATCCCAAGCTGCCCACATTATTTCACTGCTAAATCTCGCTGCTGTGCCCCCGACGTGTTTTAGTGATTAATTGGCCAACAAGGACATGTTCTCAAAAGTGTCATCAAAGAAACCAAATCTTTATTAAAAACTAGTTCTCATTCTTGATTTGTGAGATGTATTGTGCATTTAAATGCTTGGACATTGCATGGTATTTATTGCATGTAAAAAAGTTTATTACTTGTATATTATCAACATAAAATAAGCTTATTGCTCATGTGTTGGCATGTGAATTGCAGTTGTCGAGGATGTGGAACATCCTTGGATTTGAGTTCAAGCAATCTCTATCCCCTGGATTTCTACTTTGAGGCAGGGAATAAAGGTACCCTCTCATTTTATTCAATAAATGAGAGCAAGTTTCGGAAGCAGAGAGAGGCGAAACTGATGCCCTTTTTTGAGACTTGGAACTACTGGGGTATCGAGCGGAAGAGAACCAAGCTTCTTTGTAATACTTGTGGTGCTCTAGTGGGTTATATCTATGATGATGGTCCACCTGCCAACAATCCTAGCACTGGACAATATTTCATGGGTCCCAGCCAAGCAACCCCTCGACACAAAAGATATCGAATGAAGATCAAAGCACTACAGCAGGAGACTTGATCATATAACTAATGCATGAAGGGTTTGCCTTATAAACAATCCTTAAGTAGACCTACATAAAAGGATAATTTGACGTGTTGTATATAGAAGGATCTTCATCTGCTACATCTGGTGAAATTCAAGTACATGAGACAACAAAGAGAAGCTCATTGAAAATGTGCTTATAGGCTACAAAGGGGTAGCAACAGATCTCATTTTTTCATAGGGTCCAATTTAATTAATGCTAAGGGTTCTTTATATATCTGACACCCCCCATAATGCTCAGTGTTACATTATTTATTTGGCAAATGGCCTGGTTTATGAGCAAAAAGACCAGGGTATTAAGTGATCACTGGGCAGATGAGGCTGGGTTCATAGCAGGTCCAGCATATGCACTGCAGCTAACCTGCACGATGATCTTGGCTGTCAGATTATTTTCTTAGTCACACTGGTTCAGACTGTGAATCCACCACCCATGTAATAATCTCGCTTTCGAGTCGACACACATGGCTAGTTGGGAAGCTTGTCCACCATGGACAATTTGTATGCATGCCAGATGGGTACATGCAAATTATGGGGTTAGATATCTCTCCCACCCCTTGCATTGGTTGGGCATTTCAGCTAACCTCTTCTCTTTCACCAACAAATGATAAGAGGTACCTAGACACAGGATCAAATTTTCAGAGGAACATTAACACACTTTCACTTCATTAATGTCATTGCTCAATACATTCACAATAACAATGCTAGTTAACGTAAACTACTTGGAAACCACCCTATGGGTTGCCAAGTCAAGCTCACTAAGCTTTCTAGAGCCATCTCCTCTTTCTCCTTTCTTTCCCTCTTCCTATACCTCAATTCTGATTGTGATTATTTTTTTAAGGTACACTTTCTAGTGAGAGAATGTGAATAGGTGTGCATTTAATGGGAGAGACTTGACAGATTGAGTAGTTGAGAAATTATAAAAATAAAGTTTAAAATTAATGGCTAAGATTGCCATGTGAACGTGCCCCCCCCCCCCCCCCCCCTACACATTGGAATTAGAAAGAGAACATAAAAGTATCAAAATTTTTAAAAAGAAATAATGAATTATTTTATGAAAAAATCAAAATAATAATTATTCATAAAGTATTCTAGCGTGTGTGAGTTAATATTAGCCTTGGCAAAAATTGTAAATAGAGAAGAGTGCACATTTTAATTAAACTAAGGTTGAATGGATGAAAATCTAAAGTCTAAGATTGGAAGGTGGAGGGCAAAACCTTATCAGTATTTTTTGGGAAGTCAAATAAATGTTAAATGTGGAGATAAGCATGGACATTACTAGACGACTCTAGCCATATATAAATGTAGGAGTTAACTTGATGTATGTGTGGATGCATGTAGGAGTGGTTAAGTGCATGGAAAAGGAAAATGAGTTGTCTAAGACTGAGTTGTATGGGATGTTGTAGGCTACCAACCTTAAGTTAACTAAGTGAGCATGTAGAGTAGTTAGCTGTTATTATCAGCTATATAAAGGGTCCCTTGCTCATGAGAAATCCATGAAATTTTCTCGTGAAGGAAGAGAGTACTTTTTGCATAGATTTCAGTGATGCACTTGCTCTTTGGTCACATATTTGCATTACCTAGGCTATAAGTACTCAATTAGGATCAAAAGCGTGATACTTGGGGATTGTACAAGCACATTGGGATCTTAAAAAAACTATGGGATTTGTGGAGAAAGAAGCTTCATTTGTCTGCACACATGGTACATCACCTCCTTTACAAGGCCAATATTCAAGGTACAAATAGATCCTTTATTCAAAAATTATAATTTCTCTCATTTCCTTGTATTTAATTTACATATTTCATGATAAATTAAGTTTAATTCTTTTAAATTAGATCAATGGGTTCTCAGTCGTTGCACAACCCCCAAGAACATGCATCTATAAGGTCCGACATCCTTGTGGAGACCTTAATAATTTTATTGTTGCAAAAAGTACTATAGAAAAATCAAGGACTAGAATAGGTTAACCCAAGACCTAGAAAAATTAATATTTAAATAATTTATGAGCAGCGTTAGATTAAATAGAAATTAACCTAGGTACTCTACTTGAAGTGTATCCAAATTTAGGTCAAATTTTGGACTAGTACATGGATGGTTGGATTTAATGAGAAAGATTCAATATAAGTTATGAATAAGGGATATCCCATTGTGTAGAGAGATAAGGTATAGTTAAAGGTGTAGAGAGATAAAAATAGTAGAAAGATGAGGCACCATCCAAGCTTTTATTGAAAGTAAATGAGGATTGTGAGATTTGAAAATTAGGTTTTCTTTTTAAGAAAAAAATTACGGTACAAGGGTGGGTTTCTAGAGACAGGGAGAGACATTATTCAAGAATCCTTGTTTTCATGCATTAAATGTGAATGGGTAAATTAAGGGTAAGGTTAGATTTAAATAAATCTCTTTAAGGACAATACATCTTTAGAGAGAGAAAATCATGATTGACCCCTAAATCAAGGATATTAAAAGCACCTTATTTGCTCGATCAAGTGCAAACCCATATCCTTAATTCTTTGAAGAGAAATTGTAAAAAAAAAACCCTATGGGTATTAATGACAATATATCTTTAGATAGAGAAAATCCTGATTGAGCCCTAAATCAAGGATATTAGAAGCACCTTATTTACCCAATCAAGTTCAAAACCATATCCTAAATTTTTGGAAGAGGAATTGTTAAAGAAAAACCCCATGGGAATAAATGTGCTCAAATGAAATGAGCCTTAGTAATAGATTAAAAGTCTTAGAGTGAAAATTGGAAGAATAAGAACAAAGCTAGGAAAAACAAGGACTAGAAATGCTCAAATTATAGAGGCAATACCTTTAAGCTTATGGAAGACCTATCATCTCACCAGGAAAAAGAAAGGAATTCGATCAAGAGAAGAAACCAAGGTTGGGATTGGTCGAGATATTTTTAAGGATATTGAGAGAAAGAACAACCCCTAAATCTATGTGCATAATTGTGCACCAAATAATGACCATGAGACTCTTAATGATTTTCAACATTAAGGTAAGAATAGAAAAGAGAAGGAAATACCCTCTTTGTATGTGAAGGACTCTACTCTAAAGTTGAGATGAATGACCTTTTAAATAAGGAGGTGTAATCTCTTAAAGAACTTAGGAGCGACCCCAAGGAAAGGAATGTCTTGAGAAGACATCACCAGAACTTAGTATTAGTTGGTAGAGGGAATTAAACTTGCTCGGAGTTTTGATTAGAGAGCTATGATATCTTGTTGAGCTTGCGATGGTTTAAAGAGTTATGATATCTTGTCGAGCTTGCGATGGTTTAATCTATTTCGGACATAGATATGTTGCTTGAATCCATGTCTTGGAATTACTATCTGGACATTGTATTTATGTGATGCATGAGTGTTGTTTGTTTGTGGAAGCCTATGAAGATACCACACACGTTTATGGATTGCCATGTGGGTGTCGTTCGTGGGGTGCATCACATAAAGGTGGTTGTCGTGTGAGACCTTGACCCCTCTTGATTGAATGTGGGTGTGTTCCTAGTACGATTGGTGTGATGGACAAGGAAGTGACTACGGAGTAAAACAGATAGGGTAGTGCTTATGGCTAAGTATGCGTATTGTTACTAGACATACATGACTCCTCTAACACTGCTACCTGGAGTGTTTATGCTTCTGGGATATGTGACAACGAATAGAAGTATGCGTGCTGGTATTAGACATACATGTCTCATCTGTACACTGGTACACATGGAGTGTTCATGCTTCTGGGATATGTAACAATTGATAGAAGCACCTCCTAGGATTATGGCACTTGTGTTAAGGTGGATGTGTATCACACAAAGGTGGTCATTTGAGACCTTGACCCCTCTCGGACGAATGTGGGTGTGCCCCTGGCATGATTTGGTGTGATGGACAAGGAAGCGGCTATGGAGTGAGGAACCGTGGGTGTGCTCCTGGCACGATTGGTGTAATGGACAAGGAAGTGACTACGGATTGAAACGGGCATGATAGTACTTGTGGTGATTGAGTATGTGTGTACTAGTACTAGATATAGGTGGCTTCTGACACACTGGTACCTGGAGTGTTTGTGCTTCTTGGATAGGTGATGATTGATAGAAGTGACATTGGTACCTAGAGTGTTCACGCTTCTCGGATAGGTGACGATTGATAGAAGTGACTCCTAGGATTATGGCACTTGTGTTTGTCAAAAAAGATGAATCCTCACTATGCATGGCTATGGTGTGCTTAAGTCTAATTTTGTGATTAGGAACACTAATATTATGGTGGGTGCAACCTAATTAACAACATAATGATGATGAAAAGATTATGCTAACTAAGCTTAAGACTCAAGCACAATTAGGCTACAAGATTGAGACTTGTACTCATAAAGAGGCTTGAGAGCTTGCTTTATGTTTCATTGCTTGAAATGGTCCCCTTTTATATGAGGAGGTACACTCTTGTGCTTGTACATCAATGTGGGATAATTATCAACTCTTCTCTCTAGTTCACATGTCACCTCAAATCTCGACACCCCCCCTTGATGGTGATTTGACCTATCTTTGAGACCTAGAGGTCATCTCTAAGAGTGAGCACTGAGGTCCCTCCCTTGATAGAGACGACCTATCTTTGAGGTCTAGAGGTCCCTTCTAAGAGTAGGGTTATAAATTTTGGTTATTTTTTCTACCTTGGCTACATCATCGGTGTTAGAGGGTAGGACATACAATGTTTTTAGAGAAGATTTTTGGAGCTAGAGGCATCATTTTCTGTCACAAAGTGATCATCTTCCACATAGTTGTTTTCTTGATTCTGTTTGGAGTAGCAATGTTCTTCCAAGTGCCCAATCCTTCCACAAGCATGACAAATTCTTTTTTGAAATGACAATTTGTAAAGATGTGACCAAGCTTGCCACAATGATTACATCTGACAGTTTTTCCAGCATATAAAGCATTTTGACTGATTCCTTGAGTGACATTTGATGTGTTTTTGAGTTTAGACTCGTGCTCAAGTAGTGAAGACTAAACTTCCATTAGAGTTTGTCAACATTTTTTAGTGTGGACACAAGAACATCATAAGGGGTTTTGTTGACGTTGTTGAATGACAAGAATTGCAACCGCTTCATCCTCTTTAATCTTCTTCTTGATTCTTGCTAGTTATTGCTTGAGTTGAGCCGCCATTGTGTTAGATTCTTCTTTGTCCAATCTGTAAAAATGCATCAAAAGGTTAATCTTGGAGCTCTTGGTTTTGCTTCCAAAAACTTTGTTGAGTTCCTCCCATGCCTTCTTGCAATCTTTTATCCCTGCAATGTGATGTATGACTTCATCTCCCAAAATATGAGCTATTATGCCAAGTGCTTTGTGATTGTTAAATGTGTTAAATGATGTGCTATCACTATCTTCACTAGGTTGAATTAGATCCCATAGCCATTTTCTCATTAATGTGTACATGGTTTTCGTTTGGCAAGTGTAAAAATTATCCCCATTAAACCTATTTTTTTTCTAATATGAGTTTCTCCATCATGTACGACAAGGGGGTCTTACCGATAGTATTGGCAATGTCTATCCCTTTTTACAAATTGCAATGAGGTCATGAATGTCTTTGCACATGATTCACGGCCAGTGTCAAGTCTGAGTATAATATTGGTGATGAAAAACTCTTCAATTGAGTAACATAAGTGGATGCGATGAGAAGGTCATGAATGTCTTTGCACATGATTCACGGCCAGTGTTAAGTTTGGGTATAATATTGGTGATGAAAAACTCTTCAATTGAGTAACGTAAGTGGATGCGATGAATTTTGATGCAAGAGTTGATTTCTCACAGTGGATTTACACCCTAATTTTCTAATTTTGAACTTTAATTAGCCTAATTTCTGTAGATACTACACTAGTGATGGTAATTAGTGCTTAATTAAAGTGATTAGAGATAGTAAAATTTGGAGGCTAAAATTGAGCTTATAAATGCAAGATTTGAAGGGGCTTTTGTGATGGGCTTGAAAAACACTTTCATTAGCTTAGGATTAAGCTAAAAAATCAGTTCATTCTCAGCATAAATCAGTTCATTCTCAGTCGCAAATAGGCGGAATTACGACGATTGGTTTTTGCCTTCTCCTGGGTCGTGTAGTGCATCACCTTGAGATTGGGGTTGTAGAGACCTTATGGTAGGTACTAACTAGATCTAGAAGGGCTTGGGTCAATTCGAATCACAGGCGGGGAATGCAGTGAAAAACCAGTCAGGTACCATGCACTAAAAACAAACGATTTTCAACAAATTAGGTGGAATGCTTATAGTTGTGGCTTAGCAATGATGTTAGAAAGCTTCCTCTAAGAGCAATTAGGCAATGGTGAAGAGGATGTGGAGAATGAAGCTAAGAGAATTTTGACCACAAATGAAAGCTATGGATAAGATGCTGAAAAATGGAGATTAGGACTAATGAGCATGAGATTAGTGATGAGAAGGGATTAATGTGGGCTAAGGCTAAGCTAATGGATTGGGGTGGCTTTGATACCATGTCAAAAAAGATGAACCCTCACCATGCATGGCTATGGTGTGCTTAACCTTAATTATTGTGATTAAGGAACACTGATCTTATGGTGGTGGATGCAACCTAATTAACAACATAATGATAATGAAAAGATTATGCTAGCTAAGCTTAAGACTCAAGCACAATTAAGTTACAAGATTGAGACTTGTGCTCATAAAAAGGCTTGAGAGCTTACTTCATGTTTCATTACTTGAAACGGTCCCCTTTTATGGAGGTACACTCTTGTGCTTGTACATCAATGTGGAAAAATTCTCAACTCTTCTCTCTAGTTCACATGTCACCTGAAATCTCAACAGTGTTGAGGTGGATGTGAGATATGTAGGGTTCCTCTAGTCATCACGGTTGTCCCCACACACACGATAAAAAATAAGACACCAGTAAAATAGTATAAGTATAGATGGGTTGATGAATGTTCTTATATATGAACCTAAAACTTTAGAAACTTGGGTGAATCTTTGAATTTCTCTATCTTCTATGGTAGTATGTAGTGTACTGTTGGCAAATTTGTCTCTAGAACCCATTAAAAACTTAAACAAATTGGAAAATTTTTCTTAAAACAAATTATCGTAAAATAGCCCAACAATATCAAAGACCTCTCTAAAATAGCACTTGGGCTAGGAATAGCCCCTAATTTTTTCCTTGGTGGTCCAAGAGTATTTTGGCTCATTGGTGCATGCCATCCTACTCTAAGGATCCCGGTTGTGGTGAGGAGATATATGTTGATGATGTGACACTAATTTGTTACCTTATGATACGTGATATGGACATATGGAATATGCATGATATAAAAATAGTTATATGGTATTTATTTAATAAAATCACTATTTTCAAAGGAGTGTGTATGTGAACTTATTTTAAGTGATGTGCGTGAGTAAAGTGGAAATTTCAATTATGGGTGCGTGAGTTCACACTGGCTCCATAGGGTGGAAGGCTAGACCCATGGGATTGGACGGGGCTAGGTTGAGCCTTGTTCGATATTAATGCTCCACCCTCATATTTTATTATCCAGGTACACCAAATCTAGCTCATTTTTGTATGGCCCCTATTATGAGAGGAGAAGACATGGTTGAGCAGCCTTGGCACACCCTACATCCCCATATTTACACGAGAAGGTGATCTATGAGGCTAGATGGTTTAGAGACAACTTGGATTAGATTTGGCACACTACCAAATAGGCTACATGCTACACTAGACCGTCATCTCATAACGGTTCACACATAGAGTAGGTAGATTTTTCTCTTGGACTCTTGGAAACCCTACCTTGACATTACAGGGCCTGAACCCTACCTTGGCTATGGGAGGTGGAGTCTACACTACGGATGGTGGCATCAACTATGATCGTGGAACTATGTGGTCAAATTAGATACACAACCATCCCCTTCTTCTTAAGAGTTTATCAATAGTCACATCATTGTGAGTTTACTCCCTAACCTCTACGAGTCACATCATTGTGAGTTTACTCCTCCATATTAGCAATTCTAGATGAGCCATCAAATCTCCCTTCATAGGAGCACACGGGTGTGGGGATTTTCCATCTATTATATCAATTTAAGAACACAATATTCTTCTCTCTCTGTTATTTTGCAATTTGAGTTATGAAAGATCCTACTTCTTATGATGAGTGTTATCTTGTATACACCGCATGTTGTATTCTCTTGCATGGTATAAGAGCTCCCGCTCTCGGTACAAAACTTCTTTTCTAATTGCTATCTCTAGTAGTCCTTTAGAGAAATGGCATCTTCTGCAAAACTCTACCCAATACATTTGATGCTGATGGAAAGCTTCACAACACCAATTATCCTCTCAAAGTTCAATCTTAAGGCTACTCTTTCCTCCTATGAGCTTTGGGACAACACCGTCATTAGTGTTGATGTTCACTCGCCACCACCAAGGGATGTAGACACAAACTTGTACCACTTGTTGTCCAAGCTTGGAGAGATGAAGGGATTTAGATTCTCTCTTTATGCCATTGTAAGGAGCATGGAAGATAGTGTGCTGACCATGGTTCAACATGTCTTTAACCACACTAGCACAAACATGGACCTTGTTATAGAGCCAGTACTACGAGACCACAATCCCTCAAGGATTCAAAATCTCAAAAATCAACTTTAACAAGAGAAGGTGAATGAAGGTGAAACGGTGGAGGTATTTCTCATCGAAATAAAACATCTCTATGACTAGATGGCTGCAAATTAGCATGATTTTTCTCTCCTTGGATCTCACTCGTCTCACTGTCTAAGGGTATTGCCACCTAAGTATGACAGTTTTGTTACATCTTTGAATGCTAGTGTCAAGCCTACTCTCACATTTGAGGACTTTAACATATTGCCTTGGGATGAGGAGATGTGAGGATGCAGAGTCGTAATGGTGGGGACCAAGATTTCTCCACTAACATATTAAAGAAGAAGGCTAAGTATTCTAACTCTTAAAATCAAAAGAAAAAGGTTAAATGCTTTAATTGTAACAAGAAAGGACACATAGCCAAAGAATGCAAGAATGTAGGAAAAAACAAGAAGATGCCAAGAATGACACTCTAAATACCAAGAAAGAATCCAGTCATGATGTAAAAATAGGGCTATTCGTTGCCATTGCAGAAGTGTGCAGTGAGATAGCTAACGTTGTAGCACATGATGATCCTTGGATCATCGATAGTGGGGCTTCTAGGCACATGACTAGTTGGCAAGGATTGGTATTCCTCCCTAAAGCCCGTGGGAGATGACATCATGGTGGTAGTGGGCAATGATGCAAAGTGCCCAATAAAAGGTTTAGGTACTATTTCACTTATGTCTAAAGAAGGTTATACAAATAGTCTTTCAAATGTTCCAGATATGAAGAGAAACCTCCTTTCTACTCGACCATCGTGGGGATAGTGACTTGCAGGTTCACTTTGACAAGAATGGTGCAATCATTCTTGATGGAGATGATGAGGTCATTGCAAAGGGCATTCGAAGGAACTTATATGAGCTTTTGGCATTTGTAGTCGAGACTAACTTGAGTAGCATCAAACTTTAGCATGAGAGATACGGGCATCTTAGTATGTAGACTCTTTCAAAGATATATAAAGGTAAGCTAGTTGAGAATTTGCCACCAATTTTTGATAGTATATGAAGCTTGCATGATGTGTAAGCATAGCACCAAAAACCCTTGTCACAAACAGAGGCCAATTTTAGGGCCCAAGGCTCATCTTCAGCTTGTACATAGTTCATACATGCTAATCTATGTGGAAATACGAGTACAATTACACTTGGAGGTTCTTCCTATTTTTTCACATGATTGGTAGATGATTATAGTAGGAAGATTTGGGTGTATTTTCTTAAGAAAAAGTCTCAGGCTTTTACAAAGTATAAGGAGTGGCTTACATTCATTGAAATTGAGACAAGAACAAAATTGAAGTAGTGTAGAACAGACCGAGGAGGAGAATTCGTGTCTGATGTTTTTATAAAGAAAGAGGCATAAAGCTCACTATTGCTCAAACTCCACAAAACAACATGGTGTTATAGAGCACAAGAATCATGCTCTTGTTGATATGGCAAGGAGTATGCCTAATAGCAGGAATTTACCTAACTCCTTTTGGGCTGAGGCAATTAACACAAGTGCGTACATTCTTCACAAGAGTGTAACAAAATCCATCAAAGGGATGACTCTATTTATAGGCGTACTCGAGAGAAAGAAACCTTCAGCTACACACTTAAAAGGTTTTGGGTGTGAATGTTATGTACATGTTCCAAATTCTTAGAGAACCAAATTGGATGCCAAAAGCTAGAAATGCATCTTCTTAGGTTAGCACAAAGTCAAAGGGATATCGGCTTTATGACCCTCATGCAAAGAAGATCATAGTAATGAGCCGTGATGTGGTATTCTAAGAACAACCACATTGGATGTAGGAGGAGGTTAGGCTTCTTCTTCATCACGTAACAAGGAAATCACCAAAGCAACACAATCTCTATAAGAATATGGCACAACAAAAAAAGAAACATTAAGAGAAAGTACACTAGACAATGCAATAGAGAGAATGGAGAGAATTTTAAAATTGTGATTATACCAAACAAAAGATAGGGACAATATGATGGTGCTGTCTGCCTGTGTGCTCTAGTGTAGAGCTTAGATGGCAATCTAGACAGACTCTGGATGGAGGGTGTACTGAGATTATAGGGAATATATGCTCACAAGCATTGGATGCCTTAGCTTGTGCGACAACTATTTCCATTTATAGTGCTGTATGTAGTGCAGTAGACGCGTCCAAGATGTGGGCGGCTACGCTGCATTGACACGGCTCACCACTTGCGTATTCATAATGTGTCCCAACCGACCGCTGCCCACTAATGATGAAGTTAGTATCCAAGGGAATATTCCTAGGACCCCCAGCTAATGCTTGTACCCCTCATCATCTCCTAACTAGCAAAACGGTCACAACTATGACCCCTTCCAGCATCTAAGCTGGGGTTCCCACTAAAGATATGTGCAAATGGGGACCGTGCAAATGTGCATCATCCATCAATGTGAGATACATGTTGAGAGGCAGGCATTGAACATATATTAACAATCTCCACATGCAGCATGAGATTCCTTGCATTTTGATAGAGGGAAGCCCACCCCATTTCCTATGGACATCGATTTTGAAGATGAAGAACAAGAGCATGATGTGCCACAAAAAAGTATGCCATTCCCTATACTTTTGAATAGATTAGAACCTCTGACCATTGAGGATGTGCCTCAAATGTCCATTTCCTATGGACATCTATTTTGAAGATGAAGAACAAGAGCATGATGTGCCACAAATGTCCATTTCCTATGGACATCGATTTTGAAGATGAAGAACAAGAGCATGATGTGCCACAAAAAGGTATGCCATTCCCTATACTTTTGGATGGAGCAGAACCTTCAGCCATTGAGGATGTGCCTCAAGATGTTTGTAGATCTAGAAGGTGAGAAGAGAAAAACATGGCTTGAGAGAATCTTGTGAATTTTTCTCTTATGACAGAGGTACACAAGATCCAGGATACTACCACCTTTGTTGAAGCACAAGGGGATCCAAAGTGGATGGTAGCTACCAAGAAAATATGAATCCATCTTGAAAAACCACACTTGTAACCTTGTAGGTCATCCTCGAAGATGTAAGGTAATTGAAACTAAGTGGGTTTATAAATAAAAATATAGATATAATGGTACTTTGGAAAAGTACAAGGCATGGCTGGTCATGAAAGGTTGTGCACAGGTTTTGAAGATTTTGACTTTCACAAAACTTTTGGTCCTTCAGCTGGTCCTTCAGCTAGGTTAACCATAATCCGCAGTGTTCTTGCATTGGATGTGCAAGGGAGATGGCTTGTTCTCCAAATGAATGTAAAATCTGCTTTTCCTAATGGGAAACTTGGGGAGGAGGTATACATGGAATAATCACTTAGTTCATGGTTCCCAATTCCAAAAGCAAAGCTTGTAGGTTACGAAAGGCACTCTACGGGCTGAAATAGGCCCCATGAGCATGGTACCAGAGGATTGATGCTTACTTTATGAGTTTTTTGTCTCTTACATAGCGCAAATTTATATGTCTTTTTGTGAGTAGGGGAAGTACATGATCATTGTTGTCTATGTAGATGACCTCATCTTGATAGGGGATCACTAGAAAAAGGTCTCACAACATAACAGATCCTTAGTGCAGAGTTTGAGATTTCTGCTCCACTAGAGCGAGATCTTTGGAAACAATCTTCTTCAAGTTCTCTATATGCTTGATTTGTGAATTTTGATTTTTTCCTATATTTTGATTTTTTGTTGGGGGTTCTCTTGATTTCGTAGAGTTATACCATATGCTTCAGCACTCATCTAAAATGGTAGATTCTTCCTCATTAGTAGTGATGTATTCAATTGTACTTTCTTCGTCCACTATAGTCTCATAGTTCACCTTAACTTGTTTTCCCTGCTTCATATCTTAGATGAATGGCATTCCTCCATCTTTGGCTTGAGTACAAGCAAACCTGTTTCTTATTTTTGGATAGCCCTCATAGCTATCAACCATGGCCTTACAAGTATGATGGGGTAACCATCTCCCTTTGTTGGCATCACATGCATATCCACTTCTTCAGATTCTATACCACATATTGTAATTTTTAGAGCTTGTATAACTCCAACACACCTTACCCTAGAGTTTTTGGCCAACTTGACTTTTAATGGAGAGGAGGAAAGTGTCTTCAAACCAAGTTTATGCATGGTATCGTCAATCATAATACTCACCTTTGCTCCACCATCTATGTAGACCTTTGAAATCATGGTATTGTCAATCATAATACTCACCTTTGCTCCACCATCTATGTAGACCTTTGAAATCATGTGTCCTTTTATCCAAGCATCCAAGGTGGGTTCCACATTGACTTGTGGCTTGAGTTTAATCAGATTTGAATGAACACTTCTCTTCTTCTTGGGTAATCTAATGTTAATAGCCCTACTCCATTGCCTCCAAAAGCTGAGACCATGTGATGTTTGGTCCTTTTCCTGTGTTTATGTCTTCCAAAAGGTTGTAGGGTCTTTGACCATGTCCTAATGGAAAATTAGCAAGGGTAACCTTCCTTCTGATCCTCTTCTTTTTCTTGCTTATTCCTGGTTCCTCTTGCATATTCACATCTTTGCCTTTGTCATCCTTTCCCCTTTTCCTTCTTACATAATCTTCACAAGTTTTAGTTCTTTCTCCTTATTTTTGATTTGATATGAGTTTCCTCTTTTGCACTGGCATGAGATCAACCTCTTCATATGTTTTCTCATTCATCTTCCAATTCAGCTTCCTCATCCTCTATGATGTTGATGTTTCTGCCAGCTCCCTAAAATTGGTTGAACAAGTGGATTACTGGGGTTGGTCCTCCTACTTCCATAGGCCTTCTTTCTTGCACAGATGGTGGAGGTAGCCCACCCTCTTGTTAAACACCCTTCCTACTTATTTCGATCTTTGTAATATGGTTGGTCTAATTTTTGGTTTGATTTGGGTAGAAGTATTCTCCATGGATCTCCTCTAGGATATGGACAATTTTTCATTCCATGACCTCTTTCATTACAATTGTAGCATACATCCTCTTCTAGAACTTATTTTGAGTCGTTCCTCCTCAAAAGACTCTCAAAAGGGTAAGAAAGGAGAACCTCCTAATATGTCTCCTTCTTGCTAAAACAACCTCCATGATTCTAGCAGCCTTTCTACATGGCATCTGATGTGGATATGCATCTTTCTATGCATAAAATCAAAATTGATGAGAATAACTCTTTTGAAATAAAAATAAATTTCTTTATGCACCTTTCTATGCATAAAATAAAAATTGATGAGAATAACTCTTTTGAAATAAAAATAAATTTCTTTATGCATCTTTCTATGCATAAAATCAAAGTTGATGAGAATAACTCTTTTGAAATAAAAATAAATTTCTTTATGCATAAAATCAAAATTTGATGAAAGTAACGCTAAAAAAAAATTCTTTTATGCATATATTTATGCATAAATTTAATTTTAATGAAAGCAACACTTTTATAATAAAAAAAATTCTTTTATGCATCTATTTATGCATAAAAATCAATTTTGATGAAAGTAACACTTTTATAATCAATATATTCCCAATATGCATCTTTCTATGCATAGAAATTAATTCTAATGAAAATAACACTTTTATTATAAAAATATTTATAATATGCATTTTTCTATGTATAGAATAAAAATAACACTTTTAGAATACACAAGCGGTGGGGATTACTCTTTTTGAATAATAAAAGATAAAACTTATTTTACAAAATTTAAGAAAATTTTGCCATAACCTCCTTTGTATGGCTGACCATTTTTTAATTTTTTTCATTCTCAAGTTACTTAGAAATTATCCCAAATGGTTTAAAGCATTCAAAACTAATCAAATTTCACTTTTTAAAGAGAAACAATATGAAAAGTTTAATTCTAAGAATTTGATTACACATCTAAGATAAAGAAAGGCTGAATTCAAGAATGAAGAGAGGGGGAAAGCCTTTCCAACAAGGCATAGCATCATTTTTCATTTTAAAGAAAATAAAAATTAGAAAACCATTAAATGGAATAAAGAAAAAGTAGGATTTCTAGCTTACATGAATTTTTGTGAGCTTTCCTTTGGCTTGATGGTTTGAGGGATCTACTCTTGTTTGCAACAAGAGTGGCCACCAATTCTTTTGAAGAGGAAATGGTCAAAAACTAATGAATTATCAATAAATTCACTGTTTTTGGCTCTGGGGGGAGTAGAGTAACAGTGCATAAAACACTATTAACCATTTACAAGGGGGGAGGCTTCATTTGTAGGAAAACGTGAGCCTCTAACCAAGCAAACTGATTCTAGAATTTTCCAGATCAGTTTGGTCAATTTTTGACCATTTTTAGGTCAGTTTAGCTTACTTTTTGGATCTAGTTGAAGCAAGAGAGAGGAGAGATAAAAATATCTCATTATTTGTGAGTTTAAAACTCAACCACACATGTGAAATAGGCACCTCCTTCATGAGGGAAATTCTCCCACACTGAGGTGTCAAAAATGCATCATTTCTTCTAAATATCTCTTCTTTTTTAACTAATAACCTTGTCCTTAGTTAACTCTTCATCTTATGTGAGTATTTACTCATTTTTGGGGGATTTCCTTTTATTCTTCAATTTATCTCCTCCCTACATTTGGATTAATCTAATTGGTCCATAGGAACCTTAATTCAAAAATTTCAGAAAATCTGGACCCTTAGGTTAAGGTACTTTTTACCTGATTTCAATTTATTCCAATTGCACATTGGAAAGTTCTTTTTGAATATCTGTTTCAGGGGAAACCATTTTAGACACTAGGAGGATTTTTATATCCAAAAATATCTCAATTTTGAATTACCTCCCTCTAGACATTTTTTCTCTCTAGGCCAAAATAGGGTAAAACAGGATCTTTCTTTTATTTTTAGAGGGGAATAATTATAAGATCAGAAGGGGAGGTTTTTACACCTGCACACCTCAAAAGCCAGAGGGAGGAATCTTACAGAGATAACCTTGGCGTCTTGAAAGATGAACTTTGTCCCTTTATTCAGAATGGGACTCATCAGTGTGTAACTCCTTGTAGTTTCTTTTGATATTGCTAGCTCTGTTTTTTTTGTAGTAATTGAGGATATTGTGTCACTTTCACTCTTTGTTTTAGATTCCTCACCACTATGGGTGCTTGAGCTTGAGTCATCCCGTGTGGACTTAAGTTCATTATGATAAATCCCCTTGGTATTAGAAGGTAGAGTAGGAATCATTCGTAGGGGCACAACCTTAGGGAGCTCCTCCCCATCAAGTGTAACCCATGTAGATCCTTTGATTCTCCAGCATCAATTGTGGCCATCATACGTATCCAATTTAGATCATCCTTAGGCTCAATAGGTTGTTTGTTAGCATCCTTGTGGGCTGAATCCTTCCCTGCATTAGTCTCTTCTCTACAAGTATAGTAGCATTGCAATGGGGTTGAATAAGTATTGGTTTCTGTAAAAAGTCCTTCACTACCCATAAGATGTACGTGGCCAGTCACAAGATCAACGCTGATGTGATGGAATCATCGAATTGGAGGTAGACATGGTTCTTAGACCAGTCATGTACCATCTTTTCCTCTCTCATGAGATGAACGGGTGTCCTAAGATCATTTCATATGATTTAGGTTGTTTAGAAAAGTCCATAATAATGAAGGTATGTTTAACCCGATGTTTGAGAATCTTGATCTTTAAATCTTGTAACATCCCAAGGGTTTGGCGGGGACAGTTCCGTCAACCATCTTGACAATGATGTTTGAGATTCTAGGCATGGCTTGGCCATTTTCTCCCAACATTTCTTGGTGATTATGCTCACTCTCACACCACCATCCAGGACTCCCATTACTATGATGCCCTTGGTGGTGATTGGTAGTAGTGTGTTAAAATCATCGCCTTCAAAGTATTTTCCCAGTTTGTTCAGTGGAATTTCAACCATAGATTTGGTATTTTCTTCTTCCAATGGGACTATTGTTTTGTCAACAAATGGTGGTGATCTGACATTGAGTTCTTCATTAAGGAGAGCTCTCATCACTTCAAAAACAATTCATGATCTCCACTCAATTGAGCGATTATAGTTGTACTGGTTTGTGAGGCCATAAAGTCTAACAATGGAGATATTTAGTGGTGTATTCATGACGACCTTTTCATAAATAGGTGTCGGCGAGACTAGAAAATCCATCTCTGAGATGGGCTTAGGGTTCCCAGCATATGATAGTTGTCTCTTGAACCAATCAAGGATCAAACTATGAGAGGTGGAGGGCTCAGTCTCTTCCATGATGACACTCGGCACATCTAGAGGTTTGCAAATCTCAGTAGTAAACGTTAAGGTATTTGGGTGTACATTATCTGAGACTCTCACTTGCTTGGGTTTTGGTCCAAGCTTCTGTTTTGTTTTTATAACTAAATCACTAAATTCTTGGAGTTTCTCAACCTCCTTCTGAGGGTTAGGATAAGAGCCACATTTTGTCATGTGTGATCTAGTTTCAGGAATTGTAGAATCTCGTGGGGTTTCCTTCCCCGTGTTCTTGGTTTTGGAGGGTATTGTCCTACCCTGTTCAAAATTGACCCTTGTTTCCAAGGACTCTAAGTCCTCATCTAGGTCCCTAATGAAGACTGGCTCTTGAGGTATCCCAAGATTTGTTGTTTTGGTTTTCTTCATTTTTCCTGTTCTTAACCAAATTTTTTCTTGTTTTGCTTCTTCTTATTAGATTTCGTTACCGAGGCCACAGATTGTTGCTCGAGAACATGTTGGTTTTGGGCTTGTAGCCAAGTGATAGCATTCAAAGGTGTGTGATCTAGATTTTTTAGGATTTACCTTTGGGTTTGATTACTTACCCCAATCATGTTTAGGGGTGTGATGATGGGTCCTGTCTGTGGGCTTGTCACCACAATCTTGTTGGGGTAGTCTTTGATCCAATGATCTGTGCCACACCGGTTACAAGTAGCCGGTGGCATGTTTGAGGATACTACTTGGTTGAGTCGAGGAAGAGGGAATTCCTAAACTCGATGAGGACCTTGATAGTGTGGTAACATTGAACATGCATTCTTCTAGCTGTGGCGTTAATTTCGCGGCCCCTTCCCATCATAGGCAAGTTGGTAAATTGGCTTGACTCCCCCTCTCCCATCCACTACATAATAGTCAAGATGAATCTTTGTGGGGTCCTCAAAGAGGTGGGGGGTGGGTTCAACATCTACCTCATATTCTTGGTAATCAATAGGCTCCTTAAAGCTTACTTGATTAAAAGGTGTCACCCTTGGTGGAGGTGGTTGCGGTCCCAAGACTGGTGGAGGTAATGGCACATTGGGTGCATGTCCTTTGATAGGAGTTGTTGCATGGGATGTTCAACCATTGCTTAATTTGTTTTAGGATTGAGGGCTAGAGTTTGTTGCGATGCCAAAAATTGTAGTTGTGGTTTCGTTGTATTGGCAATAGCCTATAGGCGTGTTTGGGCAATCTCGGGCATCGTGACCATAGTGCCCACAAAAGCCAGATTTACCATTGTAGCGAGATCTTAAAATTAGACATTCACTAGTGGTATGTCCCTGATGAAAAATGGAATACCACTGTAGCTCTCTCCTTGGGTACATGTACGCATTGTTCGAATGAGCTCTTAAAATTGGACATTCACTAGTTGCATGTCCCTGATGAAAATGGAATCCCAATGTAGCTCTCTCCTTGGGTACATGTGCGCATTGTCCAAAGCCTTGGTAGCCTTCATGGAGGGCTTTTGAGAAGTCAGTCCAAGTCATTTTTGCTAAAGTATTACCTTTAGACTACAAGTTTTGCAGTGGTGGTGCTATGACTGGCTATTGCTGATGTAACAAACTTAGAATCTGAAGCTTTTACTCCTTTTTTCATTAATTTATCCTCAAGTTGGATGGCATTAATAAACTGTGACGTCCTCCCAGGTGGTGATACCTCTAATGACCAAACCATTATGGATATGTTCATGTTTAATCCCATGGATAAATCGATCAAGCCGTTGATTGTTGGAAAAGCTCTCATGTAGAGCACAACGAGAGTTCAATGCTTAAGACAACTAATAAAAATCTCTCAATGACTCATTAGGCCTAGAGCCATTGTTATAGGGATTGTTGCAACCGTGGTTGCCATAGTTGTAACCAAGGGTATAAAACTAATGGGCAATCTTGCATGGTTGGTCACATGTGGTGTCATTATGAGTGGTGTAGAACCCATTACCATAGAATCTAGAATTATGCTAGCAACATCTTGGGTTGGTACCTCTCTACTATGGTCTCAGAATGCAAAGTCTATGCTTGTAGATTCTTGGAGTCTTGTGTAACCTAGAGGAATGATAACAGTAAGGGATTGGTCCATTGTGTAGCCGGGTGACACTATAAAAGTAGGATCCATTGGGCTTATAGGAGGTGTTACCATTTCGCTCGTCGTTCTTGCTTGGATGTCCCGACTTGCGCCATAGGTCTTTGGCTCCTTTCATGTTTAATGATCCTATATATGCAATCATAGATACCCTGCAATCGTTCCTCCTCTTTTGTGGCCCAAGGTATTGATTGGACAACCCCTTTCCCCATCTAATACCATAAGCTCAGCCTATGGTGAGATCCATCAGAGTCTCTATTGATGCGTCATACTCCCAATCATTTGTGAGAAGACATTGGTCAAAGATTTGCAAGCCTATCTCTTTCCCCAAGGTAGACACAATGTTATTATCTAGATTGAGACTATAGGGGTAGTACTTGTGCAGTCCTATCTTAGGACTCGTTTTGGGCATACTGGGCGGTTTGGGCTACTAATCGTTGTGTTGTGCCACTTGCAAAGTATCTTCTTCATTTGCTTTGGTAGCCTACATTAGTGCCTCTATTGCTTGCACTTCTTCTAATGTCCTACCAGTAGGTATAAACACGTGTGTAGGGGGTGGTTCGATGGTCATAGTTGCAGAGCAAGTGCAACAGGAGCTGTATGGATAGGGATATCAATGTGAATGCTCTGTTCTTGAAACGATGAGAGTACACCATGTCTCTCTCTCTCTCTCTCTCGTTTACCTCAACTACTTTATCATGTGGTCTGCATGTATTAGTAAGCTTTGGTTCAGTGGGGTAGCGGTTCAGATCGAACCTTTGAGGTAGCTAGCTATGTAGTCAAAAAGATTGGCAGCAGTTAGCTTGATTGGTGAGGCTTGGTTAGGATTCTCACTTCTTGGGACTAGGGATCCTTCCATTGACTCAAAATTTGGCGATGTATCATTGGCCCCTAGTGTGCAGGTCCTTGTATAATGCTAAACTAGGTTCTAACCAAAGGTCCTGAGCCTAATATAGGCTGGTACGCACCTAGCTCGATAGATGTACTATCATCTAAATAGGCCCCTAATATACGCCCACATCGTAGGTGCATGTGGATATGGGGCCTTTAAAGGCCCTAAAGATACCTGGGCCAAGCTTGAGAATTTTGAAATTTTTTTCGCTAAAAAAAAAGCTAAATTTTTTTGGATTGTCCAAAGTTTTTCCGAAACACATTTCTAGTTTTTCTTAACTCGTATGGCCCGAAACATAGTGTACTTTGTTCAAGTCAATAGCCAAGTGCTATAGGCACTGGCTCCCATAGCTAAGGAAGCTCCTTAACTATGTAAAAATATAAAAATTTGGGGTGTCACACAGGTTGCGTCAACACGATTGCAGCCGAAACATATATTAGGCAAGTTTGTGCATGCACTTTTCGAAAAATTTCTACTTTCTTTTTTTAAACCCTCGGACCTTTACCTTTTCTCTTTTTTCCTTTTTTCCTTTTTTATTTTTTATTTTTCCTTTTTTACTTTTTACTTTTTTACTTTTTTACTTTTTACGTTTTCAATTACGGTTTATGGTTTTTGGTTACACTAATGCAAAAACACAAAGTGTGCAGAAAACACAAAAATTCTGTGTGTTGCAAATCCTCCCCTAATTTCTGTTTTATCTCGATTTCAACATGTAAGGAGTCGAAATTGGGATAAATACTATGCTAGGAAATTGATTTTATGGTCTGTTTAACCCGATTCTTTCAATTTCATGTTTAATTGACTGTTTTTTTAAAATAAACAAATACAAAAAAGTAAGAAATGCAAAAAAATAAGAAATGCAAAAAACCAAAAATTGAATTAACCTAAATTACATCTCACTAAAAATGCAAAACATGCACAAATTAGAAAACATGTAGAAATTACAAAACATGCAGAAATTGAACATAAATTTCTTAAGATTTCAACAACAATGCAACAAAATGGACAGATTTTTAGAATTTCGTTTCTATCATTCTTGAAAAAACACAAAAAATAAAAATATAACATAAATCATTCATATGCACACACGCTTTCAAAATGCATTATGGCTATGCGATAGGGTAGCGGCACCACGTATGGCAAGCCCTTGTACCATATAAAGAATGTAGGAACAAACTAATGTCGTGGGGCTTTGCACAACCACACTCGAGAGCATAAAATAGCTTAATCAATCATATGCACACACGCTTTCAAAATGCATTATGGCTATGCCATAGGGTAGCGGCACCACGTATGGCAAGCCCTTGTACCATATAAAGAATGTAGGAACAAACTAATGTCGTGGGGCTTTGCACAACCACACTCGGGAGCATAAAACAGCTTAATCAAAAAGCCAATATGCCATGACCTAGCTCACAATTACATGGACAAGGTGTGTCACTCACCTCATAAATACTTGTGCTTAGATTCTTGTAGGAGATGATGTTTCCGCATAGCCACACTCCAAAGCTCCACTTCGTCGCCACCCACCATCACCATTGCACTCCAAAGGAAGCTCGACCCTCCTCTCACCACTCAATCTCTCTCTCTCTCTTATATACACTCACACATACACAATGAGCATATAATAGCTCAAATTTAATTAAGCAAGCAAGACACAAGAGAGCAAGAGAGTAGAGAAGAAGAGAACTTTATTAGTTGCATAAGAGAATGAGTCATGAGAGTTACATTTTAGGTTTTGTAGGTGACCTCTAGGGTTCACACTCTTGGGCGGGCAAAGTTAAAAGTCCGGTCCTCGGGCTCATTTGGTCACCCTTGCTAGTGTAAACACCTATTCTAAAGCTAGCACTCTCCACCTAAAATCTCGTGGTGCACCTTTAATATACAAGCGGCAAACACACAGGAAATATATAGAAAACATGGTTTTAAGTGAATTCCGTACATTCTGATGCCTGTGGCCCAAAGGTGGTGAAAATGATGTGGTGGCCAACATCGACGCCATAGAGGTCTCTCGCAAAGGGTTAACAGTGAGCTAGACTCATATCATGCCTGGAATGCTCATGCCTAATGTGGTGGGCTCGTCTTATGGGCTTGGCTCATGGAGTAGGCTCACCAATTTTATTTTTTATGAAATGGGCATACATTCTAAGTGGTTCATGAGGCCCGGGCCTATGATAGGGTTAGTGAGCCAATTATTATAATTATACTAAATGCTTCAATAACTACAAAGGATAAGAATTTTCCTTGGACTTAATGCTCCAATAGTGACAATAATTTTCCTTAGAATTAATTATTGGTACAGACTGTATGAGAGGAAAATCTTTATAGGATATAAGTAGGCATGTCCTTACAAGTCTTCAAGATAGTTTTAAGTGGATGTTTTACAATATTAGGTTCAACCTCCTCTAAACTCATGTCATATTTCTTTAGACTCATGTCTCACTACTGGCTCACATCTCACATGACTTTGAAAGATCAAAGAAATACAATTCCAAAGAAGAGAATGAAGAGGACGATTTGGAAGAATAGGCTCATTCGGCAAAACAAAGTTCAAGAAGAGACGCAAGTAGCCATGTTCCTTTTTTGTACATGCACACTAACTAACTCCCCACCATTGAATGATTTTAAAAAAGGGGAGTCAAGGGGAGGATGATCTTACATGGACCATTCCCACATCTACATAAAGGGATGCTAATTACTTGTAACAAGAGTGATGGAAGAGTATATACTTTTAATACAAGTCATCACGCTACCTCCTCGAAAAAAAACGAGAGGGCACTCATCACTCTAAAGATTTAAAAAGTAGAAACGAGAAATGCACATCAATTATACCACAATAAATAGATCTAAAACGAGATTAAGCAACACATACAAATGCATACAACCAAGATGGAGAAGCTTTCATGTTGATGAGTACAAAGAGTTATATGGTTGTACATTTCGCAAAGTGTTACCTTTAGATGTGCAAGGCTTATGTCAAAATCACTGTCCTCACACAATTTTCAAATGGTGCTATGTTTTTTTACAACATGGGTTGATGGATTCATAAGGAAAAAAGGGGACCCTCATCTAGTCTTTAGAAAGTTTGCTTGAGGTCTATCATGACATTGCATAGCTCGGGAGCCACATAACCAAGTAGACATGGGCCATGCTATCGATGTGCTATCTCCTCTTGTAGAGAAATGGTATCCCACAAATGGAGTAAAGGAAGATAGTAAAGGATTAGATCTACACATGAGTATCCCCTATAGTCTTAAGATATGGTAAGCTTTTTAATGTACTTGAATCATGTTTTTAACCATATGGGTGGCAATGTGTGCACTTCAATGTCTAGTCTTCATTTTTAGTCCTTGTTTATATTAAAATTTTACAAATATGAAGTTCTCTTCTTCCATCCCAGATGGCTTTAAAAAGTAAGCACATAATTACATCAATCCACAAAGTTTATAAATTTTCATGGCTTTAAATGGGCCCGGGGGAATGATGCTATTTAGCAAACCATAGCTCAAACTAGGATTCCTCAAATTGGAGGTTCTTTAAAGGGGGTTTACACTTGAAAAGGGTGGTAATCACTTATACGAAGGGGAAGGTGGTAGATTCACTTTCTAGAAGTGAGCATGTTCACTATCGGCCATCATAGAAGTGCATAAGGATTGGATTGATGATATCCAAGAGGAATACATGCTTGATGAAGAGGCATCATAAATGGTACAAAAATTACATCATGGTACTTGTGATGATTTACACGTTTTTTGGTTGCATATTGGACTCCTATAGCATAAGGTGAGGGTGTATCTTGAGACTCATTTGACTTTCAAGAAAAATGTTATGGATGAGATGCGTCCCATCCATGAAGGACATTTGGGTTTGTTCAAATTCTAAGGTGCCATAAGGAAGAGATTTCTTTGGAATGGTCAATGGAGAGATGTGAAGGAATATGTCTCCAAATATATGCCATGTTAACTCAACAAGGATCCCACACAAAAGACCGATGGTTAGCCCTTACCTATTTTCTAGATGGTAAGTGGATGCACATTGTAATGGATTTCAATACCAGCTTGCCTCCTACCAAGAGAGGATGGGATAACATCTATGTTATGGTTGATCGGTTGACAAAAGCTGCCCATTTTGTGACAACAAAAGTGAGATACTCGACATCCATGCTTGTACACCAACTCATGGAATATGTCTAGATACATGGTATGCCGTAACAAATAGTGATTGATTGTGATGTTCATGGTGGGCACATTTTGGTGTACATTATTTGAGAGCATGGGCACTAAATTGACTCTAAGTATGGCGTACCACCCAAAAATTGATGGTCAAACCGAAAGGGTCAACAAGTGGCTTGAGACTAATTGTTGAGACTAACTTGAGACATTATTGCTATGAGATGCAACATGCATGGGATGAATGGTTGCACTTGGCAAAATTTGCTTACAATAGTATATATCATGTAAGTATTGGAATGTCGCCTTTTAAGGCTATGTATGTCTACAAGATGCATGTGCCAATTGTAACATTTAAGCATGACCATGTGAATCCCCATGCAAAGGATGAAGTGGCAAGGATGCAAGCTCTCTTGCAAGCATGCAAGGAGAACATCAAGAAGTATCTCGAGAAGATGAAGCCTTATGAAGAGACACACAAAAGACCATTGGAATTCGAAGAGGGGGATTTTTGTGTTCTTGAGGTGGGTGGGGATGGTTTGTAATGATATGGGAAGCCCGAACATATATATTATGTACATATGAAGGATAAATAATGGGCCATGGAGTATGATGTGGAAAGGGCCACGAATATTGACGAAGGCCAAGTGTAATGGAGAAGCTTTCACGTTGATGAGTACAAAGTAAGCGCATAATTACATCGATCCGCATAATTACATCGATCCACAAAGTTTATTTAAAACCTTTTCATGGCTTTAAATGGCCCGGTGAATGATGCTATTTAGCAAACCATAGCTCGAACTAGAAGAAAGAAAACCAACATTATAGAGCTTATATTGATATGATAAAAAAGAAGGCTACTATGGCACATTTGTTTACTTTGGAAAAATAAGAATTCACATCACAAAAAGAGAGAGAGTAGAAATTAGATGGACCATGTTGGTTCAAGACTTACATCGGGCACTCAAATTGGGGAGGTTCTTCAAAGGGGGTTTACACTTGAAAAGGGTGGTGAAGAAGGCTTGATCCAAATTATTATTCCAAAATGATTTTGTAGGCCACCCTTCAAATTTATTAAAATTTGAGCGTATACACTCTTCGAAGGGGATCTCTAGTGTGTAGGGTAACCTCTAGAATGTCAAAGGAGGGCGTTGAAGGTGCGTTGCACGTAGGTTAGAGAGAGGCTTGCCTCAACGGGGCACGTTGTGGCGTGGGCGCAGTGTTTATAAACGGCGCTCGCACAGTGCGCTGCAACCCACCACAGCCAATAATATGGCTCCCAACGTCCTAGGCTTGCTCTTCCTCTCCACTGTCTTCCTCCTCTCACTTGCCCATCTGGCCCTCGCCCACCACGATTGGTCCCCAAACGAAGATGGTTGGTATTACAAGAAACCCAAGGTCCCTCTCACTTGGCAAGGCAAGAAGCTCCCCCCATGGAAGAATCATGATGGTAAGTATGGCAAACCACCACCACCGTGCAAGGATAACGAACATGCTCAAGATGATGCAAAAAAGCCTCCATATGGTCGTAAGTCCCCTCCACATTACAACTCTTCTTCTTCTCATAACAAACCCAGTAGTCCTAAGCACCCCTCTTACTATAAGAAACCAAAAGCTCCTAAGCCATCCCCTCCACCTTATCGCAAGCCTAAGCCTTTACCACCTTACACCAAGTATCCCCCTTACACCCAAGAGAAGAAGCCTCCTCCCCCTCCATACAAGCCCCCTCAGAAGTCCCCCCCTCCATACAAGCCCCCTCAGAAGTCCCCTCCTTACAAGCCAACCCCCCCCACTTACACTCCTCCCAAAGCAAACCCTTGGGCCACGCAGTGGTTAGCCCCACACAATGCCGCAAGGGCGGAATTGGGCCTGCCGCCCATGGTGTGGAACGAGACAGTGGCCAAGTACGCTGAGTGGTGGGCTAATCAGAGAAAGCTCTATGGGAATTGCCAGATGCAACACTCAGACGGGCCTTATGGGGAGAACCTCTTCTGGGGGATAGGCTATGCCTTTGAGCCCAGCGATTGTGTGCAAGCTTGGGTAAGTGAGAAGGACTACTACCACTACAACGACAACTCGTGTGACCCCGGACAACAGTGTGGTCACTACACCCAAGTCGTGTGGAAGAACAGCCTTCACTTAGGTTGCGCCCGGGTCGAGTGTGAAGCCGGCGACATCCTCATGACCTGCAACTATGACCCTCCCGGCAATTGGATCGGCTCCAAGCCTTACTAGCAATATCTAGCCAGCCCCTTTTCCTTTGACTTTGCTGTACTTAATGCTCATAAAGACTCATCAGCCGTGCACAACAAGTTCTTGGCTCTACCAATCAGCTCCTATGTGGGCTTGTCGTCCTCGTCAAGACTCCTACTTACTTCAGCTACTTACTGCAGCTGTAATGTGATGCTGTTCGAAGGATGGCGCTTTGCAATGATAACTTGTTTTAGAAAGTTTTACAAAAAGTGAATTAACTTTTATCATAGCTTTGGCTTTTGATGGATCTATTTTGAAGGTGAGATATAGGTAAATTTAAAATTTTAAATAGAACAATGATCGTTCACTTGACAAATGATAGTCCATGGAGAAGCAAAATCAATGTGTGTGTGTGTGTGTGTGTGTGTGTGTGTGAGAGAGAGAGAGAGAGAGAGAGAGAGAGAGAGAGAGAGAGAGAGAGAGATACCCAACTACAAAATGACTCCTCAATTGTTAAGAACAACCTTGAAGTTCCCTCTTTGTCATCCTTTGAATAAACATCGAAATCCATATTTTAGTTGGTCATTCAATTCAAAGTCCATTAATCTAGTTTGTCATGTGTTCCTCAACTAAGGCTACATATAGTCAAGTTGAGGGGGATGCTCATATGATGTTACCTACATATCTTAGTGTTCAAGAGATAAGAGCTTACCTTAGCCTATGCTGAAACAAGTGTCGTTTGGTACTTTCTCGTAGAGCCACAAAATATCAACTTCCTATGTGGGTGTGCTAGCCCACTATTCCCATCCACTACTTAGTGTCACACTGATGCAGAGACTCCATGGCTATGGGAATAAAGGTACAGATTTCTTTGCCTAGATGGAGGTGAGAAGAGGAAAGGCTTTTGGGTGGTTCTCTCTCACAAGAGAAGGATAGAGTATAGCCTTTGTAGTGGTACTCTCCCACACAAGGAGGGTAGAGGAGAAGCTCATGAGAGAGGGAGAGATCTACACTTAATGCTATTCATGCAAGCAACCATCAAACTATGCAAGAATCAAACTACACAAGAGACTATCAAATTATTCAAGTGTAAAGAAGAGGGAGAGCACAAATATTCTATTACAAAGGATTGAACATGTCCAAAATGACTTATATACAAATGACTAGCTTTCACACTAGGTCGGAGCCCTATGTTGCGAACAATAACATCTAAACATTTTTAACATACAACTATTTGAATTATTTAAGAAAAAATGCAGCAACTACTCGACAACCCGAACCAAACTTAGGCCCATCACGCTACCTAACAACAAACCAAATACAACTGGCAAACTTAACTAGAAATCCACCAATAACATATATCAACGGATTTTCGAACTACACTGAGCTATGCCCATACATGAACAATTGCAATAAACAACTAAGTGATGACAAGCAAGAAAACTTGAAGGTAGCAACAACAGGTGAGTTAATATGTACATAAACACAAACATTTTCCTCCCCTTACCTAATAACTCTCTAACTAACCAAAACAATTGTAATATTACCAACGTTCTGCATGACTACATAAGGAGATACTTGCAGAGATTGACATTGAAATAGATGAGACAACTGAGCGATTGCTAGAAGAAGAAGCCCAAAAACTTCTGGATGATAAAAGCAAAGGGATAACCATGCACACAATGGAAATGCTCCGTTATGGATACAACGTCAATAACAACCAACTCTTGGATGTTAACAAACAAATCGCAAGCCAGATATTGTCCCAGATGATGAAAGAATACGACTACACGACCAACAATACCCGACTGTCAATAAATGATGAGAAAATAACTCGGCACTTCAACAGAAAACTCTTCAACCAACGGTTCGGGCAAAACATGGATCCATACAGGAAGATTTAGAATACAACAGGTAACTAAACACCAATGTCATAAAATGCAATAATAAAAAATACATTTAAAAATATACTAATAAAAAAAACAATTCCAGTGCAGGTAATCTAGATTGACCAGACAGAGATATGGGACGAGGAACCAACAAAAAGACAATGACAGACAAAGAGGATGAATACGTAGTCTATTCTATCACGTGCTCTAGGAACGAGAGAAAATACATATTGGAGTTACAAAAGACTACAAAAAAGAAGGAAAGCAGTGCATGCTAGAAAACCACCAAGTAAAATGAAAAAAGAAGTTGAAGCCTATAAATCCTTCCATGAGAACTTCACATTCTTCATTTTGTATTCAACTAAAAGCATAGTTATAGCTAGAACGTTAGAGCAACAACAGATAGCATTAGAAGAAACAACAACTAACAAATGGTATAACAACTTAAAAGAACATTTGACAGATTGCAACAAATACTATTATTTGAAGCATCATAGAAAAATATAGAATTTAAATTTCTATATATACTCAGATCTTTCGTGAACACTTAATGCGTAAAGCTTGTCTTTGCAACATGATTAATCAACAACAAATGGAAACTCTGTTTACATCTTCTGCTTTACATGATATCTTGACATCTCAAAATTCGAGAAAAAATTTATTGATTTTGAACAATGCTTTATCTTTGAATGTTGTTTGTTAGTATGAATTCAACTTCATGTTTGTTTGAGCACACTTGTGCACTTGTTCATGTGGATAAGGCTACCCGAGCATTCTAGTTTTTCTTTTCCATGGACTATCATTTGTCAAAGTGAAGGATCATTGTTCAATTTAGAATTTTAAATTTTCCTATATCTCGCCTTCAAAATCAATCCACCAAAAAAAGCCAAAGCTATGATAAAAATTCACTTTTTGTAAAACTTTCTAAAACAAGTTATCGTTTCAAAGAGCCATTCTTCGAATAGCGTCACGCTACAGCTGCAGTAAGTAGCTGAAGTAAGCAGGAGTGTTGAGGACACGACAAGCCCACATAGGAGCTGATTGGCAGCCAAGAGCTTGTTGTGTCGCTGATGCGCCTTTATTAGCGTTAAGTACAACAAAGTCAAAGGGAAAGGGGGGGGTTAGATATTGCTAGTAAGGCTTGGAGCCGATCAAGTTGCGGGAGGGTCGTAGTTGTAGGTCATGAGGATGTTGCTGGCTTCACACTCATCCTGGGCGCACAAGCTGGAGACTATTCTTCCACACGACTTGGGTGTAGTGGCCACACTGTTGTCCGAGATCACACGAGTTGTCGCTATAGTGGTAGTAGTCCTTCTCGCTTACCCAAGCCTCCACATAATCGCTGGGCTCACAAGCATAGCCTATCCCCCCCAGAAGAGGTTCTCCCCACCATAAGGCCCATCTGAGTGTTGCATTTGGCAATTCCCATAGAGCTTTCTCTGATTAGCCCACCACTCAGCATACTTGGCCACCGTCTCGTTCCACACCATGGGCTGCAGGTCCAATTCCGCCCTTGTGGCATTGTGTGGGTCTAACCACTGCTTGGCCCAAGGGTTTGCTTTGGGAGAAGTGTAGGTGGGGGGGTTTGGCTTGTAAGGAGGGGGGGGACTTCTGTGGGGGCTTGGGCCTAGTGTAAGGGGGGGATTGTTGAGGAGGCTTGTATGGAGGGGGGACTTCGTATAAGGAGGAGGCGTCTTCTCTTTTGTGTAAGGGGGATACTTGGTGTAAGGTGGTGAAGGCTTAGGCTTGCGATAAGGTGGAGGTGGGGATGGTTTAGGAGCTTTTGGTTTCTTATATAGTAAGAGGACTAGGAGGGTTGTTATAAGGAGAAGGCTTTTTTGCAACATCTTGAGCATGTTCTTTATCCTTGCATGGTGGTGGTGGTTTGCAATACTTACCATCATGATTCTTCCATGGGGGGAGCTTCTTGCCTTGCCAAGTGAGAGGGACCTTGGGTTTCTTGTAATACCAATCATCTTCGTTTGGGGACCAAATGGGCGAGTGAGAGGAAGAGCAGGCCTACGATGGTGGGAGCCATGTTGGCTGTGGGTTGTAAGTGCTCAGCAGCGCACTGTGCGAGATTGCAAAATGTTGGCCTAGGAGCACCGTTTACAAACACTTCATAAGCGACACCACAACGTGCCCCGTTGAGGCAAGCCTCTCTCTAGCCTACTACCTCCAACGCCCTCCTTTGACATTCTCCTCGTCTCAACGCGGACAAAGAGGTCACCGTATACTAGAGAACGATCCCCTATGAAGAGTATACGCTCCTTGGCAAATTCACACTTCATGAGGCCCCAAATTTGAAGGGTGCCCTACAAAATCATTTTGGAAGAATAATTTGGATCAATCCTTCTTGCCATGTAGGTGAATAATTGCATTCAACACCCTTTTCAAGTGTAAACCCCCTTTGAAGAACCTCCCCAATTTGAAGGCCGATTTAGTCTTGAACAACATGGTCCATCTAATTCAATATAAGCTTTATAACATTGGTTTTCTTTTCTCCTACTTGGCTTGCTTAATATCACTCACCGAGCCATTTAAAGCCATGAAAAGGTTTTTAATAAACTTTGCAAATCGATGTAATTATGCAGTTACTTTTTTAAGCTACATGTGGGTCCGAGGAGGATACCATTGTGTAGAAAAACATAGCACCATTTGAACATTGTGTCAGGAGATTGATGTTGACATGAGCCTCACGCATCTAAAGGCACCACTTTGCGTGATGTACAACCATATAACTCTGTAACTCATCAACATAAAAGCTTCTCCATCTTGTTTGCATGGATTCATATGTGTTGCTTAATCTCGTTTGGTGGTATACTTTGATGTGGATTTCTCATTTCTAAATTTTATAGCTCTAGAGTGATAATTGCCCTCTCTTTTCTTTGCGAGGAGGTAGCATGATGACTTGTATTAAAATTTCATCCTCTTCCATCACTCTTGTTACAAGTATTTGGCATCCCTTTATGTAGATGTGGGAATGGTCCATGTAAGATCAACCTCCCTTGACCCCCCCTTCTTTTTATCATTCAATGGTGGGGAGTTAGTTAGTGTGCATGTACAAAAGGGATATGGCTACTTGCCTCTCTTCTTGAACTTTGTTGAGCCAAATGAACCTATTCTCCCAAATGTTCCTCTTCATTCTCTCCTTTGGAATAGATTGTCTTTAGGATTTCAAAGTCCAATTTCCTACAAAGTCTCCACCCCATACACTAGCTAAAAGGGGCTATGCCATGTGGCCATTTTATGTGATGTCACAAAAGCCCATAAAGCCTTTTGGCAGCTCCTTATTTGAGATATGCGGCTAATATTCCACCATAGAATTCTCACTGTATATGAGAAGGTTTAGATTACAAGAGTTTAAGATGACCACCTTATATTAGGAAGACCTTATCCAAAGATTGGTTAAGCTAGAAATAATCCCTAATAAGGGAAGACTTTGAGAAGACCTCGCACACCAGGATATATTACAGCTAGAGGAATTGGTCTCATTGAGAGTCTCATGAGCTTGCGATGGTTTACTCTACTTTAGGATAAGCATGGATATAAGTTAATGCTTGTTTGCTAAGGGTTATGCACATGGGATTGATTATAATGAGTCATGTAGTCCATTGGCTAAGATGGTTTCGTAAGATTAGTGATTTCATTAGCTACATCTAAAGGTTGGTAATTACATCAATGTATGTCAAGAATGCCTTGTTGAATGGAGAGTTGTAAGAAGAGGTGTCTATGAAACAAGCACAGGGTTATGTATACCTAGATTTTCTCACACATGTATGTAGATTCAAGAAGACATTATATGGGCTAAAACAAGCACCATGTGCATGGAGTGACAAGATTAGCAAGCCTCTCATTAGCATTTGGTTCATTTGAGAAATTTTGATCCTTCACTGTATGTGAAGAAGACAGGGAATTGTATGGTGGTGACTAACATCATTTATGTGGATGACTTGATAGTCATAAGTGATTTGGGAATGATATTGCCAATGTTAAGGCATCATTGAGTAGCCAGTTTGACATGAAATATTTGGAACAGTTGAGATTCTTTCTTACATCACATGCTATATGGTTGGTGTAAAGGTAATATGCCTTGGATATGTTGGCAAAGTATGGCCCATGACTGCAAGCCTATGGCGATACCATTGGAGCAAAACATTTTAAAGCTATGGATTGATCTTGGTGATGAGTTGGATGATATTACTATGTACAAGAAGATGATTGGTAGATTGATTTCCTTGACTATCACTAGACAAATTTATGTTATGTAGTGGAACTAGTTAGTCCGTTTATGCAGAGTCCTAGGAAGCCATATTTAGATACTGTCAGGTGGATCATGAGATATGTGAAGACTACTGTCCATTATGGTTTATTTTATGAGCATGGAAAGGATGTGATGGTGTATGGCTACACAAATGGAGACAACATAGCATACCTCCTACGTAGGAACAAATAAATTGGGATGGAAGAGATGCAAAGGCATATGTGTTGCTTGCTTTGTCAGTCAAGAGGAGTATCATTCCTCACATTCGAACATGTAGACCTACTAAACATGCTTGAGATGCACTTGTGTCATTGTACCAAGTATGTAATGAAGCATGTGTTGCTTATCCATGCAAGCCATTAGAATCAAAGCATATGGATGAGGGGGACTCCATGGAAAATTTCCTTATAAAAATCAAGGATTTTAAGGAGTAGTTGGCCAGTGTTGATAACGTATATCATGATAGTTCATTGGTGCCTACTGTCCTGAATACATTGCTAGACTCGTATCAAGGTTTTTCTTTTACTATCAGACTCATGATGAAAGTCAATCCAAATGCCTTGAAGTTTTAGGAGTTAATTTTTGTGCTCTTGTAATAATAAGAAGAGAAATCCAAGCAAAACAAATCTATCATGCATATAGGAGATTAGGCTTTTACTACCAGCTAACAAAAAGGCAAAGGTAAATCCTTTCCTCAGGGTAGTTACAAGTCAAAATAAATCTCTCATGCATATAGGATATTAGGCTTTTGTTTCCAACTAACAAAAAGGAAAAGGTAAATCCTTTCCTCAAGGTAGTTACAAGTCAAAATTAAAGTCATCGGGAAAGCATGTAGATAAGGAAAGTGGCAAGCCGAATAAAAAGGAAAAATGCAACTATTTATAGGAAACCTGGTCACTACATTAATGAGTGCAAAAAACAATTGGAGAAGGAGAAAAAGAAAGACTCAAGTATGGTTGTAGCTAATGTGTCAGCATCTAATACAAAAAACAAAGAATCTAGAAACTATGCACATGATGATTGGGCTTTCATTGTGCAATGTAGATATGACCCTTCGCATAAGGATGTATGCATGGCTGTACAGATGTACATGTCTGGTATTTTGACAGTGATGCTAGTAAGCACATCCCTTCTCATTGCAGTTTGTTCTCATCATGACTTAAATCTACTCCACAGGGAAACACTATAACATGTGCAAACAACTCCTCATACCACATAAAAGGAGTTGGTAAAATTATTCTCACTGTTGTAAATGGTGGAGCAATAATGCTTTTAGATGTTTTCTATGTACTAGGGATCAAGAAGAACTTATTATCTGTCTCTGCCATTATTAAGGCTGGCTTAGTGGTTTAGTTTGTGGATGACATATGTATTATTCATGATCGCAATGACGGCAAGACAATTGTTTCTTCTAGTACTTTGTCTCATAGCATTTATAGGTTAGATATATATGAAGACAAAGGCATGATTTATGTACAACTTTTATCACAAAGGCAATGGGTGATGGTAAGCTTTGACATGCACACTTTGGTTATGTCTAGAATAATCATCAATGAATGTGACAAAATAGAGGTAGCCCCTATATGGTGTCCTCATGGGACCACATACATCATTGTATATAACTTGTGATTTCTAAGTGAACCATATTTGGGAAATGATGCTTGCTGTATTTTTCCAAGAATTCAACCCTCACAAACATGTTTGATAGGGCTTCAAGATGTGGCAAAGCTTAAGCACCATGTTATGCTTATGCAAACACCAAACTGCCAAAGTTCAAGTATCTGGTATACCCATTTAAACAGAAATCAGAGGTTTTTATGTACTTTAAGCACTTTGTTTCTATGATTAAAAATGTTTCTACATATAAGATTGGTACCCTGCGTGCTGATTGAGTGAGGGAGTATATGTCTATGGAGTTTCATGCATATGTGGTTGATCATGGGATAAAACACCAATATATTGTTTACACCCCAATAAAACGGTGTAGCTGAACGCAAAAATAGGCCTCTCATGGAAATGGCACATTGTATGGCAAAAGTTAGGAGTTACCTCATGTTTTTTGGCTAGAAGCAGTCATGTGTGTAACATATGTTTTGAACAGGTGTCCTACAAATACTTTACATTTATGCCTTTTGAAGCTTGGAATGGGAGAAATCCCTCCATCACTCACTTATGGATTTTTGGTTGTCTTACATATGTACTTGTGCCTGAGAAAATTCACCAGCAAGCTTGATGATAAGGTTATTAAGTGTATTTTTGTGGGATACAGCTTGAAAGTAAAGGTTACTGTCTCTATCATCCTGCTACCAAGAGGATTCTTGTGGAGTAGAGATGTATTCGTGGAAGATGCAATTCAACCCTTGCTTTGATGTAAAAAACATCAAAATGTATATTCGTAGGACATATTTGACACTCTCCTTCCATTGTTCAATGTAGGACACATTGATGTAGAGCATTTGGGTACTCAAAGGAATGTTGAAAATCAGCCCCCACATATGTTACAACTCAACATATTTTTCAGCCCACAAATGGTAGTCTACAATACTCCACAATATATTAAAAGTATAATTAAACCCTAACAAAAGCTTATTTAATGTTTAAATGTTAAAAATTAACTAAAAACTAGATTTTTTACTTACAACACACACAACTTGACTTTGGGAGAGAAGGAAGAAGTCCTCTATCTCCAGAAGCAAGTAGGAGTGGAGGGGATTAGTAAGAGGCAACATGCAACAAAAGGGAAAATTGGTAATGTTGAAAAGTAATCACCAAGGAGTAGGAACGTAGGTATTATTTTCATTCACCAAGGAGTAGGAAATTAGGCACATTTTTAAGCCACCATGAGGACATAAGGAGAAGCATCTAGACAAGTTAAATCCAAAGGGAAAAGGATGGTGAGCCACACCTCCCATGGAATGAGGAGGGCAAGAGGTGAGGTAAGAAGCATCCTTCCAATTTTAGAAAGAGGCATGGGAGACACATGGTTGAGAATGGGTAAGTACTAAGGTTACAATCTCTGCACACCTAGCTGCCCGAATAGTCACTTATATTGGTCTTGAAATTTCACCCTTCACAAAAATTATGAGACCCCTACCACTCTAATAATGGTAGTGGAATCACACAAGGGTAGATCAACTCACTCAAGGCCTCATGTTATAATGTTCTAATGCTTGGCTATTCCATCAAATCCTCTCAATCTAATTATAATAATCCTCATGTAGGAAATGTAAATGATTCATCTAGGTGTATTCCCTTCATAATTCTCATGTAAGAAAGGTTAATGATTCTTCCATGTGTATTCCCTTTATAATTCTCATAGGCAAGTCACATCGGGTGATTCCTTCAAGCTCAATAAGATGTCATGACTCCTCGATTATGAAGGCAATGTGTCTATCCTCATTCATGATTTTTCAACTAAACTATTCCACCCAATTTTGTCTTGTACTAAAAGATATATATTTTTTAATTTAGAAAATACCCACTTCTTGGGCCACCTAACCACCCACTTTCTAGTGTTTAATACTTTTTCTACTTTGAGAGATCTATAAGTTTAGCCTCAATCCCATGGTTCTAGCATGCCGCCCTTCATGGGTATGGAGCCGATGTGAGCTCACACACCCATGATTGAACTCACAGGCCCATAATTGAGTTCACACATGTTGGAATAATCAAACAAATATTAATTCCTTGAGCCTTAGGGGTTAAAGGGCCAAATATGCATAGTTGGTCAAAGGTCAAAATCAAATGTAAAAGGCACAGCTATTACTAGGAATCTGTGCAAAATGCAAGTGGTCTTGGCATCTCCTAAAATCACTCATGGAGAGATTCATGAAGCACATAAGGGCAACCACTCAGCTAGAATCGTGGAGAGATTCTGGGGAGAGCCTACCAAGGAGATAATTGTGGAGGAGAATATGGAATCATATGATCTCATAGATGATGTATCCAACTTGTATCTCTTGCCTATGAAACGGCACATCTAATGTAACTCACTTTATGTGTGTGTGTGTGTGTGTGTGTGTGTGTTTATCATTCTCTTGTTATCATTAAGCTCTTAATTTTATGTTAATAATATTAATTAATTATGCTTAATCTCTCACCATGAAGTGCCTAATCTTTGATCCTCCATAGATTCATGTTAATTAGTGTTTAATTCTTCTTCTCCTCACTGTAGTAGAATCAACGAGAGGAGAGAAAAAAAGTAACACCTTCACCAACTTGGCTTCAATAGTAGAAGCAAGCTGCAAACGGCACAAAAAGAGACGAGAAACTGCTCATAAGCGAGCTGCACAAAGAAACGCTGGGAGGAGAAGAGCAATTCCTTGTTAGGCAGCTTGACTTGCATAAAAGCATCGTGCAGAGCTGCCAACAGCCAAGTATTTTATCTACATCTTCTTCGACTTAGCTTTTTCAGTAGCAGCATGGTTAAGTAAAAAAGCTCGGGTGCGCAGCCATCACACCCCTTAAGAGTTGTGCAGATCATAACATGTATTCTCCAAGCGACAGCACCATCACCGAGCAGCACGGTTTATCTTAAATTTTGGGATTCCACGTATTTATGTTAAATTTCGAGGTACCACAATACGTGCCACCCGCAGCCCTAGCACGGACGGTCACCTAGTCGGTGACTGCCTCGGTCTAGATTGTGGTGTAAAAGAGGTATAGACACATGTCCGTGCATTTGTTGGGATTTGATTTGAACCCAGGTCCCTGCCGCGCCAAGGGAGGCAAAACATCTATCCACTACACTGCAAGCACACTAATGATATGCACACATGCTATACATGGGACTGTCACACCGGACATTGACCGGGTGATCAGGCCCATGGTACGTGGCACCCCGAAATTTAGATACGTGGCACCCCGAGATTTAACATAAGCCCAACAGCACGAAGAAGAAGATTTTGAATGGTGTGCTGAAGAAAATTATGCGTGACCTAAAAACTAAAATTAAGTCAAAAAGCTCAAGTGCGTAGCCAACACACCCTTAAGAGCTGTGTAGATCACAATAATGCATTCTCCAACGAGCGACAACACCATCATCCAGTAGCAAGAAGAAGAAGATCCCAAATGGTGTGCTGATGAAAAATATGCCACCTAAAAAATAAAATAAAATAAAATTCTAAGGTTTATAATTCTAGTGATTAAGGGGCATCCACACCACCTTATGATAGAGGGTGTTCACATGCTTTGGTTTACATGGATCCTTCCTTCTGGTTTCCATTAAGCATCTCATGTTATAATAATTATAGCATGCTTGCATCATCCTGCACTACAACATCATATTTTAAACCCTATAGCATGCATACATCACCGGAAGTAGCTTCCATGGCAATGATTTTTCATCAATAAAAACACTTTTGTAAAAGGAAGAAGATGAAGGTAAAAAGCACTGCATTAGATATTTTGCTCACATTGTCAGCAACAAGCTCTACATTAGCAAAATCTCCATCGAACACAAACTCTCCAAAACAAAGAAGATGAAGGTGTCCTCATCTGAGGCCAAGTTTTTTGAAGAAGTCTAGACTTGCTAGATCAACAAAGGCACAACCCTACCTGTTGGCCACCCCAATATTCTAAGCATAACTACTGCATTATAAATATAACTAGATACCTATAGGGGAACCAACATGGTCATTGTAACTAGCATTGTAACCCCAAGAGGTCATCATAACTAGCTTCATAAACCTAAGTGGGTGTACTACCATTGCCACTATAACTGGGTAGACCAAAAGAGCACCAGCATCATATTAAGCATAAGTAGGAATCCCTAATAGGACCAGCATTGCCATGGATATTTGCTTGAGGGGGGTGCTGGAATAATCAAACAAATATTAATGCCTAGATCCTTAGGGGTTAAAGGGACAAATATGCCTAGTTGGTCAAAGGTCAAAATCAAATGTTGAAGCGAGAGCTATTACTAGGAATCTATGCAACAACATGCCTATAAGTAAAATTGCCACTTTACTCTGACACACCACTTACAAAAAACAAGAAGTTCACATACACACACTCCTTTATAAAAATAGTCCTTTTCAAACAAAAGAAAGCATACATAAAACATATCTATTTAAAACCATGCATATGCACCATATAATAATATCAATGTCATCTAAATCAACATAAATCTCTTCACAACATGACCATGAGCCTTAGACCAGGACAAAATGCACCAATGAGCTCGAACACTCCTAGACCACCATGATCAAAGGAGCCCTACAATGTCTTGCATCTGCCTCAACACAAATGTCAATAAACCTTATGAGTTTCTTCTATCAATTGTCACCTACCCTAGATGCATGAACACTCTAGGTACTGACATTAAGATTAGCCCTATGATGTTAGGTACTAGCACACATCCTCAGTCAAGGAACTACCTTGCACATTTCACTCTAGAGCTGCTTCTTGTCCTCACACCACAATCGCACTAGGGGCACGCCCATGTTTGGGTTAAGGTCTCGAATGATCACCTTCATGTAATGCACCTCTCGGATGCGACCCACACGACAATCCATAAAAGTGTGTGGTATCTTCATAGGCTACACACAAACACATGCACTACATGAACATAATATTTTAAACAAATAAGCAGTATTACAAACAAAGACACCATCACATGCTTATCTCAAAAGCAGAGTAAACCATCGCAAGCTCATGAGACATCACAAGTCTCTAGTTGAAACTCCAAACGAGACGGATTTCTCTAGTTGTAGCATATCCTCATGAGGTCTTCTCAAAGTATTCCCTTCTCAGGGATTATTTCTAGAGTCTTAACCAATATTTAAATAAGGTCCTCCTAGTATAAAGGTGGTCATCTTAAACTCTTGGAATCTAAACCTTCTCATACATCAAGAATTCTTTAGTCTTGAAGATTTTAAGGACTACCTCTCTTCAAGAGCTCTTTATCTAATCTCAGCCACAACAATCTTTACTTGTATAAGTCCTATTCTTAAACAAAATACTTTGATTACAAATCATCTTACACTTGCCTTAGGGATACACCCTTTTCCTCGATTAGTGTATTCTTAATTTAAGAGTTTAAGAGGATATCTAGGGATTTCTCTCTCTAGAAATCTTCCTTTTTTGGTCTTAATCATACAACCTTTTCCTCAATTAGTGTATTCTTAATTTAAGAGTTTAAGGGGATATCTAGGGATTTCTCTCTTTAGAAATCTTCCTTTCTTGGTCTTAATCATAGACATTTTAGAGATCAACCATACTTCTTTAAGTTAATTCTTGGTCTTGGCTTAAAACTTTATCTTAATTCTACTTGCTCAAGGGGGTCTTTTATTTTTCTCTTCCTAGGTACTTTTCTTCTCTCTCTAGAGTTCTACTTGAAGGATTATTCTCTCTCTAGAATTAGTTATTTTTTTAAAAAAATTCTTATTTGAAGATTTTAATCTCTCACTAGCTAATAATCTTCTACCCCAAATTTCCTTTGTAAGGGGTTCATTTGTACACATTTATGTGTATATATGTATATTTGTGTGCACCTCTAGGGCATACACACCACGGCACACACACCATGTACAAACTTAATGAATTAATTCTTAAAGAGCAAGAGTTTTATTTCCATTCTTCCTAGGTTAATCCTCATATTTCTAGATTAAAAATTCCTCTATTTAAGGTCCAGCTTATAAAACTCTAGGGCATAATTCTTGTATTTAATTAATCTCTTACCCTTGACTAGATTTCAAACCTAAGGTCTAGCTTAAAAAAACTCTAGGGAATAACTTCTAATCTCATGTGCACCTACATGCACATTCACTTGCATTATTAACATATACATACAGCCTTAGTCTAGTCCCAAAAATTCATCTCCTTATTCTTCAGATTTATTAATCCATTTATGTTCTAAGCCTTTAAAAGGTTACCATAAATAAACCAAGGGGTACAATTGATAAAGTTCCTCTTCTAAGGTTAAATAGCCTTAGTATATGCACTTGACTTGATAATATTCTATTCATAAAATAAATTTTTTTTCTTTATGAATTCTCAGAGAATTTTCCAGAGACTAGATTAATCTAAATAAATGAATCTAGACATTTCTCGTCATTCAATATTCCAGCTGAGGATAATTTACGGTCAAAGAGAGACACAAAATCAACTGATTTACCATTTCCTTTTCTCTATTAATATAGAGAGAATTTAAATACAAGGAAACAATTCAAATTTCAACCAATTCAATTCAAAAAGGAGAAAAGTACCAATTTTACTTTAAAATTTTAAAATTTGACTTAAGAGATGATAACCAACCTTGATATTGTTTTGATTAGTGGTTGTATGTTTACCTCTCCACTAGCTTAAAATGGGCCACGAGTTTTTCTCCTTGATTCTAGTGCCCAAAGTAGCCCGATTTCACAATAACTACTCATAAATGCCAAGTTCTCAAGTACTAATCATTGTATCCCAATACTCACACTAGCTTAAATATGATGAAAATAATGAAATAAGGCTCTCAAAAGTAGCTTAAACATTAGCTTTAAATCCCATGAGTTTTTCTCCTTGATTCTAGTGCTGCCCAAAGTAGCTCAAGTTTGTAATAACTACTCACATTATCCTTGACCATTTTAATATTTTAAACCAAACCTTATCACAAATTAATGTCTAGGTTATTGATACATGAGTCCACATGGCTAGGTTTTACATGGGTCTATTAATTGGGTACATGAATCCATATGGCTAGGTTTTTGTTTTTGGGACCAATAATATTTATTTATATTAACTGTTCCAAATCTAACATACACCAAACCCAGAAACTCTACTATCTACTCTTTTTTAACCTCATTCACATGGGGCTATTAATTTTTTTATTATTTCTAGATTCTCAATTTTTCACAGTCCTTATTAACTTTTACCATGACTGTTCCTATGGTCAAGGTAAGGGCATTCATCCACACATGAGTACAAATGCACATGTGCACATCTTGCACACATTAATTTGCAATGATTAATCTCTAAAATTCCTAATAACTTTTGGTCACATTAGACCTAATTTATTTCATTCTTAAGCATTCCACACACTCACACTGAAAGATCCATGTCCCCTCCGCGCAACAAATTCTGGGGTGCTAGCAGTGGAAGTAGCACTTTTTGCACGGGGCAGGGTCCCTCACTGGGGCCTCGCCCCCCATAGATATCCGGACAAGAGACTAATCCCTCGGTTCTTCCAAAACCGAACCCAGAAAAACTTCACTCTCCTGGAAAGCATGGGCGATTCCTCCAGGATATTTTTACTCTAACGTAGTCAAGGTCATCACTAACCAGACTAATCCGACCGAACATGTAAAGACACTCGATCAGATCAAGGAAGAAACTTGCACTTGGATCATAGAGACCAATGCTTTTTTCCTCATTGAGAGGCACAGCCATTGATTCTTTTTCATAGAACAATTTTTATCCGGGATTTACTTCATCTATCGTACCATAACAGAATTGAGTCTCATTTTAGGGATCCATCAGTCCAACCTAACCCCATCATGGGTTAGCCAACCGCCCAACCACTGTAGTGATGGGATCCAATTAGGAATTTGGTTAGGTTTTGTCTCGGGTATCAGGGAAAAGAGTTCCTAGGCCCCCTAGCTAGATATTTATGCAAACTTAAAACTAGTCACACCACTTACACACCCAATATGAAATTTCCTTTTTCATAGATTCAGCTGATGTCTTTAAAACAATCATTTAATGAAACCATAGTGTCACTGATCATAATCCTCCAAAAATATCCGGTTGAATCCTAATTTCCAATCATTCCTTCATCGGTGTACCTATGGCATCATTGGAAACCAGAACGCTCACCACCTATCCAGTCAGGGGCCTTTTCGATAGTTCCTAGCTCATAGTACCCGACAATATATTCACTTATAAAAATCAAAATGGAATCTCCGTTGAAGATCAGCAAGATCGACCAATAAAAGAGCCCATGGACTCATCCGTTTAAGGACCAGCAAGGTTAATCAACCAGATCCATACCCAATTTTAGAAAACAACTCTTATTCCTTGTTCCAATATCTTCCCCGACGCACGTGTGGGTATCTTTGGCGACCCAAAGCCCGAGCATCGTATGGTCAGCACCCTCTAGGATCCTTCACACAGGCCACCTAGCGCTTCACTCATAGGCCGCTTCCTTGGTCCCTCATCCACCGTATATCAGAAGCTCACCATTTAAATTGAACCGAGGCTGGTCAAGACCTCGGCCGACCTTGCTACGCGAGACGTCCTCCGTTGACTCTCCGTCAGCTGTTGCAACTTTATCAGTTAGGTCTCCCATGACCTCATTCACAAGACGGTCAAAATGCTTCCCCAGTATTCTTGACATAAAATAGTCATTTAAAACATGTCATAAATACAGTTTCTATAATGAACTCTCGTCTTTCCACATTGTTCCACATCAATCCTTATTATTTAATCCACATCCATTTCATATGTATTCCCATTCTCATCCAATCACATCATTTTCCATCTCATCACATCTTTCCTCATTTATCCTCATCAGATCTCATCCACTCGCATCTACCCATATCCACATTTCATCAGATCTCATCCACTCGCATCTACCCATATCCTCATTTATCCTCGTCAGATCTCATCCACTCGCATCTACCCATATCCACATCTCATCAGATCTCATCCACTCGCATCTACCCATATCCACATCTCATTAGATGTCATCCACTCGCATCTACCCATATCCACATCTCATTAGATCTCATCCACTCGCATCTACCTATATCCACATCTCATCACATCACATTGATTCACATCTCATCCATTCACATCTACCCCGATCCACATCACATCCATTTCACCTCACATCTCATTCATTCACATCTATCGCAATTCACATCCCATCACATCTCATCCATTCACATCACATCTCATTCATTCACATATATCCCGTTTCACATCACATCACATCACATTCATTCACATCACATATCATCCATTCACATCTATCCCAATTTACATCACATTCATTTCATATCACATCTCATTGATTCACATCCCGATTCACATCACATAAAATCTCATCCATTCACATCCCATATCATTCATTCACATCCCGATTCACATGACATCACATCTCATTCATTCACATCCCGATTCACATCACATTACATCACATCTCATTCACTCACATCCATCCATTTCACATCACATCACCTCCATCCATTCACATCCATCACATCACCTCCATCCATTCACATCCATCACATCACATTCATTCATATCCATCACATTCATTCTCATCACCATCCCATCACATACATTCTATCCACATTATATCACATCACATCTATCCACATCATATCTCATTGATCCCATCCACATTACATCACATCCACATCTCATCTCATTCATCCACATCCATCCAATCATTCACATGTACGACTACCCACATCTATCCATACATTTATATCTATCACTTCACATCCACATATATTCATGTCACATCACATCTCTTTACATCACATCACATTCATTCAAATACACATCCACATCCATTCTTTCACATACATCCACATCCATTCTTTCACATACATCCACATCCATTCTTCACATACACATCCACATCCATTCTTCACATACACATCCACATCCATTTTCATCACATACACATCCACATCCATTCTTTCACATACATCCACATCTATTCTTTCACATACACATCCACATCCATTCTTCACATACACATTCACATCATCCACATCCACATCCATTTACTTCCCATCTCACCCTTTCACATATGCTCTCTTCTCATTCTCATCTCATCATTCACATCCACATCCATTTACTTCACGTCTCATCCACATTTATTTTCATTACACCACATCCTATCACATCCCATTTACATCTTATCACATCTCATTTACATCTTATCACATCCATTCACATCCTATCACATCCCGTTTACATCTTATCACATCCATTCCACATCCTATTCCCATTTAGTAGCTTTTTCTACTTTGATACCGAAGATTCTTTTTCTCAATGACTATTTTCATATTCCTTCTCAATTTCTCAATTGAATTATATTCAATATTCCTCTTTTGAATAAAAGAATTCATGGGATTTACAAAAATCAATTCTACCCATATTTTCACTTTTGATGAATAATCATAAATTGAATTATACTAAAAATTCCTCTTCTTTCCATTTGATTTCATGGATCTCAAATACCATGGGAATTCCTTTTTTTTGCATTTAATTATTTGCATTCCAATGTCATGGGAATTCCTCTTTTATCATCAAATATTTCATCTAAATTAAAATACCCATTAATTCAATATGCTAGGAATTTCTCTTTTCCCATCTAAATGATTGAATTCCAATTGTCATAGGAATTCCTCTTTTACCATTTAAATATTTCTCATAGATAAATAAATTTATCTAAAATTCATCTTTGAATTTAAATAAAATATCCAATAGTTCCAATATGCTAGGAATTTCTCTTTTCCCATCTAAATGATTGAATTCCAAATGTCATAGGAATTCCTCTTTTACCATTTAATTATTTCTCATAGATAAAATAAATTTATCTAAAATTCATCTTTGAATGTAAATAAAATATCCAATAATTCCAATATGCTAGGAATTTCTCTTTTTCCATCTAAATGATTGAATTTCAATTGTCATAGGAATTCCTCTTTTACCATTTAATTATTTCTCATAGATAAAATAAATTTATCTAAAATTCATCTTTGAATTTAAATAAAATATCCAATATGCTAGGAATTTCTCTTTTCCCATCTAAATGATTGAATTCCAATTGTCATAAGAATTCTTCTTTTATCATTAAATATAATTACTATAATTTTTCTCATTTCTTAATTATTTAATTACACATAAACTTAAAAATTAGTTTTCCATTGAATTTGACAAAAACATTCTTTCAACCTAGGATATTCAATCCTAGAATATGATAGGAAGCCCTCTTTTCACGTTATGCATAAGAATGAATTAGGCATCAATTTATTAAAAATTTTACCATAGCTCTGCTATGCTATTATTACTGGTAATTTTTAAATTTTATGAATAAGACATAGTAAAATAATTATGATAGTATAACTATCTTTTAGCATTAAATCCAATTTATGGATTTATCCCATAATTACCATATTTTTCAAGCATATAAGTATAAAAATCATTTTCTTAAACTCTAGCTTCACAAGCCTAGAGTTTGATTTGTGAATAGAGAATTTCTCCATGAGAAGCATTAATTGAATATAGAATAGGTCATAGGAATGACCATTCTTTGGGGGAGAGAGATATATGCTTAAAAAATATTTTAATTTCAGCATAAATGGAAACTTTATAAGATTTATTACTAAAATTCATTAGAGAGCTTCAATTGCATTAAAGAGCCATTCAATTGAATGCTTCTCAAGCTTGAGAGGGGTTGAGAAGTGAGAAACATTTAGAGATTAAGAAAAAGACTATAAATCACACTTTACCTCTTATTTTTCTTGATTCTCGAGTCTAAGGAGAGCCCCCCCAACCAATCAATTGGTTTCGTATGTTGATGAAGACTCCAAAGAAGGTTGAGGAGAGAGAGAAACTCCATTCTCTCCAAATTGTAGAGGATAATAGAAAATATCATTATTTCAGTATAATACTGGCATGGTATAGTTCACATATTTTTTTACAAAGGGCTAAGGGTCTATTTATAGGTGAGGGAGGCCTCTAACCAAGTCCAACTAGTTTCTAGAATTTTCCAGGTTCAGTTTGGCTGAATTTGGACAAGATTTGGGGACCAGTTTGGCTCCCTTTTTGATTTGGTTTGATCCAGGAGAGAGGAGAGATAAAAATATCTCCTCCATACATGTGAAATAGGTGCCTCCTTGAAGAGCCCCCTTCTCCTTACAAAGGTGTCAAAAATGTATCATTATACCCAAAATATCTCATTTTTTAAGTAATATTCATAGTTTTTTACTAATAAACCTTGTACTTAGTCAACTCTTCATCTTATGTGGGCATTTACTCATTTTTGGGTATTTTTCTTTTATAAATTGGATTTATCTTCTCCCCACACTTGGATTGATCCTATTGGCCCATAGGAACCTTAATTGGACCATAATCCAAAAATTTCTGAAAATCTAGACCCTTAGGCTAAGGTCCTTTATACCTATATTCAATTAATTCCAATTGCACATTGGAAAGTTCTTTTTGAATCTATGTTTTAGGGGAAACCATTTTAGACACTAGAAGGATTTTTATATGGAAAAATATCTCAATTTTGGATTACCTCCCTCTAGACATTTTCTCTCTCTAGGCCAAAACAGGGTAAAATAGGATCTTTCTTTTATTTCAGAGAGTGAAATAATTATAAGATCAGAAGGGGAGGTTCTTACACCTGTACACCTTAAAAGCTGGAGGGAGGAATCTTACATGCACCCACACACACACACACACATATATATACATCCATATACATATACATATATTTATTTGTATACAAACATACATACATACGTACATACGTACATACATACATACATTCATGTTCCAATTTCACTTGACCTTGAGCATGAAAGGAAACTTGCTCTCGTACATAATCCTTCAATAAATTCACATGAATGACATTGTCAATCTTCAAGTATGGAGGAAGTAAAAGCCTATAAGATTGACCCTCCAATTTTCCTCATAAATTACATAAGGTTCATCTTCTTGTACTTTCCCAAGGAAAGATAACTCCTCTTGGGTCGTACTCAAAGAAAAACTGTATCACCTTCTTTAAATTCTCTCTAGAAGGATACTTTACATCAATATAGTGCTTTTGTCTATCTTGATTAGTTTGATATCTTGTTTTATTAACTGCATCTGATGATCTATTTCATCAAACATCTGCTTCGATATTTCCACTCCTCTGATCAATGGGTTGGAACAATTTAAAGGCGTTACATAGTCTTGTCCATAAAGTGGGTTGGACTCTGATCAGTGGATAGGATCACATAAAGTGCCTTGAATGGACTAATTCCTATGCTCTGTGATGATGAGATACATTATAGGCAAACTATACTAAATGAAGATATTTCATCCATCTTTTGGGCTCTCATCCCCACAAAGGATCAAATGATATCTTTGATTACTTGGTTCATTGTCTCAATCTAGACATCGGTCTTTTAATGATAGGCAGTACTGAGAACTACACAAGTTTCCATAGCTTTGAGGAAAGAAATGCAAAACGAGATGTAACTTTACATCTTGATCATTGGAAATCCTTCTGGGTAATCCATGAAATTTTAATATTTCTTTTGGAAAGACTTTTACAACGTCAACAAGCACTCTTCTTTACTAGAATTAGATGCATGACCTTTGTCAATAAATCTATTACCACTAAGATAGAATCATATCTAGCATTAATTCGAGGCAATCCAATAATGAAGTCCATGCTTATGCACTCCCACTTCATTTATGGAATAGCTAGAGGATGCAACTTTCTTGGCATTTGGCATTAACATACATGTTACAATAAATCTCTCTTAAGTCTAGCGCAAAAGAAACTTTTCTTTACTACCATGAAAATTCTCACATAATCAAGTGTCCTACTATAAGGCTATTGTGAGCATCATTTAAAATCTTTCTCTTAAGATCTCTATCTTCAGAGACATAATAGATCATTGAAGTGCATGCATCTTTCTTCAATTCTGAACCCTTGAACTTTCTTGACTTGTTGATTGAGCAGTCTTACTCTCCTGCGTAAGTTATGTAATAATCATCTTTCTTGACTTCCTAAGCACTCTTTCTCTCATACCTAAGCAAAAATTTATCTAATTTGATTGTGTCCTTAATCTCAATAGGTAGAGGGTTAGAAATTATTGTAACCACACCATGAGTAAGGAAGCCTTCCTACTAAGTGCATCTACCACTACATTCTCCTTGCCCGATATATACCTGATCACAAAATCAAACACTTAAAATGTCTACATACATCTTCTCTCTCTCATGTTAAAATCATTTTCGGGTGAAAATCTACTTTAAGCTCTTCTTATTTGTAATCAAAGTAAACTTCCGTCTGAGAAGATAGTGTCACCAAGCTTTCAGGATGTGCAGTACTGCAAGCAACTCAAGATCATGGATAGCGTAGTTCCTTTCATGGGATCTTGATTTTCAAGACTCATAAGCTATGGAACATCCTTCTTGCATTAAGATTCCCCCAATAACAGATCTGCTAGCATCAATAATAATAAATTCCAAGGGCTTCCCAATCTCTAGAAATTTCAACACCGGATTTGTCTCAAATAAGATGACCATCAGCTTATCGAAATCACTTTAGCACATTCCAAATGAACATAACATAATATCCATGTTAGCAAAGGAGAAGATATCTTGGCATATCAAGGAATAGAAATCCAATAGCACCTGTCAATCCTAGGATACCAGCCTATCAATCCTAGGAATTCTTAAACTTCTTTTACCATCTTTGGTTTCGGCCAATCGATGACATCTTTCACATTTTTTAGGATTGGCTAATATACCATCTTTCAACACTATGAACCCTAAATATTTCAATATGGAAGGTAAAGAAGGTACACTTTATCTTCTTATAAAAAGCTTGTGCTTTCTAAGAGTTTCCAAGACCTTATGCACATACTTCTCATGATCAGAGGAGCATCTGGTTCTTGGTAAAGAGTTTCCAAGACCTTACGCACATGCTTCTCAAGATCAATAGTAGGATCTGGTTGTTGGTAAAGAAGGTACACTTTATCTTCTTTTGGGAAAAAGCTTATCCTTTCTAAGAGTTTCCAATACTTTACGCACGTGCTTCTCATGATTAGTAGCATTCTTGGAGTAAACCTGAATATCATTAAAAATGACCAAAATGAAATCATCCAGATGCTCTTTGAAGGTTTGTTACATCAATCGATTAAAGGTAGTAGGAGGGGTGTTTGTTAATCTAAATGGAATTATTTCAAACTCATAATGTCCATACTGGTATTGAAAACCATCTTGGGAATATGTTTGGCCCTTGATTAGGGGAGGTCACTTTGACATGAAAAAGTAGTCTCATTTTTCATGCTAAAGTGACCTCCCCTAATCAAGGGGAAAATGGCCAAACTTGACCATTCACATCCTCTTGAGGACTTTCATGTACTTCCTCTTTCATTTATAGTGAAAAACAATTTAATGTGAATATCTCAGATATTCATGACTGTGGAAAACCTAATTGGGTTTTCACGTCGAGCAAAATCCTTAGAAAGCGATCTTTTCACATACCTTTCATCTCCACTAACCTACATTTTTCTAACAGCATCTTGTACCAAATAGCTAACTTCTTATTGATGTCATTATCTCAAATAAAGTCATGTGTGAGAATGGTTTTTCATGCCACTAAATTTTTAAAAATTACATGTGTTATAAAAATCATCTCATGTTATACATAGTCTACATACTCAATGTATATCAAACTTATCTAGTAAAGATAAATTTTTTGATGTGAATATCTCAGGATATTCATGACATGAAAAACCAATGTGGTTTTTCACATCAAAATTTTATTTAGAACTGCCTTATTACCTACTAATTTTATATTCTAATGACTAATTGAATCATTCTCATACCTTTCTATCTTTAATTACTAACATTATTTTGATATGAATATCCTAGATATTCACGTTATGAAAAACCAGACTAGTTTTTCACATCAGAGTCATTTAGAAATGGGTTTTTTATATTGAATCTCAACTCTATTTACATCAATGAACCACTCTACCTTGATTTTACTACAAATTACTTAACTTTTTTAGCTTAAATATCTCCATATAGTCATGGCTGTGAAAAACCAGTCTGGCTTTTCATACATGAAAAATAAATTTCTAGAGCATCATTGGTCATAAAAAAGTAGCTTATATCATTAACACACTAACTCGCAAAAAAAAAGAGCAAAGCAACTGGGGAGTCTAAGGAGACCCTCTACAAGCGAGTTTAGTGTTGACAAATCTGATTCTCATTATTGCAAGGGGATGACTCCCTACTATAAGAAGGATCATAAGGATTGAGATTAGGCATCCTTGGAGTTGGAAGCCTATGGAGAGGTCAGAACCACCCCAGCTAAGAAGAAAGGAAAAGAGAAGGTAACGATGGTGCAAAAGCTTACCCACCTTGTTGTACCTTAGAAACAGAGCCCTTCCTTAATCATAAACAATCTTGTACCAACATCAAAAGGTAAGTTCTCTCTTAATAATCATTCACACAAAAGTGTCTACTCTTCCATGAAACCCCAAAAGTTAGAGCCAAGCTATTGGACCAATACACACAACAACTTCTTAAGGTAATCAAGGCCCAGGTTTGTGTGGAGTTCATAAATTCCTATGATAAGAGGATGTAGACATGTGATGTCACATTACTAGATGGAACCTCTAAGAGAAATATGATCAAAGAAGACATCAAGCAATCTATGTAGATCCCCCTAGCCACACACACACATAGGGTACTCTAACGTGGTTAAAGCCTTAACTAACTGACCGATTTGACCGACCCCATAAGTCCCATAGTCAGATCAAGGAAAAGATTGCACTTGGATCATTCTATCATACTATAACAGAATTGAGTCTCAATTTTAGAGATCCATCAGTCCAGCCTAACCCCATCCAGTCCCATGGGTTAGCCAACCGCCCAACCACTGTAGTGATGGGATCCAATTAGGAATTTGGTTAGGTTTTGTCCCGGGTACCAGGAAAGAGAGTTCCCAGGCCCCCTAGCCGGATATTCATGCAAACTTAAAACTAGTCACACCACTTACACACCCAATATGAAATTGCCTTTTTCACAGATTCAGCTGTCTTTAAAACAATCATTTAATGAAACCATAGTGTCACTGATCATAATCCTCCAAAATATCCGGTTGAATCCTAATTTCCAATTTTTCCTTCATCGGTGTACCTATGGCATTATTGGCAACCAAAACGCTCACCACCTGTTACTCAGGGGCCTTTTCGATAGTTCCTAGCTCATAGTAACCGGCAATATATTCACATATTAAAATGGAATCTTTGTCAAAGGACCAGCAAGGTCAATCAATCAGATCCATGCCCGAATTCAGAAAACAGCTCTTACTCCTTGTTCCAATATCTTCCACGATGCACGTGTGGGTATCTTCAGCGACCCAAAGCCCGAGCACCATATTATGGTCAACACCCTCTAGGATCCTTCGCAAAAGTGACCTAGTGCTTCACTCATAGGCCGCTTCCTTGGTCCCTCATCCACTGTACCAAAAGCTCACCATTTTAATCGAACTGAGATTGGTCAAGACCTCGGACCTTGCTATGCGAGACATCCTCCATTGACTCTCCGTTAGCTGTTGCAAGTTTATTAGATTAGGTCTCCACGACCTCATTCACAAGATGATCAAAATGCTTCCCCAGCATTCTTGACACATAACACAGTCATTTTAAAAACACGTCATAAATACAGTTTCTATAGCAAACTCTCGTCTTTCCACATTGTTTCACATCAATCCTCATTTATTTCATTTGTATTCCCATTCTCATCACATTATAATCATTCACATCACATATCACATATCACATCTATCCCAATTTTCATCACATCTCATTCATTCACATCTCAATTCACATGACATCACATCTCATTCATTCACATCCTAATTCACATGACATCACATCTCCTTCATTCACATCCCGATTCACAACACATCAATTCACATCCATCACATTCATTTACATCACATCCATTTACATCCATCCCATCACACTCATTCATATCCATCGCATTTGTTCATTCATATCCACCACCACATACATTCTCATAACCATCCCATCACATACATTCTATCCATATTATATCACATCACTTCTATCCACATCATATCTCATTCATACACATCCATCCAATCGTTCACTTGTACGACTACCCACATCTATTCATACATTCATATCTTTCACTTCACATCCACATATATTCATGTCACATCACATTCTCTTGCATACACATCCACATCACATTCTTTTACATACATTCACATCCATTCTTTCACATACATCCACTCACATCCCATATCATTCATGTCACATCACATTCTCTCGCATACATATCCACATCACATTCTTTTACATACATTCACATCCATTCTTTCACATACATCCACTCACATCCCATATCATTCATTTACATCCTGATTCATATGACATCACATCTCATCTATTCATTCACATTTATCTGATTCACATCACATCTGTTCATCTCACATCTTTTCACCCTTATTCACATCACATCTATCCATCCATTCATGCACATCTATCTGATTCACATCACATATCTCATCACATCTATTCACCTCATCACCTCTATTCACATCACATCTATTCATCCCTTCATTTACATCTATCTGATTCACATCACACATCTCATCACATTTATTCACCTCACATCTCATCACCTCTATTCACATCAATTCATCCCTTCATTCACATCTATCTGATTCACATCACACATCTCATCACATCTATTCACCTCACATCTCATCACCTCTATTCACCTCACGTCTATTCATCCCTTCATTCACATCTATCTGATTCACATCACACATCTCATCACATCTATTTACCTCACATCTCATCACCTCTATTCACATCACATCTCTAGAAAGGTTCCTGAAATGCCCTTATCACCCTCGGTTCTTCCACCTCAGCCCCCCCATTGCCAAGAGTTGCACCAATTTATCTACTAACCCTGATGGAAATATTTGCATTAGGAGAAATATGGACTCTCCATTTTGCCCCTTAAGGGGTTTCTCTCACTTCTCTCTCTCTCTCTAGAAAAAGACTCTAAAATAATGTTATAATATTAGCTCTTGAAGAATCAAGGAGATTTCTTTATATTGTTTTTAAAAGAGATTCTCCTATTATTTTATTGTAGTACCATCCCATGTCCAAAGTTAGGACCACATGTCCTCAAAATTCTCAAATCTATAATAATAATATTCTATTTGATCTAAAAACGTGAAGCATCTACTAAGATGTGACACTCTTAAATACCCACATGACTTAAATACCCACATGACTTTTTAGCTTCTAAATCCTTCCAAATAGATTGCATTTATGTATTTCAAAATGGGAGAAGTTAAAAAACAGAATAACTTGATGTAGATATCACATTTTTGAATTTCTTTTTACCCACTCCTAAGAGTGTGACTGTTAATTTTTGTCATTTTTCATTAAGTATACAGGGGTTTATGAATTTTTTCATCATTTAGAGACTTCTCTAGATTTTTTAGAATAAGAAAAGTAGGGTTTTCAGATTAGGGCAATTTTAGTTTGCTTTGATGAGATATTGCTTTAGGTTTTTCATTTTCACTCCTTTGGTACAAAGAAAATTCAAATCTGTGTTTGTTTTAAAATTCAAATCTGTGTTTGTTTTCTTTAGTAGCTATGCTCAAAAGATTTCTTTTCCTCCTAAACCACATTAATGAGTTTAGATATTCTCAATCATGGGGTTTCTTCTCTTTTGTAATAGAGAAATTGAAGGGTATGTTGATTATTTGGTGCCATTTAGTTGGAACTACATATTCATCTTCCCCTTCAATCATCTTTTTGTTCATTAATCTCTACAAAAGAATTAAAGAACAAGAGAGCAATGGAGGTATGTCCATCTTGTTATCTGTTATTATTGTTTTGTTATGGTTTAATTTTGTCTTAGTTATTATGTTTTCTTTTCTATTTTGACCATCTTATTGTTCTAAATGTGATTTAGTCATGTGTGAAATAGAAGATAATAGTTGAGTTTAATGATGTTATTTCTGTGCTATTTGGATTGTTCATACTGATTTTCTAAGTGCAACAAGTGTGTGAAATATAATTGTTGATTAATAGTATTGATTTAGTTTTGAAATAAAGAGAGTAAAAGAATCAAAGAACAAGAGAGCAATGGAGGTATGTACATCTTGTTATCTGTTATGTTGTTTTATTATGGTTTAATATTGTCTGAGTTATTTTGTGTTCTTTTCAGTGCTTCATGGGACATGTCGGCTACTATCGACGATTCATTTTTATGTGCGCTGATATTACTTGACCTCTTTATGGACTCCTCATTTCCTTTGAGTGGACTGAAGAATGTCAATGGGCCTACACTACGCTCAAAAAAGCCTTGGCAAGCGCTTCAATTCTCAGGTCCCCAAACTGGAATCTCATCTTCCACATCCATATTGATGCCTCAGCCTTTGCTATCAGATGCTGGCCCACCAACTAGGAGAACACAAGATGGATTTTCCCATCAGATTTTCCACCCGCCAACTTAATGAAGCTGAGAGGAACTACACTACAACCGAGAGAGAGGGATTAGCCATGGTCTACACTGTTAAGAAGTTTTGCCATTATCTTTTGGCAACTACTTTTGTTTTCTTCGTAGACCACCAAGCCCTTTTACACCTCGTAAATAAGCCCTCTATATGATAGGAAGAATCACCAGGTGGCTACTTATATTTCTTGAGTTTGACTTCACCATTACAGTGAGGAAAGGCTCTTAGCATGCTCTCGCAGACCACATGTTAAGGATCCCTGAGGAATGTTGGTAAGGTTCATCTATTCGAATTGGACGATTTGGACGGAACATCTTAAAGTAAAAGAATATAGCAATCACTTACAAGAGGATAAGACGCATGGGATTTGCTTTTTGATAAGAGATTAAGAGGAATTAATCATTATTAAGAAGAAATAGTGGCCAAAAGTCTATAAAAATAGAGATACACAGAGAATTGCAGTTTCAAATCCATATAGACTATGCAAAAGAGGATTACATACATACGTAGATCTTGAAGAGAACTTTGTGCCTATATAAAAACTTTTAAAAATGGGCAACCGAGCGAAAAGTTATGAGCATTTTACTACAAGACTATAAAACTGCCAAAATTCACCTAAAAGTTAGCAACTTTGGGAGAAATTTTGATCATCAATGAAGTAAAGGATTAAGAAATTAGTTACATGAATGGAAAGAGCATATAAAGAGCTTCCTAGCCATATGATCAATTTTAGAAACCAATACCCGAGTGATGAGTAATTACTAGTTGAAATTTGGGTATTAGACCACAAAAACTGCACTTCCCTCTCTTTGCATGAAACCTCAATTTTCACATAGCCTCTTGCCTTTCATCTCCTTCATGATTCAAGCTAGAGGGTAAGGATTAACATTGCTCAGCGGACAATCGTAAAGATTTACCTATAGTCCCCAAAGTCTTTCCACATGCTCATTACCGCTAAAACCATTGGTACCTCCAAAAGGAGGGCTACCTGAAGGGGCCTTCCCAGCGTCAAAGAAGCTTCTTATCTAGCCGTTTCTCCACACGGCCATCATACCTCATGACTAAGCTTCCTTGCTTGAGTTCTAGCTTCTTCTTCTTCTTCATGAGAGTGTCATGCCTTGCCTTGCGTCGTTGTTGTGCAGCCTCCACATTTTGAAGTGCATGAAGTCGCCTCTCATCCAAGGTCTCCAGTTGTACTAGGCGTTGGGCATGTGTTTCTTCTTCATTATTCAAGCGTGAAAAAGATGTGCGAAGGCTTGTGATTTCCAATTCTATTGGCAAAATAGCCTCCATTCCATAAACTAACTGAAAAGGTGTGAAACCAAGAGAGAGTTTGTGAGTTGTCCTATAGGCCCATAGGACCTCTGGCAAATGCACATCCCACTTTCTCTTCATAGTATCCGCTAGCTTAGACAAAGATCCACAAAGCAGTCCATTAGTTTTTTCTTTACATTGGGGATAATAGGGAGTTGACATAGCATGCTTTATTTTTAATTTCTGTACCAAAGCTTCAATCAAGTCATTCCTGAAAGACCTCCCCCCATCCATAAGGATTTCTAATGGACACCCAAATCGGGCACATATGTATTCCCTGAGAAAGGATGCCACAGCCACTGCTTTATTATTTACCATGGCCTTTGCTTCTGCCCACCTTGTTGCATAATCTGTGGCCACCAATATGTAATACTTCCCATGTGAGGAACGAGGAAGTGGGCCCACAAAATCTAATCCCTACCGTTCAAATGGACCATATGCTGGGATAGGGTTTAAGGGTCCGGGAACTAATTTCTTATGCCCATATGCCTGGTATACTTCATAGCTTCTGCACCACTCATAGACATCTTTGCTGAGTTGAGGCCAATAATAACCTGTGTTAAGGATCCTCCGAGTTGTGCTGGCTGATGCAAAGTGACCTGAACATTCATGACATAATTTCATAATCCTTTTAGATTCTTCTAGGCTCACTACCCTCCTAAGAATCTTATCTTTACCTTGCTTGTAAAGAACATCCCCTAGAATTGTGTAAGGATGAGCTTTCCTGGTAAGCCTTTGCTTCTATTGGAGGATTCAATCCAGGAGGAAAGTATCCTGTATCTAAATAGTGTTAAACATCTTGGAGCTCAAGGCCAACCTATATCCATTAATGCAAGAGTAGCTACTTTGAAAGAAGCCAAGGTTTTAGTAGCCAATTCATCAGCCTTTTGATTATCCTTCCTGTTAACATGCACAAATTTACAAAACTCAAAATCTTCTTTTAACTCCATTGCCAATTCTTGGAGATTAGGACTCCTTGCCTTATATTCTCCTTTCATTTGTCGGATGACCAATTGCGAATCCCCTTTAACCTCTACCTCTTTAATTCCATCTTTTATGCAATCTTCTAATCCCCAAATTAATGCATTGTACTCAGCCACCTTATTTGATATAGCCTTTGAAAATTCCCTACCCTTGGCCCATACCTCTTTTCCTTCTGGATCAAATAAAACTATCCCCCCAGCCCCACATTGCCTAGAAGGGCTAAAGGCTCCATCAAAATGCATAATGAAAGCAGTTGGTGGTGTCTCCAAATCTTCATATACTTCTTCCTTTGCTCCTGTTCCTTCTTCCTCATCCTTTGTAAGAAAATCTGCAAGAGAGGCCCTAGTGGTGTTTTTTGTAATAAAAGTGAAAGAGAATTCTTGAAGCTCACAAATCCACTTTGCAAACTTCCCTCCTACAGGATTGGGTTTGCAGACCAAGAATTGTAAAGAAGGTTGAGATGTGAGGAAGAAAAAAGGGCGAGGTAACAAGTATGACCTGAACTTCTTTACTGCAAAAATGACAAACCACCTTTCTCCATTTCACCATACCTCTCCTCGGAATCAGTGAGTTGTCGGCTTGCATAATAAACTGGTTGCATACACCCTTGCTCTCCCTTTTGCAAGAGTATAGCACCCACTGAATGTGATGAGACACTTGGGTTCACATAAAAGTCCTCCCCCCACTTAGGAGGCTGCACAATTGGACTTTGACTCATGCATTTCTTGAGCAAACAAAAAGATTGAATTTGATCGGGCCCCCATTGGAAAGAAACATTCTTCTTTGTCAACAGATTTATAGGATAAATCTTCTCAGAGAACATGTCAACAAAGCGTTGGTAATACTTTGTTTTACCCAAAATCCTCCTTACCTCCCTTACATTAGTAGGTGGTGGGAGGGCCACAATTGCCTGCACCTTCTCAGGATCCATTTCTATGCCTTCTTCTGAGATAACATGTCCCAAGAGAACCACCTTCCTTCTGAGATAACATGTCCCAAGAGAACCACCTTCCTTCGTGCCAAGTGGCATTTTTCAGGATTAAGACACCCTTTTACATCATCAATACTTTGCAAGGCCAACCTCAACTTTTCCAAGTGATCCATGCGGCTTGAATAAATGCAAAAATCATCCAAAAAGACCCTTATAAACTTTCCCAAGTAAGGTGCAAATACCTGACTCATGAAGCCTTGAAAAGTTGCTGGTGCATTGGTCAAGCCAAATGGCATCACCCTATAGGCATACACTCCCCAAGGGGTGATAAATGAGGTTTTCCTTTGATCTTCTTCACAAATCTGGATTTGAAAGTATCCAGAGTATCCATCACACACTGAATACAACTCATGACCTGCAACTTGATCCAAAATCTTATCCTGAAAGGATAGAGGATAATAATCCCTCTTTGTGCATGCATTTAGAGGGTGAAAGTCCACACACACACATGCCATTTTCCACCCTTTTTGGGAGTGACTACAACTGGGGAAATCCACTCTGAATTCTCTACTAGAAAAATAAATCCAGCTTCAAGCAAATTAGTTACCTCATTCTTAAGCACCTCCACTTGCACTACTCCCAAATGCCTTAGCCGCTGTACCACTGGCTTACTTTGGGGCTTGAGATCAATCTTGTGCTCTACTAGGGTAACTTGGAGTACTTGTGAGTAGATGTTTGCAAAAAGGTTAGGAAATCCATCCAACATTTTTAAGTAATTCTCCCTTTCAGTACCTACTATATGGACTCATCAAGAAGAAGCTCATTCTGTTTGGTGAAGACTAGTGAGATCCACATCTCCTTTCTTGGACATGGTTGAAGAAGCTTCCCCTTCCAAGGCTCCATTGTCTTCAGCATCCCCTTGATCCCTTCCCAGGGAAAGACCAAATGCAACTCCCTCCACCTCCCCTTTTGAGATGGAATCCTCGGAGCTGTCTCCTCTTCATCGGATGACTCTGACTCTGAACTTTCGAAAGTTGAAGGTTCACCTCTTACCACTTTCTTGCGAGACGACTCTTGATGTTTTAGTGGACCTTCTTATTCTCACCTTGTAGAATAAGATCACCTGTCTCCCACTTTTGAATTGCCTCACTTGGCGAAGCCATGGCCTACCCAATATCAATGGGTAAGCCCTAGCATCAGGCTTTGTAGGAATGACCTGGAAAGTTGTAGGCACAGAAATACCACATACATCCACTCCCAAATTCCTGACAATTCCTAAGGTTTTCACCCTAGTATTATCAGCAAGTTTGATGCGATAGGGAGAGTTGGTAGAAAACTTTAAATCAGTATCTTTCATTGTTTTTTCACTCATGACATTGATTGATGCACCTCCATCAATGTATGCATTAGAAATTGTTTGTCCCTCAACGATGACATCAATCTCACAGGCACATCATCTCCTACATCAATATCCACCTTTTGAGCCATAGGAGTCCCATTATCCCTCTTCTTCTTTTTCTTCGATTCCCTTGTGCTAGCCAACTTACCCCATTCCTTTCTGAGCTTGGGAGAGAGTGCCAAAAGCTGCCCAAATATGATTTGTATCATTTTCTCCCTAAGATCTGTTAAGAGGTCATAACTAAGAGATCCTTGACCAAGAGGAAAGTCAAATTGTCCAATTTTTCTCCTAGATGACTTCTTCTTCTTCTTATTTTTCTCCTCTTCTTCAGATTTATCTTCTTGTTCTTCTTCTTCTTGGCTCCTAGTTTTATGACCCCTTTTTTCCATTAATGGCATCAATGTTTCCTCTTCTTCTTCTGAGCATGTTTCCTCTAAAAGTGCTAAACTTTTATCCTCTCTTTTCCTCAATTTTGGACACTTAGTGCGATAGTGCCCCTTCTCTTGACATTCATAGCATGTGACACTACTTCTATCCCTAGGTTTATCCTCAACTCGTGGAACCCTAGGTGGCCTTGCGTTGACTAAGTGTAACTTCAAATCTACAAATTCTGCCACCATAAGTTGTGCAATGTTATGATCCAAGGATGGAGCTTGTACCTAAGATGTTGAGGCTATCTCTACTCGTGGTGGGGTCGGCACAGTCGGAGAAGATTGAAATGTGGACTCAATATGAAGAGTGGCCTCCTTCTTCAAAGCAATATGAAGAGCCTCTTTAAAATAAGTGGGATCTTTGCTAAGAACTTTTCCATGCAAGCGGGGATCCAAAGTCATGATAAACTTGCTCATCTTAAGGTGCTCCATTGCTAAAGAACTCTTTGAATCTCCCATAGAAGGTGGAAAAGAAGAAGCAACAACATGTAAAGCAGCTTGTTGATATTTGATGAACAAGGCTTCATACCTCACTGAAAAGGCAAAAACTGACTCTCCTTTCTTTTGGAAAGCAGCTTGTTGATATTTGATGAACAAGGCTTCATACCTCACTGAAAAGGCAGAAACTGACTCTCCTTCCTTTTGGAAAATCTGATCCAATTACAATAGTAAAGCATTTGGTGACTCCGCTGTCCCAAATCTCTCCTTCATTGCTTTGGTCAACCTTTCCCAATCATTCTTGGACTCCTCTGGCAAAGCCTCATGCCAAGCTAAGGCCACACCCTCCAAGAAATCTGGAAGTATTTCTGCCCTCTCCTTCATAGACCAACCCGTTAAGCGGCATTCTTGGTTAAACTCTCGAAGATAACTCCCTGGGTCTTCTCTTTCCGATCCTTGGAACACCGGAATGTTGAACATCTTGCACCAAAAGATGAGTAACAACAAGGAAAATTTACTTATTTCAAAAAACTTTTCTTTAATCATGCAAGACCTTGAGGTTAAAATAGAATAATTCTAAGTAAAACCTGCCCGTCAACTCCGCCAAAAAAAGTGACACAAAGTTCGGGTTTTGACTTCGGTCACTTCTTAGAATCAAAACACACTTGTATAAAACCTCACAGCCTCCTCACCTCCCTTTCTCTCCCTAGGTTAAGATAAAGATAAACACATCAAAGGTGAGATCATAATTCATGTAAGGAAAGATGAAAGGCTCAGGAGAGAAGCAAGAATTTCTGCCAGTCTTGCAGCTCCAAACAAGAGGGCAATTTAGAAGAAAATCTTTCGACTCAGGATTATGTAAACAGAAACATATGGGGAATGTTGGTAAGGTTCATCCGTTCGAATTGGGCGATTTGGACGGAACATCTTAAAGTAAAAGAATATAGCAATCACTTACAAGAGGATAAGATACATGGGATTTGCTTTTTGATAAGAGATTAAGAGGAATTAACCATTATTAAGAGAAATTAATTATTATTAAGAAGAAATAGTGGCCAAAAGTCTTTAAAAAATAGAGATACATTGAGAATTGCAGTTTTGAATCCATATAGACTGTGCAAAAGAGGATTACATAGGTACGTAGACTTGAAGAGAGCTTTGCGTCTATATAAAAACTTTCAAAAACAGGCAACCGAGCGAAAAGTTTTTGAGCATTTTACTACAAGACTATAAAACTGTAAAATTTGCCTAAAAGTTAGCAACTTTGGGAGAAATTTTGATCATCAATGAAGTAAATGATTAAGAAATTAGTTACATGAGTAGAAAGAGCATATAAATAGCTTCCTAGCCATATGATCAATTTTAGAAACCAATACCCGAGCGATGAGTAATTACCAGTTGAAATTTGGGTATTAGACCACAAAAACTGCACTTCTCTCTCTTTGCATGAAACCTCAATTTTCACATAGCCTCTTGCCTTTCATCTCCTTCATGATTCAAGCTAGAGGGTAGTAAGGGTTAACATTGCTCAGCGGATAATCGTAAAGATTTACCTATGGTCCCCAAAGTCTTTCCACATGCTCATTACCGCTAAAACCATTGGTACCTCCAAAGGAGGGTGGCAATAAGGCAAGGGCTACCTTGAGAAGTCACAGGCCCACCAAGATAATTACTCCTTATCCCACTTATCATGAATCATCAAAGAGGTCCAAAATTGGGTTAAGCATGAGGAGCTAATGCTAGATGAGACATTCACATGTAAAGAGAGTGTTTGAATAAGGGTTTGAAGATAAGAGAATGGCAATGACACAAAATGCTCAATTGAGGAGGCTCATTCATTGATTTGAAAGGGAGAGGATTGCTCCTTTTATAGGTGGAGAATCACCCTCTCTTCCATTGTTACAAATTACAACATAAAAATCTTCAACCCTTCAGTGACATAAGGGTAGATGTCACCATCAATTGTCCTCTTAGGCTAAGTCTTCTATTGATTATTAAATTGAAGACTTTTTGACTTTGAAAGTGTGATGAGATAATAGCCAAGTCTAAGTGGCATGTAGGTGGAGATCCCACTTACACATGGCAAAATTCTCCTTTTCCATGTAGGCATTCTAGAAGAATCTTTCCCAATTATGCACCTACATACACTTCTCCACATGCCTTCCACACTCCCCAACTTGTAGCCTTATGGTGAATACTATATAATACAATTAAAATCTATGTGAGCATGTAGGTCCAATTTTATTTTCCACATCACTAGCCTATCTACCATACCAAAGTATTTATCAAGCATACTTGTGGCATTTACAATGTGTGCACCCTGAATCAAGTAAAACCATTATATTTGAAGATATAATGCTGTTATAAGGGTAGCTGCCAAGCTGCCATATCACCATGCCGTTATTCCATTATTGTGGGCGTCACAATCTTCTTGGACAAGCTTCCACCTTATTACCATTGAGAAATTATCAAAATATGCACAAAATTGAAAATGAAAGATATCAATTTTTCATGTCACAGTACCTTTCTACCAAACCTATAAATAAGGGCCCCACCCCCTCATTTCCTCACTTTCAGCTCTTCCCCTAGCCTAACTGTTGTAAATTTTTCTCTCAAGATTTCACACTCACCCACCAGCCAGCACCATGCCCGACTCGTGTGACTCCTCTTTTGAGGTTCTCCATCACACATCTATCTAGAGAAAGTGACCCATAGGTGGCCGCTTTGAGGAGTATGCTAGGCACCCAACCCAACTCTCTCATCTGGGTGAAGCTCTCATGAAGTAGGTTAACAAGCACACAATACATTGGGCTGTGTTACACAGTTATAGTCTCAGACCCTGCTATGGTGCAAAAGCTGGAGCAACTTGGCTTGGGCAGATCACCAACTTTAGAGCCATGGGGGATGGACCTCTACAATGCCGTATACTACACAGAAACCTACGATGCCAATTGGCATACTAGCAAAGTCTTGGATAACGAGGGCCAAAGGCACTAGGTACAGCTTAGTGTGTAATTGATCAGGATGCTTTGTCACTCCCCCACATGGATCAGTCATATGTCCAGCTTACTAATGCATCAAAGATGACCAGAGGTTTATTTCAGGGTAGGGCCCAACAAGGATGGCATAAAATGGGCCAACATTCAAGAAGATCTTATCATGTCGGCTATAGCATTGCAGTTTCTACTCACCAATAAGTGGACAGATCATTTGAGCCGATGCAACTTGACCACCTTGGCTCGGTTGCACCAAGGTCAGATGGTAAACTGGGCAGATTATCTTTTTAGAGAGCTGCACATAGCCTGCTCAAACTCCCAAGGGAATCTAGCAGCCTCTACATTACTGACCAAAGTGCTTTATTACGTAATTGGATAGGAGGAGGTGCCTCAGGCAATCCAGCTAAGTGGCCCAGATGCAGCAGTCACTTCTCTGCCCTCTCTTGCAACTTCTCCTAGCCCCCCACCTGCAAAGAGGCCCCGTCACGAGCGAGAAATCACAGAACAGTCTCCACCACGCCCCAGTCTAGGCCCAACATAGGAAGAGCTAGCAGCAGCGTGCAAAAGCCACAAGGTCGCTGAGGAGGAGGAAGAGTTCCAGAAACATGAATTTTTTTGAGACACCACCTCCTAAATGTTTCACTGACATTCCCTCAAACACAGAGGCAGGCCCTTCTCCCCCTAGTGCAGCACAAAACACAGTGAACACTCTCTATTGGGCACACTCCAGAAGCTTCCGTTTCCAATCAAGAATATGTAGAAAGTGTTCATGGCGGTCCACGGAGATGTGCCCAACTTCGTACTTGGATTATTCCACATGCCAAGAGAGCTCATAACATAGATGACTGACTACATTTACCGTCAGCAAGAGGTGGCCCAGGTTTCCCAACAAGAGATGCTGCTGGCCAAGGTGCATGAACGCCAAGTGTCTGAGGATCTATACTAGACCAACTTGTAGTACATGCAACTGCAAACAAATTTTGATGGAGCAAACTCAATAGTTGGGGCACACCCTTGCCCGAATTACAAAGCTTCAACAATAGCTGACTCAGGCCCACGAGGCGGCACAGAGGGTGCATCATGTGCTCACCATCATCCAGGGCTTGCATCAAGAAACTCAACTTCAAGCCTAGATAGCAGAAGATACCCTTGCCCTCACCCAAAGAGATTTCATCAAGCATCCTGAGATTTCAGAGCCAACCGTCTGCGCCCTTAAAGAGCACCTTGGAGAAGCTAAGGCCCGGGAAACCTAACCCCCTTCCACCCCCTCTGCTCCCTCTTCCAGCACTCTTAACCCATAAGGTGGATGCCTTGATGGACACAGCCGTTGAGCTCCCCATCTTAGCCCTCCATTCATTGACCTCCCTTTCAAGAGTGTCCGTTTGAACCTATTACAACATAATCTTTACCTTGATGTGCCCATGTCGTCCCGCCACAACTTCACCTATCTCCTCACTAAGCTCCCCATCCAAAGCATTACCCTAATCCCCCATTTCTTTTTCCAGGGCCTCCTTTCTTTCCATTGCCCTCATGATTTTTATGACCTCCCCCAATATCCTCTCCAAGCAGCCCTTACAGGCTGGTGTCAGCTCCTACATTTTGAATTCCCTTCCAAAACCATTAGAGTTCATTGATCTGTTTGTCCTCAATGGCTTATGCCCCTACCCCTACCCCTCTTAGATCTCAACAGGGGCGCTCCATTACTTACAGGATGTTGGCTGGTGGCTTGTCAATAGTGCTTATCTTTCTCTCAGGGTGGACGATCTCCTCCCCTTATACCGCAGAAGGCCTGCTGATTCTGTACCAAAGATGTTTCGAGAGCAGCTTGAAGTGATGGCAGCAAACTGGCATCTGCCTTTTTGTTGATGATGCACATGTAGCCTTCCCACTGGACTTCACCACCAATGAGGCTATGGCTACAATAACTTTCTTTCATGCCCACGGCCCTACAGATACCGTGCTAAAGCTGGCCCATCCTCCCATCCTCGGATGATAACGACGGAGGTGATGATGGGCAGGGCAGCTTGCCACCTCCACCCCCACAAACCTCTTCTCCCCAACCTCCCCCACCACCACCCAGCTCATCCTCCGCACCTCCCAACAACCAACCCCCACCATCACCACCCCCCACTGGCACCTCTACCCTTCCCCTTTTTCATGCACAATCTTCATCTCCCCCCATCCATTTTCCCACCCCACCCCCCTCACCCTCACCCACACCCCCCTCACCACCTTTCTTATCCCTTTAGTTAGGAATGCACATAGCATTCAGAGACAGACCCTCAACATCAACAACCCCTCCATCCTCATCCTTGCTGACTCAACAACCACCCACACATAACCTCAAAGAAGGGTAGATGCCGCCGTTGCCACCGTCGGAGCATGAGGAGGTCGACCCTCTTCTTAACCCTCTAAATTGGCCCAATCCCCTCGATCGCACGGAGTTCGAGCAAGCTATAGTGTTGAGATATCGAGCTCATCTAGTGAGGCGGTGGACACTGATGACCCTGGGGGATAGGCCCCACACTTACACCACTAGCATGGTTGGTGAGATCTTGGGTGATATGCGGCCAGTGTGATGACAGGCTGTGTGACAACCATTCTAGAGACTGGCATAGTTATAGCGCCAGCTCATTTAGTTGGGTTCACACTATAGAGAACCCTTGTATGTATTGGTTGAGTACCTTTTCATATATGTGTACTCTTATCTTGTATATGGTGCGTTGAGTGTTGAGTGAAGAAGAAGAAGATTTTCAGCCTCTCACCGTGTGTGTTCTCTATTAGGGTTTTGTGAGTGTGTGTGTGCTTGCAAGAGCTCAAGCTCTTTTCCCCCCTGCATCTTTTCATGGTATTAGAGCCTGGTTCATGCTAAGGGCTGAGCTGCAAGCAAGAGAACCACAGGAAGTGGTACGAGGGTAAGAGCTTCAACTACTCTTCCCTATTTGTGTTGGTGACTATATCCTTGTCGGGAGCTCTACGGGAGGCACCGGCGGCAAACGATCTCTGATTGAGGAGCTTTCTTCGCGGGAGTAAAGCTATAGGAAAACTATAATGTCTTGTCCTATCGGACAAAATTTTATAGGCCGAAAACGCGTTTTGAGCACGTCTGGACCTCCATTTTTCAGAAAGCAGGCGATTTCGAGCACTGCGGGTAAGTCATCGATTCTATGCAGAACTCTATTTTCAGAACTGCAGGAAGACAGATTGGCTGTACAGACACTGTGTGTGCTGCAAAGAGGTCAACAGTTGCCCCCATTGGGTGTATGTATGCGCATTGAGGTCACTGGTTGTGACATTTGAGTGTACTACAGTACTGCTGTGCAGAAAATACAGCAGTTTGTGCAGGAAAAACCAGAGTGTTGTTTCTGGTAAATTTGTGTATCTGGCAAGATGTCAAATGATGGCATAACCCAGATTGTGGCTAAGAAGCTTGATAAGAATAACTTCCATGCTTGGAGGTTCAGGTTGACAAATTTCCTGATGGGAAAGGGCTATTGGGACTACATAGAAGGTGAGCATGAAGAGGCACTAAAAATACCGGACATAAATCCGACTGTGCAGATGTGAAAGAGTTTAAAGACTGGAACCAAGGAGCCAGGAAAGTTATGTATTGGCTTTCCATTAGTATACAGGACACCAGGATTGGGCACATTCAGGATGCCAAGTACCCCAAGGAGGCGTGGGACACCTTAGTAAAGCTCTATGAAACAAATACCAAGTCACGTAAGATACAGTTGAAGAATGAACTTCATACTGTGGAGAAAAAGAGCATGTCTGTGAATGACTATGCGTTGAAGATAAAGGGTATTGTGGAATCCCTTGCATCTATTGGTGTGTCAGTAGATGATGATGATAAGGTGGAAGTCTGTCTACGTGGTCTCAGGCCACAATACAAGGCATTCAAGACGTCTATTCAGACTCGGAAAAATATTCCCAATTTTACAGATTTGGTGTCTATGCTGATTATAGAAGACAAGAGCTTGGGTGAAGACTAACAGTCTTCACAAAACAAAAATAGTTCAGAGCAATAGGCCTTCTACACAAGTTCAGGAAGAGGACGAGGTAGAGGAGGCCGTGGATGCGGTCAAGGAGGTGGCCGAACAGGTAATCAGAATTATGGCCAGCAGCAACAACAACAACAGTCCCAGAATTCACAACAACAACAACAACAACACAGGTGGAAGAGGCCAATTTAGAGGCAGGGGGAGTCAAAGAGGCCGTGGAAATTGGCAAAGGCAGTATAATGATGCACGTGGATGCTTTTATTGTGGTAAGCCTAGACATGTGCAAGCAGAATGTTATAAGAAGCAGGCCGACATGCAAAATGGAAAATTGCAGCAAAACAACTATGCATCCTCGAGCAGAAAAACAATGAGGATAATGAAAGGTTGTTTGTTATGCAGTATGTCATGAATGCCATGTCTGAAAATGTTGAAGCAGCACAAAAAGATGATGTATGGTATGTTGATTCAGGTGCTTCGAACCACATGACAAGTCATGGGGAGTGGTTCAAGGAGATGAAAAACCCGAAAAGGCCAGGTTTTGTGGAAACAAGGGATGACACTGCTCATCCAATTGCCCATGTTGGAGATGTGCCATTGTCTATGCAGCAGGATGGCAAAGTGAATTACCTTGCAGATGTACTTCATGTACCAAACATAACAAAGAATCTGGTTTCAGTTGGCCAGATGATTGAGCAGGGTTTGCAGGTTTGGTTTAACCCTGATGGTTGTTATATTGAAGACTTTAAAGACAAGTGCAGGTTGGTTGCAAAAGGCAACAAAGTGGGCAGAATGTTTACGTTGAATGTAAACATGCCTGAAGTGAGTGCTACAATGTTTGCAAATGGTTCAGGAATTGTTACAGACATAGACATTTGGCATAAAAGGATTGGACATGTGAATGTGCAAAGATTGAAGTCTATGCAGACTAAAGGAATTGTAACAGGGCTGCCAAAATTTAAAGTGGAAGGTATGCAGAAAATATGTGAAGCATGCCAATTTGGGAAGCAAACAAAGCATGTGTTTCCACGTAACAGATATGTGAGCAGAAATGCACTAGATGTTATGCATTCAGATGTATGGGGTCCTACGAAGACCATGTCTATAGGAGGCTGCAGATATTATGTGACATTTATTGATGACCACACAAGGAAAATGTGGGTATACTTCATGAAGGAGAAGAGTGAGGTGTTCACTCACTTTCAGAATTTCAGAGTTATGGTTGAAAAGCAAACAGGGAAATATGTAAAGTGCCTAAGGTCAGATGGAGGGGGAAAGTACTTCTCCAATGAGTTCTCTGAATTTTTAAAAAAGAATGGTATTCGAAGACAGTTCACATGTAGATACACTCCGCAGCAAAATGGAGTTGCTGAGCGGAAAAATAGGCACATTGCTAAGATTGCGTGAGCATTGATGGAAGAGAAAAATATGCCGCATAGCTATTGGGCTGAGGCTATTTCTACAACAGCAGTTTACATCATGAACAGGACACCAACTGCAGCCATACATGATGTAACTCCAGAGGAGAGGTTTACTGGTAGAAAACCTAATTTGTCTCATCTGAAAGTTTTTGGATGAATTGCATATGTGCATGTGAAAGTTTTTGGATGCATTGCATATGTTCATGTGCCAGATGAGCTGAGAACTAAATTGGATCCAAAAGCTAAAAAATGTGTGTTTATTGGATATTCCCTTGAGCAAAAAGGATACAGGTGTTATAACCCTGCTACACGTGAGTTGAGGGTAAGCAGGGATGTTGTTTTTGATGAGATGAGCAACTCGAATGCTGCTGAAAAAGAAGCTATTGGGGTTGATGTGAGTGGAAGTGTGGTTGCACAGAATGCAGGTCAGCACAATCACAGTCTTTGAGTGGACCAGGAGAGTCCTCAGTTGATAGACCATGGAGTGGCAGGCTGCGTCATAATACCAGTCCTGCAAATGTGGTTAGTACATCACATAAAGGAAAAGAGAAAGTTGTTGAGCCCCTTGGTATGCCTGACATTTCTGTAGGGCATTCTCATGTTGATGGAGAGTCTAGTGGCTCAGAGATGAGCCTTGATGAGGAGCTTGGGATCCCAGCTATGAGAACACCTGGTGTAAAGAAGGCTATGGAAGCCATGAATGCAAAGCTGCGAAGATCTGGGAGAGTGAAGAATCCTGTGCAAAGGTTTACCTATGATGGTTATGTGGCACATCACTGTGCATATATGGCAAAGGTTGTGCAGGTTGTAGAGCCCACATGCATTGATGAGGCTGTTGAAAATGTGTCTTGGGAGAAAGCTATGGATGAGGAGATGAATGCACTATATGGAAATGAGACTTGGGATTTAGTGCAATTGCCTGAAGGCAAGAAAGCCATGGATGCAAGTGGGTGTACAAAGTAAAACATAATAGTGATGGAAGCATAAACAGGTACAAGGCTAGATTGGTAGCCAAAGGATATGCGCAGACATATGGCATTGATTATGAGGAAACTTTCAGCCCAGTTGCCAAGATGGCAACCTCGGGGGGGTCACTATATATAAATCCTCTATATACGTGCGTTCAAGGCCTATTTAAAAAGTCCCTTATCTGTGAATTGTTTAGTGAATATAATGTATCTTTTCCTATTCAAATCTGTAATTTTCTTTTAAAATACAATAAATAAATCCCCTCTGTAAATATATTTCTGTAAGTTTTAAATATTTAAAATGTCCTTCTGTTGAACCCACGTGATACTTACATATTTATACAAGTGACCCCCCTGAGATGGCAACAGTGAGAGTTGTGATAGCAGTGGCTGCGTCAAAGCAATGGTCTTTACATCAGATGGATGTAAAGAATGCATTCTTGCATGGGGATTTGCAAGAAGAGGTGTATATGCTGCAGCCACCTGGTTATGAGGATGTGGGTCACCCCAAGCATGTTTGCAGGTTGAAGAAAGCCTTGTATGGCTTAAAACAAGCACCAAGAGCATGGTTTGACAAGATATCTGAATATCTTGTCACTATTGGCTTTCATGTAGCCAATGCTTGCAGATTTCTTGCTGTATGTGAGACATGGTGATAGAGGAGTTGTGCTTGTTGTCATCTATGTAGATGACTTGATCATTACAGGGGACCATGATGCAGAGATCTTTGATGTAAAGATCTTACTTAGACAGAAGTTTGAGATGAAGGATCTAGGGGAGCTTAGATATTTTTTGGGCATTGAGGTGATTAGGTCACCACATGGTATTGGATTACTACAAAGACAGTATGGCTTGGACATGTCCAAGTATGGTATGAGAGGCTGTAAGCCTATCTCAGTGCCATTGGATCAGAATGGCAAGTTGAGTGCAGATTCAGGAGAGATTTTGGAGGACCCTACTATGTATAGGCGCATAGTAGGAAGCTTGATCTATATGACGATCACCAGACCAGATTTGAGCTATGCTGTTGGGTTGGTGAGTCAGTTTATGCAGGTTCCACGAAAATCGCATTTGGATGCATTGAGACGCATACTGAGGTATGTGAGGTCTACTTTGCATTGTGGACTATTCTATGAGATTGGGACAGAGATATGTGTACATGGGTACACAGATGCTGATTGGGCTGGTAGTATCTCAGATAGAAGATCTACCAGTGGCTTCATGTTTTCTTTGGGGAGTGCTGCTGTGACTTGGAGCAGCAAGAAGCAGCCTACGGTTGCTCTATCCAGTACAGAGGCCGAGTACAGAGGAGCTGCTATGGGAGCATGTGAGGTAGCTTGGTTGAGAATGCTACTTGCAGATTTGCATCTATCAGTGGATAGACAAGTTGTCATTTTCTGTGACAACATTAGCAGTATACAGTTGGCCAGGAACCCAGTTTTTCATGCTCGTACGAAGCACATAGAGGTCCACTACCATTTCGTCAGAGAGAAGGTCTTGGGTGGCAGGAGATCTTGACCTTGTTTATGTCAGCACACAGAGGATCAGGTAGCTGACATCTTCACCAAAGCATTGGGTACAGAGAAGCTCCGCAGATTCAGGGCTTCGCTTGGTGTACATGAGATGGAGTTGAGCTCGAGGGGGAGTGTTGAGATATCGAGCTCATCTAGTGAGGCGGTGGACACTGATGACCCGCCTGGGGGATAGGCCCCACACTTACACCACTGGCATGGTTGGTGAGATCTTGGGTGATATGCAGCCAGTGTGATGACAAGCTGTGTGACAACCATTCTAGAGACTGGCATAGTTATAGCGCCAGCTCATTTAGTTGGGTTCACACTATAGAGAACCCTTGTATGTATTGGTTGAGTACCTTTTCATATATGTGTACTCTTATCTTGTATATGGTGTGCTGAGTGTTGAGTGAAGAAGAAGAAGATTTTCAACCTCTCACCGTGTGTGTTCTCTATTAGGGTTTTGTGAGTGTGTGTGTGCTTGCAAGAGCTCAAGCTCTCTTCCCCCCTGCATCTTTTCATATAGCCATCTTGCTTGGTCGACAACTCCAGCCTAAACCTCTCACCCATATCAATGACTGCCTCGACATCAACGTCCTATGCTCGTACCTCGAGGCAAAGCATCACCCATGGTAGTGCGACCACCCATCGTGTGGGGGTAGCTACCACCAACCACCCCGCCGGTCGCCCCATAACATTCAAACTCATGGGTGAGCAGCCGGCCTGGAGGCGACCTTTCCTCGCCAAACCCTTTATCTGGGACACATATTGTAATGCACCATGCTCAATCAAGATCAGCCCTGACTACCTCCCGATTTGCAGACGGTCGGCATGGAAAGTCTTCTATGAGGAGCAGCATAAGAACCCCAAGTTGAAGGTAAACTTCCCTTGTTTCGCTCCCCCGTCTACATAGCATCCTTGCACTGAAGAAAGCATGGTCCAGCGCTTCCATGACTTCATCCATCATCGCAAAACGACCAAGTCCCCGACCCAGCCAGTGATCGCCACCATTCACTTCATTAATATCATCATCACGCTGCTAGAGTCGTTTCGTGACTGGGACCATTACTTTGAAGGCATACAAGGTCTTGCTTTTGACATCAACAAAGGGCCCACCCTCAATTAGATCTTCGGCTATTACGAGTGCATTATGTGGATGCCGGCTTGGCACCTTCAAACCTTTGAAGATATGATGGAGACCAAGTTTTGGACGAGCTACGAGGTCTTCCATTGAGCCCCTCTTGCTCCTACATCACATCGGGATTTCATCCACACCTACTCGATCTATTATTGCCAGATTCGGCCAATTTCGAGGACGGACCTACATTAGGGAGGGGGGTATGTTAACCACTCCAGTTAACATGACCTTTCACGTAGCTACACCCCTTTGTACTTTATCCTTTTGTAACCATGCAATGCGTTGATTGTATATGAGACATGGGATGACCGAGCTTACAGCTTGTGTAACGCTAGACTGATGTACATAGAGCTAGAGAACTAGGAAGACTAGTTTTGGGCCCCCACTTGTAAATGGGCGGCCGGAAATTATAAATATGAGCTCATGTATATAAGACATTTTATGGAATATGAAAAGGGACAATCCCATTTGTCTCACTTGAATTTGCCTTATCTTTCTTTCTCTCATTGTGAGCTTGTGGTTTCATGCTTGCTTGTGTTCTTTCTTGCTTCGTGTATGTGAGTAGGAATGGTAATGCTCTCCTCTCTCTCCTTCTCTACCTTCTCATTGCTATCTACCATGTCCTTTTGCATACTTTTGGGATGAGGTAGAGGTTGACCTCTCCATATCTCCTTCCCTCTTGCTCTCTATCTAGCATTGGATCTCTTCTTGGGTGACACAAGGAGAGTGTGGAGTGAGCCCTAGCAGCTTCACATCGAGGAGTTAACCCTCATAGGGTTAGCCAAGTGCTATTCTCTAGATTTGACTCTTTCATGCATCTTTCCTTTCTTATTTCCCCCATGTGTGCAAGGTAGTATGTTTTCCTTAACAAAAGCCTATGAAGGTACCACATATAGGCCATTTGTGTTGCCGAATGTCATCCAAGTGGTGAATCCTTTCGTGAAAGATGATCGGTCGAGACCTTGACCCATCTCGATAGACATGGGTGTGCTCTTGATATAGTTGGCGTGATGGATGAGAGATAACTCTTGTTGTATTAGGCAGTGAGTGTACTAGGGACTTAGAACGAGTGTGTCAATCACTACGGAGCTCCTGCGCATTGGTTGGCCAGAGTGTTTGTACCTTGGGAGTGGGGTGGCCTTTCAGAAAGCTCCGTGTGATTTTCACGAATGTAGAATCTAGGAATGGGACTTGTGGACTCCTTGCTAGATAGCATAGTGGTCCCAGAGTGTTTAGGCTTAGTAGTGCATACCCTCTTGGTTCAAGGATCATAATCATGGTGCTAGGAGATATATAGACATATGTGATATTGTATAATTGGATGGTATTTTAGAGTTTCAGTATGTATATTTTCATTACATTTTGATATAGTAGATGATTAGAAGTGTATTTAAATGTCTATTTTTAATAAGAAAAGTATGTTGGGGAGTGCATGCATGAACTATTTTTTTAATGCTTTCAGTTGGGTCCGTGATTAATGAATAAGGAATATCAATTATAGATGTGTGATTTCACGCTAGCTCCATAGGCCCAGTGGGGCAGGGTGGTAGAGGCTAGCCTATAGATCTCGTTAAAGTCAAAAAATAATAAAATACTGGAAAGTAGGTGGTAGGGTGGACCCAAGGATATGGGTTCTTTCCAAATGAGACCAAAAGTTATTTAACTTTAGAGATCTAAGACAAATTGGGAAACTAGATTGTTGGAATGTAGAAGTGTAGCCAGAATATCTGAGGTTGTCAGCTTTGCAATCGAGGAGTAAGACATCGGTTGAGTCTAGGGGAGCTGTAATCTCCTCTTACTTATTACGAGAATTATGAGGGAGATATGCATTAGGATGAGTCATACTCTTTTCCTTGTGTGAAGGGTTTCTAGTGCAACTGCGTAAAGTGTGTTGCTAGATAACCAAATGCTAGGCCATTGTTGTATATGAAGCCCCCACAAGTAAGACTCTCCCCCTCAACGAGTTCTTCAATGTGTCCATATTCTGATAAATATAGAGAGTGAGGGTCCTCATAGCTAACTATTAGAAGTGGCTTTGTGTGATTTGCATGTGAATGCAAGATCTCGGTGTGAGACTTCAGACAACATAGTGGTCAGAGAGTGTTTAGGCTCAATAGTGTATACATTCCTAATCCGAGGATCATGCTCATGGTGCTAGGAGATATATGAACATATATGATATTGTTTTTAATAATTGAATGGTATTTTGGTATATTTTGATATAGCAGATCATTAGAAGTTCAACTAAATATCTGGTCTCTAAAACAAAAGTATGCCATAGAGTGCATACATGAACTGTTTTTTTTATATTTTCAGTTGGTGCGTGAGTAATAAATACAGAATATCAATTATGGGGGTGTGAGTTCACACTAGCTCTATAGGCTTATTAGGATTGGATGGGGTCTAGGCTAAGCCTATGGATCTGGATAAAGTCAAAGAAAGATAAAACACTGGAAAATGAGTGCCAAGGTAGACCCGAGCATGTAGTTCCAAATAAGACCAACACTTGTTTAAGTTTAGATGCCTATAATAAATTGGGAAACCAGATTATTGAAATGTAGAAGCGTTAGTAGGAATGTGTCAAGGTTGTCACCTTTATAATTGAGGAGTAAGATGTTGATTACGAGCCTAGGTGGGCCGCCAATTGGGATTAGATGGGGTCTTGGTTGAGACTATGGATCTGATTAAAGTTAAAAAAGAATAAAATACTAGAAAGAGAGTGCTAGGGTGAACCAAAGCATGCAAGTGCTTTCCAAAAATGAGACTAATAGTTATTTAACTTTAGAGACTTGGGACAAATTGGGAGATTGTTGAAATGTAGAAATATTAGTTGAAATGTGTCAAGGTTGTCATCTTTATAATTGAGGAGTAAGATTTTGTTTGTGAGCCTAGGGGCTTCCAATCACCTCTTAATTGTGAGAATTATGAGGGAGACATGCATCAAAAGGAGTCATACACTTTTCCCAGTATGAGGGATTTTTAATACAACTGCATAAAGTGTGTTGATAGATAACCGAATGCTAGGCCATTATTGTTGTACGAAGCCCCCAGGTGAGACTCTCCCCCTCAACAACTCCTCTGCTCTGGACACATTCTAATAGATGTAGAGGGTGAGGGTTCTAATAGCAAGTATCAAAGCACATTTATGAAAATGAAGCTTTTAGTGTTTTTATTGGGTTTCTTTTCTAATGACGTAGTAGATGATTTGATTATGTCTTTTTGGGATACTTAGATTATCCCATGAGAATGATACAATAGCTTTCTTGTTCAAGAATTTACGAGAGACTTATTCTAGCTCGGCATTTTGAGGAGATTTATTTTTCAACATTGGTGGAGCAACGACATTGTTGGTTCACTCTCAACACCAGCACCGCCTATTTGGAGTCAGGACATGATCATCCGAGGGAACATTTCTCTAGCTATAATTCAGGAAAACATTTATTTGGTTATGATTTGTTTTAAGATGAGGACCATAGCCTAGCTTAGACTATATGTGCCTATGCCTAGGAATTTTAGGACTTTCAGGCGACCTTTTTTTAGTTACTTCATTCCCTAACCCTAGATTTTTCCCCTCCTTGAGTCATGGACTACGTTCATCATGGCATAACCATCATAGGTCTATCCCCAGATGAGGATGGAGGAGAGACTATGATAGGGCAGAGAATTAGTATTGATGAATATTTATCTCTTTGTACCTAAACAAACTTGATATGTTAAAAGTATATGATGTTCTTTTTATTCCTTATCTATTGTTTTTCTTGTGCAAATTATAAATATGAAAATGAAAAGTACAGTAATGGCTCAGAGTTTAACATCCATGTAAGAGTAAGAGATTCTTAAGGTTACATTTTAACATTTAGCTGCTAGTAGCTGTCTTTTTATCGGACCTATAGGGAGTATTATTTTGTGGCTGACCATATTAACCTCTTTTCATGTGGAGACGTGTAGAACAAAGTGAAGAAAATTTTAATATAGAAATCCACATTAATTATTTACCCTATTGTGCTTCAAACCTATGTCTAGCTATGATTATGGAAGGGATAAATTTAGTAAAGGGTTATAAGATCTGTAGCAGTAGAAGCTAGTATACTTTAATAAATATTTATCTAGATTAAATCATTTGAGTATGTATCTTCCTCATCAAAAGTATATAATTAAACCATTTGAGTATGTATCTTCCTCATTAGAATTAAACCATTTGAGTATGTATCTTCCTCATTAGAATTAAACCATTTGAGTATGTATCTTCCTCATTAGAATTTATAATTATGGGACCAACTAGACAATTCTATTTGTTAGAGGTTGACAGATCCCCCCAGTGATGTAATAATTTTTAAAATAATAGGAATATCTTTTGTAAAATATACGTTCCTAAAATATGAAAGAGCTTGTCTTTTTCAAGCTAATAAAAATCATTGCTTAAAATTTTAAGAGAGAAATTATGCATCGATATTAAAAGACATGATGAGAGCTTGATCACAAGGAGATGTGTGCAATCAATAATGAATGATTAACACTAACACAAGCTAACATCAATGTGCTAAACACATAAACAAGCTACACAAGTATAAATGGATTAGACTCAAGAGTAATGGAATGTGCTCAAGAGTCACCACATAGGTATAAACATGAAAACAATGTAAAATGAACACGATACCATGCAAAGTAGAGAGTATGTTCCACAAAGGACCACTTAGTATATTAAGCACTAAGCAAGTACACAAAGTAGACTCTCTACACTCCCAAGTGAGTGTGATAACCTTGATTTATAGGTCTCTAAGGAGGAGGCACCTAGATCCTAGAAATCCTTCACCTCTCCTCAATCTTATCCACCTCCCCTACATTAGGGTGAGTGCCTTAGATCAAGGATATTTCACCTAGACATTACTCCTAATAACTCTAGTGAATTGGTACTTATAACCTTAGACTATTTGTCCTAAGGTACCCCACAAATTATTTTTCACTAAGGTTTGCACTAAGGATGGATACTAGATCACATAAATTCTAACACCCTCCCTTGATCAAGCATCCATACCACATAGGGTGTGCTTGGATCAAGTATACCACAAAGAAAACAAATCACTAAGATAGAAAATGCCCCACGGGCTATAAGATGCCATACATAGCAGTAGCTGCTACAATAATGTGTCAGAAAAGTTGGCCACTTCCTTCTCTGGCTACTTCATCTTGCTCTTCTCTTTCTCCTCTTCATCCTTCTTCCTTTTGAAGAAATCCTTGATGATGTGTCCCTTATTTTTGCAATAGTAAGAACAAGGAGCCTTGGTCTTCTTCTCTTTGTGTCCTTGTTGGTTGTGGCTGTATTAGCATGCTCTTCTCTTTCTCCTCTTCATCCTTCTTCCTTTTGAAGAAATCCTTGATGATGTGTCCCTTATTTTTGCAATAGTAAGAACAAGGAGCCTTGGTCTTCTTCTCTTTGTGTCCTTGTTGGTTGTGGCTGTATTAGCATGCTCTACTGGAACTTGTGTTGAAAGGATGAAGCCTTGGAACCCTCCATGCAGGTTTGCTCTAGAATGAAGACAAAAGTCAGTGAGGTAAGAATATGATTTATTTGATTTGACACTCAGTTGCTATCATTGAAACACATTGCGCATACCTCCTCTTCATCAATGGTAACACTTGCACTACTTAGTTGTTCAATCATACATCTAATATCATTGACATGAAAAGAAATTACTAATTTTGTCATCCTTTTCCATCCTGTAAAGTTTCTTCCTTAAGAAGAACATGGCAATGTTGGATATGATAACTATGCTATGAATATTGATCAAAAACATACTCAAGGTGGATCAAAGATTGTACAAGACATCATGAATATGAGAGATAAAAATTGGTATATGCAGAAAATTGATATGAGATTAACACAAGAAGACACTAATTGTGATTAGACATGAACCAAACTTACATAATCACTTGATCACGACTTGTACCTTATTTAGAGACTCCTCTACCCTATTTTTAGTTGCATGAGTTGCATGAACAACATGCACCAACCATTTGTAGGCTTTACACACCAACCACTGACCACTAGCCTATCAACCACATATTAATTTGGACTAAGGAGTTGGGATTACATTTATCCAACAATCCCCCCTTAAGACCAACTTCTTACAAAACATGAATCAAGTCTAACAAACCTCCTTGACACAATGAGTAAGAGTCCCCCCTGAACAACAACATAGGGTATTGTACTCTCCTCTACAATTCGTCAAGTTGGAACAACATAAGTCTTGACTCTCAACCACATACATGACATAATCTAAAAAGCATACTCCTAATCTACATCTTTTATACTAAGACTAGAACAAAGACTTGTTTCTTCCTGTTGGTTGACTTCTTCAACCACGTGTGCCTTTGCTTGCTTTTAATCTTTTTGGTAGCATTTTGAGGATGGATGATTCGTCTTTCCACAATACTCACAAGGATGTTTGGAGAAACAATCCTTAGTAAGATGATTTGTACGACCACAAATAGTACACTTCTTCTTTGCCGATGTCGTAGTAACAGTATATGCATAAGGATCTATCACATCCTTTGTAATCTTCTTGTCTTCTTCCTGCAAAGAATTTATGATACTTTCCAAAGAAGAGAGTGGCTCCTTCTCTTTAAGTACCGTCACAATTTGTCTAAAGCTTGAAGGTAAGCTTTTAAGCAGGATAGCAATAGCATCTTCTTCAAGAACAGGAGATTTAACATAAACCAACTGTGTCATTAGGCTCTTCAACCTGTTAATCAAAGCTGCTAAATTTTCATTACTCTCCATGGTTAGATCAAAGAGTTGCATCTTCAAATTGATTTTGGAATGCTTTGCCTTTGCACCAAAAGTACGTTCTAATAATTTCCAAGCTTCCATAGCTGACTCAACATCATCAATATAATGAATAAAATCATCTTCTAAAGCAGTAATGATAATACCAAGTGCTTGTTCATCTTTTGCTTTAAGTGCAGCCGTTGTAGCTCTTGTAACTATAGCAGAAATACCAGCTTCATCTTCAGTAAGTGGCTTGACCATACTCCACAGATTTTTCTTCATGAGGTAGCCCTTCACCTTGATTTGCCAGCAGGTATGGAACCTAGTTCCGTTGAATTTGTCGGGAAATTTGAAACTCATGATGATGAAATATGATGATTGATGTTGAAAACTTGCTCACATAGATGATTTAAGCCCAAATAACAAAAATATCATCAATATAAATCAAACTTGGTATCACCATGTTGGAGGAGCAAAAATTGCAGAAAAGGGGCGACTGGAAATTTGCTCCGTACAGCAGCTACAATGCACCAAATAGCACAAGATTTGATATGCACAATCTTCACTTGATAGTCTTGCAACACCTCAGAGGAATCGGCGTAATTTGTAGCAACAAAGGTGAATGGTTCAAATTAGCAGAAAACGACTAGCACTGATGGCGATGGCGAATTCGCTTAGCTGCGATGAAATTGAGCGAAGAGCTTTGTATTGGAGCATGCGTGGAGTAAACCAACAAGGCTATAACAAAATATTAGGGTTTCATCCCCTCAGGTGCACACATGGAATCAAACTACAGCAAGTGGTTTAAACAGAAAAAACTGGCTATGGTGATTAAGAAATTGATTAGGATTTTTGCTAATAAACTAAGCCTAATTGAGTCAAGCTCTGATACCAAATGTTGGATATGATAACTATGCTATGAATATTGATCAAAAACATACTCAAGGTGGATCAAAGATTGTACAAGACATCATGAATATGAGAGACAAAAATTGGTATATGCAGAAAATTGATATGAGATTAACACAAGAAGACACTAATTGTGATTAGACATGAACCAAACTTACATAATCACTTGATCACGACTTGTACCTTATTTAGAGACTCCTCTACCCTATTTTTAGTTGCATGAGTTGCATGAACAACATGCACCAACCATTTGTAGGCTTTACACACCAACCACCACTGACCACTAGCCCATCAACCACATATTAATTTGGACTAAGGAGTTGGGATTACATTTATCCAACAGGCAACAGCATTAGTTTGCCCTAAAATAGATTTGAGCCTAAGTCATGCTTCATTGGAAGTCTTTTTGCTGAGCTCACTTGATGAATTTGACTATCATCTAGCCCACAAATGATGAGGCATAATGCCTTGGAGTCTAGATTGGTCCATTTGGTAATAAGATCTGGATCTCTATTTGGCCTCTTTTCAGTGCCATTGACCACTCCCCACATGTCTTTTTCTATAAGACACATTTGCATCTTCATGCTACACCAAGTATGGTACTTAGATCCATCAAACTTGTCTAAACTTATCAAATATTTTTCCCACCATATTTGCCATGGTACTTAACCTCACACACACAGTGTAACTAAATGGGAATAGGAAAGTCCTTTATAATTGGACTTATACAATGGATCTTTTCTGTCACACAGAGACACTCTACTCAAGTACTCCACCAAAGAAATGAAGTTGTGTGCAAATAAACTCTGACCACCCAAGTGATTTGCAGTGCTGGTATAGTAAGCTGGTTTTAACGCACACTTCACAATTTTCGTAGATGTCTTTGCTAACGAAAGTGGAGCTTTGGTTTTCGTGTATAAAGATTTGGGCATTGTGACTAACACATTACACACTTGAACCTTCACCCCTTTTCACTAAGAGATGTAAAAATGCAATATGCTCTCTTTATATCTCTAGAGCTTTGTACAATATAAGCTTTACAAAGAATGCAAGTGTACCCTTAAATACACATAGAATGGTGGCGTACCAAGGTTTTAATAAACCCCTTTACCACAAAGGTTAAACTTATGATCAAGAGATTTTATTCTCAATGGTTTCAAATTCCTCCTAAAATGGAGGAGAAAAATAGGAATTGGTGGAGCGCTGATTTCTCCCAAACCCGTGCACCAATCCTCACGATTTTTGCTCGACATGGGACACCTTGAGCTAATTCAGCTGTGCTGGTGAGATAAATGAGGCTTGTTATGCCCCAATTATGAGCTAATTAAGCCCCTGATTAAGGCCTATTTACCTGCTGTGAAGCCTGTCCACACATGGACTCTGCTATGTCGGTTGAGTGTGCAGATCAGCACCAATTTGAATGAGGTTTTTTATTGATCTTGACCATCTTGAGTAGGACTATAAGACCCCTAAGTTTCTGCTCGTAGAACCTAGCTGAGATATGCGAATTTAAGCCTCCAACTCGACTGTGTTTTCTACTCACACAGGCTCTGTGACCCCACTGCTACACAGAGAAAGCAGAGAATTATACCTTCATTGTTTTAACAGTTATTTTTTTCCTTGATGCTCCCTTTATGGTGGTTTTTGATTCCTTGATGAAGCTCTTAATGAAACTTCCAACTACTTGCTCCAAGATTGAAAGAGTCCTCCAATGGTTGTCTCCAAGACTCTTGATGAAAAGGATGATGCTTTCCTCTTCTTCTTCTCACAAATGCTTCTCTCTTTGCTCTCTTTGCTCTCTTGCTTCCCCCCCCTCACTCTCCCAATGTGCCACTCATCAGGGTAATGAGAATGATTACTCAAAGGCGATCTTCTCACATAGAATATTGTGCTCACATAGAGACTCACACACAAAGTGTAAATAGGTTTGACACCTTCTTCTTCACTCCAATGTGCCACCTAATGACGTAATGAATCAGCCCAATTGCTACTTAATGATAAGAGAAAAATGGTTGTGAACAAAGCATACATACACCCACAAACATTAAGATGTATCCTATCAACACATGAAGGGACACACTCCCATGGAAAGAGTTCTGATACCATAATAAAAGACATGATGAGAGCTTGATCACAAGAAGGAGATGATGTACAATCAATTATGAATGATTAACAGTAACATATAAGTATAATCAATGTGCTAAACAGATAAACAAGCTACACAAGTATAAATGGATGAGGCTCAAGATTAATGTAATGTTGTCAAGAGCCATCACATAGGCATAAACATGAAAGCAATGTAAAATGGGCACAATACCATGCAACGTAGAGAGTATGTTCCACAAAGGACCACTTACTATATTAAGCACTAAGCAAGTACACAAAGTAGGCTCTCTACACTCCCAAAGTGAGTGTGATAACCTTGACTTATAGGTCTCCAAGGAGGATGCACCTAGATCCTGGAAATCCTCCACCTCCCCTCAATCTTCTCCATCTCCCCTACATTAGGGTGAGGGTCTTGGATCAAGGAGATTCCACCTAGACATTACTCCTAATAACTCTACTGCATGGTACGTATAACCTTAGACTATTTGTCCTAAAGTACCACGACGTATTTTCCACTAAGGTTTGCACTAAGGATGGATGCTAGATCACATAAATTCTAACAATCGTTGTATAAATGATGAAGCACTGGACAATGACATTAAGGAGGCCTTACATAAATCTCAACCTGCATCCTTCCAAGGAGAAGGGAATAGCTTGGTTGAGAATGTGCGCAATTGGGTCGATGCTATGGATGATTATTTTTACATAGCCAGTTATACAAGCACTCTAAGATGGCTACCCAAGAATTCTAGTTTTTCTTTTTCACGGACTATCATTTGTCAACTGAACAATCATTGTTCTATTTAGAATTTTAAATTTTCCTATATCTCGCCTTCAAAATCAATGCACCAAAAAAAGCCAAAGCTATAATAAAAGTTAATTCACTTTTTGTAAAACTTTCTAAAACAAGTTATCATTTCAAAGCGCCATCCTTCAAACAGTGTCACGCTACAGCTGTAGTAAGTAGCTGAAGTAAGTAGGAGTGTCGAGGACGACAAGCCCACATAGGAGCTGATTGGCAGCCAAGAGCTTGATGTGTGGTGGCTGATGAGCCTTTATGAGAATTACGTACAGCAAAGTCTCAGGAAAAGGGGTTGCTAGTAAGGCTTGGAGCCGATCCAGTTGCCGGGAGGGTCGTAGTTGCAGGTCATGAGGATGTCGCCGGCTTCACACTCAACCCGGGCGCAGCCCAGGTGGAGGCTGTTCTTCCACACGACTTGGGTGTAGTGGCCACACTGTTTTCCGGGGTCACACGAGTTGTCGCTGTAGTGGTAGTAGTCCTTCTCGCTTACCCAAGCCTCCACACAATCGCTGGGCTCAAAGGCATAGCCTATCCCCCAGAAGAGGTTCTCCCCATAAGGCCCGTCTGAGTGTTGCATCTGGCAATTCCCATAGAGCTTTCTCTGATTAGCCCACCACTCAGCATACATGGCCACCGTCTCATTCCACACCATGGGTGGCAGGCCCAATTCCGCCCTTGCGGCATTGTGTGGGTCTAACCACTGCTGGGCCCAAGGGTTTGCGTTAGGAGGAGTGTAGGTGGGGGGGTTTGGCTTGTAAGGAGGAGACTTCTGAGGGGGCTTGTAAGGAGGGGAGTTCTGAGGAGGTTTGTATGGAGGGGGCTTGGGCTTAGTGTAAGGGGGGGACTTCTTCTGAGGAGGCTTGTATGGAGGGGGGGACTTCGTATAAGGAGGAGGCTTCTTCTCTTGGGTGTAAGGGGGATACTTGGTGTAAGGTGGTGAAGGCTTAGGCTTGCTATAAGGTGGAGGGGATGGTATAGGAGCTTCTGGTTTCTTAGGACTAGGAGGTTTGTTATAGGGAGAAGACTTGTAATGTGGAGGGGGAGCATGTTCGTTATTCTTGCATGGTGGTGGAGGTTTGCCATACTTACCATCATGATTCTTCCATGGGGGGAGCTTCTTAGTGCGAGGGACCTTGGGTTTCTTGTAAGACCAACCATCTTCGTTTGGGGACCAATCGTGGTGGGCGAGGGCCAGATGGGCAAGTGAGAGGAGGAAGACAGTGGAGAGGAAGAGCAAGCCTAGGACGTTGGGAGCCATATTATTGGCTGTGGTGGGTTGCAGCGCACTGTGCGAGCGCCGTTTATAAACACTGCGCCCACGCCACAACGTGCCCCGTTGAGGCAAGCCTCTCTCTAACCTCGCCTCCAACGCCCTCCTTTGACATTCTCCTCGTCTCAACGTCGACAACGAGGTTGCCTACGAAGAAGGGTGGCCTACAAAATGTGAATTCTTCTTTTCCAACGTGGCGTAGTGGCCTTCTTTGGTTTTATATGAAACATAAACCGTCAAAAGGTTTTATATAGACTTTGTAGATCAATGTAATTATGCACTTGGTTTTTTAAGCTATATGTGGGCCACAAGAGCATACCATTGTGTAAAAAAACATAGCACCATTTGAAAATTGTGTGCGGAGATTGATGAATGAAATAGGCCTCGCACATCTAAAGGTGCCACCACTTTGCGAAATGTACAACCATGTAACTCTTTGTGACTCATCAACATAAAAGCTTCTCCGTCTTGGTTGTATGCATTCATATGTGTTGCTTAATCTCATTTCAAATCTATATATGGTGGTATACTTTGACGTGTATTTCTCGTTTCTACTTTTTTAAAGCTTTAGAGTGATGAGTGCCCTCTCTTTTTTTGTGAGGAGGTAGCTCTTGAACATTGCAAGTAATTGGCATCCTTTTATATAGATGTGGGAATGGTCCATGCAAGATTGTCCTCCCCTTGACCCCCCTTTTTGAAAATCATTCAATGGTGGGGGAGTTTGTGAGTGTGCATGTACAAAAGGGACATGGCTACTTGCCTCTCTTCTTGAACTTTCTTGAGCAGAATGAACCTATTCTCCCAGATCTTCCTCTTCATTCTCTTCTTTGGAAAAGTATTTCGTTGAGCTTTCAAAGTCCAATCTCCTACAAAGTCTCCACCCCATACACTAGCTAAAAGGGGCTATGTCATGTGGCCATTTTATGTGATGTCACAGAAGCCCATAAAGCCTTTTGGCAACTCTCTATTCGAGCTATCTAGCTAAGATTTCACCATTTTTCTAGTAGCGTACCTTCTCTCTCTCTCCCAACACTTTTTTAATGCCATCTTTGCTCATAGGTGGTAGCTCACCCAAAAAGTTACAATTCTGGCCGCACATGTGACTTCAAGTGTGACACATGGAAGATATTATCTTGGTAGTGGATGGAAGCAACAATTGATACCAACTCTTCTCAACACCTTGACCATAAAATTGGTGTGCAAGCTTTGTGTTGATGTTCCACTTGAGAGAACCATACCGAGTTTTGGGTATCCTCAAGAAAACAAAATCCCCCTCTTTGAATTCCAATGGTCTTCCGTGTGCATCATCATTTCTCTTGAGACTTCTTGATGTTCTCCTTACATGTTTGTAAGAGAGCTTGCATTCTTTCCACTTCATCCTTTGCATGGGGATTCACATTGTCATGCTTGAACGTTACATTTGGCACCATGTGCAACTTGTAGACATACATAGCCTTAAAAGGTGACATTCCAATCCTCACATGATATGTGTTATTGTTAGCAAATTTTGCGAAGTGCAACCATTCATCACATGCATGTTGCATCTTATAGCAATATTGCCTCAAGTTAGTCTCAAGCAACTTGTTGACCCTTTCAGTTTGACCATCAATTTTTGGGTAGTAGACTATATTTGGAGTTAATTTGGTGCCCATGCTCTCAAACAATGTACACAAAAATGTGCCCATGAACTTCACAATCACTCACTATTTGTTACAACATACCATGCATCTTGGACACATATTCCAAGAGTTGGTGTGCAAGCATGGATGTTGAGTATCTCACTTTTGTTATCACAAAATGGGCGGATTTTGTCAACCGATCAACCATAACATAGATGTTATCCCATCCTCTCTTTATTGGTAGGAGGCAAGCCAGTAATGAAATCCATTACAATGTGCATCCACTTACCATCCGAAATAGGTAAGAACTAAAGTAAACCACCAGGCTTTTGTGTGGGATCCTTGTTGAGTTAACATGCCATATATTTGGAGACATATTCCTTCACATCTCTCCATTAACCATTCCAATGAAAGCTCTTCCTTATGGCACCATAGGTTTTGAAAAAATCTAAATGTCTTGCATGGGAGAATAATGCATCTCATCCATAAACTTTTGCTTGAAAGTCAAATGAGGCTCAAGATACACCCTCTCCTTATGGTATAGGAGTCTATTATGCAACTGAAAATGAGGAAAATTATCACAAGTACCATGATGTAGTTTTTGTACCATTTATGATGCCTCTTCATCAATCATGTATTCCTCTTGGATATCATCAATCCAATCCTTATGCACTTTTATGATGGCTGATAGTGGACATGCTCACATTCTAGAAAGTGAATATGCCACCATATTATGTGTAGCATACCCATCTTCACTAATAAAGAAATTTTCATGTAATAGATGAATTTATGAGTTTTTATGGTATAAAAATCAATGATTTTATTAAATGAGCCATTTCTACTTACAATCTTCAAATTCTGAGCCCAAATTTGGAATCTGCGTGCGATTTTACCCTAATATAGGATTTTACAGCATCCAAAACGGACACCGGATCAAGCTTATATGCAAATTTTGGTTATAAGCGCGACGACCTTTAAACCTTAATAAATGCATGACCGGGCGTTCGATTGACAAACGGTTTGCACCCCAATGACCAAGGGAACATCTCGGACAAAAACAAAAAAAAAATCACCCCGAGGTGGTCTGACACGCAAATCAAGACCGACGCTCCAAATTTAGAGACCCCGCCCCAAAAAAGGGACCGTACACACTTACTAGGGTGCCCGTACGATGGTTGCACAAGAACCAAAGGCCGACCACCCACTGTGTGGTCCACACGCACTGCTACTACGTGGACACCCATGTTGCTTCTTCTGACCAGATAAGGTACATGCGTACCACTCCTTTCCCTGTTAATGTAAGATTCCTCCTCAGGCTGAATATTGATTAATCCTCTACTTCACTTGTAATCATTCTATGTTTCTGAATACAAGAAAATATTATTTTTTATTGTTTTACCTAGTGAGATAAAAATTTCTAGAGAGTGGTAAATCAATATTGGGATATTTTTGGGTAAATAAATTCTACAGATATCAAAAAAATGTTTCCCTGAAATAGAAAATCAAAATAGATTTTCCAAGGTGCAATTGAAATTAATTAAAAATGATTTAGAAGACCTTATCCTAAGGGTCAAGATTTTCTAAAAAATTTGGATTAAGGTCCTATGGACCAATAAGATTAATCCAAGTTTTGGGACAAGATAAATCCAAAGAATAAAAGAAAATACCAAAAAATGAGTAAATGCCCACATAAGATGAAGAGTTGACTAAGTACTAGATTTATTAGTTAAAAACTATGAAGTATTAATAAAAAAATGAGATATTTTGGAGTAATCATTCATTTTTGACACATTGGTAAGGAGAAGGGGGCCCTTCAAGGAGGCGCCTATTTCCTTGTAGAACTAAACCGAATGATATTTACCCAAAATCTAGATGTTTAGTTGAAGGGAATCCTTGTAGAACTAAATCGAATGAATTTGGTTAGACTACATGAGGGGACGAACAGTAAACCTAATTGTCCTTCTCTCGATCTGAATCAGAAAAGAACTTCGTAACCAATTCCAGTTACTAAATCCAACGAATAGACTACCGAAACTAATCTAGTTTTTCCTTGACCAAACTCACCAAGAATCTGGTTAGACAAATGGACAAGAATCTAGTTGGACAAATGGACAAAATGATGGGTAGATTACCCTGATGAGAGATCAAGGATCCTCATTATGAAATTGGGAATTATGGAAAAAGGGTTTTTGGAACCAATCTCAAATTGGAATTTTACTTGCATTGGAACCTTTGTTTTTTAATTCAAAGGATTGTTTTATGCCAAAATGCTGGAGGAAGAATTTGGCTTATGCTTTTCTAAGAGGAGGTTCGTTGTGGAACAGCTGGCAGGGAGTCATCAAGGGATGTTGCTCGCGGCAAAGCCTACCGAGGTCTTGTGACTAGCCTCGATACAGTTAAAATGGTGCGCTTCCTGTACGATGGGTGAGGACTGACAAAGCGGTCTCTGAGTGAAGTGCTAGGACACCTAAGGAGGATCCTATAGGGTTCTAACCAGGTGATGCACGGGCTTGTGGTTGCTAGGACACCCATGTGTACGTCGAGGAAGATTTCGGATGGACAAAAAGGAAAGATTTTTGGGAACCAAATTTTGATACTAGATCTCGTTGGTTGACCAGCTGGTCTTCAACAAGAGTTCAGAGGATACATTTTTGTAATACAATGGACTCAGAATTTTGGAAAGTGATGATCAAAAATATTATGATTTCTATTGAAGGATTGTTTTAAAGCCAGTCGAATCTATTTTAAAGCCAGTCAAATCTATTTTAAAGCCAGTCGAATCTGTTATAAAGCCAGTCGAATCTATTTTAAAGCCAATCGAATCTGTTATAAAGCCAGTCGAATCTGTTTTAAAGCCAGTCGAATCTGTTATAAAGCCAGTCGAATTTGTTTTAAAGCCAGACGAATTTGTTATAAAGCCAGTCGAATCTGTTTTAAATCCAGATGAATTTGTTATAAAGCCAGTCGAATCTCAGATGAATTTGTTATAAAGCCAGTTGAATGTGTTATAAATGGCAAGTTCATATTGGGTATGTACGTGGTATGCCTACCTTGGATTTTGCACGAATCACCGGCTAGGGGACCTGGGAACTCTTTTCCTCAGTACCCGGGCAAAAACCAACCAAATATATATAAAGGAATCCCACCAATTCAGTGGTCAGGTGGTTAGCTAACCCATGGGCCGGGTCGGATGGGGTTAGCTGGATCGGTAAGAAACAACTAGATACAATTAGTTACGTTATTTAGTTTTAAATCTTGAGAAGACCTTGTTCTGTGGGAGGGGATCATTGGCTGTGCCTCGTAAATGAGGAAAAAAACGATGATTCCATACACCAAGTGCAAGTCTCTTCTTGATCTCACCATGTGACTTCAGGTTTGGTCAGATCAGTTTTTCTAGTTAAGACTTGACTCGTAAGAGTAATTTCCCCGTTAGAAGATTTTTCCTAATTAGTGGAATCGCTCGTGCCTTCTGGGGTGAGGGGAGTCTTCTGAGACCGGTCTCAGAGGGGCCGCCCAGACTAGCCTCTCGTCTCGGACATCCACGGGCGAGGCCCCGAGTGTGTGGACCCCACCCTGCACGGGAGGCCGACGCCGCTTTTGCCTGCCTCGACAGGAGCCCCGGAGCAGGCGGGGGACCTCACAGTTAACCGCCATCGTACCTTTCCCCCCCAGAGCCATGTAGGCCACTGATCCATAGCCTTTGCCGACACACCATCCTTTTGACCTTACTTTGCGCAGTGCCCCACAACTGTACCCCACAGCTATATAAACCCCTGGGATGCTCCATGGGCAGCATGCATTTTTGCGTAGCCTATAATCTGTCATGTCGCCGTCTATACTGCCATCTGTCCCTGCGCAGTGTGCTTGTTGCAGTGTGTAGCCGCCCCTCTCAACACCCTCTCATTTGCCACTTTTTAGATAAGGCAACTTTCCTCTACTCCCCCCTTGTTAGAAGGCAGTGTTCTTATCTCTTCTCCCCTTCCCACCTCCCCCCATGTGAAGAGACTCATAGCGGCACCCTTCTCCCCTTCAGCAAAATGTTTTTGTTAAGGACATCTCACAAATCCCCCCCCATTTGCGTGGACTTTAGCAAGAGGTTTTGGCCTTAGAGAGGGTTCATGCGCTGTGGTCTTTTGCTCGTACGGTGAGCAAATGATCTCAGAATTGAGATCTGACTAGAGCATTTCCACGGCGACAGCGAGCCCTACAAGGCAACATCCAAGATGGTCCCATCCCGAAAACGCCAGAACATTACCTCAGGAGGAGCGCACAACAACATGAAATTAGAGAAGATGCTCCTAATGCGGCCCCAACCCTCCCGTTACAAGCTCCTCAAGGAAATGGTGGCCAGATTAGCTAGGTTATCTTTTAAAGAAGAGTTTTTTTCTTTCTTTCTTTAATATTAATGTTAATAAATGTATCTTTTCCTTTTAAAATAATAAAATAAAATTGTATGAAGCTATGATTTAAAGTGACGCTGTATTCAATGAATTGTATTGAAATTGTTATCTTTAAGAGAAAGAGTGCAAGTTTTTCTTGGCTTCGACGCTAACTCCGTTCCGTGCTTCTGTAGCTAGGGCGGCGTCGTTAGCAAAGCCCGAGAATGGCCCAAGGTATCCCTCATACCATTCGGAGAATAAGGTTTGCCGATTGAGGCGAGAGATTATGATGCTGTCTAGTTCTGAGGGCCCAAGCTAGTGCGGTGAATAAGCCCACCCTAGTGCGCAGACATCCCTCTAAGGGACGGGAGGATCAAGCGACGGAGCTTGAGAGGGCGACAGGCCGGCTTGAGTCCTTGTTGCCAAGCGGCCTACGATGAGGTGTATGGTCCCGTAGGGTTTTGTCCAGCATGTAGAGGCTGGAAGGCCGAATTCTAGATCATCGACAGTATAAAGGAAAAGAATAAGAGAGCTGGTTTGTCTTGTATGAAATTGATTCATGTATAAACCTTTTTTATAAATCTTGTCTTTGGCATTATTGTACTATGGCAAAGGGTTGTTTTAACAAACCTTGTAAAAATTTATGTCAAATAGTGTGGTAGAATTAATTTAGAAAACAAAATTGACGTGTGAGTAGGGTGGAAAGTGGGAGGATGGAATGCCCCGATGGCACCATCCTACGGACGGGTGGACCCAATTAGTCGGGTAGCTTTCCAACACATTAAGTGAAAGCCCTACACTAGATAAATTGGTTCTCGGGCAATTCTATTCTAGAAGACTAGGCCAGCACTGTGCCTTGCATGGATGAGGAAAAAAGCATTGTCTCTAGAAATCAAGACTAGTAGTTGCCCAAATTATGATCGATTACCCTATGGGTGATTTGATTTTTAGAAGTTCACACTCCCCCTGCGGGTTAGTAAAAATTTGGAAATGTGTGATGAAATTCATACAAATTGATATTCAGACTGAAATTCATAAATTAGTAATTGGGTCTTCAGATGGAAGTACTGCAATTATATCGAATCCCTGACTTGCTTGAGGCCTAGACATGATGGTATTTACCTTATAGTTCCAAGGACCGTGACTACCCATATATATCGAGGGTATAACTGCAACTCTTTACTGGCAGTATATATGAGTAAATCTATCTTAAAATTATAAGCAAAAATGCTATCCAGATGATGAATTCGAATGTGGTTGATATGATTTTAAAATTCTGGTTGAGAACCGATGAGTTGATTTGGATTCTGATTGAAAAATGATGATTCCTGAATTTTGGTTGAAAAGCGATAAGCTGAGAAAAACCACAATGAGGATGAATGGGATGAGTCCCTGTGTGATGATGTTCATAACTGGAATGACGATAATGACTTCAGCAAATCACTATGAGATTAGTGGATTGTGTTAAGAAATTGCTACTGTTAACACTGGACCCAATGGATCAAGTTAAGGGATGACAAATTAAAAATCTATATAATTGAAATTCCCATGGAGGATTGTTTAGATGGAAATTTTGGTCTAATGGACCATTATTGTGTTAAAGATATGAATGATATGTTCTGAATGAATTGTTATCTGCTGATAATGAGTTCTATATGAAAACCTTTATCCCATGATAATGAGTTCTATATGAATACCTTTATCCCATGATAATGAGTTCTATATGGATTTCACATGGGTCAAAAAATAGCTAGAAGAATGACTATAGAGTTAGCCAGTGTGGGAAAGAAGTAGTATCTCACCAGTCTGTAGGAAACCTTGATTTTAAGTTGGGTAATGAGCAAACTCATGGCCACTTTAGAGTCTTGCCATTAGGAATTTATGATGGAATCATTGGGATGGATTGGTTAATTGCAAACAAAGCTAGCATTCACTGTAACCAGGGGAGTATCACTTTTGAAAATAAGCATGGCCAAGTAATATCCGTTCTGGGGATAATAGGAAAACCTAAATCTAGGGTAGTCAAGGCAAAACTTCTTCTCAAGGAAGCACGTAAGGGTCAGCAAGTTTTCTTAGTAAAGCTCAACAAAGCCATTGAACCTAGTAAGGAGGCAGAACCCTCTTGGCTCCAAGAATTCTTTGACATCTTCCCTGATGAGCTTATAGAGCTACCGCCTCCTCGAGAAGTTGATCATGAAATCGAGGTGATCCCTGGAGCTCAACCCGTCTCAAAAACGCCCTATAAAATGTCCCTTCTTGAAGCCATTGAACTTAAAGAGCAACTTTCACAACTCATTGAGCAAGGATTCGTATGCCCCAGTAGCTCTGCTTGGGGGGCACCTGTTCTTTTCCAAGAAAATAAGAATGGAACTTTCTGCCTTTGCATAGATTATCGAGGGCTAAATCAAGTCACTGTCAAGAATAAGTATCCTATCCCTTGCATCGACGAACTTCTTGACATGCTTCATGGGGCCAAAGTCTTCTCAAAAATAGATTTGAGGTCTGGTTACTATGAGATCAGAGTCAAGGAAGCAGATATACCCAAGACAGCCTTCAATACCCGTTATGGCCACTATGAGTTTACTGTAATGTCATTCGGGTTAACCAATGCTCCTACAACCTTCAACCGCCTAATGCAAGATATATTCCGTCCTTACTTGGATGAATTTGTGCTTGTTTTTTTTAATGACATCTTAATCTACTCCAAATCAATGGAAGAGCATGAGGAGCATGTGCGTAGAAATCTGCAATTGCTGCGTAGACACAAACTCTATGCCAAGAAGAGCAAATGTACTTTCTTTACTCATCAAATTGAGTATCTTGGGTTCATCGTCTCCAAAGATGGCATCTCAGTCCAAGGCCAAAAATATTCTGGAGTGGCCACCAATCAATTCATGAAGTTCGTGGGTTTTTGGAAATCATGGGATGGTATAGGATTTTTATCAAAGATTATGCCTTGGTAGCTGCACCCTTGACGGATCTTCTTCAGAAGGATTGCAAAATAGTATGGCTACCAATCCATCAAAATAGTTTTAATTAGCTCAAGGTCATTATTACTTGTGCCCCAGTCCTGAAACTTCCTAATTTCACCAAGGAATTTGAAGTGGTTTTACTGATGCTAGTAGTCTAGCACTTGGTGGTGTCTTAGGCCAAGAAGGAAGACCAGTCGCTTATACTTCCCCAAGCAAATTATGCCACCCATGATTTGGAGCTCTTAGCAGTTGTTCATTGCCTTAAATTATGGAGACATTGTCTCTTGGGGGGCAAATTCCACCTTTTAACTGACGCCACAAAAGTCTTAAGTGGATAACCTCAACACGCGGCAAGGGTGATGGATTGAAATTCTACAAGAATATGACTTTGACATCAAATTCCACCCTGGGAAAGATAATGTGGTAGCAGATACACTTAGCTGCTGCAAATCCTTCTTAAGTGCAATTTCAATGCCAAATAATCCCATACTCGTCAAGGTGGAAGAAGTCTCATCTCATGATCCAGATTATCAGAGGATGATGAAGTTAGTAGAAGAAGGGGGAAATTCAGAGAAAGAGAAGAATCTAATCAAGGGATACTCCACTTATGAAGGAAGCCTCTACTTCAATCACCACAGGCTATGTATCCCTAAGGATCCTGCTTTAAAGAAACTAATCCTCCATGAAGCTCATGATAGTCCTGCTGCTGTGCAGGATACCCAGGCTATGCAAAAACATGATCCGGATTATCAGAGGATGATGAAGTTAGTAGAAGAAGGGAAAAATTCAGAGAAAGAGAAGAATCTAATCAAGGGATACTCCACTCATGAAGGAAGCCTCTACTTCACTCACAAGCTATGTATCTCTAAGGATCTTGCTTTAAAGAAACTAATCCTCCATGAAGCTCATGATAGTCCTGCTCCTGCAGGATACCCAGGCTATGCAAAAACATTAAAAAATGATGTCCTTCGGTACTTGAAGCAATGTCTCTCATGCCAAAGGATCAAAGCCAAAAGGGTTAAGATGCCCGGGAAACTTCAACCCTTGGATATTCCCCAAATGAAGTGGGAGTGCATTAGTATGGATTTTGTCACAAGTCTCCCCACTGTACAAGGAGGATATGACTCCATTCTGGTAGTAGTGGACTTACTTACCAAAGTAGCTCACCTTATACTAGCAAAGAAGACCTTCAAAGCCTCTGATGTTGCTCGAATATTCATCAAGGAAGTCTTCAAACTTCATGGTCTCCCAAAAAGGATAATAAGTGACCAGGATTTTGACTTCACTTCAAAGTTCTGGTAGTCCTTATTTCAAGTCCTAGGCACTCAACTTTGCTTTAGCACAGCTTATCATCCAGAGACCGACGGCTAGACTAAGAGAGTCAATCAGGTAATTGAAGACATTCTTAGAGCATATTGTGGACGGGAACCAAGAAGATGGATTCAATACCTTCCTCTGGTAAAATTTGCCTACAATACATCTTATCATCAGAGCATAGGAATGTCACCATTCAAAGCACTCTATGGGCAAGAATGCTTATCTCCTCTAAATTTCTTTGATCCGACCATAAGAGTTGAGGCATCCAAGAAAATGCTCAAAGAGATTGAGGAACAAACCAAGGCAATCCAAAAGGATATTAAAGCTGCTCAAGATCGGCAAAAGCATTATGATGACACCAAGAGGTCTGAAAGGATCTTCAAGGAAAGAGACAAAGTTCTTCTACGAGTACGACCCAAACAAAGTTCTCTATCACTTGGGAAATATAAGAAGCTCAGACCTAGGTATTGTGGTCCCTATACAGTTATCAAGTGCCAAGTGCCTATAAACTCCAGCTCCCAGTCTTGATCATATTCTTGATGAACAAGTTGTAATCCCTACTCAAGTCCCTACTCAAGGAGTCCTTGAACTACATTACCCTTAAGAGGATGCAACTTGGAAAGATGAAGCTATACTCTTAAAGGATTATCCCCCATGATAAGATGAGGTCTTTAAGGGGGGAAGGATGTAACATACCCATCTTCACTAATAAAGAAATGTCCATGTAATAGATGAATTTTTAAGTTTTTATGGTATAAAAATCAATGATTTTAGTAAATGAGCCATTTTTACTTAGAATCTTCAAATTTCAAGTCCAAATTTGGAATCTGCACCCGCGATTTTACCCTAATATAGGATTTTACAGCATCCAAAACGGACACCGGATCAAGCTTATACGCAAATTTTGGTTATTTTTAGTTAATATGCGAGGACCTTTAAACCTTAATAAATGCACGACCGGGCGTCCGATTTGACGAATGGTCTGCACCCCAACTACCAGGGGAACATCCCGGACAAAAAACATTTTCACCCCCCCCCTTGGCGGTCCCTCCCCCCCGGGTGGTCCGGCACACAAATCGAGGTCGACGCCCCAAATTTGGAGACCCCGTCCCAAAAAAGGGACTGTACACACTTACTAGGGTGCCCATACAATGGCCGCACAAGAACCAAAGGTCGACCACCCACTCTGTGGTCCGCAGGCATCGTTACGTGGACACCCATGCTACCTCTGACCAAATAAGGTACATGCATACCACTCCTTTCCCTGTTAACCGACACCGTACCTTTCCCCCAGAGCCATGCAGGCCACTGATCCATAGCCTTTGCCGGAACACTGTCCTTTTAACCTTGCTTTGCACAGTGCCCACACCCGTACCCCACAGCTATATAAACCCTTGGGATGCTCCATGAGCAGCACGCATTTCTGCGTAGCCTATACTCTATCGTGTTGCCGTGTGTACTGCCATCTATCCCTGTGCAGTGTGCTTTTGCTGCAATGCAGCTACTTTTTCGATAAGGAAACTTTCCTCTGCTCCACAGTGTCCTTAACTCTTCTCCCCCCGTGTGAAGAGACTTACAGCAGCACCCTTCTCCCCTTTAGCAAAACGTTTTTATTAAGGACATCTCACAAAATCCCCCCCATTTGCGTGGACTTTAGCAAGAGGTTTTGGCCTTAGAGAGGGTTCATGCGCTGTGGTCTTTTGCTCATACGATGAGCAAACGATCTCGGAATTGAGATCTGACTGGAGCATTTCGACCGCGATAACGAGCCCTACAAGGCGATGTCCAAGATGGCCCCATCCCAAAAATGCCAGAATATTGCCTCGAGAGGAGCACGCAACAATGAAATTAGAGGAGATGCTCCTAATGCAGCTCCAACCCTCAGCTCCTCGAGGAAATGGTGGCCAGGTTAGCTAGGTTATCTTTTAAAGAAGAGTTTTTTTTTCTTTCTTTAATATTAATGTTAATAAATGTGTATCTTTTCCTTTTAAAATAATAAAATAAAATTGTATGAAGCTACGATTTGAAGTGATGCTGTATATTCAATGAATTGTATTAAAATTGTTATCTTTAAGAGAAAGAGTGCAAGTTTTTCCTGGCTTCGACGCTAACTTCGTTCTGTGCTTGTGTAGCCGGGCGGCATCGTCAAAGCCCGAGAATGGCCCAAGGTATCCCTCATACCATTGGGAAAATAAGGTTCGACGATTGAGGCGAGAGATTATGATGCTGTCTAGTTCTGAGGGCCCAGGCTAGTGCGGTGAATAAGCCCACCCTAGTGCATAGACATCCCTCTGAGGGGGGGCGGCGGGAGGATCGAGCGACGGAGCCTGAGAGGGCGACGAGAGTCCAAGCGGCCGACGATGAGGTGTATGGTCCCGTAGGGTTTCGCCCAGCATCATGTAGAGGCTGGAAGGCCGAATTCTAGATCATCGGCAGTATAAAGGAAAAGAATAAGAGAGCCGGTTTGGCTTGTATGAAATTGATTCATGTATGAACTTTCTTATAAATCTTATCTTTGGCATTATTGTACTATGGCAAAAAGGGCTGTTTTAACAAACCTTGTGAAAAGGGCCTTAATTTTAAGGAACATATTTATTTATGTCAAACAGTGTGATAGAATTAATTAGAAAACAAAATTGACGTGTGAGTAGGGTGGAAAGTGGGAGGATGGAATGCCCTGATGGCACCATCCTACGGACGGGTGGACCCGCTTAGTCAGGTAGCTTTCCAACAAATTAAGTGAAAGCCCTATGCTAGATAAATAGGTTCTCGGGCAATTCTATTTTAGAAGACTAGGCCAGCGGCTATGCCTTGCATGGATGAGGAAAAAAGCGTTGTCTCTAGGAATCAAGACTAGTAGTTGCCCAAATTATGATCAATTACCCTATGGGTGATTTGATTTTTAGAAGATCACGCTCCCCCTGTGAGATAGGACTAGGTCTTACCTATGAATCGTATCCTTGAATCTCTACATGGTCAAGGCGTCGATGAATAGGAAATTTTCTCCAAGTTAAGACTTTGTGGACTATCTTAAGTGTTTTTCCCTATTTTGGAAGGGGGGAACCTTACATTATGCTTCGCCTTTGTATAAGTGATCACCACACTTTTCAAGTGTAAACCCCCTTTGAAGAACCTCCAATTTAAGGGCTGATTTAGTCTTGATCAAGATGGTCCATTTAATTTCTATGATCTCTTTTTGTGATCATGTGAATTCTTGTTTTTTCAAAGAAAATAAATATGGCATAGTACCCTTCTTTTTTTATCATATCAATATAAGCTCTGTAACATTGGTTTTCTTTTCTCCTAGTTTGAGTTATGGTTTTCTAAATAGCATCATGGCTTATACAACCCTCAAGAAATCCTTGGCTAGTGCTCCTATTCTCACATCCCCCAACTGGGACATTATCTTTCATGTCCACATTAACGCCTCCGCTTTTGTTGTTGGATGTGTATTGGCCCAACCAGGTGAACACAAGATGGATTTCCCCATCAACTTTTCCAGCCGCCGCAAACTCAATGAAGTTGAGAGAAATTATACCACACCCTAAAGAGAAGGGTCAGCCATGGTCTACACCGTTAAAATGTTTCACCATTATCTAGCAAGACCAAATTCATCTTCTTTGTAGACCATCAAGCTCTTCTATACTTGTTGGTAAAAATAAGCCCTATATGGCAGGAAGGATCACCAAGTGTGGCTTCCTATCTTACTTGAGTTTAACTTCATTGTTACAGTGAGGAAAGGCTCATAGCATGTTTTGGTAGACCACATGTCAGGAATCCCTAACGGGGCGAGCTGCCCACATGGGAGTAGACGATGATTTACTAAATGCCACCCTATTCCAACTATGCTTAATTCTTGAGTGGGGTGAGGATGTAGTACACTTTCTAGCCAATGGCTTACTAGTGGACCCCCTTGCAAACAAGGACCATGCCCGTCACCTAATTAAACAAGCAACCCCCTACCAACTCATTGCAGGTCAACTCTATAGGCAGGGGAAAGACAAGATTCTTAGACGTTATGTCCGTGAAGACGAATATGTCTTCCTTTTGGAATAGGCTCACTCTACCTGTGCTAATGGGCTCTTTGCAACAGATATCACTACCCGCAAAGTCCTCACAACCACCATAACCGAGTTATGGTGGCCCACCTTAATGGCGGCAGATGCAACAAAATATGTAAACAAACGGTGCGATGAATGCCAACGTGCAAAAATTCCCCGCCTTTAAGGACAGCATGCCCCTAAATCCAATCGTGTCCTTACAACCATTTGAAAAGTGGTGCATTGATTTCATTGGGCCCATCAGTCGAGTAGCTAGATATACTCAAGCCAGATATATAATCACTGCCCACGGACTATTGCACTAAGGGGGTTGAAGCTGGACTACCCATAAAGCGGATGCGCGATCCACTGCAAAATTCCTTTATGAATCAGTCATCACACGCTTTGGTTTCCCCCTAGAGCTTGTGAGCGACAATGGAATGCATTTCATTGATGAGGTAATTCAATTCCTCTTATAAGAGTTCCTTGTTACTCATAGAAAGTCCTCCCCCTATTACCCCTAAGTGAATGGCCAAGCTAAAATCACGATTAAGGTTTTGTGTGCCATTCTAACTAAAACTATGGAGGCCAGTCACAACGATTGGGCCTACAGAACTTCCTATACAAGGTAGATACCAATGCCACCCCCTTTAGTTTGACTTATGGTACTGAAATGGTCATGCCAATGGATTTCTTGGTCCCCAGCTTATGCATCACTCTACAAGAAAAGCTCATAGGAAATGTCTTAGGTTGTTACCTTTTTGAGCTTGAAAAGCTCGATGAAACATGCCTTCTAGCTGTATATAGCATGATTGTTGAAAAGCTAAGGCGTAAACAATGGTTCGATAACCAACTAAACAAAAAAATGAACGAGGGCGACATGGTCCTCCTATTCAACATGAATATGCACAAAAAGAAACTCAAGCTCAAAGGCTTAGGACCTTTCTTAGTTACTGAGATAACCCCACAAGGCACAGTGCGCATAGAGACACTTGACGATGTCAAAATGGTAGACTATTTCAACGGTAGTAAATTAAGACACTACTATGGCCCAGTCATTGATGAAGCCACCCTAAGGGCTATTCATGACAATGAGAAAAGGACCATGAAGATATGAAACAAGCCACCCAACAAGAGGATAAAGCGAGGAAGCCAAGCTTTGATACAAATCAAGATCAACATGGCCCAAGTGGTAGACCTCGAAGAGGAAGAACAGGAGGTGAAACCTCATCAATTGTGGTTAGGAATGACTACCCTGATGATCTTCGCTCAAAGATTAGCTCTCTCTGATACTAGGGCTAATTACAATTTGATGTCTCACAAAACATGGTGTTCCCTTGGGGAAACTTCATTACAATTTGATGTCTCACAAAACATGGTGTTCCCTTGGGGAAATTTCATTGAAAGATACCCTTGCCAAAGTCACAATAGTGGCATCTCAAGAAGTTCACAGCTTAGGCACAATCACACTTTTGTTCCACATTGGAAATAATCCCTTGGAAGGGAAGTTCTATGTAATGTGCAAAAGAACAATGCACGAGGAATTACTCCTTGGAAGGGGATGATGGGACACAATAAGTGCAATATTGATTAGGATGCAAGGAAGGCTACCTTAGAGTTATCCTCTAGCCAACTTATTATCCTCATGATGACAAATGAAGAGTCTATACCGCTACTCCCCCATGCCAAGAAGTCACCTCTCCACTCCCCATCATCATTCCATCCTCAAATTCTCACAAATCCATCCCACTCAACAAGAGGCTGTTTACCGTTCCACACACACCACTACCTCTCACACCCTCCCCACCACCACACTTCGCAGCAACCCACTTCCACATCTCAAAAACCACACAAGCTGTTGACCCACCAAAAAAAACTAACCGCACTAATACGTATAACTAAACTAACACACACACATATGGCATGCCTTCTCCCCATTGGGTGCCTAAGAAGTTCCTAAACATGCAAGGATATTTTGAGGGCATATCTACCTTGTGGATCCCGTGCGAGTGACGATCCAACTCTCATCCTCATAAATCGACACCCCGAGCTCCTCGTCCCCCTCAAAGGAAACCAATTCACCAACCACAAGCCCATAGGGTACAAGACAAACGCCATCCCAAATGCTCTCCACAGCCTCCCTATCCTCAATCAAACCCTCATCCATGCCCAAAACCAACCTCTAGGCAGATCCCCAAACCTCTGCTATGAGCCCAACATTTCTATGAGGGTAATCGACACATTTGGATCCCCAAATCAACCCAACCCCAACTCCAACCTTGTGTCACTCAGCAGTCACTGACTTTCAATGGAAACCCAAGGTGGCCTCTGCCACAACGATTGCCCAATAAAAAGGGAAGCAAAATCTTCACGACGATGACACTCTGACTCCCATTCTATAGCAGCCGAAAGCCCTTACCAGTGATATATCCTCAACATCGACAACTCCTCCACCCATTATTCTTAGGTTGCCTCGGAGTTCTCCAAAGCCACCGTCAACCTCTCAAGTTTCAAGTACTTTGACATCAGCCTCTACATCCCCCCATGAATCAAATGTCCCCACCACCTCGCCATCACTAATTGGAACCGACTACTCACTTTGGTAAATTGGGCACACAAACCCACAATGGGGAGCTGGTCGCATAGCCCAAGGGTACAAAACCTGACTCAGGGTACCCTAAAAAAAAAGAGTGCCATGGCCGTACCAAATATACCACGGTCATACCATTTGCATCCCCATTTTTCCATGGCTGCACCATTCAAAACTACAAATTTGCCACAACCATTCCGAAGATGCGACAACCATACTAATTTCTAAGTGAACTGCCATGGCCGTTCTGTGAGTGCCATGGTTGTTCCATCATCAAACCCAACAGCCACGGCTATTTTGAAAGTGCCACAGCTGCACCAAATTTTTCTCAAATCGCCACCACGGCCGTACCATTCCTCCAAATGAAGTGCCATGCCCATTCCATCCTCAACAAAACTTGGTACGCCCATTCCAACAAAACTTGGTACGCCCATTCCAGTAATTGCCATGCCCGTTCACTAGGGATGTCGTGCATGTACCATTCAGGTTGCCAACGGTCGTGTTCTTCTCGAAAAGTATATATATGGGCCCCACCCCCTCATTTCCTCATTTTCAGCTCTCAGTGTAACCAAACTCTTGTCAATTTTTCTCTCAAGCCCGCCTTCCTGTGCCCCCATCCTCTATCACCCATGGTCGACACCTCATACTCCTCCATGGAGAGGTCTCCCACCACCCTACCCTTAGGAAGAAGCGCCCGGTGGGGGACCATCGAGCACCCCCTACTCCTACCTCGCGTCGCGACTTTATCCACACCTATTCAATCTACTACCACTAGATTTGGCCAGCTTGGAGGATGGACCTGAATTAGGGAGGGGGTTATGTTAACCACTCTAGTTAACATTACTTTTCAAGCATGGCTATGCTCATTATAACTCTTCTTTTGTAACTGCACAAAGCGCTTAATGTAAAAGAGACATGGGATGACCGAGCTTACGGCTTGTGTAATGCCGATCATAGGAAAGAGTTGTATATAGAGCTAGGAAGATTAGTTTTGGGCCCCCAATTGTAAATGGGCGGCCGACCATTGTAAACTATGAGCTCTTGTATATAAGACATTTAATGAAATATGAAAGGGGACAATCCCATTAGTCTCATTTGAGTTTTTCCTCTCTTTCTCTCTCTCTCTCTCTCTCTCTCTCTCTCTCTCTCTCTCTCATGAGCTTGGGGATGTATGCTTGCTTGTGCTTGCATGCTTGATTGTTGTTGTATGCTTGTAGGGATGGTGATGCTCTAGCTTCTCTCCTTCTCTCCCCTTTCTTTGCTCTCTACCAAGTCCCTCTTGCATGCATGTGGCATGGAGTGAAGGTAGCTTTCCATAGCTCCCTCCTTCTTGCTCTCTACCTAGCTATTGAATCTCTACTTGGGTGACACAACAAGTAGAGGTGGAGTGATCCCCTAGCGGCTTCACATTGAGGAGTTAACCCTCATTAGGGTTGGCTAAGTGCACCTCTCTAAAATCAATCCTTGCATGTTGTTTCTCTTCTTCTCTCCATTTCTCTCTCTTGTGTGCAAGGTAGTATGTTAGGATTAACAGTGTTGTACATGACCACATGTGGATGTGCAAGTGGTGGGTGTATGTGCATGGGGTGTGCACGTGCATGTTTTTAGTCTTTTAACATTTCTAGTTTTACTGTGGATTTTTATGTTTTTAATCATTCTCAATAAAGGTGACTGTACATTTGAGTGGGGTCATTATGTTACATATCTACAACAAGGGTTTAGGGTCTGTGACTTACCATGTAGGCTCAATGGGTAAGGCTAAAGAACTTCTTCCTCATCCATAATGAAAGATTGGTTGCCACCATCGTCAGCTTTATCAATGGTGGGTGCATGTCTAAGCTTTGGCCTTGATGTTGTGGTGTGGTGCATAGGGATGTTGTGGGATCATGGTGATTCTTTTTGGGTCTAGGAAGCATCTAGGAGTGCCAAGGGAGTATATGTATGGCACAATTGAATATATGTACTTGGGATGGCGCATCTGAGATTAAAACTATTCGGAGTGCGATCATCATTGCACATGGACTTGGTGACACATGCTCCATTGGTGGGTTTGGTATGCACGTTAAGGGTGCTGACACTCCTCTCCATTCTTACTTACACTTTGGGAGTGGCATCAGAGACTTAGCCTAAAATCTCCACAGCCACTTGGATTTGACACATTTGAGGGTGCATTTGTGGAGGCCTAGGGTTTGATCTTGGAACCCAAATTTAGGTTTTCCCTTTGTATAATCTTTGTGATTCTTATAATTTTGTTGGGATCGCTTAGATCTCTTTGGCTTCAAGGGTTATGCATATGGCGAGGTTCCCCTCTCATAAAAGCCTTGGGCTTTTACGCTTGGATCCAGCGAGAGGCTCGGATTTAGAGTACCACATCTTTACTTGAGGGTTGTCCCCCTTGGCTGATCTATGCTCAAAAGTAGGCTTTGGGCCAAATGGTGGTTGCCACATCTTTGCTTGGGCATTGTACCTAAGGTATTGTACCCATTCCATAGGGTTGATCGTGGTAGTTCTTCTTCAGTAGCTAACAACACAATTAGTGGTTGTGATCCATCCCCTCTTGAGGATGATTATGATGCTTTCTCTCATTGTACTTATTTTAGGGGTCACATAAAGCTTGCAAGACATAGGATTAGATCCAATGAAAAACCCTACTTCAAAATAACCAATGGTCATGGATTGGGATAATGTTCGCGCTATAGATGACGTGAAGGGTGCGTGACCTAACAAGGCTCATGCCTCCCAAGAAAAAGCATAGTGGCTAGCCATATTGTCAATCAATGCTGGCCATATAGCTAGGTAATCTTTTTGGGGGAATTCTAGCCCAAGGCAAGTAGGTTCCAACAGTGTTTCTATTTCCACCAAATGGTAGAGATCAATTGTATGTACATAGATATGTATGCTTGGGGGCCTATGACCTCTTCGGTTCTTCTTTTATTAGGCATTTGGACATGCTCTCCATTTTTTTGTTGTTAAGCTCTTGTTTCTCCTCTTTTTCTTATGGAATGTCTTGGGTGATAGGTTCATAGTAGCTTTCCAGCTTGCAACCAATGAAATATCCTTTTATATCAATCTCATTAATGGTCTTTATCTTTACCACACCTTGAGGAGAAAGTTTTATAACTCAATAGGGACCTTAGCCTCTATACTTGAGTTTCCATTTCATGTTTTTGACACTGTACATAAGCACCATGTCTCCTACTTCCATGCACTTGTTTTGGGATTAGTCAATAAACCATTGTTTCTTACACCGTAGTTTTTCAACCAGTTTTTCAACCATCAATCCAATCTTTGCTCACTTAGTTATTTTAAGGTATCTAGTCTCTCCACATGAGAGGGTTTCCATTGAGTTTATGCCTTGCTATAATTTGAAGGCTTAGAACCATGTGTTCCATTAGCATGGCTGCATCAAGCTCGAATGTAATCTGAAAAAGGTGTGTTATTGATAGTGTGCTATTGATAGCCACCCTTGTGTGCATTATGGTAGGAGTCCCATAGAGAGTAGAGTACACATCTTGTGCTCTCTCAATAACTCCATGATGCCTCTTCGTTCTTGATGAGAATAGTGCATAACGTCTTATTTGTGCTATCAGGTTGGCCGCTCGCTTGTGTGTAGTAGTAAGGTGTTGACTTTCTATGAACCACAAGGAACTCTTGGATCAATAGCTCCACCACTTCATTTATAAAAAGTGTACTAGAATTGCTCACTGTTTCTAGTGTGCAACCAAAATGAGTAATCACATTCTCATAAAGGAACTTAGCAGTAAATCTCACGTCATTAGCCTTCTATGTAGCATTGGCCTCAACCTACTTCTTGAAGTAATCAGTGGGGTGTTGATGAAATACACCTACGTCCCCTTTAGTGGTGGCTAATGGGACCAACAAAGTCTAAACCCCATTTTTCAAATGGTTGTTTCAAAACTTTAGGGGTTAGGGGCATTCAAGCCTCCTCTTGAGCTATGGCAAACATTTGGCATTCATCCTAGTGTTTTGCCAAATGTTTGTCATTCATCCCAGTGTTTTGACAAACTCAGTTGCATCTTCAAAGAGTGTCAGCCACCATAGTTCAGGCTAGAGAACCTAAGTGTCGACCACAACATAATTCAGCCTGGAGAACCTTATAAACAAGCATGTCCCCAATAAAGTGTCCTCCACTTATGCCAGTGGGCTTACTCAATCAAGAACAGGGTGATAAAGTCTTCTTCCTGAATGCATTTCCTCGTGATGACATCTTGGCCCTTCTTGTAAAGCTTTCTCGTTATTAGGGGGTGATCACATCCATTGGCCAAGAAGTGGGAGTTGTCTCTATCCTTCTTGATGGGAAGATCAATTGGAAATCCATTGTGGAAGAAGTGGGAGTTGTCTTCGCTCCATTCTAATACGTGGTGGTGGTCAATATGGAACAATGAAGTGTCTAGAAGATCATCTTTCATGCTCAAAGGGGATTTCCCGCTTGGAATTTTGGGAAGGTGGCTAGCATGGACATAAAAAAATCTCTTTCACATGGTGATGGTGAAATCAAACTCAAAATAATAAGCAATGAGCTAGTGGATGCGCCCCATGGTGCAAGGCTTAATCAGCAAATAAAGAAGTGGTTGATGGTTAACAACAACGAAAACAAACTTGGGCCAAGAGGTAATGCCTATACTTCTTTTCAACATATACCATGGCTTACCTCTCTCTCTCTCTCTCTCTCTCTCTCTCTCTCTCTCTCTCTCTCTCTCTCTCTCTCTCATTTAATGCCATTGAGTTTACATTAATTGCAGCTAGCAAAGTTCACAAGGAAGTCCATGTTGTGTTCCCTTGTGTGCTCATATGCATCCAATGAAAATGTTGAAGCATTGACACATGGAAAATTAGATCCCAATTGGGGGATCTCAAGATAAGTGTGCTTGCTAATGACTTCCTCAATTTTTTATATGACCATTGGCATTCATCTTTCCATTCAAAGATGATCAATAGCTCATATCCATGGTATCCATGGTGAAGTATATGTGGACCCACACTTGATGAATCATGTTGTCTTGACATAGTATATGTACTCTGTGTAGCTTCTGACTAACCACACCATCATCCAAATAAGCCCTCAAATTATCATCCTTAAACCACTCATTTGAGTGGTTGGTATCCACTCATCTCTGATAACATTCCTCCTTACTTATTATCAATTTCTTTGTGAGTGGATTGTAACATATATAGCCTCTCTGATCAAGTGAATATCGAATGAATACACACTTTTCTACCTTAGGGTTAATCTTTGATCATCTATAAAGGACATATTGTAATGATTGTTAAAATTACAGCAATGTGAGGAGCTATGGTGGATCAAATGCTAGAATCAACATCATTAACAAAGAGATTAGATGATAATTAAGATGTGATTAGTGAGCAATTAACTATAGCTTAATGTAGACATGGATAATCAAAAACCAGCAAATTCTCATTAGGCCAATGCCTCAATTTATAGAGTTCACATCCAAGCATCCAATCCCACTGATAGCTTAATGTAGGCATGGATAATCAAAAACCAACAAATTCTCATTAGGCCAATGCCTCAATTTATAGAGTTTACATCCAAGCATCCAATCCCACTGATTTCTCCTTGATTCACTCCACCTCTTTTGCTTGATTCTCTCCATCTCTCCCAGAATATCTCCACACCTCCTAAATCTCCTCATGCTACCCTTTATTCTCTCCCAGTAGATACTTCTCACCTTTTCACAGGTTCTCTCACATTTACAGATTCTCTTTTATAGCCTCTAGCCAAGGGCTTGTTCCTGCACACACCCTATTCACTTGTATATTTCAACACCTCCCCTCAAGTGAATACTCCTAGCACACATGGACCCTATACCAAGTTTCCCTCTTACTTGATAGTCTGTGACCAATGCCTAGCACACCTCCCCTCAAGTGAATAATCTTTAGCGCACACCTGGACCCTATACCAAGTTTTCCTCTTTACACCGCGACCAGTGCCTCAAGTCCCTAAACTCATAGTCCTTGACACTCTCTCTCTCTATTTGTCCAAGGCTACTACAAGTGCCCATGACCTTGACTAAAGTGCTCACATATACATCTACCACATGGCCTACATCATCGGTGGCTCAAAGGTGGTTTTACTCTATTGGAGCAGGTTACATTGGGTTGTGGGGTCTCTCTCTCTCTCTCTATCTCTCAAAGATTTTCACATGGCTCCTCACTTCTTAGAGCCTCACATCTTCTCTTGTCTTCAGTCTTCTTGTCATGTGGCAGCTTCTCTTCACACATCCATGTCTTCCTCTTCTTTCAGTCTTCTTGTCGTGGGGGGCAGCTTCTCTTCACGCGTCCATATCTTCCTTCAATGCTTCCTTTTGCTCTTCTTCTCGGTGTGGATCTTCCTCTTGGAAAGAGATGTTCTTCTTCTTTCATGGCTGGGGCCATAAGCTCATGGCTGGGGCCATGAGCTTGTCTGTCAGTTCTTGCTCCATGTGAGCAACATGTTTAAATGTTTTGTTGACAGTTCTTTTGGGCTTTTGATGTTTATCTTGTGTCATTATGCAATGCAAACCCAAATCTATGCGGGAGGTCTTACCTCTTGCCTTATTCTGGACAAGGGCAGTGTGTCTGATCCCATTTTTACACTGATGTAATGTGCCCAATACATAATGCATATAGCATTCATTCTTAAGCACATTCCCAAATGCAACTCTGGCTATGAATAATCTTGAATTTGAGTGTGATTTGCAAGCATTAACCAAGGGTTAAATGCAAAATGATGATTACCTCAAATTTATCAGCATAATTTTACTAGAAATTACATTAAATAAAGGGTAACCAATTAAAAATAGTGATTAGCATTGATTAATCATTGATTAGCAAATTAATCCTTTATTTTGTGTGCAAAAAATAGAGTATGCGGGGAGCCCAGATATGAGGCCTTAGAGCTCAAATGAGCTCAAATCCTTTCAAGGCCATCAATAGCATTTATTCTAGTAGAGGATTAAGCCAAGAAACACAAGATTTGACCAAACATTGAATGCTTAATCTCTGTTTTACCAAAGTCACTTGCAAATTTGATGAAGAGCTTGGATCTCACTGTAGACTTGATCAAATCAAATTCTGACTTCACCAGCTTGTAGAGCACCCTTGAAAACCCCTAGGGCCAAGAGGAATTAGAGACATTGCATTTGATGAAGCAGAATTGCAAATCAGCCAAGCAAATCAGAGCCATAGCTATCTCACCTGATTTGCTTGGCTGGAGCACAGGTGAGATAGCTATGCATGCCTAGAAGGGCTTGAGCTAATGTTGCTCTTGGAGGGAGATCAAGCCCCTCCACTGGCTGGGGGTACAGTGGGCTACTTGAAAATAACTAAAAAAGTGATTATTTTCTAATCATCTACTAATCCTAATTATGGGCTACTTGAAAATAACTAAAAATGTGATTATTTTCTAATCATCTACTAATCCTAATTAGTTAAATATTGGGCTCATAAACTTGATGGATTCTAGGCTAGGCTCTGATACCATGTTAAAATTACAGCAATGTGATGAGCTATGGTGGATCAAATGCTAGAATCAACATCATTAACAAAGAGATTAAATGATAATTAAGATGTGATTTAGTGAGCAATTAATTGATAGCTTAATGTAGGCATGGATAATCAAAAACCAGCAAATTCTCATTAGGTCAATGCCTCAATTTATAGAGTTTACATCCAAGCATCCAATCCCATTGATTTCTCCTTGATTCACTTCACCTCTTTTGCTTGATTCTCTCCACCTCTCCCAAAATATCTCCACACCTCCTAAATCTCCTCATGCTACCCTTTATTCTCTCCCAGTAGATACTTCTCGCCTTTATTCTCTCCCAATAGATACTTCACCTCTTTTGCTTGATTTTCTCCACCTCTCCCAGAATATCTCCACACCTCCTAAATCTCCTCATGCTACCCTTTATTCTCTCCCAGTAGATACTTCTCACCTTTATTCTCTCCCAGTAGATACTTCTCACAGGTACTCTCACATTTACAGATTCTCTTTTACAGCCTCTAGCCAAGGGCTTGTTCCTGCACACACCCTATTCACTTGTATATTTCAACAATGACAACCATTGCATTTGAAAATTTGCGCTGATTTGCTTGGCTGGAGCACAGGTGAGATAGCTATGCATGCCTAGAAGGGTTTGAGCTAATGTTGCTCTTGGAGGGAGATCAAGCCCCCTCCCACTGGTGGCTAGGGGGTACAGTGGGCTACTTGAAAATAACTTTAAAAAGTGATTATTTCCTAAAATCATCTTACTAATCCTAATTAGTTAGATAATGGGCTCATAAACTTGATGGATTCTAGGCTAGGCTCTGATACCATGTTAAAATTACAGCAATGTGATGAGCTATGGTGGATCAAATGCTAGAATCAACATCATTAACAAAGAGATTAGATGATAATTAAGACATGATTAGTGAGCAATTAATTGATAGCTTAATGTAGGCATGGATAATCAAAAACCAACAAATTCTCATTAGGCCAATGCCTCAATTTATAGAGTTTACATCCAAGCATCCAATCCCACTGATTTCTCAGCTTGATTCACTCCCCCTCTTTTGCTTGATTCTCTCCACCTCTCCCAGAATATCTCCACACCTCCTAAATCTCCTCATGCTACCCTTTATTCTCTCCCAGTAGATATGTCTCACATTTATAGATTCTCTTCTACAGCCTCTAGCCAAGGGCTTGTTCCCGCACACACCCTATTCACTTGTATATTTCAACAATGACAACCATAAGTTGTATATGCTGGTGTCCCCATAAATCTATATGTATAACCTCCTAGTTCTTACATTTTCTTGCTTTGGAAAATGATTCCTAGCTTGCTTACACAAATTGGAAAGCCCCATATACACCATGTGTACCATTAACTCTAAACTATGATAATCCTTTCACTACACCTTTTACTTACAGATTTACTTACATAGTATTCACCTCATGGCATGACTATAGAGATATCTTGGTTTCTCAAAGAAAATATCCTCTAGAACTCTCCAAAAATATTTCTTGAATGTTCACTGAACATTTGTCCATCTTCATGTCAAAAATGACGCTTGTACAATTTGCAAACAAAGGAGCTTTCACTTGTGGGCATACTGTGAGACAAATACTTAGCAAGCCTTAACCATCCTAGTCTATTTCTTTCATGTAGAAAGTTTGTAATAGTAGGCCACTATGAACATTTTCAACTTTTTGGATCAAGGGGTTGAGATTTGCAAGACTATAGGATTTGCGAGACAAATACTTAGCAAGACTTAACCATCCTAGTCTATTCTTTCATGTAGAAAGTTTGTAATAGTGGCCACTATCAACATTTTCAACTTTTTGGATCAAGGGGATGAGATTTCCCCAAGAAAACATAATAAACTTTGAAGAAATAAAAGAAGTGTTTTCTTATCTATGTACATGTGACTCCTACCCTCTTGTGAAATTTGGTCACCATTCAAGTACATTTGGTTGGATTTTTTAGGCCACATGCAAAATTTTGAGGGGGCTTTCTAAGGCCAAGACACATTAAAAAGTACGCCTCTTCCCTGTACATTCCAACCAAATGTGCTCCAATGGTGAGACCAAACTTTACAAGTGTGTATATGTGTACTATACCCTCACTTTTGTAATGTTTGATTACTAGCCAACCATATTTGATTGGATTCTATGGGATAAAGGCCCAATTTTGAGGGGGGCACATTAAAAACTACACATTTGGCCCACACAGTCTAATTAAATGTGCTCGGATGGTGATGACCAAGCTTTGCAAGTGTGTACATATGGAGCCCACCTTCACTCTTGTAGAGTTTGGTCATCATTCAAGCACATTTGGTTGAATTGTGTGGGCCAGAGATCCAATTTTGAGAGGCTCTCTGAAGCTAAGACACATTAAAAAGTAGGTCTCTTATTATGGCTCACCCTAACCCTCCTTGAAACACATCCAAAAAGAGATTACCTCGTGAACTGTAACTATCATGAGGATCTTTCCAATGGCCAAGCTCGTAACCCTTGAGGTCTCCAAGCTGTACAACTTCTTGAGAAGCAATTCCACCACATCTCCCGCAAGCGTTGTCACACTGTCACGTTGCACTACGGGTCCTCGTCCCTCCTCTCACCTCACTTCACTCATACACACTCACTAGCATGCATTAGGGAGAGAGATTAGCAAGAGCAAGACTCAATTGCACAATGGGAGAGTATGTTGTATTATGAGAGAAATTCACTTATATACATGGCCATAAGTGTTCACACTCACTTAAACTATGGCCGACCGGGCACTTTAGGCTCATAAGAGGCCTAATGCTATTACAATGACTACTCTCATAATATATCCATGAAGTACATCACTTAGGACTTCATCCTATCTTGCTGCCACACGCTCTTGAAGCGGGAATCGCCATAAATACTCCATGACACCATTATTACGGGCCGTCCAAGTTGTAGCTTTGGACACTATGGCTTCATATCTTGAATGTATGACCTTTTGGTGTATCTACCGTGACTCTTTGATGTAAGATAATGGTGGTATCTCTTGTTAACCCTAGAATTTACAATTTCCAATCCAATCCAACCAGAATCCTAGGGATCTTTTCCAATCCAATCCAACCAGAATCCATCCAATCCAGAATTTATAATTTCCAATCCAATCCAACCAGAATCCTAGGGATCTTTTGAGTAAGATATATTGGAAGTTCCAGCTCCTGCAAGGTTTCTTCCTCCCATATAATAGCAATTTTACATTGCTTGTAAGAAGAGTGTTCAAGGTGACTGTTTGCATGGATTCATCTATTAAATGCAACAATTCACTTATCCAAGTTCCACCAAGGATGATATCATACTCAAGGGAATCTAGGGTTACATGGAATGTAAATTCCATATCGCCATAGATTGTTTGAGTAGTGTATCTAAAGTAACCTGGAACTTCAATGTTTTGTCCCTTGGCTCCTTGTGCAAGACTATTGCTTGTTGTTGAAATATACAAGTGAATAGGGTGTGTGCGGGAACAAGCCCTTAGCAAGAGGCTATAAAAGAGAATCTGTAAATGAGTGAGAAGCTATGAAAAGGTGAGAGGTATCTACTAGGAGAGAATAAAGGGTAGCATGAGAAGATGTAGGATGTGTGGAGAGAATAAAGGGTAGCATGAGAAGATTTAGGATGTGTGGAGATATTTTGGGAAGAGGTGGAGAGAATCAAGCACAAAAGAGGTGGAGTGAATCAAGGAGAGATCAGTGAATCAAGGAGAGATCAGTGGGATTAGATGCTTGGATATAAACTCGATAAATTGAGACATTGGCCTAATGAGAATTTGCTGGTTTTTGATTATCCATGCCTACATTAAGCTATCAGTTAATTACTCGCATCTTAATTATCTAATCTCTTTGTTAACGATGTTGATTCTTGCATTTGATCCACCATAGCTCATCACATTGCTACAAATTTAACATGGTATCAGAGCTTAGCATAGAATCCATCAAATTTATGAGCTTGTTATCTTGCTAATCACCTAATTAATTAGGATTAGAAAATAATCAAGTTTTTACCTCTTCTTTTCAATAGCCTCTGTACCCCCAGTTGGTGGAGGGGCTTGATCTCCCTCCAAGCTTAAAAATAGGCTTCAAGCCTCTAGCCCCATCTAACCAAGACTCCCACGCACCAGCCTATCAAGACGAATCGTCAAACCGCCGACACATGCTGCTGAAAATCGTGAATTTACAGGCACTCTTTTTCTGAAGCAAAACTGAGATCTTCTCTCCACCAAAAGAAATTGGTCTAATTCCTCTTAGCCCCAGGGGTTTTCAAGGGTGCTCTACATGCTGGTGATGTCAGATTTGTGAAATTCCTCAAGGAGAAGTGGAATCAAGCTCTGCATCAAATCTGCAAGTGACTTTGGTAAAACAGAGATTAAGCATTCAATGTTTGGTCAAATCTTGTGTTTCTTTGCTTAATCCTCTACTAGACTAACTGCTATTGATGGATTTGAAAGGAGTTGAGCTCATTTGAACTCTAAGGCCCCAGATCTGGACTCCCCGCATACTCTGTTTTCTACACACAAAACAGAGGATTTTTTGCTAATCAATGATTAATCAACATTAATCACTATATTTTGGTGCAATTGAGGGTTCAAATTAACCATTGGATACAGATCTCTATAACTTTAGATTGCGATTCGGAGATGGTTTGATACTCCAACCATTCAGTACAGATTTGTTAGTGAATTTATGCTATCTGTGTTGTAATCATCACCTAAACACTAGATTGAGTTGTAAAAGGATAGACACTGCCCTTGAATCTTGAAACTGGATCAAGAGGTAAGACCCCCTTCACATCATCATGAGCACGGCACAAGAGATAGCCAAATTTAATGGGGAGCAGTTTTATACATAGCCAAACAAAAACCATGTATTTGCTCATGAGGAAAAATCTGTGGGGGCTAGTTGAGGGAAGAGATGAATGCCCAGAGGTGAGTGGGGAAAATGAATGGAAGAGCAGAAATGAGGAAGCATTAGGACTCATTGCACTCAGTTCAAATGATGAAATCATTCCACATCACAGGGATATAATGGGAAAAAGATGCATGGGATGAACTCAATAAATTATTTGGCACTCAAGCAAAAAATTCAAAGATAAATCTGTTAATGCAATTCTACAAACTTGATATGAAAGAAAGTGAATCTTTAATCACACACTTGAACAAATATAAAAGCATTAAGCAATAACTGGCACAGCCATTGGCAAGAAGGTAGAAGATGATGAGGCACTAAGCAGTGCTTTTGAAGAGTGTGGACAAAGGTGAATATGAAAACATTGTAGCAACCTTAAAGAATATACCTGAATTAAAGCTACATGACGAGATAGAAGGAGCTCTACTAGAGCAAGAGACCAAGGTCAAAGAGAAGAAATGGCTGGACTCAACAGCTGGAGAGGAAAACGCATTCTTCACCCGAGGAGGATTCTCACAAGGACGAGGACAAGGAAGAGGCAGAGTAGGAGGAAGGACCTTCACTTGCCACAACTGTGAGAAGCTAGGACACATGGCAAGAGACTGCTACTATACAGCAAACCCAGTGGAGAAGGAATGACATCAGCAAAATTCATGGAGGCTCCTAAGGAAGTGGAGTCAGATCATCTTTTCTGAGAGAGAGAGAGAGAGAGAGAGAGAGAGAGAGAGAGAGAGAGAGAGAAACCCCACAACCCAATGTAACATGCTCCAACAAAGTAAAACCACCTCTGAGCCACTGATGATGTAGGCCATGTTGTAGATGTATGTGTGAGCACTTTAGTCAAGGTCACAGGCACTTGTAGTAGCCTTGGACACATAAAGAGAGAGAGTGTCAAGGACTATGAGTTTAGGGACTTGAGGCACTGGTCGCGGACTACCAAGTAAGAGGGAAACTTGGTATAGGGTCCATGTGTGCTAGGATTATTCACTTGAGGGGAGGTGTTGAAATATACAGGTGAATAGGGTGTGTTCGGGAACAAGCCCTTAGCAAGAGGTTGTAAAAGAGAATATGTAAATGAGTGAGAAGCTGTGAAAAGGTGAGAGGTATCTACTGGGAGAGAATAAAGGGTAGCATGAGAAGATTTAGAATGTGTGGAGATATTCTGGGAAGAGGTGGAGAGAATCAAGCAAAAGTGGTGGAGTGAATCAAGGAGAGATCAGTGGGATTAAGATGCTTGGATGTAGACTCTATAAATTGAGGCATTGGCCTAATGAGAATTTGCTGGTTTTTTATTATCCATGCCTACATTAAGCTATCAGTTAATTGCTCACTAATAATCACGTCTTAATCATCATCTAATCTCTTTGTTAATGATGTTGATTCTTGCATTTGATCCACCATGGTTCATCGCATTTCTGTAAATTTAACACTTGTAGGGATGAGTTTAGGTTGTCCCAATGACACCCAAGTGTCTATTGTCACGATGTTATGACTAGCTTGAGAGCTAATCAATGCGTGTTTGTGCTTAACATCATCGCGTGTAGGGAAATCCAACCATACCATGATAAAATATTCCAAAGGAACCATGGGCGTTTTAGTTATTGTTTCGGCTTCAAATCCCATTTCTGTTCCATACTCCCATTCACTTTCATCCTCATTTTGGCTTTCAGCTTTTTAAAGAGTAACCAATGCATACACTGGCACACTTGGCCCTTTGACAATTCTTAATGAGGTCTGTTTGGAAACTTGTGAATCCTTATAGTCCTATTTTATGGAGTTCTTTATGTCCTAGTATAACTCAGGTTGAGCCCTTAAAGGTGCAAGTGCTGATGTGATGCTGGCTTTATCATGAGAGAAGAGCATTCCTCCAAATGAGGTTTTGAGAGACTGTTTAATCTTGTAAGGGAACTATTGAATTCCTCACGTGTTTAATCTTATAGAGAGCATATAGTTCGTACAATCTGTTCCAAATGACTCTTCTGTAGAGAGTATGTCTTCCTCTTAAAAGGTAAAGCGGTACTCCTCTAGGCTTTGTATCTTGGTTGTTGCTGTTTTAGGTTTGGCATTATAAGGCTCAATCACAACCGATGACCCTGTAAGACATTCAACCAAGCTAGCATGCTCTCCTGACCTTGCTTTCTATGTTCTGCATATGTCATGTGATCATCATTATCCATTTGGGGTGGTTGGGTGGGTTCTAGTTTCTTGTTTGGTCTATGTGGTGCACTGAGCGAAGAGTAAGAACTTGTTTCATCCTCACTTAGTAATGTACTAGAAGAGTAAGAACTTGTTTCATCCTCACTTAGTAATGTACTAGAACTTGTTTCATTCTCTGACTTTCTTTGGCTTGTCAGTTCTTCATTATGTTTACCCATGCGACGAGATTGAACTTTCTTTTGGGTTTTTGTATCCTGTGTCACACATATGGGTGTCGAGGTTTGTGTGTTGGTCTTTGAGGTGGATGCTTCTACATCATGTATAGTTTTTGGCTCTTTCATGTTTATGTCTCTTTTTGGGTTTATGTCCTCTACAAACTCCTTTTCCACGTCTTTTAATTTAGACCTTGGTTTCGATAGTTTGTTGTCCTTTGTTTTTATTGGTTTTAGAAGGTTTTGCTCCTTCTTTTGGATTCTATTTTGAAGCATGTTCTTCTACCCATGTTGAGGTATTGTCTTTTGTGTTCTTTTTGATTGTTTCTGATGCGCCTTGGCTTGTAAGCACATTCAAGGCGCACTGTGCACAATTGCCCATTTTGTACACTTAAGATGTTAAGAGTTGTATTTTGTGAGACAAGTTGCATTGAAGCAACTCGTCTTGGGCAATCTTGGAACATGTGATCAATGCCACATCGTTCACACATTGGTCGTAAGCATGGAAGTATTCTAAACTATGCATCTGTCACCTTGTGAGGTCCACAACAATAGAAACACTGAAGTGTCCGATTAACTGCTTCCTAAGCAGTTTCTACCCTTTGGACTGTTTCTGTTTGGTGCACAGGAGATGGAGGTTTTGAGTCCATTGTGGATGAAGCGGGAAACTTTTTAGTATCATTGTAGAGCGGTTCTCTCTACCGTGCAATATAGTGCTCATAGAGTACTACCGATCAACAAATGTGTTAAGAAACACAATGTCAATCCAAGGACTCGACCCGATTAGTGCATGAAGGCTTATCCCATGAGGGAGAGCTCACATACACAAACCACCACTTGACGATTCAACCATTCAACACCTCAATCAATCTCTCAATCCCTTAAATCCACTACACTATTCAAGAGAACAAGCAATGCATGGAAATCTCTTAATCCCATTCAAACATTGATTAAATCTTAGCTTTCCCTAATGCCAGCAATCCATAAGCGTGCATCTACTAACCCACAAGCTTAAGCAAGCATAGAATGTAACATTCACAAACCCACAAGCTCATAGAGAGAGTCTATCCATGAATAACTCATTGCCAATGAAGTGGGCAAGAGTTTGCATCAATGGAGACTACACACACACACACAACAAGCATGCATACACAAGAGAAAGAAAGAAGCATTCAACTAATCATAGATTAATCTACTTCAATGATGCTAAAACAGATTAATCTACTTCAATGATGCTAAAACAGATTAAGAGAAAGAAGTGGAGCTATACTCATTGGAGCTTGATGCTCATTAGAGTACAATAGAGAGAGAGTTAGAGAGTACAATACATTAATAGCTTCCGGCCTCCTTCCATAATCCATGTTCCCGTGAGTGTTCCCATGGAGCATTCCCCCCTTCCTAAATCGCGCACGTCCTCGGGCGCGGTAGAAACAAAAGCTGCCAAAAACAATGGAAGACAAGTAAAGCCTTTTATTGAAAAAAAACCAAAAATGACAATCTCACACGTGAGCATGCAAGTGAAAGGCCGATTAGAGTTTTAAAGAGTGCTAAAAGAAGTGAGTAAAGACTAGTCAAAGTGAGACTAAGTGGTAGATAGTGCTATGTAAAGGCAAGTGTGTTTGTACACCGCAAGTTATGATCGCAGTCTCAATGTCCTACAAGTGTTTAAGTTATTCCTAAGTGGCAACCCTACTCCTAAATATAAGCCATGGTGATTGGACCTTTCTTTCTGTCTTTTTTTCTGTCTTTTTTGTTTTTTATTTTTTTATTTTTTTATTTTTTTTGTGTAAAGAGCAAAAGATTAAAGAGAATTATTATTTTTAGCTTGATAAAGAGGAAGGTTCCATCCTAATGAGACCCAAGTAATGGCCAAGAGACCTCCGCCCCAAGAGAATCTAAAGGCTGCTAAGTATCTCAAGGGCGACAGACCCTTTTATTTCTTTTTGATAGAAGGAGTACCCCATGAAGATGAGGGCATCGGTCTCGAGGGCCCATAATGTACCCAAGATTCCTACCAGCATCTATCAAGGCGATAGAGTCCTTGTAGGTCTTTTTCTTAATCTTTTAGACGTCAATGTTCACCCCATGGAAACCAAGGCATCGGCCCCAAGGTGCTAAAACAACCCAAGGTCCTACCAAGCATTCCACATGGCCGTAGACACGTCATGTCTCAAGTCACTTCTATATATTTTTTAGGGCATGTGTTTCGTAAATTTTTGTTTATCGTAGCACCTAGCCCATACCTAAGAGGTAGCTACCACTAGGGATAACTAATATACTTCTAGAGCTTAAAAACTTGGCATACTCCGTTGGTATATGTCTTATACCATCTTCAAATAAAAATACCTTCTACTAAGTCCTCTAAGAATCTAGAAATCACTCGCTAATACTAACAACTAATTTAAAACTTAAACCAACCAACTGTGTGTGAACATGCAAACAATATATGCAAAAGTGAAAAGCACATAAAGAACAAAAGATTATGATTTGAATACACTTGTTGTAGTGCTCGTTGATGTGGCGCGTTTGTCTTTATGCATTGCTGATGAGCAGATTGCTTCTCTTTGCTCTTTGTAGGCATTGCATGTCTCCCCCTTCCTAAATTGTGTGCACGGTAGGTGGACTGTTGGAGTGTGTTTGTATGCTCTTATTTTGCTGAGATCTCTGCAAAATGTCTTATTAACAAACAAGAAAAGAAAAGAATAAAATTTGTTATTGGTGCCAATCATCACTGAATATAGCCGAGGAAAAAAACCCAGTGGGAGAAAAGTGCCCTGGCTTGTTGATCTTATTGTGGAGTTGATGTGCTTATCCTTGCACTGGCGGTGGATCTGTGTCCACTTCTGCTAGAAAGATTGTATCAATCACTTCAGGATGCAAGGACAACCCTGTACAAAAGCCGGCCTCTGGAGAAGGTGGTAGAGGAAGGAGTGCTTCCTCGCTAAAATATGGCATTGGTTCTATGGGAAGGTTAAGCAGACAATGCCGATTTTGGAATTGCTCAATATAGGTGCTCATAGTGATCCAAAATTGACATGTTGAGGCTGGGGGAAGAAGGGCTTGCAAGATAGGTGGTTGCAAGTCATTTATGCATGTATCCCTCCATTGTTGTGCTTGAACCTCCTCAGGTAATCTACGTTGATTTGGTCCTCGGTTTGGTACTCTCATATCAAGAAGGTTATGGCGTTGGGGTGTAATTCCCACAATTTGTTTCATTAAGCCCGTGCCATATCGTCGAAAGTAAGAGCGACATAGCCAACAAATGTGTGAAGCTTCCCCTAATACAAGTCGTGCACACTCTTGACAATGTGGAAATGGATGATGCTGTTGATAGAATAAAGTGACAAAGTGATGCCCACAGCAAATTTCACCTAAGGGAGCATAAAAGTACCTAGAATGAGTTTGAAAAGGAGGAGCACTATAACCCCCGCAATGTTCAGGTTGAGTACTATCAGGGTCAATGCATGGTGGACATGTATCTCGCCAAGTATCCATCAGGAGGTGTCTGGGTGTAAGGTCCCTCCCAAGCCATGTATGTATGTGTCTCTTTTAATATAGATTTCAATAAGAAAAGAGAGTGTAATTAGAAAGAGTGAGACAATAAGGCTAGAAACATTAGAAAAGTATTAGAATAAAATATTAGCTCCAAAAATCCTAAAAGAATTAAGAACATAAGAATAGTTCTATTAAGAGATAAGTATCCCCAAAAATAGAATTTCGAGTTTAGGTGATAAGAGGTCATATTTAGAGTACTTTTACACATTTAGAGTCCATGCATACTAAAAATGTGAAAAAACAACGTGTTTCCAAAGATGACGCGTTTGTGGCTATATACAGACGTTTTTGCCTATTCTGCCCACGTTGGCTTGTAGACCAGATGCCTTCCCGTTCTTTTGACTGGTTATATGATTATATTCTGAGTTTTTACCAGAGAGTTATGGTCGAAACAGTTTGCTGTTTCTGTCAGGGTCTCTACACAGAGAAAACTGTGAGAAGGCAGCAAGTAGCCTCAAGGTAATCCTAGAGTTTGAGATGCATATATCCCTTCATTCTTATCTAATATCTCAGAAAAGAAGCTTAGATTGCTATAGTCTTTCGGAGGAAGAGACCAAAACCTGGTAACATGGATTCTAGTCTTATGGTTTAGTGAATAAATGGATTGTTATCTTGGTTAAATTAAGGTACAGGTACAACTCTCCCTGCCTTGACGCTGCCCCGTTTCTTGTGCTTGTATAGCCGGACGGCGGAGACGTTAGTAAGGCTTGGAGTTGGCCCATGGTATCCCTCATACCATTGGGAGAATGAGGTTCGATGATTGAGGCGAGTGATTGTGATGCTGCCTAGTTCTGAGGGCCCAGGCTAGTGCGGTAAATTAGCCCACCCTAGTGCGCAGACATCCCTCTGAGTGGCGGGAGGATCGAGCGATGGAGCCTGAGAGGGCGACAGGCCGGCTTGAGTCCTCGCCAGCGGCCGACGATGAGGTGTATGGTCCCGTAGGGTTTTGCCCAGCATGTGGAGGCTGGAAGGCCGAATTCTAGATCATCGGCGGTATAAAGGAAAAGAATAAGAAAGCCAGTTTGGCTTGTATGAAATTGATTCATGTTTAAACTTTGTTTTTATAAATCTTATCTTTGGCATTATTGTATTGTGGGAAAAGGCAAAGGCTGTTTTAATAAACCTTGTGAAAGGGCCTTAATTAAGGAACATGTTTGTTTATGTCAAACAGTGTGGTAGGATTAATTAGAAAACAAATTGACGCGTGAGTAGGGTGGAAAGCCCCGATGGCACCATTCTATGGACGGGTAGACCCGATTAGTCGGGTAGCTTTCCAACAGATTAAGTGAAAGCCCTACGCTAGATAAATAGGTTCTTGGGCAACTCTATTCTAGAAGACTAGGCCAGCGGTTGTGCCTTGCATAAGATGAGGAAAAAAGCGTTGCCTCTAGAAATCAAGTCTAGTAGTTGTCTAATTTATGATCAATTGTCCTATGGGTGATTTGATTTTTAGAAGACCACGCTCCCCCTGCGGGATAGAACTAGGTCTTACCTATGAATCGTATCCTTGAATCTCTGTATGGTCAAGGTGTCGATGAGTAGGAAATTTTCTCTGAGATAAGACTCAGCGGACTATCTTAAGCGTTTTCCCCATTTATGGAAGGGGGGAACCTTACAAGTGGTATCAGAGCCGATCTTAGTTCCTAGGATTTATTTTTCAAAGGTTAACTATCAAGGGATTAAAACAAGTGATTGTTTATCATATGAGGACGAATCAATCATCTCTACTGGCCATAGAAGTGATTTGAATATCCTCACATGTTGAGACAATCATCCTATGAAATTGTGCTTGTATCTTGGGGGTGCACACGCAAGATATTTGTACAATAAATTTGAGAGATAAGATTGGGGAGAAAACCTTTTGTGAGGAAAAATATAGGGTGATCAAATTAAGAAACTAGTGAGAGACTGAATGACTAGAAGGATAGAACGAAACTTTGTTTAGAGAAATTTTTAGGATATATCTCATTAACTTGCATATTCTAAATTATTAAGATTATAACTCCATTAAGGTATGAATAGTTGGCGTGTGAATGCCATCCATTGGATGCTTTACACTAGGACAATCATCCAAGATCTTGAACCCATCTAGAACAAACATGGGTCTCAGATGTGTAATTCCCAGAGGATCATGCTCTTAGATGTGTTAATCCCAAGATACTAGATGTGTAATTTTCACAAAAACTAATAATCTCAGATATGTCAATCCTAATAATCTTTGGACGTGTCAATCCCAAGGCACCAGATGTATAATTCTCAAGAAAATGAAGATCTCAGATGTATTAATCCTGACTGCCTTCAAATGTGGTGCTATAATAAGTATTTGATAGTTTTGAACTTTTAATGAATATAATGAAAGAAGCAAGCTCACCCTTGCTCGCGTCTAAAAATCGTAAGAAATGCCAAATTAGTTGGAAGCATTGTTGTCAATCTAACCATTGGAGCTAAAAAGTTAGAAGCATTGTTGTCAATCTAACCACTGGATCTAGAATCAGTTATGAGATGCCATGAAAGTACACCTTCGTGAAAGGTTTTGTCCTCTAGGATTTCAAGAGGATAAAATGAACGAATTTTGGAGCTAACCCAAGAAGGAAAGACCCTAAAAGAATACCACCAAACTTTGTTAAACTTCTCCGATTTACTCTAGAGATGGATGAGGTAACTCTTCTCCATCGATTCGTTTAGAAGCTTAATCTATCTTTGAATAACCTCATCAAGAATGTAAAACCATCCTCTATTTCAGAAGCCATAATTATAGCCTGAGACTGTGATAAAGTTTCTATATATATATATATAGAAAGTGTCGAGAAGAACATGAGTCCTTCCATGTTAATCAAGAAGAGGTCCCCTAATTCAAGAGGACCGTCAAGCCCACCCCTGGCTACAAGGAATCATGAGCTAGAGTAAAAATTAGGTCAAGAAATAGGGATAGCTAGGTTAAAGATAACCGAATTCAATAAGTATTTCTATGAGTAAATAGAAGAGGATTGGTGCAAGATTCATGTGAAGTAATGTGCATGATGAATAGAGGTATTCTACAAGACGATACTAAAATTATGAAATTACTATCATAGGTTAGATTGCGTAAAGGATTGATTCCCTTACGTTTCTCCATGACAATTTGTTAAGTACCATATTACATGGGGGTATAGAATAGGAATTCGAAGGATCATAGCATTTGAGAGGTATATGGATGCATGAATTTAGGATAATAAGGCCAATTAACTTTAGAATAATAGACATTTTGGAGACACAACAAAACAAGCCAAACACATGAAATAAGGGACTCAGAACAATGTTTAGATAAAAGAAGATTTCTACCTAGTGGGGACACCACTTTGAAAGAGACAGGAGGATTTACTTAGATACTACCCCAGCTCGCGAGATGAGGACATCTCGAATCTTTTAAGTGGGGGAGATTGTAAGGTCCCTCCCAAGCCATGTATGTATGTGTCTCTTTTAATATAGATTTCAATAAGAAAAGAGAGTGTAATTAGAAAGAGTGAGACAATAAGGCTAGAAACATTAGAAAAGTGTTAGAATAAAAATATTAGCTCCAAAAATCCTAAAAGAATTAAGAACATAAGAATAGTTCTATTAAGAGATAAGTATCCCCAAAAATAGAATTTTGAGTTTAGGTAATAAGAGGTCATATTTAGAGTACTTTTACACATTTAGAGTCCATGCATACTAAAAATGTGGAAAAACAACGTGTTTCCAAAGATGGCGCGTTTGTGGCTATATACAGACGTTTTTGCCTATTCTGTCTGCGATGGCTTGCAGACCAGATGCCTTCCCGTTCTTTTGACTGGTTATATGACTATATTCTGAGTTTTTACCAGAGAGTTATGGTCGAAACAGTTTGCTGTTTCTGTCAGGGTCTCTACACAGAGAAAACTGTGAGAAGGCAGCAAGTAGCCTCAAGGTAATCCTAGAGTTTGAGATGCATATATCCCTTCATTCTTATCTAATATCTCAGAAAAGAAGCTTAGATTGCTATAGTCTTTCGGAGGAAGAGACCAAAACTCCATAGCTTTTCTTTAAGAGAAAGAATAGTATGCTGTAGTCCTGTAAGAGAAGGCTATTTTGCCATAGATCTTAGAAAGAGAGAAGAGTCACAGTATGAGCAAGAGGAGATAAAGCTTGGAGATGATTGGATGATTTCAATCGTAAGAGAAGGTATTAGAAGACTCTATGTTCTAAAGCTCTTGTTAACGAGCAAAGGCAACGATAAACGAGTAAAGGCAACGATAAATTTCTATGAGGTATATACACATTCTGTTTTTCAATTATATATCATTCTTAGGGGTTGAGGTATGGCCCCGGCTTCTCTATTAATTATTAATAGTGATCTTTTTGATTGATTTACTATTTAAAGTTTGTATTCTTTTAAACAACAGCATATGTCTTATCGCAATCTCAAGTTGAAATGCTAAAATCTGTGTGAGAAAAGGATTGTTTTCTTAAGAAGGTAACATGGATTCTAGTCTTATGGTTTAGTGAATAAATGGATTGTTATCTTGGTTAAATTAAGGTACAGGTACAACTCTCCCTGCCTTGACGCTGCCCCGTTTCTTGTGCTTGTATAGCCGGACGGCGGAGACGTTAGTAAGGCTTGGAGTTGGCCCATGGTATCCCTCATACCATTGGGAGAATGAGGTTCGATGATTGAGGCGAGTGATTGTGATGCTGCCTAGTTCTGAGGGCCCAGGCTAGTGCGGTAAATTAGCCCACCCTAGTGCGCAGACATCCCTCTGAGTGGCGGGAGGATCGAGCGATGGAGCCTGAGAGGGCGACAGGCCGGCTTGAGTCCTCGCCAGCGGCCGACGATGAGGTGTATGGTCCCGTAGGGTTTTGCCCAGCATGTGGAGGTTGGAAGGCCGAATTCTAGATCATCGGCGGTATAAAGGAAAAGAATAAGAAAGCCAGTTTGGCTTGTATGAAATTGATTCATGTTTAAACTTTGTTTTTATAAATATTATCTTTGGCATTATTGTATTGTGGAAAAAGGCAAAGGCTGTTTTAATAAACCTTGTGAAAGGGCCTTAATTAAGGAACATGTTTGTTTATGTCAAACAGTGTGGTAGGATTAATTAGAAAACAAATTGACGCGTGAGTAGGGTGGAAAGCCCCGATGGCACCATTCTATGGACGGGTAGACCCGATTAGTCGGGTAGCTTTCCAACAGATTAAGTGAAAGCCCTACGCTAGATAAATAGGTTCTTGGGCAACTCTATTCTAGAAGACTAGGCCAGCGGCTGTGCCTTGCATAAGATGAGGAAAAAAGCGTTGCCTCTAGAAATCAAGTCTAGTAGTTGTCTAATTTATGATCAATTGTCCTATGGGTGATTTGATTTTTAGAAGACCACGCTCCTCCTGCGGGATAGAACTAGGTCTTACCTATGAATCGTATCCTTGAATCTCTGTATGGTCAAGGTGTCGATGAGTAGGAAATTTTCTCTAAGATAAGACTTAGCGGACTATCTTAAGCGTTTTTCCCATTTATGGAAGGGGGGAACCTTACAAGTGGTATCAGAGCCGATCTTAGTTCCTAGGATTTATTTTTCAAAGGTTAACTATCAAGGGATTAAAACAAGTGATTGTTTATCATATGAGGACGAATCAATCATCTCTACTGGCCATAGAAGTGATTTGAATATCCTCACATGTTGAGACAATCATCCTATGAAATTGTGCTTGTATCTTGGGGGTGCACACGCAAGATATTTGTACAATAAATTTGAGAGATAAGATTGGGGAGAAAACCTTTTGTGAGGAAAAATATAGGGTGATCAAATTAAGAAACTAGTGAGAGACTGAATGACTAGAAGGATAGACCGAAACTTTGTTTAGAGAAATTTTTAGGATATATCTCATTAACTTGCATATTCTAAATTATTAAGATTATAACTCCATTAAGGTATGAATAGCTGGCGTGTGAATGCCATCCATTGGATGCTTTACACTAGGACAATCATCCAAGATCTTGAACCCATCTAGAACAAACATGGGTCTCAGATGTGTAATTCCCAGAGGATCATGCTCTTAGATGTGTTAATCCCAAGATACTAGATGTGTAATTTTCACAAAAACTAATAATCTCAGATATGTCAATCCTAATAATCTTTGAACGTGTCAATCCCAAGGCACCAGATGTATAATTCTCAAGAAAATGAAGATCTCAGATGTATTAATCCTGACTGCCTTCAAATGTGGTGCTATAATAAGTATTTGATAGTTTTGAACTTTTAATGAATATAATGAAAGAAGCAAGCTCACCCTTGCTCGCGTCTAAAAATCGTAAGAAATGCCAAATTAGTTGGAAGCATTGTTGTCAATCTAACCATTGGAGCTAAAAAGTTAGAAGCATTGTTGTCAATCTAACCACTGGATCTAGAATCAGTTATGAGATGCCATGAAAGTACACCTTCGTGAAAGGTTTTGTCCTCTAGGATTTCAAGAGGATAAAATGAACGAATTTTTGGAGCTAACCCAAGAAGGAAAGACCCTAAAAGAATACCACCAAACTTTGTTAAACTTCTCCGATTTACTCTAGAGATGGATGAGGTAACTCTTCTCCATCGATTCGTTTAGAAGCTTAATCTATCTTTGAATAACCTCATCAAGAATGTAAAACCATCCTCTATTTCAGAAGCCATAATTATAGCCTGAGACTGTGATAAAGTTTCTATATATATATATATAGAAAGTGTCGAGAAGAACATGAGTCCTTCCATGTTAATCAAGAAGAGGTCCCCTAATTCAAGAGGACCGTCAAGCCCACCCCTGGCTACAAGGAATCATGAGCTAGAGTAAAAATTAGGTCAAGAAATAGGGATAGCTAGGTTAAAGATAACCGAATTCAATAAGTATTTCTATGAGTAAATAGAAGAGGATTGGTGCAAGATTCATGTGAAGTAATGTGCATGATGAATAGAGGTATTCTACAAGACGATACTAAAATTATGAAATTACTATCATAGGTTAGATTGCGTAAAGGATTGATTCCCTTACGTTTCTCCATGACAATTTGTTAAGTACCATATTACATGGGGGTATAGAATAGGAATTCGAAGGATCATAGCATTTGAGAGGTATATGGATGCATGAATTTAGGATAATAAGGCCAATTAACTTTAGAATAATAGACATTTTAGAGACACAACAAAACAAGCCAAACACATGAAATAAGGGACTCAGAACAATGTTTAGATAAAAGAAGATTTCTACCTAGTGGGGACACCACTTTGAAAGAGACAGAAGGATTTACTTAGATACTACCCCAGCTCGCGAGATGAGGACATCTCGAATCTTTTAAGTGGGGGAGATTGTAAGGTCCCTCCCAAGCCATGTATGTATGTGTCTCTTTTAATATAGATTTCAATAAGAAAAGAGAGAGTAATTAGAAAGAGTGAGACAATAAGGCTAGAAACATTAGAAAAGTGTTAGAATAAAAATATTAGCTCCAAAAAACCTAAAAGAATTAAGAACATAAGAATAGTTCTATTAAGAGATAAGTATCCCCAAAAATAGAATTTTGAGTTTAGGTAATAAGAGGTCATATTTAGAGTACTTTTACACATTTAGAGTCCATGCATACTAAAAATGTGAAAAAACAAAGTGTTTCCAAAGATGGCACGTTTGTGGCTATATATAGACGTTTTTGCCTATTCTGTCCGCGATGGCTTGTAGACCAGATGCCTTCCCGTTCTTTTGACTGGTTATATAACTATATTCTGAGTTTTTACCAGAGAGTTATGGTCGAAACAGTTTGCTGTTTCTGTCAGGGTCTCTACACAGAGAAAACTGTGAGAAGGCAGCAAGTAGCCTCAAGGTAATCCTAGAGTTTGAGATGCATATATCCCTTCATTCTTATCTAATATCTCAGAAAAGAAGCTTAGATTGCTATAGTCTTTCGGAGGAAGAGACCAAAACTCCATAGCTTTTCTTTAAGAGAAAGAATAGTATGCTGTAGTCTTGTAAGAGAAGGCTATTTTGCCATAGATCTTAGAAAGAGAGAAGAGTCACAGTATGAGCAAGAGGAGATAAAGCTTGGAGATGATTGGATGATTTCAATCGTAAGAGAAGGTATTAGAAGACTCTATGTTCTAAAGCTCTTGTTAACGAGCAAAGGCAACGATAAACGAGTAAAGGCAACGATAAATTTCTATGAGGTATATACACATTCTGTTTTTCAATTATATATCATTCTTAGGGGTTGAGGTATGGCCCCGGCTTCTCTATTAATTATTAATAGTGATCTTTTTGATTGATTTACTATTTAAAGTTTGTATTCTTTTAAACAACAGCATATGTCTTATCGCAATCTCAAGTTGAAATGCTAAAATCTGTGTGAGAAAAGGATTGTTTTCTTAAGAAGGTAACATGGATTCTAGTCTTATGGTTTAGTAAATAAATGGATTGTTATCTTGGTTAAATTAAGGTACAGGTACAACTCTCCCTGCCTTGACGCTGCCCCGTTTCTTGTGCTTGTATAGCCGGACGGCGGAGACGTTAGTAAGGCTTGGAGTTGGCCCATGGTATCCCTCATACCATTGGGAGAATGAGGTTCGCCGATTGAGGCGAGTGATTGTGATGCTGCCTAGTTCTGAGGGCCCAGGCTAGTGCGGTAAATTAGCCCACCCTAGTGCGCAGACATCCCTCTGAGTGGCGGGAGGATCGAGCGATGGAGCCTGAGAGGGCGACAGGCCGACTTGAGTCCTCGCCAGTGGCCGACGATGAGGTGTATGGTCCCGTAGGGTTTTGCCCAGCATGTGGAGGCTGGAAGGCCGAATTCTAGATCATCGGCGGTATAAAGGAAAAGAATAAGAGAGCCAGTTTGGCTTGTATGAAATTGATTCATGTTTAAACTTTGTTTTTATAAATCTTATCTTTGGCATTATTGTATTGTGGGAAAAGGCAAAGGCTGTTTTAATAAACCTTGTGAAAGGGCCTTAATTAAGGAACATGTTTGTTTATGTCAAACAGTGTGGTAGGATTAATTAGAAAACAAATTGACGCGTGAGTAGGGTGGAAAGCCTCGATGGCACCATTCTATGGACGGGTAGACCCGATTAGTCGGGTAGCTTTCCAACAGATTAAGTGAAAGCCCTACGCTAGATAAATAGGTTCTTGGGCAACTCTATTCTAGAAGACTAGGCCAGCGGCTGTGCCTTGCATAAGATGAGGAAAAAAGCGTTGCCTCTAGAAATCAAGTCTAGTAGTTGTCTAATTTATGATCAATTGTCCTATGGGTGATTTGATTTTTAGAAGACCACGCTCCCCCTGCGGGATAGAACTAGGTCTTACCTATGAATCGTATCCTTGAATCTCTGTATGGTCAAGGTGTCGATGAGTAGGAAATTTTCTCTAAGATAAGACTTAGCGGACTATCTTAAGCGTTTTCCCCATTTATGGAAGGGGGGAACCTTACAAGTGGTATCAGAGCCGATCTTAGTTCCTAGGATTTATTTTTCAAAGGTTAACTATCAAGGGATTAAAACAAGTGATTGTTTATCATATGAGGACGAATCAATCATCTCTACTGGCCATAGAAGTGATTTGAATATCCTCACATGTTGAGACAATCATCCTATGAAATTGTGCTTGTATCTTGGTGGGGGTGCACACGCAAGATATTTGTACAATAAATTTGAGAGATAAGATTGGGGAGAAAACCTTTTGTGAGGAAAAATATAGGGTGATCAAATTAAGAAACTAGTGAGAGACTGAATGACTAGAAGGATAGACCGAAACTTTGTTTAGAGAAATTTTTAGGATATATCTCATTAACTTGCATATTCTAAATTATTAAGATTATAACTCCATTAAGGTATGAATAGTTGGCGTGTGAATGCCATCCATTGGATGCTTTACACTAGGACAATCATCCAAGATCTTGAACCCATCTAGAACAAACATGGGTCTCAGATGTGTAATTCCCAGAGGATCATGCTCTTAGATGTGTTAATCCCAAGATACTAGATGTGTAATTTTCACAAAAACTAATAATCTCAGATATGTCAATCCTAATAATCTTTGGACGTGTCAATCCCAAGGCACCAGATGTATAATTCTCAAGAAAATGAAGATCTCAGATGTATTAATCCTGACTGCCTTCAAATGTGGTGCTATAATAAGTATTTGATAGTTTTGAACTTTTAATGAATATAATGAAAGAAGCAAGCTCACCCTTGCTCGCGTCTAAAAATCGTAAGAAATGCCAAATTAGTTGGAAGCATTGTTGTCAATCTAACCATTGGAGCTAAAAAGTTAGAAGCATTGTTGTCAATCTAACCACTGGATCTAGAATCAGTTATGAGATGCCATGAAAGTACACCTTCGTGAAAGGTTTTGTCCTCTAGGATTTCAAGAGGATAAAATGAACGAATTTTGGAGCTAACCCAAGAAGGAAAGACCCTAAAAGAATACCACCAAACTTTGTTAAACTTCTCCGATTTACTCTAGAGATGGATGAGGTAACTCTTCTCCATCGATTCGTTTAGAAGCTTAATCTATCTTTGAATAACCTCATCAAGAATGTAAAACCATCCTCTATTTCAGAAGCCATAATTATAGCCTGAGACTGTGATAAAGTTTCTATATATATATATATAGAAAGTGTCGAGAAGAACATGAGTCCTTCCATGTTAATCAAGAAGAGGTCCCCTAATTCAAGAGGACCGTCAAGCCCACCCCTGGCTACAAGGAATCATGAGCTAGAGTAAAAATTAGGTCAAGAAATAGGGATAGCTAGGTTAAAGATAACCGAATTCAATAAGTATTTCTATGAGTAAATAGAAGAGGATTGGTGCAAGATTCATGTGAAGTAATGTGCATGATGAATAGAGGTATTCTACAAGACGATACTAAAATTATGAAATTACTATCATAGGTTAGATTGCGTAAAGGATTGATTCCCTTACGTTTCTCCATGACAATTTGTTAAGTACCATATTACATGGGGGTATAGAATAGGAATTCGAAGGATCATAGCATTTGAGAGGTATATGGATGCATGAATTTAGGATAATAAGGCCAATTAACTTTAGAATAATAGACATTTTGGAGACACAACAAAACAAGCCAAACACATGAAATAAGGGACTCAGAACAATGTTTAGATAAAAGAAGATTTCTACCTAGTGGGGACACCACTTTGAAAGAGACAGGAGGATTTACTTAGATACTACCCCAGCTCGCGAGATGAGGACATCTCGAATCTTTTAAGTGGGGGAGATTGTAAGGTCCCTCCCAAGCCATGTATGTATGTGTCTCTTTTAATATAGATTTCAATAAGAAAAGAGAGTGTAATTAGAAAGAGTGAGACAATAAGGCTAGAAACATTAGAAAAGTGTTAGAATAAAAATATTAGCTCCAAAAATCCTAAAAGAATTAAGAACATAAGAATAGTTCTATTAAGAGATAAGTATCCCCAAAAATAGAATTTTGAGTTTAGGTAATAAGAGGTCATATTTAGAGTACTTTTACACATTTAGAGTCCATGCATACTAAAAATGTGGAAAAACAACGTGTTTCCAAAGATGGCGCGTTTGTGGCTATATACAGACGTTTTTGCCTATTCTGTCTGCGATGGCTTGCAGACCAGATGCCTTCCCGTTCTTTTGACTGGTTATATGACTATATTCTGAGTTTTTACCAGAGAGTTATGGTCGAAACAGTTTGCTGTTTCTGTCAGGGTCTCTACACAGAGAAAACTGTGAGAAGGCAGCAAGTAGCCTCAAGGTAATCCTAGAGTTTGAGATGCATATATCCCTTCATTCTTATCTAATATCTCAGAAAAGAAGCTTAGATTGCTATAGTCTTTCGGAGGAAGAGACCAAAACTCCATAGCTTTTCTTTAAGAGAAAGAATAGTATGCTGTAGTCCTGTAAGAGAAGGCTATTTTGCCATAGATCTTAGAAAGAGAGAAGAGTCACAGTATGAGCAAGAGGAGATAAAGCTTGGAGATGATTGGATGATTTCAATCGTAAGAGAAGGTATTAGAAGACTCTATGTTCTAAAGCTCTTGTTAACGAGCAAAGGCAACGATAAACGAGTAAAGGCAACGATAAATTTCTATGAGGTATATACACATTCTGTTTTTCAATTATATATCATTCTTAGGGGTTGAGGTATGGCCCCGGCTTCTCTATTAATTATTAATAGTGATCTTTTTGATTGATTTACTATTTAAAGTTTGTATTCTTTTAAACAACAGCATATGTCTTATCGCAATCTCAAGTTGAAATGCTAAAATCTGTGTGAGAAAAGGATTGTTTTCTTAAGAAGGTAACATGGATTCTAGTCTTATGGTTTAATAAATAAATGGATTGTTATCTTGGTTAAATTAAGGTACAGGTACAACTCTCCCTGCCTTGACGCTGCCCCGTTTCTTGTGCTTGTATAGCCGGACGGCGGAGACGTTAGTAAGGCTTGGAGTTGGCCCATGGTATCCCTCATACCATTGGGAGAATGAGGTTTGCCGATTGAGGCGAGTGATTGTGATGCTGCCTAGTTCTGAGGGCCCAGGCTAGTGCGGTAAATTAGCCCACCCTAGTGCGCAGACATCCCTCTGAGGGGCGGGAGGATCGAGCGATGGAGCCTGAGAGGGCGACAGGCCGGCTTGAGTCCTCGCCAGCCGACGATGAGGTGTATGGTCTCGTAGGGTTTTGCCCAGCATGTGGAGGCTGGAAGGCCGAATTCTAGATCATCGGCGATATAAAGGAAAAGAATAAGAGAGCCAGTTTGGCTTGTATGAAATTGATTCATGTTTAAACTTTGTTTTTATAAATCTTATCTTTGGCATTATTGTATTGTGGGAAAAGGCAAAGGCTGTTTTAATAAACCTTGTGAAAGGGCCTTAATTAAGGAACATGTTTGTTTATGTCAAACAGTGTGGTAGGATTAATTAGAAGATAAATTGATGCGTGAGTAGGGTGGAAAGTGGGAGGATGGAATGCCCCGATGGCACCATTCTATGGACGGGTGGACCCGATTAGTCGGGTAGCTTTCCAACAAATTAAGTGAAAGCCCTACGCTAGATAAATAGGTTCTTGGGCAACTCTATTCTAGAAGACTAGGCCAGCGGCTGTGCCTTGCATAAGATGAGGAAAAAAGCGTTGCCTCTAGAAATCAAGTCTAGTAGTTGTCTAATTTATGATCAATTGTCCTATGGGTAATTTGATTTTTAGAAGACCACGCTCCCCCTGTGGGATAGAACTAGGTCTTACCTATGAATCGTATCCTTGAATCTCTGTATGGTCAAAGTGTCGATGAGTAGGAAATTTTCTCTAAGATAAGACTTAGCGGACTATCTTAAGCGTTTCCCCCATTTATGGAAGGGGGGAACCTTACACTGGGCATAGAACAATGAAATTTAGAAACTTCAAACTTTATACACTCATATCCAGCATTACAATCCCTATCAAAAACAAGTAGATAAGATCCTCTCAAAAAGAACACAATCCTGTAATGGCAGAAGGAACCACATTAGTAAAAGTGAGACTATTCAAACACTGATCTACCAAAGAGCTTCAATTGTAGTGTTAATGCCTTACCTTTGGTTTTGGGTATGTCCTTATTAAGAGGTGGGAAGGATAGCAATTGTCGAGGAATTTGAGCAAGATAAGAGGATTTAGGCAGTGAAGTGCTAGAATATATGCTCAAAGGAGACTCATGTAAAGTTGGATTTGTCTTAGGTACACAAGTTGATGATGGAAGTGTGTAACAAGGAGAAGTTGGGACAACTGGTAATTCAATACATGTTTTGGGAAGGTCAACACAAGGAGATTTGTAGGTGCTATCACAACCACCTATCCTATCTTGAAGAGGTTGTGTTGATTTCCTTTACACCCACTTATATGAAAAACCAAGAGTGGCTTTTGGAATCTTATTGATACACTCTTCTGGTTCTAGCAACCCATGGCATTTGGGAAGCCAAAGTGCTGTTGCACCCTCATAATAGCCTTGTGCTTTAAGAACATGCTTTGGGACCCAATGAGTAACAATCTGAGGCTTAGGCTTGGAAAAGATATTTCTTTTAGGAGGTTTAGCAACTAGGCTAGATGGTACAAGTTTGTACGCATCTTTGGGTAGCCAAATTGACGATTCCTTCTTGCCTGGCCTTCTTTGAGCAGTGACTAGAGTAGTTGGAACATGCCAACCATGGCCCTCACTTGAGGACTTATCGATTATCCACATCATTTGTCTTGGAGCTTGAAGAGCAGATGTTGAAAGTGGGTTGTGTAAGGTAGAACTACCACCCTTTTTGTAAGATTCCTCCCCAGCCTCTCAAAATGTCTAGCATCTTCCCCTGTAATCAATCCTTCTTCAGAAATATAAAAGACTTGTTTCTAACTGTTTTAACCTAGAGAGAGAAAATATTCTAGAGAGAGAATATTCAGATTTTTAATATTTTTGGATAGAAAATTATCTCATCTTATTAAAATAAGTTCCCCTGAAACAGAAATTCAAAAAGAACTTTCCAATGTGCAATTGGAATTAATTGGAAATGGGTATAAAGGACCTTAGCCTAAGGGTCTAGATTTTCAGAAATTTTTGGATTATGGTCCAATTAAGGTTCTTATGGGCCAATAGCATCAATCCATGTGTAGGGAGGAGATAAATCCAATTTGTAAAAGAAGATACCCAAAAATGAGTAAATGCTCACATAAATGAAGAGTTGAAAATGTACAAGGCTTATTAGTAAAAAACTATGAGCAATATTAAAAATATGAGATATTTTGGGTATCCAAAAATGAGTAAATGCTCACATAAGATGAAGAGTTGAAAATGTACAAGTTTATTAGTAAAAAACTATGAGCAATATTAAAAATATGAGATATTTTGGGTATAATGATTCCATTTTGACACATATGTAAGGAAGGGGAGTTCTTTAAAGGAGGTGCATATTTCACATAAGATGAAGAGTTGAAAATGTACAAGGTTTATTAGTAAAAAACTATGAGCAATATTAAAAATATGAGATATTTTGGGTATAATGATTCCATTTTGACACATATATAAGGAAGGGGAGTTCTTTAAAGGAGGTGCATATTTCACATGCTTGAATGAGTTTTAAACTCATAAAAATTGAGATATTTCATCTCTCCTCTCTCCTCATTCAAGTCTAGTTCCAAAAAGTTAGCTTAACTAACCTAAAAATGGTCAAATATTGACCAAACTGATTTAGAAAATTCTAGAATCAGTTTGTTTGGTTAGGAGCTCAATTTTTCCTATAAATAGAAGCCTCCCGCTTGTTGAAAAATATATAGTGTTTATGCATCGTTACTCTACTCCACCTAAGCCAAGAACTATGAATTCATTAATAATTCACTAGTTTTTGGAGCTTCCCTCTTTCTTCAATCCCCATTGGTGGCTCCATCAACATACTTAACCAATTGATTGGTTGGGGGCCTCTATCGTGAACAAAGAATCAAGCAATTTGTAAGGTAAATAGTGAATATTGATCTTTTCTATAATTTCACAATGTTTCTCTCTTCTCAACCCCTCTCAAGCTTGAGAAGCTTAATTGGTATGGTTTTTAAATGCTATTGAAGTTAATTGAGGAATAGTAGTGAAGAGTTACATAATTTGATGAATGCTATTGAAGTTAATTGATTAATGATAGTAAAGAATTACATAAATTTTCATTTATGTTTGAATTCTAATGGTTTTTATGTAATTTCTCTCTCTCACTCAAGAAATGGTCATACTCATGACCCATTCTCAATCCAAATGAAGCTTTTCATAAAGCTTTTCCTTAATCCAAGATTAATCCATGCTTGAGACCAAATTAATGGTTTTTTTCTATGCTTTTAGTTTATGTATTTCATGAATATTGATGATTCAATCCATTATGGAATATTGATCCAATTAGGGATCATTCTAATTATTTCTTAATGTTAAGCCTTATCCCTTAGAAAAATTGAGATTTATCAGTCATAGCAGCGGAGCTATGGCAAAATTTTTATAAAAATTACGCATAAAATAATTTCATTCAAAGCATGAAAAGAGGACTTCCTACCATATTCTAGGAATTATCATCCTAGATTAATTGAAGATATTCATTGTAATCATAGAGAAATTGATTTTTATATTATGCATAATTGATTTTCATGCATAGAGGTATGCATAAAAGATTATTATTTTAACATAAAAGTGTTACTTTTATCATAATTAGATTTCATGAATAGAGGTATGCATAAAAGATTATTATTTTAATGTAAAAGTGTTACTTTTATCATATTTGAATTTCATGTATAGAGGTATGCATAAAAGATGATTATTTTATTATAAAAGTGTTACTTTTAGCATAATTGAATTTCATGCATAGAGGTATGCATAAAAGATGATTATTTTATTACAAAAGTGTTACTTTTAGCATAATTGAATTTCATGCATAGAGGTATGCATAAAAGATGATTATTTTATTACAAAAGTGTTACTTTTAGCATAATTGGATTTCATGCATAGATGTATGCATAAAAGATGATTATTTTATTATAAAAGTGTTACTTTTATCATATTTGGATTTCATGCATAGAGGTATGCATAAAAGTTGATTATTTTATTATAAAAGTGTTACTTTTATAATGAATATTTGGATTTCATGCATAGAGGTTGCATAAAAGTTGATTATTTTATTATAAAAGTGTTACTTTTATCATATTTGGATTTCATGCATAGAGGTATGCATAAAAGTTGATTATTTTATTATAAAAGTGTTACTTTTATTATATTTGGATTTCATGCATAGAGGTATGCATAAAAGATATTCTTTTTATACTAAAAGTGTGATTTTCATCATAAGTGGATTTTATGCATAACTTAGATGCATAAGAGAAATTCTTTTATTCTAAAAGTGTAATTCCTACCAATTTGAATTTATGCATAAGAAGATGCATAAAAGATTGATTTTTATTTCGAAAGTGTTAGTCTCCTTAAATGGAATTTATGCATAAATAAATGTGTATGTAATATGGTTGTATGAATGTGATGTGGATGTATATGTATGAATGTGAATGTGGATGTGGATGTGGATGTATGGATGTAGATACGGATGTGGATGTATGTATGTAAATGTGGATGTATGAATGAGGATGTGAAAATGGATGTATGCATGTGAAAATGGATGTATGCATGTGAAAATGGATGTATGAATGAGGATGTGAAAATGGATGTATGCATGTGAATGTGGATGTATGAATATGAATGTGGATGTGTGGATGTGGAAATGGAGGTATGGATGTATGAATGTGGATGTGGATGTATGCATGGAGATGCGTATGTATAAATGTGAAATTGGATGTATGATGTGGACGTACAAACATGGATATGTATGTAGAATATTGAATATGAAGGTGTATGTGAGATAATGTGTAGTCTATATGAGTGAATGGATGAGAACGAGTACACATTGAATGGAATGTGGAATAAGTAATGTGGTCCGAGAGTGGATAATATGGAAAGACAAGAGTTCGTTATAGAAACTGTATTTTGTGACTGTTTGTAAATGACTATTTTATGTCAAGAATGCTGGAGAAGCATTTTGACCATCTTGAGGATTAAGGTCATGAAGACCGAACTGATAAAGTTGCAACTGCTGAGACGGAGAGTCAATAGAGGACGTCTCGCGTAGCAAGGTCGATCGAGGTCTTGACCAGTCTCGGTTCGATTTAAATGGTGAGCTTCCGGTATGGTGGATGAGGGACCAAGGAAGCGGCTTATGAGTGAAGCGCTAGGTCACCTGCGAAGGATCCTAGAGGGTGCTGACCATACGGTGCTCGGGCTTTGGGTCATCGAAGATACCCACACGTGCGTCGTGGAAGATATTGGAACAAGGAGTAAGAGTTGTTTTCTGAAACCGAGCATGGATCTGGTTGATTGACCTTGCTGGTCCTCAACGGATGAGTCCATGGCTCTTTTATATAGATCTGTGGGTTGATCTTGCTGATCTTCCACGGAGATTCCATTCTATTATATGAATATATTGCCGGTTACTATGAGCTAGGAACTATGGAAAAGGCCCCTGAGAGAATAGGTGATGAGCGTTCTGGTTGCCAATGATGCCATAAGTACACCGATGAAGGAATGACTGGAAATAAGGATTCAACCAGAGACTTTGAGGATTGTCATCAGTGACATAATGGTTTTATTAAAAGATTGTTTTAAAGCTAGTTGATGCTAAGAAAAAGGCAATTTCATATTGGGTGTGTAAGTGGTGTGACTAGTTTTATGTTTGCATGAACTTCCGGCTAGGGGGCCTTGGAACTCTTTTCCTTGGTACCCGGGACAAAACCTAACCAAATTCTTAATTGGATCCCATCACTACAGTGGTTGGGCGGATGGCTAACCCATGGGACTGGATGGGGTTAGGCTGGACTGATGGATCCGTAAATCGAGATTTAATTTCTATTATTACGATAGATGAAGTAAATCCCAGATAGAAATTGTTCTATGGATAGGAATCAACGGCTGTGCCTCTTAATGGGGAAAAAAGCGTTGATCCCAATGATCCAAGTGCAAGTTTCTTCTTTGATTTGACCAAGTACCGTTAAAGGTGCAGTCAGATCAGTTTGATCAGTAATGATCTTGACTACGTTAGAGTAAAGAGTTATCCTGGTGGAATCGCCTGTGCTTTCCGGGTAAAGGAAGTTTTTTTGGTTTCAGTTTTGGACAAACCGACGGATTAGTCTCTTGTCCAAATATCCATGGGCGAGGCCCCGAGAGTGTGAGACCCCTACCCGCGCATGATGTGCTACTTCCGCTGCTTCCGCTGCTAGTACCCCGAATCCGTTGCACGGTGGAGACTGGGATCTTACAGTTAGTATCAGAGCAAAATTGAAAGCTAATAAAGATAATTAAATTCTTATCTGAAATTGGTAATAAGAATTCAGAAACAGCATTTTCATAATGTATTTTCATTCCGTAAGCTTCTTTAATGAAGAAATTTTAATCAAAGAAATTGTTTTTATAGATGGAAGTTTCCCATTTATCTGGTATTCCCGACCTCACCCAGTCTCAAGATATGATTGCATTTGCCTTCGAGCATCTCATCTCTTCCGCTTCAACTCAAACAATCCAAGCAAGACTCGCACGCCATTTCGCGGATTTATATTTTCCTACCCCAGCGGAGAGAATATAACATAAGTGGTTTGCAGGGCAATATGTCCACGCCCCTTGTTTGCGACCGCCGTACAATGCTGTGGCAGAATCTCTCATTGACTATGATCCTGTTAAAGCTGAAAATGGTACGTGGTGTCATTCTATATCATTCGACGCCTCAAAATTTCAGACTTTCATGTCAAATTTATAGACTCCTTAGTCAATTTATCCCTAAGGAGAAAATAATAGCCCCCTTCGTAGTTAGAGAACTTATGTAACAGGGCATGACTATGGCCCAGTACGGTCCTCTTATATGTCTTCCGAGGAGATTTTGAACTCAGAGCCGAGTTGCTCTATGTACATATTGCAACTTTTATATAAATAAAGAAACGTTTTTCGGTGACAAAATTCCTGTTGGATAAATGATTGTTTATGGCGGACGATCTGCTCTGCTGATTTTTAAAAAAAAAATCTGTTATCGGACATATGTCATAGATCTCCATTAAGATCTTGTCTTGTATAAGAAATTGTTTTCCGAACTCTTAAGTCTTAGGATCTCGTGAATAATATCAAAATAAAAATTTAATAACATATAAATTTTGGCAGAATCATGAGACGAGGAAACCGTGGTCGTCAGCCAGACCCTGTCTCTCAAGATGACGAGCTTGACCTTGATGTTCGCAAGGCTTTTCATAGGACTCAACCAGGACCCTTCAAAGGAGAAGGGGAGAACCTGGGGTGAGGCTGTGGAGAAATGGGTGGAAGCCTTGGAAGAGTATTTTGACGTCACAGGATACAATCATCAGAGCAATTGGCTAATAAAGATCAACTGAGAAGCCAAATATGTCAAAAATTTATCAAAATTGTGTGATATAATTCATACAATTTGATATTCAAACCGAAAAATTTATAATTTAGTAATTGGATTTTCATATGGAAGTACCGCAATTGTATGGAACCCTGACTTGCTTGAGGCCTAGACATGATGGTATCTATCTTATAGTTCCAAGTATCATGACTACCTGTATATACCGAGAGTATAACTGCAGCTCTAGTATATACGAGTAAATCTAAGACTTGAAATTATAAGCGTTAATGCTATCCAGATGATGATTTCGAATGTGGTTGATATGATTTTTAATTCTGTTTGGGAACTGATGAATTGATTTGGATTCTGATTGAAAAATGATGATCCATGAAAATGGGTTGAAATGTAATAAGCTGAGCGAAACCACAATATGGATGATTGGGACGAGTCCCTATAATGATAAATGATGAAAATGATTTAGCAAATCACTATGAGATTAGTGGATTGTGCTGTCAAATTGCTACTGTTAATACTTGAGAAGGTAGATCAAGTTAAGGGATGACAAATTGAGAACTTGCTTAACTAAAATTCCCGTGGAGGAATGTTCAGAAGGAAATTTTTCGGTCTAATGGACCATTATCGTATTAAAGATATGAATGATATGATCTGAATGAATTGTTATTTAACCCTAGAATAAATTGGATCTTAAGCAAAAGAGTTATCCTCTACTTGTGAGATGAGGACATCTTGCATCTTTTAAGTGGGGTAGAATGTAAGATTCCTCCCCAACCTTAGAGGTATACAGGAGTAAGAATCTCCCTTTCTGATCTTATAATTATTCCCTCTCTAAAATAAAAGAAAGATTCTGTTTAAAAAGGAAAGACACTTTCCCCAGAATACCTTCTCAGGAGCCCACCTGTTTTAAGGATTCAGAACGATGAGTTCAGAAGTGAGAACCGATGTTTTGGATACCAAGGTTTTGGTCATCAGTTAAAAAGACTGCCCGACTCCTACCATGGAAAGGGCACAGGGAAGTCTAGAACCCAAATTCAGAGACCAATTCCTTCATACCAATCTAATCAGGGTCCGTCTCTCGGACAAGATTGCTTAACTCCATTAACTAGGTCCAACCCATTGATTAGGGTCAAGATGACCAGTCAAATGCTTGGCGACTTAGAGCAACAGATGCAGGCAATTCATAAAGATATAAACGTTGCCCAGGATTGACAGAGACAATATACGGATAAGAAGAGGACAGTCAGAGAAATCAAAGAAGCAATTATAGTCTTCAATTCAATACGAACCAAAAGAATTTCTTTATCTCTAGGGGAGTATAAGTAGTTATCCCCCAGATATTGTGGACCAAAGGAAGTAAGTGACTTAACCTACGAACTTCTTTTATCTCCTTATCTCAGATTTCTTAACTCCTTCTATAGAAATATGTGCCAAACCCAAATCATGGAAAGACGGTAAAACTTCACTGGCAAGATACCGTTGGCTTCTAGGTTACGCTAACTCCTTCCTTTATATAAGTCATAACTTTTACTTATCGCTCACAGTAATCTTACTTCCATCGATCTCCTTCTTCTTAATCTCCTTCATGGCTTGGCAACAGGAATTAGTTTTATCCATGATGATTTCTCACCTTCAAGACGCAAGCGAGTCTGTGAAGAAGGATTTTATAGAACTGTATGAGCGCTCACTTTTTCCTCACCTAGGAACTTGTGTAGCTCAAACCAAATGGCGGACCTATCAAGACATAACTAGGGTAACACCGTGAGGTCAACAGCACTTTCGTAACAATGTCCACTTGGCCATGGTTATTGAAGCTTTGGGTTTGGGTCCCCGATACTACTGCGTCATGAGATCAAGATATCTTGGGTTTTCTGAGCGGGTCTTCTTACTAGCGTGTTTTCTTCCTCATCAGAAGATATGCCTTTACCCCGTTTTTGGCTTGCCTCTCAGAGGTCCTTTTGTTAGATCACCTCATACCACTAAGATAGGTGCGGTAATAACCAATAGAATCATTCCCATAGATGAGTTACCTTATACGTGCACAGCTTGTGAGTGTTGCTTTTGTGATCATATGATGGACGGGCTTATGAAAGTGTAAAGAGTTCTTCTATCTTTACTGTATATGTTCCAAGAATGAATAAAGTTTAAATCTTGTTCTTGTCTTGACCCTTACTCTCTTTGAGACTTTTTTAATTGGTGATTAATCTTAATTAAAAATTTTCTCTCAGTCTCATACTTGTGCATCTTGCGAAATTACCCCCAGTTTGTGAGATGAGGGCATCTCCCGTTTTTCAAGTGGGAGAGAATGTAAGATTCCTCCCCAGCCTCTCAAAATGTCTAGCATCTTCCCCTGTAATCAATCCTTCTTCAGAAATATAAAAGACTTGTTTCTAACTGTTTTAACCTAGAGAGAGAAAATATTCTAGAGAGAGAATATTCAGATTTTTAATATTTTTGGATAGAAAATTATCTCATCTTATTAAAATAAGTTCCCCTGAAACAGAAATTCAAAAAGAACTTTCCAATGTGCAATTGGAATTAATTGGAAATGGGTATAAAGGACCTTAGCCTAAGGGTCTAGATTTTCAGAAATTTTTGGATTATGATCCAATTAAGGTTCTTATGGGCCAATAGCATCAATCCATGTGTAGGGAGGAGATAAATCCAATTTGTAAAAGAAGATACCCAAAAATGAGTAAATGCTCACATAAATGAAGAGTTGAAAATGTACAAGGCTTATTAGTAAAAAACTATGAGCAATATTAAAAATATGAGATATTTTGGGTATCCAAAAATGAGTAAATGCTCACATAAGATGAAGAGTTGAAAATGTACAAGTTTATTAGTAAAAAACTATGAGCAATATTAAAAATATGAGATATTTTGGGTATAATGATTCCATTTTGACACATATGTAAGGAAGGGGAGTTCTTTAAAGGAGGTGCATATTTCACATAAGATGAAGAGTTGAAAATGTACAAGGTTTATTAGTAAAAAACTATGAGCAATATTAAAAATATGAGATATTTTGGGTATAATGATTCCATTTTGACACATATGTAAGGAAGGGGAGTTCTTTAAAGGAGGTGCATATTTCACATGCTTGAATGAGTTTTAAACTCATAAAAATTGAGATATCTCATCTCTCCTCTCTCCTCATTCAAGTCTAGTTCCAAAAAGTTAGCTTAACTGACCTAAAAATGGTCAAATATTGACCAAACTGATTTAGAAAATTCTAGAATTAGTTTGTTTGGTTAGGAGCTCAATTTTTCCTATAAATAGAAGCCTCCCCCTTGTTGAAAAATATATAGTGTTTATGCATCGTTACTCTACTCCACCTAAGCCAAGAACTATGAATTCATTAATAATTCACTAGTTTTTGGAGCTTCCCTCTTTCTTCAATCCCCATTGGTGGCTCCATCAACATACTTAACCAATTGATTGGTTGGGGGCCTCTATCGTGAACAAAGAATCAAGCAATTTGTAAGGTAAATAGTGAATATTGATCTTTTCTATAATTTCACAATGTTTCTCTCTTCTCAACCCCTCTCAAGCTTGAGAAGCTTAATTGGTATGGTTTTTAAATGCTATTGAAGTTAATTGAGGAATAGTAGTGAAGAGTTACATAATTTGATGAATGCTATTGAAGTTAATTGATTAATGATAGTAAAGAATTACATAAATTTCCATTTATGTTTGAATTCTAATGGTTTTTATGTAATTTCTCTCTCTCACTCAAGAAATGGTCATACTCATGACCCATTCTCAATCCAAATGAAGCTTTTCATAAAGCTTTTCCTTAATCCAAGATTAATCTATGCTTGAGACCAAATTAATGGTTTTTTTTCTATGCTCTTAGTTTATGTATTTCATGAATATTGATGATTCAATCCATTATGGAATATTGATCCAATTAGGGATCATTCTAATTATTTCTTAATGTTAAGCCTTATCCCTTAGAAAAATTGAGATTTATCAGTCATAGCAGCGGAGCTATGGCAAAATTTTTATAAAAATTACGCATAAAATAATTTCATTCAAAGCATGAAAAGAGGACTTCCTACCATATTCTAGGAATTATCATCCTAGATTAATTGAAGATATTCATTGTAATTATAGAGAAATTGATTTTTATATTATGCATAATTGATTTTCATGCATAGAGGTATGCATAAAAGATTATTATTTTAACATAAAAGTGTTACTTTTATCATAATTAGATTTCATGCATAGAGGTATGCATAAAAGATTATTATTTTAATGTAAAAGTGTTACTTTTATCATATTTGAATTTCATGTATAGAGGTATACATAAAAGATGATTATTTTATTATAAAAGTGTTACTTTTAGCATAATTGAATTTCATGCATAGAGGTATGCATAAAAGATTATTATTTTATTACAAAAGTGTTACTTTTAGCATAATTGAATTTCATGCATAGAGGTATGCATAAAAGATGATTATTTTATTACAAAAGTGTTACTTTTAGCATAATTGGATTTCATGCATAGATGTATGCATAAAAGATGATTATTTTATTATAAAAGTGTTACTTTTATCATATTTGGATTTCATGCATAGAGGTATGCATAAAAGTTGATTATTTTATTATAAAAGTGTTACTTTTATCATGAATATTTGGATTTCATGCATAGAGGTTGCATAAAAGTTGATTATTTTATTATAAAAGTGTTACTTTTATCATATTTGGATTTCATGCATAGAGGTATGCATAAAAGTTGATTATTTTATTATAAAAGTGTTACTTTTATTATATTTGGATTTCATGCATAGAGGTATGCATAAAAGATATTCTTTTTATACTAAAAGTGTGATTTTCATCATAAATGGATTTTATGCATAACTTAGATGCATAAGAGAAATTCTTTTATTCTAAAAGTGTAATTTCTACCAATTTGAATTTATGCATAAGAAGATGCATAAAAGATTGATTTTTATTTCGAAAAAGTTAGTCTCCTTAAATGGAATTTATGCATAAATAAATCTGTAGAGAAATCTTATATCAAATATAAGAATTCTCTTAAAAAAGATATGAAATGTGATAAGATGTGATAAGAGGTGTATGAGATGTGATAAGATTTGATAAGATGCGTATGGGAAGTGATAGGATGTGATAAGAGGTGTATGAGATGTGAAAAGTTGTGATAAGATGTGTATGAGATGTGATAGAATGTGTTAAGATGAGTTAGGATGTGTTAAGATGTATATGGGATGTGTTAGGACGAGAATGGATGTAATATGGTTGTATGAATGTGATGTGGATGTATATGTATGAATGTGAATGTGGATGTGGATGTGGATGTATGGATAGCACCAAAGTCAATTAAGGCAGAGACAAAGTAGGTAGTCTCATGAAGATGAAGACACACGTGAATATTGAAAGGATCGACATATTGTTCATCAGTAGCCACTGTAAGGTCAACACAAAAGCCTTGCGATGCTCCTTGGCTTTTGCAACTCTTGCTTTAGCTTCTTCTTGAGCCTGACGTTTAAGTAGGTCATGTGCTTCTTTCCCTGTGTGGGCAGCAGCATGCATTTGTTGGAGCATGGCTTCAGTTAATGGTTTATTGTATTTCTTGAGACGACTTCCATTAATGAAGTTAGACCTTCTAGTGTCTCTAAATGCACTACACCACTTGGAGTAAGCTCATTAATCACAAACGGTCCAAGGCCACGTTTCTTGAGCTTTCTCTTATGCTTCTTAAGTGTGTACAAGAGCACAAGGTCCCCTTTTTTGAATCGGCCAGTTGTTACATTTCGATCATACCATTACTTTTGTCTCCTCTTCTCGGCATACATCCCCATTACCGCCAATAAACGGGTCTCATCAAGCTTTTCCAATTCATCAATGTGTTGAGAAAGCTCATGACCAGTCCAGTCCAATTGTTTAGCAACTCATAGAGTAGGTACAAGAAATTCAATGGGAAGAATTGCATCTAGTCCAAAAGCAAGCTCAAATGGGTTTGTGCCCACCACAGATGTTTTATAGGCTGTTCTATATGCCCAAAGAACTGAGTGCAACTTTTTCTCCCAATCAGTCCTATGTCTCTCAACAATCTTTGTGAGTGCTGTGCAGAGAATCTTGTTTTAGTACTCTCAACTTGACCATTGGTCTGCTGGGGATGGATGATAGGGTGCCGAACGCTTGTGAATTACCATAAATTCTTGAAGTAAAAACTCTATGACCTCATTCACAAAGTGCACACCTTGATCACTAACGATTTCAATAGGTAAGCCATAGCGTGTAAACACGTACTCATACAAGAACTTGGTTGTGGCTCTGGCATCATTTTTTACTGTAGCCTTACTTCTACCCATTTGGTCAAATAGTCAGTTTTGCGACTATAATATATTCGGCATGCGTGTGACGAGCTAGAGGTTTAATGGGATCGACAAAATCAATACCCCATTTGGCAAACGCACGTGTGCTTAACATAGGCCACAATGGCATATTGTCCTTTGAGATGGGAGGTTTGGTCCTTTGACAATCATCACAACGTTTCACATATTCTTCGGCATCCATTTGTAAGGTTGGCCACCAAAGCCCAGACCACCTAATCAACTTAGCTGTGGTATTGCCTGAAAAGTGTCCACCCCCAACACCTGCATGTGCATGAGTCAAGATTTTCAAGTAGTCAGCTTCACATACACACATGCACAAGTTGCCATCCTTGCCCCTCTTGTAGAGTTGGCCCTCTACTAGCATATAGTTGGTCGCTTCAACTTCAATAGCATGCTTTCGATATTTAGGAATTGTTCAATCAGTATGACCATGTTGAAGATAGTCCACAATATACTTGCTCCAACTTGGTGTAGTTGAAATTTGGAATAATGTGACATTATGAATTGGTTGTTGAATTTGACATGAAGCACAGTTTTACAAACAAATTTTTCAGCATCCGCATGGTAGGCCACCATGGATGTGACATTATGAATTGGTTGTTGAATTTGACATGAAGCATAGTTACAAACAAATTTTTCATGCATGGTAGGCCACCATTGCCCATCCTGAGTTATACGTCGCACACAAGTAGTAGCTGATGCATGGATTCCACCAATACCCTCATGTGCCCATTCCAAGATCTCCTGATATTGGTTAGGGTTAGGTATAAGCCACAACACTCCATCATTACCCTGACGATATAATCTCCCTGAGATTAACTTGAATGGTTGCCATAGGTCCACATTAGGACCCGCTAGTTGTATCTGCCCACTTGTCAAAATTTCTAAGATGGGTTCAGACCATTTAGGAGCTGTCTCTACAAAGAAAAGTGTTGAATCTAACATATCATCATCCACACCCACAGGAGCTTCTCCAGAGGTGATTCGAGACAAATGATCTGCCCTAAGATAAGTTGTTCCTTTTCGGACTGCCACTTCAAAATCAAACTCAAGAAGGATGACAGACCACCTCACAATCCTTCCAGTTGCACAAGGTTTATTCACCAAATATAGCAGTGCTTGATGGTCCACAAAAAATATAAATTTGTTTGCCAAAAGGTAATGGTGAAACTTTTTCACTGCATATATCATGGACAAACCTTCTCTTTCTGTTGTGGTATAATTCTTCTCAGCATTGTTCAACTGTCGACGACTAGCATATGAGATTGGGAAATCCTTATTATGATCTCCCCCGATTGAGCCAAAATACATCCAATTGCAAAGTTTGAAGCATCAATATGGACATGAAAGATTTGGTTCCAATCTCATGCCCGTAAGATGGGTGCAGACACTAATGCTTGCTTCAACTTTTCAAAGGATTCCTCACACTCATCAGTCTAATTAAACTTTAGAAGAAGAGCATATAATGGTCTGGCTAGGACAGCGTACATGTAGATGAATCGACGATAATAGCCACAATGTCCCATGAATATTTGTACCCCTTTAGGGTTGATAGGCCGAGGTAATGAGACAATGACATCAACTTTATCCATATCTATTGAAATACCATTGCGAGAAACAATATGGCCCAAAATCTTCCCTTGTCTTACCATGAATTTGCACTTGTCAGGATTCAAGCATATACGATAAACTTGACACTTTTAAAACACAAGTCTGTGAGGTGTTCTATATGATCATCACGCTCTTGTGAGTGAACACATAAATCATCCATGAAGATCTCAAGAAATAGCCTAAGGTACTCCTTGAATACATGACTCATTAACCCCGCTGAAAGGTTGCAGGTGCATTTGTTAGACCAAATGGCATAACACGATAGGCAAAGATGCCATCTTCAGTTGCAAAGGCTGTCTTGTGTTGATCCTTCGGATCAATTGACACTTGATTGTAACCGAAGAATCCATCCAAGAAACTATATGCCTTTTTCCCTGCAACACGTTCCAAAACATGATCCGTGATTGGAAGTGGGTAATGATCACGTACAGTAGCTGCATTTACCTTCTTGAGGTTTACACATACTCGACGTTTTCCATTTTTCTTGGGCACCACTACAATAGGGGAGACCCATTCAGTGTGTTCAATCTCATAGATAAATTTTGCCTCTAAGAGCTTGTCTATTTCTTCTTTTATCTTTCATGCAAAATTCTCATTGTAAGTATAAGGACGTTTGCATCCTCTCGCAATGGAATTGTATGCTGACATATGCTTGGATCAACTCCTTTGAGGTCTTTATAACTCCAAGAGAAAAAACATCGTAATACTCCTTTATTGTTTGAATTAATAACTTCTCCTCATCTAAGGACAAGTCTGTGGGCAATCCACACATAGCGAGGCTCTTCTCCTGGCTTAGCGATATCAATTTTTTTTGCATCTTCTGGACCATCATATGAAACCCCTGGCATGCTTGGCTTTTGTCGCATGGGCTGTTGAAGAACAATCTTCCGATCTTGAAGAGTGTACTGTGTGAAGTTGGGGGGAACATTAAGACCTTGTTCTTGTCCACTTGAGTCATCACTAATTGAAGACCATGCGGTTTTGAGCTCTCTTTTGCAATCTTCCAACCATCAGAGTTTTTTGTTCAACCATTATCTTTGCACTTCTGACACTCTCTTTTGAATCGGTTTGAGACTTGAGTTTTTGTTTTGGTCTCTTTGTTTTTTTGCAATTTTTGCTAGCAGTTTTTAGCTTTTCTCCTGGTTTAAATCCATCTGATCGTTTTACTTGGTCTTTGATACTATCTTGTGCTTGGACATAGTATAGATATCCATTCTTTCCTGAGAAGTGAGGTGGTGGTCGAGAGTGTTCATTCTTAAACTCCTCGTTTTCTTTTTGTATTCTCTCACGTCGTTCCCTCTCATCTTGTTTACGGATTCTCTTATGGCTCTTACAGCATTTACGTTTGGGTCAGCTTCGAGGGATCTCTATTTGAACCTCCCTTCCTCTCAAGAGTAGGCGTGCCTTTCCTAACTCTTCCTCGGGGATTATCACATCATCATCAAAATCAGAGTCCCATCCGTCTTCCTTATCAGCATCATTAGCCGATTCGAGTGTTAAATCCTCCACTGAGACTTCCTCTACATGCAGTGTTGTGGATGCAACCCCATAGTACAAATCATCTAGAAGGTCACGTGGTTGTACCATTCGTATAGGAATAGTGTCATATCCATCTGAGTCACAAAATTGAACTGGCTTAGGTAAAGCACATGTCGATAATGTTGCAAGGACATGACTCCATTCTAGGGGATCAATTAAGTGCTCAGGGAAGGGCTGTGGAATGTATGCCTCATCTAATACACTTCGATTACCCTTAAGTCTTTCAGTGTTGAAATCCTTACATGAGGCTCCACACATCCACAGATCTTCTCGCCCATCTGACAATGTAACTCTTGAGCCCTCAGATGAAGCAGAATCAAACTCATCTATTGGAGACCGCATTACATCACGATATGAGTGATTCTTTAGGTTGACCCTTGTGATGACAGAATCATGTCAGAGGTACAAATAATTGTATCCCCAATCCTAAATCATTTGAAATTGTCGCATGAATGGTCTACCCAATATCACTTCATAGTTTGGATGCTTTCCAAAATCCACTACTGCAAATGTGTGCTCATATTCAATCCCACATGTGGTGACCAATATGTTCTCTAGCAGCCCAATGGGATGTTCTAAGCTTCCATCTGCTAGCTGCAAGCGCATCCTTGTACTCCTAATAGCTAGTTTGCCCCACTTTTCCCAAATGGACCAGCTTCTTAGGTAGCTCAGATAAAGCTGCAATGCGACTTCTATGAGCATCAATGATGGCATCTAGAGTCTCGTTCACCTTATCCACAAAAACAGAACCCCCAGAACTATCCTCGGTTGTACTAGCCTCATCTTGTTTAGCACTAGGCCCAAGTTGAGGTTGATGCTCCTCATGCACTTCTTGGAATGTAAAAGCTTGATCCTTCATGTTTTGTTTAGAGACTTCTTGAGAATTAGTGGATGCACTCTTAGTTTGCTTGTTGCGGTTCTTTTTCCTCCTAGTGGTCCTTTTTATATTGGAATGTAGGGTTGTCCACTAGATTTGCCTTTGCATCCCTAGTTCGAGGTGTCTCATCAGTCTACATTTCGGCATTTTGTGTCTGTGATCTAGTCATGACTCTAAGTGGCATGACATCCTCATTCTCTGATGAAGGTGGCAATGGAAATGCCTCTACAAAGTTGAGTGAGACCTTTGGTTGAGAGGTGCCTTCCTCATGTGGTTTCAGCAAACAATCCTTTGGAAAGTGTTCTACACAACACCCTAGACAATATCTTTCAATTGGTGGAAACTGTGGCACTGTTGTATTGGATCGAGCTACTTGCCTTGGGCGATGTGTGGATAATCACGAGCCCAATGGGGTTCTCCGCACTCATAATAACAGGGGCCCATTAGTTTGGCTTCTACTTTCCTTTGATGCCATTGACCTGAGGGGCCTGGAGTCCTAGGTTGGTAGCCGCCTAGCAACATCAAAGAATTTTGTTCCCCCGTTGAGGCTCAGTGCTTGGCTTGGATATGCGGGACTTTCAAAGAGATTTTCCTTGGATGAATATGATACATATTCCTCCTCCACATAGCTTGGGTTTACCAAGTCTCTACACATATTTGAATTGTCGTAGTCAACAAACCTCATAGGAGCAGTCCCAGGAGCAGGAGGTTGAGCTCCAAGTATAGGTCGTGCTTGCTCTTGTGCCATCGGTGGCTTACGTTCAAAATTAGTGTACTGTTGATGCATTTGTGGAGTCAATGCACCCTTTTGTTGCTCATGTTCTTGTCTCATTCTTGCAATGCGAGTACATTCCTGTGTGGTGTGGGTAAAATTCCAAGCACATGCCTGGCACCACTTCTTTGTGGGTTGGTTTGTGACTAGAGGAGAAAAGGTATTACATTCTTTGGTTTTATGGTTATCGCCACATGCTCCACAAAGATGAGGACCTGGTAGTACACTCCTCATTCGCTGCTGCTATTGTTGTGGCTGCATGGGTGGGCGATAGGTTTGTCCCAATCTCCTTAGTACTAGGTTAGCTATGTGGTCTGGATTTACTAGTGCGCTAGACCCTGAACTTTGGTCATCACCCCACTGATCTCTCACATTTACATCCTCATTCACATCCACATTTACATCCATGCATCCACATCCACATCCTCATTCACATCCATACATCCACATTCATGCATCCACATCTACATGCATACATCCATACATACCCATCCACATTCACATCCATATTCTCACCCTATCACAACCCATATACACCTTATCCCATCACATACACTTCTTACCTCATCCCATACACATCCTATCACTTCCTAACTCATCTTATCACATCCTAACTCATCTCATATGCATCTTATCACATCTTATCACTTCCCATATCTTTATGCATACCGCATCTTATCACATCTTATCACTTCCCATATCTTTATGCATACCTCTATGCATGAAATTCAATTATGCTAAAAGTAACACTTTTATAATAAAATAATTATCTTTTATGCATACCTCTATGCATAAAAGATAAAAGTATGCATACCTCTATGCATGAAATTCAATTATGCTAAAAGTAACTCTTTTATAATAAAATATTCATCTCTTATGCATACCTCTATGCATGAAATTCAATTATGCTAAAAGTAACACTTTTATAATAAAATATTCATCTCTTATGCATACCTCTATGCATGAAATTCAATTATGATAAAAGTAACTCTTTTATAATAAAATATTCATCTCTTATGCATACCTCTATGCATGAAATTCAATTATGCTCCTGTGTTGTTGCTATAGTGAAAACACACCATACTTTGGCTCCGCCTTGAATCTAAATTCTCTAGCTTCTAGTGGTCGATGAATAATCCCTACATCTTGAAGTCATGTCTCCTCTTGGAGGACAATGTTGCTACTTTGCAAACCAAAGAAATTAGTGAGTTGTAGCAATGAAACCTCACAAACAGCAGTGTCGTATCTGATTTCCAAAGTCTAAGCACCATGGTTGATAACAGGGAAGGGTAGCATTGTGAGCTGAGCAATGAGAAATCCAAAAAGATGAAGAATGGCAGGGAGACAAAGAAGAGCAATGCTAAGGCAAGGATGGCTAGAAGAAAGAAACACAATGAAGAGAAACCAAGAAAGAGAGATGGTGTCCAGAAGTGCTGATATGGCATAGTCCAACTTGAATGTTGTAAGGGGATATGGTGGCCAAATATGACAACAAATGTCATATTTTGAATTGAATGCTCAATCAAGAAGTGGCGGCTATCTGGTTCACATATAATTTACAGGCATAAACAATTATTTTTTAATATGCGCCATGCAGTGAGGGTTGTGAGGAGATTGTACTCCATAACATTTTTAATTCTGCAAGTCATGGAATATTTAAGTGGACAAGAAAGGTATTTCTCAACCCCTCAACAAGGGATAAAATGGCTTTGCCATTTATGGCCCGTTAATTGCCATTTATGGCGGCTATACTAAATGGATTACTGTGGACCACCGCCGTTAACTGCCATTTATGGCCCGTTAATTGCCACTAACCCAGTATAGATCACATCGGATCTTTGTGAATAATGTTTACTACTTGTTACATTCTAGTTCACTTGTAAGTTAGTCTTTAGTAGTAGTCTAGGTTAGTAGTTAGTAGTTTTAGTAGTTAGTATATTTAGTTTAGTTTAGTAGTAGTTTTTAGTCTAGATTAGTAATTAGTAGTTCTAGTTTAGTAGTTAGTCTTCAGTTTAGTTTAGTAGTAGTCTTTAGTCTAGATTAGAAGTCTCGATTAGTAATTTAGTTTTAGCTCTAGTTTAGTTAGTCTTTAATCTTGACTTAGCCTTTAGTTTAGTTAGTCTTCAGTCTAGATAAGTAGTCTCAGTTAGTAGTTTAGTTTTAGCTCTAGTTTAGTTAGTCTTTAATCATGAGTTAGTCTTTAGTTTAGTTAGTTTTCAATCTAGATTAGTAGTCTCAGTTAGTCTTTAGTTTAGTTAGTTTTCAATCTAGATTATTAGTCTCAGTTAGTAGGTTAGTTAGTCTTTTCTCCTCCCTCCGCTTACTCCCTCCCAATGTTTTATTCACTCAAACCCTAAACCCTTACTCCTCCACTCTCCATCTCCTCCCTTACTCCTCCCCATCTCCTCCCTCACCCCTCTCCTAGACCTCCACATTGCAGCAGCGTCGGGGCACATAACATCAAGGTCGCAGCAGCGTCGGGGCACATAACATCAAGGTCACAAAAGCGTCGGGTCGTCACAGCAACGTCGGGTCGCAGCACGGGGGACACCACATTGCAGCTCAACGCCCGAGTCACAACACATTGAGAATCGACGGGTCATCCTCCAGGTTGGTCCTCATATTCTTTAATCTAATGTGCCAAAAAAAAGGGCAGAGAGGGCTCCCCGGAGCCGCAATATCACGGCCTTCTGGGAGCCGTCTCTGCCCATTTTTTTGCCCATCAAAGGGCACTGATGGCTGGTCTCTCACAACTTTGAACTGCCACAAAAAATGAGCAAAGCGGGATCCCAGGAGGCCATGATATCATGGCCTCTTGGGGCCCCCTTTGCTTGTTTTTTATGGCTCTTCAAAGTTGTGAGAGCCCCCCCCCCGCCCAATAGTCCCATGAAATGCTCTTCTTAGCTCTTCGTGTTATGGCTCTTCTTGGCTTCAAAGACGGTAGTGGGTTGCAAAGTCGCAGAAGCATTCAGGGTAGCAGCAGTCACCAAGCGTCGTTGGATCACATCACATCAAGGGTCGGCGGGTCGTAGCACATCCAGGGTCGAGCGTCGCAACACATCTAGGTTGGTCTATGAATTGTCTTTTTCTTCATTCTAATGTGCCAAAAAATGGCAGAGAGGGCTCCCTAGAGGCCGCAATATTGCAACCTTCTGGGAGCCCTCTCTGCCTGTTTTTTTTGCCCACCAAAGGGCACATTAATGGCTGCCTTTTGCTTCTTTGAAGGGCCATCAAAAATGAGCAAAGGGGGCTCCTCAGAGGCCACGATATCGTGGCCTCTCAGGATCCCCCTTTGCTCGTTTTTTATGGCACTTCAAAGTGTTGAGGGACCAACCAATCGGTGCCATGAAGTGATGGCCATATCTATGACAAGAGATTGATGATATGATAAAGCTGACATTGATCGATGTCATGGAAAAAATGTCTTTGTTAATGGTGAGTGTGGTGGACTAGTAAAGGAGAACAAACCTCTTTTGCATTTTGGCATTATGAATGCTTTAGTTTTTTGGTTGTGTCTTGTTGAAAGAACGGTAGAGGGGGAGGAGAGACACACACAGGAGCAAACCCTAATGTATATTGCAAACCTTAACCATAGAGGGAAGCCATATCCACTCTCACACAAAGCATAATGCACTAATCCATAATCCACAAAACACACAATGAGTTGTGTCCACACTCTACTAACCCTCGGTAATGTCCACACACTATGACCAGCTGGACACGCGGTCATTTATGTCTCACACATGTTCTTACCTAATCTGCCAGCACATAGCATAGCTGGCTCACACTGACATCGAGCTTGAATCTCAACAACCCCTCTCAAGCTCATGATGTACTGTCGATGAAGATGTAGATGAGCTTGGGATATCAAGACTCTCAACACTCCCCCTCAAGCTCATCCCATGTACTCCCAACATAGTTCGGAAGTACTCAAACTTCTCCCTGCTAAGTGGCTTCGTAAAGATGTCTGCCACCTGCTCATCAGTCTTCACATACTGAAGATCAACTGTACCATCCAGCACCTTTTCTCTGACAAAGTGATAATGGACCTTGTGTTTGGTCCTCGCATGAAACACTGGATTCTTTGCCAACTGTATACTGCTCATGTTGTCACACAATGAATGACAACTTTGCCATCAAGAGGCTCACATAAATCTGCCAAGAGACTCTTTAACCATATAGCCTCACAAGTAGCAATGGCTGCACCCCTGTACTCAGCCTCTGTACTGGATAAAGCAACTGTAGGTTGCTTTTTGCTACTCCAACTCACCACGGCACTTCCAAGTGTAAAAGCATATCCACTAGTAGATCTCCTGTCATATGAACTACCTGCCCAATCAGCATCTGTGTAGCCATGTATGTCCAAGCTTTTACCACTCTCATAAAGTAGACCATAATGTGCTGTGGTCTTCACATATCTCATGATGCGTCTCACTGCATCCAAATGTGGTTTCTTGGGGCTCTGCATAAACTGGCTGACTAGCCCCACAGCATAACTCAAATCCAGGCGTGTGATAGTCATGTATATGAGACTACCAACCATCTTCCTATACATAGAAGGATCATCCAATTCCTCGCCATAATCAGTCTGCAACTTCACACTTTGCTCCAATGGTGTACTCATAGGCTTACACCCTGTCATGCCATACTTTGCCAACATATCCAATGCATATTGGCGATGTACTGACCATGTACCTGCATGATCTTTCACCACTTCAATTCCAAGGAAGTATCTCAACTCACCAAGATCTTTCATGTCAAATTGACCACTCAAAGCTTTCTTGACATGCATCACATCTGCACCATGATCACCTGTGATAATCAAATCATCCACATAGATGACGAGTAAAACAATCCCATGCTCTGTCTTCTTCACATAGAGTGAAGAATCTGCTGTGGAAGTCTGAAAACCAAGTGAGATAAGATATCTTCTCATCTTATCACTCCAAGCACGATTGCTTCAGACCATACAATGCCTTTTTCAATCTGCATACGTGAGTGGGATATCTTAGGTGTACATACCCTTCTGGCTGTGCCATGTACACTTCCTCTTGTAGATCTCCATTTAGAAATGCATTCTTGACATCCATTTGATGCATTTCCCAGCCATTAGCTGCAGCCATAGCAATGTCTGCTCTCACTGTGCCCATCTTAGCCACTGGACTAAAGGTTTCATCATAGTCCAAACCTTGGGTCTGTGCATAACCCTTTGCTACCAATCTAGCTTTATGTCTCTCAATAGAACCATCAGATTTGCACTTCACTTTGTAAACCCATTTACATCCAATAACATTCTTGTCCTTTGGTAATGCAACCAAGTCCCATGTATCATTATGGACCAATGCGTCCATCTCAACATCCATTGCTTTCTCCCATACATGCTCTCCAATAGCCTCTGTATAGCATGTAGGTTCCACATGCTTCACCATAGATGTCATATCATAGATGTCATATATGCATAGTGCATAGCAAAATCTCGATATGTCAATCTGTCAACTGGATATCTAACTCTCTGGGATCTCCGCAATGCATGCGGGTCACTCTGTACACCTGTAACTCTAGCATGTGGTGGCACATATCTGTCCTGCCTAGCACCAGGTGTGCGTAAAACAGGTATGCCAAGCTCCTCATCCAAACTCTCTGAACTAGATGACTCATAACCTGTGATTCCAATTCCTTCGACTTTCTTCTTGCCTTTATCCATAGCACTACTCCCAGTGCTCACACTCTCATGCCTCAAACGTCCTGACCATGGACGTACACTGCTACTCTCAGCTTCTGCTCTGCTGGCCCAGACATAGTAGTAGAACTAGAACTTGCTTGTGGCAAGTTCACATGTACATCAGCCTCAAGTGACTCAATGACTCCCTCATCTTTTGCTTTGTACCAACTAGCAAGCTCATCAAACACCACATCTCGTGAGATGACCACTTGTCTAGTTTGAGGGTTATAACATTTGTATGCCTTTCGATCCTGTGCATATCCAACAAATACACATTTCTGTGCTTTAGGATCCAACTTTCTTCTTCTTTCATCAGGCACATGTACATAAGCTATGCATCCAAAAACTTTAAGATGTCCAATGTCTGGCCTGTAACCTGTAAGCCGCATCTCTGGCGTGCTTCCATGAATGGCTGTTGTAGGTGTTTTGTTCAATATATATACTGCAGTAGCACATGCTTCTGCCCAATAGTAATCTGGCATGCTCTTTTCATTAAGCATTTCCCTTGCCACTTCACATATGACTCTATTCTTTCTCTCAGCCACACCATTCTGCTGAGGTGTATACCTGCAAGTCAATTGTCTTCTTATTCCATGCTTCCTCAAGAAATGCTCAAAAGCTTTTGAGGTGTATTCACCACCTCCATCTGTCCTCAAACATTTAATCCAACAGCCATATTGCTTTCTGCAAAAGCTTTGAAATCCATGAACTTTTCCAACACTTCACTCTTCTCTCTCAGAAAGTATATCCATGTCATTCTGCTGAAATCATCTATGAATGTAACATAGTATAAACTACCTTTGATAGATGGGTTTTGTGCAGGACCCCATACATCACTATGTACGATCTCAAGTGGCCTGTTACTCATATTTCCTTCTCTAGGAAACCTCAACCTTGCCTGCTTTCCAAACTGACAGGCTTCACAAACATGCATATGTCCATCATATTTGAACCTAGGCAATCCATTGACAATGCCTCTTGTTTGCATGTTCTTTAATCTCTGTATATTGACATGTCCAATCCTCTTATGCCACATATCAATGTCCTGTACCACATTTTTACTTTTGAAGAACATGGCTGATTTTAGCTCAGGAATTCCAGCATCTAGCTTAAACAATCTGCCGTCTTTCTTGCCTTTAGCAATGACTCTACATCCATGTTTAAAGTCCTCAATGAAGCAACCATGCTCGTTGAAACGAACCTGTAATCCCTGTTCCACCATTTGACCAACTGAGGCCAAGCTCTTTGTGATAGAAGGCACGTACAATACATCAGACATAGACTTTGTTTGACCATTGTGCATGACCAATGGTACACTTCCAACATGTGTAATGACATGCTGGGTATCATCACCTGTTTTCACATAGCCTTTTACATCCATAGGCTTCATATGCTCAAACCATTCACCATGACATGTCATATGGTTTGATGCTCCTGAGTCCATATACCATGTGTCATCATTCTCAGCATTTGTCGTCATAGAACCCACAACATGCTTCATGGCAAACAAATGATTTGCAGTGCCATCATTACTGCTTGATGCATAGTTTCCACCATGTTGTGCATAATTTCCACCATAATGACCACCACGCTGTGCTCTACCCCCTCTCAAATCATTCTGTTTGCGGAAACAATCTCTCGCCATATGACCATATTTGCCACAGTAATGACATTCCACATCTTGCATAGAATTTTGTTGGCCTTGCCAATGTCCTCTTCCACGGGGGTTACCTCTGCCTCTTTGTGGTGCATATCCACGACCACCTCGAGCACCATATGAAGGCTGAAAATTTTGTTGTGGAGGCTTGTCCTGCCATCCACGACCATTACCACCACGTCCATGTGATGCGAATCTCCCCCTGCCTCTAAAGCCTCTCTGCGAGTAGAAAGCCTGATTTCTGCCATCATCATGGCTAGTAGATGCATCCAGAAATGAATCACTGAGTTTGATTTCCTCAACCAACAAGAGTGAAGCCAACTCATCGAAGTCGGGTAAACCTGTACTCCTCACTGAGATAGATGTATCAAATGATTTGTATTCCTTGCCAAGACCACGCAAGGTAATATCCACCAAATCATCATCAGGCATGGGGGCATTTATTGTGGCCAATGCATCTGCAAACTTCTTGATTTCTTGTACATAATCATGTATGCTCCTTTTATTCCTTTTCACATTATGTATCTGCTGTCGCAACTGAGACTTGCGAGCACTCGTATCTGTATCAAACATCTTGACCAAAGTATCCCATGCATCTTTGGGATTCTCAGCATCCTGTATGTGTATGAGCATAGCATCAGAAATACATATAGACAAATAATGCAGCACTTTGAATGCTCTCTCTGACCATTGCTTATGAGCAATAAGCTGCTGCTGTGTAGGTTGTCGAGGTAGCTCAGGCTCTGGCTCAGCACCTGTAATGAGATTCAAAAATTCTTTCCCTTTCAAGAAACTCTTTATCCTGTACTTCCATGCCTGGAAGTTCTTCCTATCCAGCTTTTCACCAACAATCTGAACTGGATTATCCGACATGTTTGCTCAATGCAAAACACCTTGCGTACACTTCCAAATCTATAAATGAGCCTTCCTCAGCTCAACCACACTCCAATGAATGTTCCAGATACTCCAAGATAGCCAACAAACTCCAAATTTGATGTAGAAAATCAACCTGTAATCATCCAAGATGAACTGTCTCACGCAGTCCAGGATACCCTGTATTGATGCGCTTCCACGGCTCCAAATCACAATGTAATGGTGCAATCAAGTATGGGAAACTTGCATTGACACCTAATCAACCTCAATGTTGAGTATCAACACCATCTGACATGTGTACATATCAATTTTTGAAAACCCCTTTCTCTGTTTTGGGAAAAACCAAAAAAACCAGAAAAACCAGCAGAAAATTTGATCTAATTCCTTCAATATTTGTCCAAATTGAGCAACCAGGCATTCATTAGCTTAGCATTAGTGTCCATCAACTCCATGTAAGAGGAATTTGTCCAATTGTAAAAGACCAAAGATTAATTGCTCAATTAAAATTCTCTGTTTCTCTGCAACCAAGTGGACAGCCTGTTTTAATCAGCTCATTCCCAGCTCAATTAAGCATTATTGACCAAACAAATCACATAGCCTCTTCTCCAAAGTGTAAAGCATCCAATTGCTAAATAAATTGTGGAAGATATCAAGCACCCAATGAGAAATTGATCTCCTCGTACGCAAAAAGTACAAAATCTACTCTGTTTTCACAGTTCTGGATGCGCCGCCTGCATATGAGGGGTTTGGGAAGGTTTGTGTTGTCAATTGATGATGCTAATAAGTCCCCAAGACACCTAGGTACATGTGCAATCCACCAATGGTTGGAATTTTAGCCAAAATCACACTCCAAATGCTTCAATTTTGGGCTTCCTCTTCTCTGTTTTGTGAGAGCTCAAAAACCAGAGATTTTCATACATTCAAATGCTTCCAAAATGCTCCAAAATCATAATAGGGCTTGCATAAGAGTTGCCATTACATCTCTCATTGTCAGATACATGTTTGCTTTGCCAGATTTACATGTATTTCCACCATACATCAATGTTCCCAAGCTTTAATGGAAAGCTTCAAAAACCAGAATTTTTCTTTGCTTTGATTTGCTCTATTTTGCTTTGCTTTTGCCTGTATCACCTGCAATCCGCTCAAGGATGTTTAGAAGACCTTACCCGGTAGGCCAAGCTCTCAGATCTGATAGTATTTGGTGTGCTCCAAGCTTCACAGCTCCAATGGCAAGCTTCACAGCTTCTCTTCATAGCTTCTTCTCCCTCTTCACTCACTCACTCATAAACCCTAATAAACAGCACAAGGCTCTGATACCATGTTGAAAGAACGGTAGAGGGGGAGGAGAGACACACACAGGAGCAAACCCTAATGTATATTGCAAACCCTAACCATAGAGGGAAGCCATATCCACTCTCACACAAAGCATAATGCACTAATCCATAATCCACACAACACACAATGAGTTGTGTCCACACTCTACTAACCCTAGGTAATGTCCACACACTATGACCAGCTGGACACGCGGTCATTTATGTCTCACACATGTTCCTACCTAATCTGCCGGCACATAGCATAGCTGGCTCACACTGACATCGAGCTTGAATCTCAACATGTCTTTCACGAATATTTTGATTTTGTAAATGACTTTATGCTCAATCAACGCAAAGCCTCATAAGTAATCCAAGTTATGTGGCTATATTCTCTCTAATCTATTTAACATCATTTATTCCTATTATGAGCTTGTGCCTCCTAATCTATAATAAAAATTTAGATATCATCAATGTGAAATCCAAATAGTGTTGGAGAGAGTGGGCATGGTTGTTTAACTTGCATGATGCTATTGATCTCACGTGAAAAGATTCAGATGCTTGGATCTAGCCCATCATGATTCATATAATGCCATTACACCCATCATGTCTTAGCCCCTTGGCAACCTTCAAAGAGGCTAATATAAGATTTTTTCCATATGTAATTCTTTTGTACAAATGGATATGGGTGAAAGTACAACTCTTCCTTTAAAAACTAGAGGGAAGGGCAAAGACAAATCCTCAAAACCTCCAAAGAAGATTGGGAGAAAGAGAAAGCCTCCAATTCATGTAGACATTGAGGAGGGTGACCATGGTGGGGATAGATCCGAGATGGAGGCTCCTACAGGCACAGAGGACACATCTACAAATGTCCATGATTTAGATGGAGGGGGAGATGGAACAAACTCTTTCATTGAGGACATTAGCTTGGATCTTGTGGGAGGGGTGACATCATTTCTAGATGTAGGCTACTCAGTATAGATGAGTGCCCTACAATCCCCTTGTGTAGACTCATTACCTATGCTATAGTAAGGGGATTGAGAAGTAATGTCGCTGCACTTAAGAGTACATTCCAGTATGAGGGATACCTCCCAGAAAAGGGTGCATTTATAATTTCTATCTGCACAAGTAGTGGGGAGGAGACCCAGGTTACACCAGCACTGAGGGAGTCTCACCCATGTGGAGGGAGGTGGATGAACAGCTCGAGAAGGAGTTAGAAGCTAATCAGGAGCTCCAGTACCTTTTTGGGAAGATGTTCTATGTGTGGAAGGGCAACCATAGAACCATGGCTTGGATGTCAGTGAATTGCAAAGGCGTACACAGAGACACTCGAGCATGGTATATTCGGGTCATGTGCATTTTGATAAACCCACAGAAGACAAGTGAATTGCGCTGCTTGCAGGGCTACAGAAGATGAACTTGTAAGCCTTTTTCTCTTTTTCCTTTCTTGTTTGTGTCTACTTTAATTTTGATTCATTTAATTTTAAAAATTTATGTTTGTAGATTGAATGAGCGTGCGGTTATCAAACCAATCTTGAGGGATTTACTCACAAATTCTAATAACATTTGTGAGTGCAACACTCAAGTTTTCATGAGCTCCTTGACTCCCCAAGAGCGTCAGGTCATAAACAATGCAAGAACCAAGGAGGTGAAAGGAATTGTGGGCTGGTACCCTTTAAGTAGAGGGTACTTAGCAAGGCTTGTATTTCAGGTGAGAGCAACATCCCTTTTCTTGCCTCTTGTTTTTTTGGGGTATTGACTCATATTTTTTGGACATACATTTTGTTTGCTTTGTCAATGTGTTGTAGGTTGAGTTTAATGTAGACATCAGAGGATAAAGGCTACAATTCCCGTGGAGGAGAGAGCAGCTGCTGCAGAGAAGAAGGAGGTTGATGCAGTGTAGTCGAAAATATTTGATCGGATGGGCAGGGTATAGTATCTACACTCTATGTTTGACATTTGTAAGTGGTGTTGAGTGTGAGAAGTTCGAGTCTTCTTACTATTGAGTTAATGTTGTGTAGGTCTTAAATTGCCTTAACCCACAGCTTGGAGATGTCTAGAAATTGAAATTATTTTCCTTGAATTTCGACACTACAGATAAGGTCATCACTCTAAAGAAAATTAAGTGCATTGCACTTGCTCCCCTTAAGGTGGAGAAAAAAATTCAATATCTCTCTTTGTTGGAGGGGCTAGTGCTATCATGAGGAATATGTATTACATGCCTTCAGCAGATATTCCTTATAGAGGGTGAGCTTTGTATTTGGTGTCTTTGTTTAGCATTGATAATATTGTTTGTGTTGAATTCAATCTTCTGATGCATTTCTTTATTGCAACTAAAGGTGGTTGGCTAGAGAGTTTTTTTTGGAAAAGATAGAAAATCACGCCCTTGTGCAGTGCTTGAGGAGCTCAAGAGTGTAGCAAATATAGGGTGGTTGTTTACTCTACCTCCAGACTACACTCTCACTCAGTATTATGAAGACATCAAGTTGGAGGGGAGAAAGTATATACTCACCTCTCTGAAGATAAGAGGGAGTAGTGAACTGAGAGGTGTTAGGAAGGCTGAGAATTTAACTGCCAAGAAGACAGAGCTCGATCAGGCAGCACATAGGGTTATCTTTAGGTAAGCACTTCATTCATTCTTTTTGCTAATGTCCATTTAAGTTTCATTATCATTGTGCCATGCATAAATGTAATAGTTTTTTTTGATTGGAGAACGACCTAGATATCTCACGTACTTGAAGAGTGAATGCAAGATTGATGACCTTCCTCGACATTGCAAGGGGTGGTTAGAGATTGCAACCCCTGCAACATCCATGTATGCAATCTCCATGCATGGCCTCTCCCAGTGGGATTTGGCCAATTTCCCTTAGTGGTTGGATTTTTCTGGTGGAAATCTGCTGACACGAGAGCTTGATCTCTATAAACGGTATTCTACCACCAAGAAAACCAATGATCCTCCCAAGGGTCAAGATACTCCCGGAAGGTCAAGATCATGGAACAAGGATAAGGACTACAAAGAAGGTTGGTTTTTGTTCAGTGTTTGCAACATGCTACATGGAGTGCAGTATACCAAAAGAAGTAAGATTATATGGTGTTTAACCTTTCTTTTTTGTTCTTGGTGGTGGCTGATAGAGGTGGATGTGGAGCGAACACCATCTCCACCACCTGGGGATTCCACTCTTGATATTCATGATGGTGGTGATGGTAATTTAACTATTCATTTTATGTCATGAGTTTGAATTGGATGTGATATGGATAGGTAGTTTGCTAGATGTATATGTTTATTGATGGATTGTTGTAAATATTTCATTGAATTCAGTCATTGGGTTTTTAATCAACGAAAAAGGTAGTGAAAGTTTTCACTCCCTTTATCTATTATTCACCACCCTCACCAAATAGGACACTGGGCCATGGTGGATTGGTCACATTTGGATGCTTTAGTAGGTGACTATATCTCCATGGGTCAAGGGTTTTCTTGTGGCAAAAAAAATGACATATATGCCAAGATACATGACTTTTTTTGCTAGCATGTGACTCTACTAGGGAGTACAAGAAGAAGAGAAGAGTAGTTCAATGGGCAGCAGATTTCATTTTCTTGGACTTTCCCATTGGGGAGAAGGGTGTCGGCTCTCCATTGCCTCCTTAGAACTTGCTTTCAGAGAACCATGTCAAATACGGTAGCCGCTTCTAGTTTGGGAGATAGTGGATGGCTTGCCATGCTTTGCCCCACTGCAGGTAACGTAGGATATTCATATGCTAATTGAAAAGTGTATGCCTCTTTTCTTGGTTTATATGATGATCTTAAATACTGTGCTACATTGCCAGGTCCTTTCTTGAGATGGATCAAGAGGTACGTCAAAGTCCAGGACCTCCACGTGATGAGAAGAGTGGTGGTGTTGGACAAGAACGAGTATGGGTTTGTTAAACATTATGGGGAGGACACGTCGGTACGTACATCCACTTTATCTCTATTATTGAAAATGGCTTCTATTGGAATAAATTTCAGTGTTACATGAAGTGTTTGCTCTTGTGCAGCTTCGTACTTCTATGATGGTGTTTGCATGTCACGGTGGAGCCACGCCACCAGAGCCTTTCCCTATTGAGATGCATCGTGTGTGAGCGAGCGATGACATGTGGACCCACCACTATGTTGAGATATCGAAGAGCTTGTCTAGTGAGGCAGTGGTGGACACTGATGACCCACCTGGGGGATAGGCCCCACACTTACACCACTGGCATGGTTGGTGAGATCATGGGTGATATGCGACCAGTGGGATGACAGGCTGTGTGTGACAGCCATTCTAGAGACTGGCATAGTTATAGCGCCAGCTCATTTAGTTGGGTTCACACTATAGAGAACCCTTGTATGTATTTGGTTGAGTACCTTTCATATTGTGTGTACTCTTATCTTGTATATGGTGTGTTGTGTTGAGTGAAGGAGAAGAAGATTTTCAGCCTCTCACCTTGTGTGTTCTCTATTAGGGTTTTATGAGTGTGTGTGTACTTGCAAGAGCTCAAGCTCTCTTCCCCCCTGCATCTTTTCATGGTATCAGAGCCTGGTTTGTGCTAAGGGCTGAGCTGCAAGCAAGAGAACCACAGGAAGCGGTACGAGGGTAAGAGCTTCAACTACTCTTTCCTATTTGTGTTGGTGACTACACCCTTGTCGGGAGCTCTACGGGAGGCACCGGCAAACGATCTCTGATTGAGGAGCTTTCTTCGCAGGAGTAAAGATATAGGGCAACTATACTGTCCTATCGGACTATATTTTCTGGGCCGAAAACGCGTTTCGGGCGCGTCTGGACCTCCGTTTTTCTGAAAGCAAGCGATTTCGAGCACTGCAAGGGATAAGTCATCGATTCTCTGCAGAACTCTATTTTAAGAACTACAGGAAGACATATTGGATGTGCAGACACAGTGTGTGCTGCAAAGAGGTCAACAGTTGCCATTGGGTGTATGTATGCATATTGAAGTCACTAGTTGTGACATTTGAGAGTACTACAGTACCGCTGCAGAAAATATAACAGTTTGTGTAGGAGAGTGCTGTTCTGGTAAAATTGTGTGTCTGGCAAGATGTCAAATGATGGCATAACCCAGATTGTGGCTGAGAAGCTTGATAAGAATAACTTCCATGCTTGGAGGTTCAGGTTGACGAATTTCCTGATGGGAAAGGGCTATTGGGACTACATAGAAGGTGAGATACCGGACATAAATCCGACTGCTGCAAATGTGAAAGAGTTTAAAGACTGGAACCAAGGAGCCAGGAAAATTATGTATTGGCTCTCCATTAGTATACAGGACACCATGATTGGGCACATTCAGGATGCCAAGTCCCCCAAGGAGGCGTGGGACACCTTGGTTAAACTCTATGAAACAAATACCAAGGCACGTAAGATACAGTTAAAGAATGAACTTCATACTGTGGAGAAAAAGAGCATGTCTGTGAATGACTATGCATTGAAGATAAAGGGTATTGTGGAATCCCTTGTATCTATTGGTGTGTCAGTAGATGATGATGATAAGGTGGAAGTCTGTCTACGTAGTCTCGGGCCATAATACAAGGCATTCAAGACATCTATTCAGACTCGGGAAAACATTCCCAACTTTACAGATTTGGTGTCTATGCTGATTATAGAAGAGAAGAGCTTGGGCGAAGACCAACAGTCTTCACAAAACAAAAACATTTCAGAGCAACAGGCCTTCTACACAAGTTCAAGAAGAGGACGAGGTAGAGGAGGCCGTGGATGCGGTCAAGGAGGTGGCCGAACAGGTAATCAAAATTATGGCCACCAGCAGTAGCAACAACAATAGTCCCAGAATACACAACAACAACAACAATAACACGCAGGTGGAAGAGGCAAATTCAGAGGCAAAGGGAGTCAAAGAGGCCGTGGACATTGGCAAAGGCAATATAATGATGCAGTGAATGCTTTTATTGTGGTAAGCCTGGACATGTACAGGCAGAATGTTATAAGAAGCAGGCTGACATGCAAAATGGGAAATTACAGCAAAACAACTATGCATCCTCAAGCAGAAATAATGAGGATAATGAAAGGTTGTTTGTTATGCAGCATGTCGTGAATGCCATGTCTGAAAATGTTGATGCAGCACAAAAAGATGATGTATGGTATGTGGATTCAGGTGCATCGAACCACATGACAAGTCATGGGGAGTGGTTCAAGGAGATGAAAAACCTGGAAAGACCAGGTTTTGTGGAAACAGGGGATGACACTGCTCATCCAATTGCCCATGTTGGAGATGTGCCATTGTCTATGTAGGATGGCAAAGTTAAGTACCTTGCAGATGTACTTCACGTTCCAAACATAACAAAGAATCTGGTTTCAGTTGGCCAGATGATTGAGCAGGGTTTGCAGGTTCGGTTTAACCCTGATGGTTGTTATGTTGAAGACTTTAAAGACAAGTGCAGGTTGGTTGCAAAAGGCAACAAAGTGGGCAGAATGTTTACGTTGAATGTAGACATGCCTGAAATGAGTGCTGCGATGTTTGCAAATGGTTCATGCTGACACAGACATTTGGCATAAAAGAATTGGACATGTGAATGTGCAGCGAATGAAGTCTATGCAGACTAAAGGAATTGTGACAGAGCTGCCAAAGTTTAAAGTGAAAGGAATGCAAAGAATATGTGAAGCATGCCAATTTGGAAAGCAAACAAAACATGCATTTCCACGTAGCAGATATGTGAGCAAAAATGCACTAGATGTTGTGCATTCAGATGTATGGGGTCCTACGAAGACCGTGTCTATGGGAGGCTGCAGGTACTATGTCACATTTATTGATAACCACATGTTTATTGCTTATCACATCTTCTACAAACTGTAAGGGAAATTTAGACTTTCTGACAAACTATTTGACAAACTAAATGACAACACTAGTGACAAACAAATTGACAAACAGATCGACAAAACACACTATATCTTCCTTGTCAAAATAAATGTCAACTATCTGATTACAAAAATCTTCATATCTACGAATGCCCCAATCCGTCTTCTTCTATTGCGGATAACTACTACTACTTCGTATGACATTTCTAACTTCCATCCAGATTTCAAAAGACACTTCACACTACATCCGATTATGACAAATTGAAAGACAAAAAAATAGACAAAAGTAGCATCTAATTTTCAGCCTTAAACACTTGTGGCACAGCTCGGTGGCTTGAGCCAAAGGTTGACTTCGGATCCACAATCCCTTGATCCGGATTATTTTCCGCCTTATCCTTCACAGTACTTGCATCTTGAACTGTCACTTCAACTTCCAACTTCTTTGTCTTCTCAGCTTCTGGCTCTGCCTCTCTAGAAGAACAATAGTATTCACCTGAAGCTCATCCTGCTTGTCGGCCTTCACTTTAACTCTTGATTCCTCCCCCTCAAACTGCAACTGCACCAAATTGACATTTCGCTCCGCTTCCAACTACTGCTGCAAATCTACCACAATCCGCTTCAACTCCTCATTTTCATTTTGAACACTCTTATCACCTGCAGCTTCAAACCACATTTTGAATTTGTCAATGGGCTCCCCCAAATGTTCTTCAGCTGGCATGACTCCATAATTTTTGAGTATATTGCTGCACCTCTTTCTTCAACTCTTCCAAATCTGCCTCAGCCACCAGCACACCTGTAAAACGGATTGCCCCTCCAAGGCTACTTTCTCCATACTGATCAACGGAGTCAATCTGTTCATCAGGAAATTATTATCCGACATAAGCTCCACAATCCGGTCTTCAAAGGACTTGAACTGCACATCAATAGACATTTTTAAGCCATCTGCCTCCATAGCTGCTTGCAACACTTCTTCCATCTTCCCTTGCATCTGCTCATTTAGTTTTGACAAATTTTGCTCAAGCTGAGCCTTTTCTTTTCCTGCTACTTCCAACTGATCCTTAAGAAACTGAATATGCCCTTCTAATACTCCTAGCTGCTCTGAATTCACCTTCTGACCCTCCAAAGACACAAGCATTGCCTCTTGATTGTTGATAAATCTGCCTAACTGTGCCAGGCTATTGACAGCCTCATTTGCAGTAAATACCCCAGGCAAATTGACACTAGCCCAACTCTATGACATCATAGGCTTGGACACAGATTGAAATGGCTTCTGTTCTCCCGACTTTTCCCCCAACTTTTGTGGAATGAAAGTGAAAGTCTTGGCCTTTGGCCCTACATGAGGCACATTTGGCAAAGAAGAAAACAATGTAGACTTACTTGCTCCCCCTTGGGCTACCGCATCACTGCACTCCGGAGTCACCCAAATAATGCGATTTGCTAGCTTTTGCCGATGGAGATCCGTACTCCAATTTTCGCTTCTTTGCCTCCTTCAACAGCATTATCACCGGTCCCACAGGTACCTGCAACACATGACTGAAAATACCCCCCAAATATGGGACAAGCTTCGTCAGGGACAATGATCTCCTCTTATCTTTGATCTCCGCAATCTGCAGTCTCTCAAAAAGGAATGAGGCCCAGTCAATGTGAACCCCACGCTCTGCATTCCATAACGGTGCAAACGCCTCTTTTGACATGTATGCTATCTTTGCCAACAAACAAATTTTATCCAAGTACCAAAACAGATGCTTGCTTTGTTTTTTCTGCATTCCTCACCATATAATAGCCCCTGGTGCCCTGTGGCGGCCCAAACTCCCCTTTCATGATAGAATCCGTAATCTTCTTCAGCTTTGCACCCTGTTGATTTGGCAACTTAAACACCTCAGCCACTAATCACGGCGTCACCTCTTTGTCATAAGTGATGCTGCTGCTCCTCTGCATAAGGATTTTGCTGCCATGCAGACCAAGGCAACTGTGCATACTCAAACAATCCAATCCGCTTTAGCCAAACCTTCGTTTCATCTTCATGAAAATCAATACCTTCATCTGACTCCGTGTCGCCACTCTGGGCTTCTGATACATTCTCGGCTTCATCATCATCTTCGATCACCTGCTGCACAGCAACCCGTGGCGTCTTCAGTTCCTCCAAAGCTACCTTCATCGAACGCGTCTGCGTCATGAGATCACTACCCTGCTCCTGCGGCTGCATGAAAACTTTCTTCCTCAAACTCTCAGAGAACATCTTGAAAAGGACACAGAAAACCCTCAAAAACACCAAGCTTCCACACACTCCGACCTGGACCAGTCGAGCACGTCGGCCCCTCGCAGGTTTATCATGGTCTACCTTCTCAAAAAATGCACCCCATGCAAATTTCTCAAAAGGTGTGCCTAAAATCTATCTCACACGTGGCACCACTCTTTTCTTAACTTGAGTGCAAAGATTCCCTCGAAAAAATTTATTCCCCTCATTTTGACTCCCATTTTGGCTATCCCTTTGACAAAATATCTGACAACCACATTGTCTATCCAAAAACTTCTTTCCCACAAACATTCCGATTCTGCTTCGGCCTACCATCAAATTCCCCTGGAAACCTGGTTGCCAAATTACTTTCCTCTTCACTAATTCTACTCTGCCTTCAATTCAACTTCCACATGCCTCACAGCAATGTCTTCAGCCTTATTAATCATCCATCTTGGAATTTCGAGAATCTTGCCATAAAACTTCTTCAGTCGGAATCCATTTACTAGCTTAGGGATAGGAGTTCCAAACACATCTATCAATCTAAAAGTTCCTTGCCCCAATTCTTGCACAATCTGATATGGACCAAAATATCTAAGCTTCAACTTTCTCGGGTGTGGCCCTAGTTTCGAATTGTACATCATCACCCAATCACCTTTCTGAAAAATTTTGAATTCAACCTGCCTTGTCATCCATGCTTGCCTTCTATTTTGACTTACTTCCACCACATAAGCACTGTAAATTCTATCTTCTTCCAGCTTTAACAATTCCTGCTGCCTATGCATCACTGAATCTTCAGGGCTCAATCTATGCTGAACTACAAGCCTCAAGCTAGATATCACATATTCCATAGGAACAACTGCCTCAATCCCATAAACTAGCTTAAAAGGTGTCATGCATGTTGCCACTTTGTATGCAGTCCTGAATGACCACAATGCTATATCCAATTTCTCATCCCAATCTGCCCTGTTTTCAGAAACAATCTTCTTTCAAAATCCTCACTAGCACCTTATTTGTGCTTTCCGCCTGCCCATTTGCTTGCGGATGATACGGGGTAGATTTCTTATGAAGAATCATGTGCTTGGATGTCAATTCCTTAATGACTGAATTTAGAAAATGGACACCTTGATCCGACACCAATTCTATCGGACACCCAAATCTGGTCATCATTTTGTACAGGAACCTAGCCACACTGGCTGCCTTGTTATCCTTCAAGCCACTGCTTCCACCCATTTGGTGGCATAATCTGTTGCAACCTTGCTTCTGTTCTTCTTGATTTTGGCATCGGCCCAACAAAATCAAGACCCCATTTTTGAAATGGTTCAAGGGGTAATATTAGATGATCCTGCATCCGATCCATGGATGTTGGTTGGCCCATCTTCTGGCATTGTACACATTCTCTTGCAAATGAATAAGCGTCCCTCAGCAATAATGCCACCAAAGTCCAGTTTGCATAATCTTCCTACCAGTAATCTCTTCCAAAAAATGACCTCCAGCTACACCAAAATGTGCTTCTTGTAAAACTGCCTTCTATTCTTCATCTGGCACACATCGCCGAATGATCTGATCTGCTCCTCTTCTATACAAAGATCCGGCAATTATAAAAAATGATCTGCTCCTTAGAACAAGCTTCTTCCTCTGATCAGCTGTTGCTGTCATGTTGGAAGGTAATACCCCATCTGTCAAAAACTGAACCATTTGGTCATACCAGTTGTCATATGCTTGACCTTGAACCTGAAACAATTCCGCATCTGGCAATTCATCAGGCACCCCTGGTGTATTCGAGACATTTTCTAGCCTGCTCAAATAATCCGCCACTGCATGCTGATTTCCAGGTGTATGTACTACAGTGTAATCAAATTCCTGTAACAAAAGCATCCATCTTGCAAGCCTTCCTTCCAGCTTTGGTTTATTTACAAAAAACAACAGAGCTTGATGATCCACATGAAAAACAACTTTGTTTCCCTGCCTGAATTTTTCCAATGCAAAAATCATTCCCCTGGCTTCTCGCTCTGTGACAATGTAATTCCTCTCCGCTGGATTTAGCATTCTACTTGCATAGTACACTGGTCTAAACCATCCTGGAACCTTCTCCTGCATCAAAACAGCTCCGACTGCCATATCCGATGCATCCACATAAATATGAAAAGGTAACTCCAAAGTTGGTGGTTGAAGGATAGGTGAAACTACCAACATTTTCTTGATAATCTGAAAGGCTTTTTCCTGTGCTTCACCCCACACAAAACTCACATCCTTTTTGGTCAAATGACTCAAAGGTGCACACACATCTGCCAAATATCTCAGATAACGGTTATGCCATTTAGTTTGACCAAGAAACCGCATAACTACCTTCAAATTATTCGATGTTATTGCCCTCTGAATTGCACTAATCTTGTCAGCATCAATTGACATCCCTTCCTTGGATATGATGTGACCAAGTAGCTTTTCTTTTTGAACTGCAATAGCACATTTGTGCGGGTTTAAAGCCATTCTAAACATCCTGCACCTCTCCAAACATTTCCTTAAATGCTCCAAATGTTTAATCTTCTCCCCAAAAACTGAAAAATCATCCATGAAAATCCGCATAAATTCTGTCAAATATGGTTCAAAAGTTTTGAAAGCTGCTTTTGAAAATGAAGGTGGTCCATTCTTCAAACCAAAGCTCATCACTGTATAAGCAAATGCTCCCCATTCAGTGTGATAAAAGCTGTCTTCTCAATGTCCTCTTCTGCCATTGGAATCTGATTATAGCCAAAAAATCCATCAAGAAAGCTATACATCTCATGCCCTGCAACATCATCCAAAACTGAATCAATGAATGGCAATGGAAATGGATCTGCAATGGTTGCTGCATTCAACTTTCTGTAATCCACACAACCCTGACTTCTTTGGCACCACCACAATTGGGGACAACCACTCGGCTTTATCCACTGGGATGATAAATCCAACATTGAGAAGTTTATCCAACTCTTCCTTCACCTGTTTGGCATAATTCGGATTCATTCGGTACCTTTGCTGAATCACAGGCACCGCATCCTCCTTTAAATTTATCTGATGCCTATACACCTGGGGATCCATACCCTTCAAATCAGAATAATCCCAAGCAAACACATCCATGAATTCCTGTAACAACACCTTTAAATTGTCCTTGAAATCATCATCCACGTTGACACTCACTTTGACAACCTTCGGATTCTCCACAGATCCCAAATTTAAATCCTGCAAATCATCTTCCTTCACTCTGGAAACCTTCTCCATCAATTTATCATACAAGAACTCTGCTCTGATTATTGCCTCCTTAGGCGTGATCTTTGCAGCATCATCAACTTCTTCCACCTTGTCACCATCATCAGTTTTTTCTTCCTTTATCTGCGGAATCTGTTCGGAAGTACTGTCAACTGTTTGACAAAATACATCCTCCTAAATCAGATAATCAACATATCTATCAAGAATCCGTTCCACATCCACTTCAAAAATAGGAACCACTGTTGGATTGGCTGCCAAAAATTTATCTTCCTCATCATTCTCAACTTCTTCTACCAAACTAATTGGTTGTGCCATCATTGGCTTCACTGCCCTTGACAGCTCCTGCTTAGATCCCATTGGTATTGTAATCACTTTCTTACCCTTCTTCAATGTGACCACATTCTTCTCCCAATCCTGCTTGAGCTTTGCTGTTCTAAACCACGGCCTTCCTAACAGCATTGAATATGCATTTGCATCATCCTTCATCCGCAAAACAACAAAATTTACTGGAAATTGCAAACCTTGTATGATAAGGGATTGTTTCCTCAGCATCCCAATAGGTTGAACCCGGCTTTGATCCGCCATGCGTACCTGAAATGGTGCTGGCTCAAGCTAAACATTCTTCATCTTCAAAAACTCCGATTCTAACAAAATAGTGACTCCAGATCTGCCATCCAAAAAAATTGTTGAAAATTTTCGATCATCAAAATCTAGCTGAACTGTGGGAACAGTGAAATCCACATCTTCAGGACTAATCTGATGACTGCCCACACTTTGATTCAACACAGCCCTGATTCCTGACACCTTTGACTTCCTCATAGCCGCCTAAACATCGAAACCAATGAAAGCAACTGATCCCTGATAGGACTATTCAACAACTCTTAAAACAATGCCTCTGACTTATCCTCCTTATGCTCCTCCTTATCCAAGGATTTCTTCTTTCTCTTCTGCATTTCCTCTTTTTGTTGAACATCCAAAATTCCGTCAGTTACTTCTTCACGAACATCCTTCTGTTCTTCCCAATCCAATGGAGACTTTAGCTTTGCTTTGGAACGTGTAACTGCCAAAACTTCCGAATCCTATACCACACACTCCGAACAGTCACATGTTATTCCACATTCCGCCATTACCCCACTTGCTCTTGCTTCCAAACAAACATCCACATTCACCATATTACTCTGAGGAGGTTTATTCACTTCCGCCTGCTGCACAGGTGGCACAAGTAACTGAGGTAGTTGTTGAGGAGGTCTTGATTGATTCCACCCCTGCGGAGTCCAGTTCTACTGATTCCAGCCTTGCTGATTCCAATTCGGTGGCTGCTGCCAATTTTGTTGTTGTGACCATCCCTGTTGTTGATTCCAATTTCTTCCCCATGATGGCCAAAAATTTTGCCATCCACCAAATTTTGATCTTCCTCCTTGATTAAAATTTCCTCTAAATGGTGGTCTCCCTGATGGTCTCCAATTCGGATAGGGTTGTTACGGCCTCTGCCATCCTTGATTTCCAAATGATCTCTACTGATCCGAAGTTTTCGAAAAAATGCCATGAGACTGTGTTATATTTTGCTGCATCTTTTGTTGTATTCTCTCAGGAATTACCCCCCTAAAGCTAGGATTATACCAGCAATCCGTTGTCTTGTGACCATCTTTGACACAAATGTCACAGTGCTCTATCTTCTTTTCTGACTCCTTTTGAAGTCCCATCTCTTTCAACTTCTTTTCCACAGCCTTCTCAACTGACACCTCCTTAGTCTTTTCCTTTGACTTCTTAGTTGACTTCCTCTTTTGTTTCTTCTTCTTGTGCTCCTCATCCTCTGACTCTAAATCACTACTAGAATCATCATCACTACCTGAACTTGAATCCGTATCAGAATCCGTATCCGAATCCGACTTCGAATCCTCATCCGTACTGTCATCACTTGACTTCTTCCTCTTTTTCTCCTTCTTCTTCTTCCTCTTTGAATGTCTTTTTCCAGAGCTCAAATCTGATAAACCAAACCTTTTCTCCGCTCGAGTTGCAGTATTAATGAGTTCATTCATTCCTCCCGCAACATCAACACCAGCTACTGCATTCCGCAACTCCTTTCTGAGGCCTTTAACATAATATGTTGCCAGCATCTCATCAGTGGGTCTTTCTTGAGGAGTGAGCCTTCTCACATACCGATTGAACCTCTGTGTGTATAATCTTCCACAAACATCCTCTTTTGCTTTACTACTTTAAGTTTTGTCAACACATCATTGGCGGTCTTTTCCACCCGAAACCGATTCAAAAATGCAATCCTCAATGCATCATAATCTGCAAAATGTCCTGGCACAAAATTGCTAAACCATTGCATAGCTTTCCCCTCAAATGTTGCCTCAAACTGGCGCATTTTGGCTTGCACATCATATACTCCGGCAAATCCTCTAGCCTGCCATCGAGTCTCAAATTGAGCTACGTGACAATTAGGGTCTTCTTTTGACTTTCCTGAAAAGCTTCCGAATTTGACGCGCAAATCTGCTCTAGCCACTGCTGCCATGTTAAAAGGTCTATTTGGGGGTACCTGCCTGTTGGTTCTCCTATTCGGTAAACGGATTGAATTGCAACCGTCAATTGCAACCGTCTTCGAGGTAATAATGCCTGTTGTATTACTGCTGTTAATATATGTGGAAATCCTCCTACTAATCCTGGAGTTGCTGCCCCTGAATTAACCACCGCATTCTCTGAATCCTCATCAGAACTATCTGTTGACATTCCACTGTCATCACCTTCATGTGACCATCGTTGATGTTGGTCATCTCCGCGATGCTGCAAACTCAAACGCCTTGCTCTTGACCTTGTAAAATAGAAATGAGATGATTCCCCTGAATCCTCCAGAGCGAACTCAAACCCCCGCCACTATTAATGCATGAATGAAAAAATTTCTAACCGTTGCCTATATGAATCTCTTCATCTTCCAGCACTCACCATTAATAGAAGAATGTAAGTCCGTGCATGAAATTCATCACAAACACCGTGATCGCCAAGTGTTTATTGCTTATCACAACTTCTACAAACTTTAAGGGAAATTCAGACTTTCTGACAAACTATTTGACAAACTAAATGACAACACTAGTGACAAACAGATTGACAAACAGATCGACAAAACACACTCCATCTTCCTTGTCAAAATAAATGTCAACTATTTGATTACAAAAATCTTCATATCTGTGAATGCCCCAATTTGTCTTCTTCTATTGCAGATAACTACTACTACTTCGCATGACATTTCTAACTTCCATCCAGATTTCAAAAGACACTTCACACTACATCCGATTATGACAAATTGAAAGACAAAAAAGTAGACAAAAGTAGCATCTAATTTTCAGCCTTAAACACCACACAACTTCATGAAGGAGAAGGGTGAGGTGTTTACTCACTTTCAAAATTTCAGAGTTATGGTTGAAAAGTAAACAGGGAAATATGTAAAGTGCCTAAGGTCAGATGGAGGGGGAGAGTACTTCTCCAATGAGTTCTCTGAATTTTTGAAAAAGAATGGAATTCGGAGACAGTTCACATGTAGATACACTCCGCATCAAAATGGAGTTGCTGAGCGGAAAAACAGGCACATTGCTGAGATTGCGCGATGAGCATTGATGGAAGAGAAGAATATGCCGCATAGCTATTGGGTTGAGGCCATTTCTACAGCAGTTTACATCATGAACAGGACACCAACTGCAGCCATACATGATGTAACTCTAGAGGAGAGGTTTACTGGCAGAAAACCTGATTTGTCTCATCTGAAAGTTTTTGGATGCATTGCATATGTGCATGTGCCAAATGAGCTGAGAACTAAGCTAGATCCGAAAGCTGAAAAAATGTGTGTTTATTGGATATTCCCTTGAGCAAAAGGGATAAAGGTGTTATAATCCTGCTACACGTGAGTTGAGGGTAAGCAGGGATGTTGTCTTTGATGAGATGAGTAGCTGGTATGCTACTGAAAAAGAAGTTGTTGGGGCTGATGTGAGTGGAAGTGTGGTTGCACAGAATGCAGGTCAGCAATCACAGTCTTTGAGTGGACCAGGAGAGTCCTCATCTAGTGGGTCTGTTGATAGACCATGGAGTGGCAGGCTGCGTCATAATACCAGTCCTGCAAATGTGATTAGTACATCATGTAAAGGAAAAGAGAAAGTGGTTGAGCCCCTTGGTATGCCTGACATTTCTGCAGGGCATTCTCATGTTGATGGAGAGTCTAGTGGCTCAGAGATGAGCCTTGATGAGGAGCTTGGGATCCCAGCTATGAGAACACCTGGTGTAAAGAAAGCTATGGAAGCCATGAATGAAAAGCTGTGAAGATCTGGGAGAGTGAAAAACCCTGTGCAGAGGTTTACCTATGATGGTTATGTGGCACATCACTATGCATATATGGCAAAGGTTGTGCAGGTTGTTGTGCAAGTTGTAGAGCCCACATGCATTGATGAGGCTGTTGGAAATGAGTGTTGGGAGAAAGCTATGGATGAGGAGATGGATGCACTATATGGAAATGAGACTTGGGACTTAGTGCAATTGCCTGAAGGCAAGAAAGCCATTGGATGCAAGTGGGTATACAAAGTTAAACATAACAGTGATGGAAGCATAAACAGGTACAAGGCTAGATTGGTAGCCAAAGGGTATGCGTAGACATATGGCATTGATTATGAGGAAACTTTCAGGCCAGTTGCCAAGATGGCAACAATGAGAGTTGTGATAGCAGTGGCTGCGTCAAAGCAATGGTCTTTACATCAGATGGATGTAAAGAATGCATTCTTTACATCAGATGGATGTAAAGAATGCATTCTTGCATGAGGATTTGCAAGAAGAGGTGTATATGTTGCAGCCACTTGGTTATGAGGATGTGAGTCACCTCGAGCATGTTTGCAGGTTGAAGAAAGCCTTGTATGGCTTAAAGCAAGCACCAAGAGCATGGTCTAACAAGATTTCTGAATATCTTGTCACTATTGGCTTTCACGTAGCCAATGCAGATTTCTCGCTGTATGTGAGACATGGTGATAGAGGGGTTGTGCTTGTTGTCATCTATGTAGATGACTTGATCATTACGGGGGACCATGATGCAGAGATCTTTGATGTAAAGATCTTGCTTAGACAGAAGTTTGAGATGAAGGATCTGGGGGAGCTCAGATATTTCTTGGGCATTGAGGTGATTAGGTCACCACATGGTATTGGATTACTACAGAGATAGTATGGCTTGGACATGTTGTCCAAGTATGGTATGACAAGCTGTAAGCCTATTTCCATGCCATTAGATCAGAATGGCAAGTTGAGTGCAGATTCAGGAGAGATCTTGGAGGATCCTACTATGTATAGGCGCATAGTAGGAAGCTTGATCTACATGACGATCACCAGACCAGATTTGAGCTATGCTGTTGGGCTGGTGAGTCAGTTTATGCAGGTTCCACGGAAACCGCATTTGGATGCATTGAGACGCATACTGAGGTATGTGAGGTCTACTTTGCATTGCGGACTATTCTATGAGACTAGGACAGAGATATGTGTACATGGGTACACAGATGCTGATTGGGCTGGTAGTATCTCAGATAGAAGATCTACCAGTGGATTCATGTTTTCTTTGGGGAGTGCTGCTGTGACTTGGAGCAGCAAGAAGCAGCCTACGGTTGCTCTATCCAGTACAGAGGCCGAGTATAGAGGAGCTACTATGGCAGCATGTGAGGTAGCTTGGTTGAGAAAGCTGCTTGCAGATTTAGGTCTATCAGTGGATAGACAAGTTGTCATTTTTTGTGACAACATTAGCAGTATACAATTGGCCAGGAACCCAGTTTTTCATGCTCGCACGAAGCATATAGAGTCCACTATCATTTCGTCAGAGAGAAGGTCTTGGCAGGAGACCTTGACCTTGTTTATGTCAGCACAGAGGATCAGGTAGCTGACATCTTCACCAAAGCATTGGGTATAAAGAAGCTCTGCAGATTCAGAGCTTCACTTGGTGTACATGAGATGGAGTTGAGCTCGAGGGGGAGTGTTGAGATATCGAGCTCGTCTAGTGAGGCGGTGGACACCCGCCTGGGGGATAGGCCCCACACTTACACCACTGGCATGGTTGGTGAGATCATGGGTGATATGCGGCCAGTGGGATGACAGGCTGTGTGACAGCCATTCTAGAGACTGGCATAGTTATAGCGCCAGCTCATTTAGTTGGGTTCACACTATAGAGAACCCTTGTATGTATTTGGTTGAGTACCTTTCATATTGTGTGTACTCTTATCTTGTATATGGTGTGTTGAGTGTTGAGTGAAGGAGAAGAAAATTTTCAGCCTCTCACCTTGTGTGTTCTTTGTTAGGGTTTTATGAGTGTGTGTGTGTGCTTGCAAGAGCTCAAGCTCTCTTCCCCCCTGCATCTTTTCACACTACATGCTGGAGGCATAGCGGACTCATGGGCTCTCATCTACGAGTGCACCACTTCAGGGTGCACTAGAGCGCTCATGTGGATTTGTTTCTATGATTTTGAGTTTGCTATGTGTGCCAAGAGGTCTAGTCTTGGAGATGGGTTGTGGCACAAGACCTCTTATGAGATCATGAGACAAGCTAGTGGTAGATCTTGTTATTCATTTAATGTGGATGCACTCATAGTGAATACGCATGTGTTACTACTAGTGCAGGCATCCGTTTGGCAAGAGAACTCATAGGGATGACAAAGAGGTTGGGGAGGATGATTATTCAGCAAATCCCGCTTCTAATCCCTTCGATGACTAGTGAGACACTTTACTTTCATTTTGCAGTACTATGTGCATTGTCTAGTGACATGCTTATTTATGGTAGATTAAAAAATGGCTCTTGTCATGGCATATTTTTTCCCTAAACTCTCATGTTGATTTTCCTTGTGATTGCGGTATAAGAGACATGGTTGACTTAACATCATTATATTCTTGGTCATTGTATTCCTCGCTTTCCAACATGAACTTATTCTTCTTTAAATTTTGTAGCTTGTAGTGTTTTGCCTATGTATGCATAAGGAATGGCTAGAGCCATGGTGAGAGAGACAAGCGATATGATCAACAGAGCAAGGAACATTCACGCATTCGTAGTCTAATAGTGGGGATGACGAGTGTGAAGACTGTGATTGAGGTGTTTTAAGGATATTTGAATCTTTTGGAATATTAAGTACATGGAATATTCAGCTAGAACTAGCATGGAGTGTGATTATATTGAGTACATGGAATATGGAGTACATGGTCTATCCCATAATGACTTGCCTTTGTTCATTTTGAGGATTAATCTTTATTGAATACATATTCAAAACTTCCATGAGAGAATGGAAAGGACCAATGGTCATCCTATGCTTTTGTTTATGTGAAGACAATATGTAAAAATCAATTGCGAATAGAGTTTTAGACAACGTTTCTCAAAAGCATCACTCGAACTCGAGGCTGGCTCAAACGCAATTGCTTGATAATTTGACTTACTCTTCCAGTAAGACCTAGTGGGATAGCCAAGCACATGAAATTATACACATTTCCTCACATAAGGATTGTTCTAGTAAGACCTTAGAGAACTAGTGGGATAGCCAAGCACATGAAATTATGATAGGAGGCCCTAAGTGAGTCGCTCTACTCTTAGTGTAGTTTTTGCTACCAAATTATTGTATAGATAACACAGTAGGAGTCTCACATATATGTAAAAATATATTTATATATATGTACATGCATATACACACATACACATATATATGTACATGCATATACACATATATCAACATACATGTATGTATATGTGTGTGTGTACACTGGAGAGACGAAAAACTCTCTCAGAGGGAGAGCTAGTCTCAAGAGAGCTCAAACATGAGTTTGCCCAATGTGTCCATAAGCTCTCAAATGAGCCACTTTTTATACAAAAACTCTAAAACTCCCAAAAGTTTCCATGTGGGATTATTGTCAAACCCACTCCCACACTCATCTACAACTTGGAACTCTTTACAAGAGCCCTAAGTATCTTTTTGTTGCATCCTTGCATTGATCTTCACTCGTCACGCAACACTCCCCCCTTCCTATTTTGTGCACGTCCTCGAGCGCGGTAGAAGCAAGAGCTGCAAAAAACAATGGATACAAGTAAAGCCTTTTATTGAAAAAAAGAAAAGAAAAGAAAAAGAAAAAAACCAGCAATGATAATTTCACACGTGAGCATACAAGTGAAAGGCTGATTAGAGTTTTAAAGAGTACTAAAATAGGTGAGTAAAGACTAGTCAAAGTGAGACTAAGTGGTAGATAGTGCTATGCAAAGACAAGTGTGCTTGCACACCACAGGTTATGACCGCAGTCTCAATGTCCTACAAGTATTTAAGTTATTCCTAAGTGGCAAGCCTACTCCTAAATATGAGCAATGGTGATTGGACCTTTTTCTTTTCTTTTCTTTTCTTTTCTTTTCTTTTTTTTGATGTGTGTGTAGAGGATGATAAAGATTAAGGTTCCATCCCAATGAGACCCAAGCAATGGCCAAGAGACCTCCGCCAAGAGAATCTAAAGGCCGCTAAGTATCTCAAGGGCGACAGACCCTTTTCTTTCTTTTATGACATAAGGAGTACCCCATGAAGATGAGGGCATCGGTCTCGAGGGCCTCTAATGTACCCCAGAGTCCTACCAACATCTATCAAGGCGATAGAGTCCTTGAAGGTCTTTTTCTGAAGCTTTTAGACGTCAGTGTTCACCCCATGGAAACCAAGGCATCGGCCCCAAGGTGCTAAGACAACCCCGGTCCTACTAAGCATTCCACATGGCTGTAGACACGTCATGTCTCGATTCACTTGTATATATATATATATATTTAGGGTATATTTTTGTAAATTTTTTATTAATCCTAGCACCTAGCTCATACCTAAGAGGTAGCTACCACTAGGGATAACTAATATACCTTGAGAGCATAAGAACTTGGCATACTCCATTGGTATATATCCTACACTGTCTTCAAATAGAATTACCTTCTACTAAGTCCTCTAAGAATCTAGAAATTACTCACCACATTTTAACAACTAATCTAAAACTTAAACCAGCCAACTGTGTATGAACATGCAAACAATGTATCCAAAAGTTAAAAGCACATAAAGAACAAAAGGTTATGATTTGAATACACCTGTTATAGTGCTCGTTGATGTTGTGTGTTTGCATTGATTCATTGCTGATGCTGATTGCTTCTCTTTGCTTCTTGTAGGCATTGCATGTCTCCCCCCTTCCTAATTTGTGTACATTGTAGGTGGATTGTTGGGGCGTGGTTGTATGCTCTTGTTTAGATGAGATCTCTGCAAAATGTTTATTAACAAACAAGAAAAGAAAAGAAAGGAATAAAATTTTTTATTGGTGCCAATCACCGAATATAGCCGAGGGGAAAAACCCAGTGGGAGAAAAGTGCCCTGGCTTGTTGATCTTATTGTGGAGTCACTGAGCTTACCCTTGCGCTGGTGGTGGATCCGTGTCCACGTCTACTAGAAAGATGGTATCAATTTCTTTAGGATGCATGGACAACCCTTCATAAAAACCGGCCTCTGGAGAAGGTGGTAGAGGAAGGAGTGCTTCCTCGCTAAAATATGGCATTGGTTCTATGGGAAGGTTATTCAGACAATTTCGATTTTGGAACTGCGCAATATAGGTACTCATATTGATCCAAAATTGACATGATGAGGCTTGGGGAAGGAGGGCTTGCAAGATAGGTGGTTGCAAGTCATTTAAGCATGTATCCCTCCATTGTTGTGCTTGAACCTCCTCAGGTAATCTACGTTGATTTGGTCCTCTCTCTGGTATTCTCACATTAAGAAGATTATGGCGTTGGGGTGTAATTCCCACAATTTGTTTCATTAAGCCCGTGCCATATTGTCTAAAGTAAGAGTGGCATATCCAACAAATGTGTGAAGCTTCTCCTAATACGAGTCGTGCACACTCTTGACAATGTGGAAATGGGTGATGCTGTTGATAGAATAATGTGACAAAGTGATGCCCACAGCAATTTTCACCTAAGGGAGCATAGAAGTACCTAGAATGAGTTTGAAAAGGAGGAGCACTATAACCCCCGCGATGATCAGGTCGAGTACTATCAAGATCAATGCATGGTGGACATGTATCGCGCCAAGTATCCATCAGGAGGTATCTGGGCATAGAACAATGAAATTTAGAACACTCATATCCATCATTACAATCCCAATCAAAAACATTGTAGACAAGATCATCTCAAAAAGAACACAATCCTCTAAAGGCATAAGGAACCACACTATTCAAACACTGATCTACCAAAGAGCTTCAATTGTAGTGTTAATGCCTTATCTTTGGTTTTGGGTATGTCCTTCTTAAGAGGTGGGAAGGTTAGCAATTGTCGAGGAATTTGAGCAAGATAAGAGGATTTAGGCATTGAAGTGCTAGAATCTATGCTCAAAGGAGACTCATTTGGACTTGTCTTAGGTACACAAGTTGATGGTGGAATTGTGTAACAAGGAGAAATTGGGACAAGTGGTGATTCAATACATGTTTTAGGAGGATCAACACAAGTAGATTTGTAGGTGCTATCACAGCCACCTATCCTATCTCGAAGAGGTTGTGTTGATTTCTTTTGCACCCACTGATATGGAAAACCAAGGGTGGCTTTTGGAATCTTATTGATACACTCTTTTTTTCCTAGCAAACCATGGCATTTAGGAAGCCAAATTGCTGTTGCACCCTCATAATAGCCTTGCGCTTTAAGAACATGCTTTGGGACCCAACGAGTAACAATCTGAGGTTTAGGTTTGGAATAGATGTGCTTTTTAGGAGGCTTAGCAACTAGGCTAGATGGTACAAGTTTGTACGCATCTTTGGGTAGCCAAATTGATAATTCCTTCTTGCCTGGCCTTCTTTGAGCAGTGACTAAAGTAGTTGGAACATGCCAGCCATGGCCCTCACTTGAGTACTCATCAATTATCCACATCATTTGTGTTGGAGCTTCAAGAGCAGATTTTGAAAGTGGGTTGTGTAGGGTAGAAACACCACCCTTTTGATCAGCATCATTAGCAGATTCGAGTGTTAAATCCTCCACTGAGACTTCCTCTACATGCAGTGCTGTTGTGGATACATTCCCATAGTCCAAAACATCTAGAAGGTCACGTGGTTGTACCATTCGTATAGGAATAATGTCATATCCATCCGAGTCACAAAATTGAATTAGCTTAGGTAAAGCACAGGTCGATAATGTTGCAAGGACATGACTCCATTCTAGTGGATCAATTAAATGCTCAGGGAAGGGTTGTGGAATGTATGCCTCGTCTGATACACTTCGATTACCCTTAAGTCTCTCAGTGTTGAAATCCCTACATGAGGCTCCACACATCCACATATCTTCTCGCCCATCTGATAATGTAACTCTTGAGCCCTCAAATGAAGCAGAATCAAATTCATCTATTGGAGACCTTGTTACATCACGATATGAGTGATTCCTTAGATTGACTCTTGTGATGACAGAATCATGTCGAAGGTACAAATAATTGTATCCCCAATCTTGAATCATTTGAAATTGTCTCATGCATGGTCTACCCAATATCACTTCATAGTTTGGATGTTTTCCAAAATCCACTACAGCAAAGGTGTGCTCATATTCAATCCCACATGTGGTGACCAATATGTTCTCAAGCAGCCCAAGGGGATGTTCTAAGCTTCCATCTGCTAGCTGCAAGCGCATCCTGGTACTCTTAATATCTGGTTTGCCCCACTTTTCCCAAATGGACCTTGTCACAATGCCCACTCCTGCACCACTATCAAGTATTGCAGTTGAAGCTACTTTTCGCACTTCTAATGGGAGGGTAGCATTTCCCTGATCGTCCTCACAAAATTTTCCTACTTTGTTGATAGGAACTGGCAAAACATGCTTTGTCTCAGGGTGTATAGTACACTCATGGTGACCCTTTTGTAGCAATACATGCTCTGACAAACATGTGGCAATATCATTCCACAACTCAGGTCGAAGCTTTATCAAATCAAGCAAAGGTAAGGTACAAGCCATTGGTGCTGACAAAATAGCTTGCACGATACCCATATCCATCTCCTTTGTCAACCTTTTATGCATGGAGGGTATCCTCAAGGTTTGAGAACAATTCTCATATTCTCCCAAATATGATAGTAAGGTTTTCATTGTATGCTTACTTCTAGGAGAAACAATTGTTTGAACTTCCTCCTGGATGCTTGGGCGTCTAGAGTTGTTTTTTGTGCCCCTGGTAAAATCCACCTCAGAGAATGGAGGTGAACTAATAGAGGACATGTTCTCATTAACTTTCTCATGAACTACTGCCCACATCTCATTTGCCATGTCCTCGTTAGCATCAATAACTTCATCATTGCATGGGAAGACAATGCTAGGTGGTGGCAGAATACCTCCTTTCAATTGGGTGTCAATTGGTGCAGACCTCTCGCTATGAGCTTGTGAAATGAGCTCACTTTTCATTTCCCGACTTGATGACACTTCTGGTATGGTTTCTAATGTTGGCTTAACAGAGGTTGGGCCCCGAGGAATGGGTGGAGGTGGTCCCTCAAGTATTGATTGAGCTTCCCGAATGAGTTGCTGATGTACAGCTAGATTGATCTTCTCCTCACGAGGGTTTGGGTATTCTTGAAGCTTCTTGGGTAGCTCAGATAAAGCTGCAATACGACTTCTATGAGCATCAATGATGGCATCTAGAGTCTCATTCACCTTATCCACAAAAACAGAACCCCCAGAACTATCCTCGGTCGTACTAGCCTCATCTTGTTTAGCACTAGGCCCCGGTTGAGGTTGATGCTCCTCATGCACTTCTTGGGATGTAAAAGTTTGATCCTTCATGTTTTGTTTAGAGGCTTCTTGAGAACTAGTGGATGCACTTTTAGTTCGCTTGTTTCGGTTCTTTTTCCTCCTAGTGGTCCTTTTTCTATTGGAATGTAGGGTCTTCTCCACTAGATTTGCCTTTGCATCCCTAGTTCGAGGTGTCTCATCAGTTTGCATTTCGGCATTTCGTGTGTGTGATCTAGTCATGACTCTTAGTGGCACGACATCCTCATTCTCTGATGAAGGTGGTGATGGAACTGCCCCTACAAGGTTGAGTGAGACCTTTGGTTGAGAGGTGCCTTCCTCATGGGGTTTCAGCAGACAATCCTTTGGGAAGTGTTCTACACAACACCCTAGACAATATCTTTCAATTGGTGGAAACTGTGGTACTGTTGTATTGGATCGAGCTGCTTGCCTTGAGCGATGTGGACAATCACGAGCCCAATGGGGTTCTCCGCACTCATAACAAGGGCCCATTGGTTTGGCTTCTACTTTCCTTTGCTGCCATTGACCTGAGGGGCCTGGAGTCCTAGGTTGGTAGCCGCCTAGCAACATCAAAGAGTTTTGTTCCCCTGGTTGAGTCTCCAGTGCTTGGCTTTGATATGCGGGACTTTCAAAGAGATTTTCCTTGGATGAATATGATGCATATTCCTCCTCCACATAGCCTGGGTTTACCAAGTCTCTACATATATTTGAAATGTCGTAGTCAACAACCCTCATAGGAGCAGTCCCAAGAGCAGGAGGTTGAGCACCAAGAACAGGTCGTGCTTGCTCTTGTGCCATCGGTGGCTTACGTTCAAAATTAGTATACTGTTGATGCATTTGTGGAGCCACTCCACCCCTTGGCTGCTCACGCTCCTGTCTCATTCTTGCAATGCGAGTACATTCCTGTGTGGTGTGGGTAAAGTTCCAAGCACAGGCTTGGCACCACTTTTTTGTGGGTTGGTTTGTGACTAGAGGAGAAAAGGTATTACATTCTTCGTTTTTATGGTTACCGCCACATGCTCCACAAAGATGAGGACCTGTAGGTAGTACACTCCTCATTCGCCTACTGCTGTTGTTGTGGCTGCATGGGTGGGCGATAGGTTTGTCCCAATCTCCTTAGTACTAGGTTAGCTATCTGGTCTGGATTCACTAGCGCGCTAGACCCTGAACTTTGGTCATCACCCCACTGATCTCTAGGTTTCACCTCAGGGCCAGTACCATCTTGGAATTTGAAGTTATCGGTGAAATCCATAGCATCATGGCAACACTCATTGAAATTTGTATGCTTCTTTGCATAGAGATGTGTATGCAGTGTTGAATTTTTGAGTCCTTTTAAGAAGAGAGAAATTAATCGACTCTGGGCAGGCTTCTCATCTTCTGGGCAACGATTAATGTATTGCTTCATCCTATTTACACAATCTCTAACACTCTCATTCTCGCCTTGCTTGAAAGAGTAGATGTTTGCTACCGTGTCATGTTGAATCCCCATCAAGGAAAAAGCAGCAATGAATCTCTCTTCCAAAACTCGTAAAGAAGCTTTGTCTGAAACCTCTAGTGCTTGAAACCAAGCAAGGGCCTTTCCCTCAAGAGTGAGCCCAAATCCTTCAATTTGAGTATGCTTGTCAGAGCTCGAACTGCTTGCCTAAATGCTGCTACATGGTTGTATGGATCTCCCGACCCTTCATACTTCTTTACCAGTTTCTGAAGAGTTGATGGCCTTACTTGTCTTGAATACTCATCATAGGGCCTACGGCCTCTCATTCTCAATGGGAATTGTTCCTCTCTTTGGTAAGATGGGCCACATGCATCCCAAATTGGTGTGGGTCCCCTATTACCTGCCTCACCAACTCCCTCCAAAGATCTTGTCACCCGCATTTCAGGAGGTGCATTTATGGGAGGCCGAGTTGGCTCCCCTACCCTCCGATTGTCATAGTGAGAAAAACATTGTTGTGGTGTGACCTGTGGTCGCACTTTTGGTGTAGGACAATATCTTGGTGCTAGAGTTGGGCTACTAGCAGTGGTCCACTTTGATGTTGAGGGTCCCTCTCTAATGAACTCTCGTAGGGGAGGAGCAACAGTTTCTCCAAGAAAGGCTGTCTCTCCTGGTTTAGCTGTATTTGTTGAGGACACTTCCATGAATAATGGTTGTCCTTTCCACGTGAGCTCCCGAATCTCCTTCCAATCCAAGGTTCGGTATTCATTGGCCCATTTATCAACGATTCGGTTCATGTGTCTTGCAAGCTTCTCAACTACCACCACCAGTGCTAGAGGAAGATCTAGCTCTGGCAATCTAGTTGTGGCATAATATCCCTCTAAAGAGTCCTTATAGACCTCTTAAAGTGGGTCATCCTGTAAGACCATTGTCACTGGAATTTGTCGTACAAACTCCCATTGGTTCTCAGCCCCCTGATCCATTTTTTTCTTGCCTTTCCTATCCCTTTCCAAATTCAGATCTACAAGAAGTAAATCATCTATGGATGGCTTTGAGGACTGGGCATTGGAGGGTCCAGGCATGTATGGCTCAATGAGCCAATCATCTCTAGACTCACTTGCTTTGGTGGAAAGCTTCGATAAGTCTAAGAACTCGATTTTAGAGAGCTCCCCTAATTTGTCTACATTCTCTGGATGGTAGGTGACTTCGTAGCGAACACCATCTCCACCCATGTACATGTTACCCTGGTCATTGACTAGAGGTGCTCTATCAAGTTCTGAGAAAATGTCTGCGATCTTAACAAGATACCGTTGTTGTGGATCCCTAAAGATCTCAGCTCCTTGAGCATTCGTGTAGACATATTGGAGTCTCACATTGAGTGTTAACCCCATGGTGTCGGATTCAAATGGATTAAAAGATCTTGTGGGTGTCTATTTGGGGCTAAGGGATGACTATTTGACGGCCCTAGATTGTCCATGGACAATGAGCTAGTTGTTCTGGAAAGGGTATCGGATTGGGATTCGGAAAAGGTTTCAGCAATATCTGCCAAATTTCCTACTGATTGGGTCCCACTTTCCTGCGTAGGTACTCTAGAAGGTGCCCTAGGCCCTATGGCAGAGTCTATAAGACGTCCCGACCGCAAGTGCATAAGGTTAAATTTTTTTGGTTTTTTATGTTTTTTTTTGTTTTTGTTTCTTTTGTTTTGTTTTGTTTATATATATATATATATATATATATATATTACCCTGCCTAACCACTAAATGCAACTAAAATGAGTATGTGTATAAACACCTTTCCTTTCTTTTTTTCTTTTTTTTTCTTTTTCTTTTTTTTTTAAAATTACACACAAATACTAATTATGCAAAAAAAACACAAAAATTTAAGAAATAAAAAGTTGCAGAATATGCAAAAAATTTAGATTCCTAAAAATACATAATTTACAGAATTTTTTTCTATTTCTATTTCTGTTCTTTTCTTTTCTTCTCTCTCTTTTTTTTTAATTTTTAATTTTCTCTTTTTTCCTTTTTTTTTAAACTAATTACACACAAATACTAAGTATGCACAAAATTACAAAAAAAATTTAAAAAAATGCAAGTTACACTAATTATGCAAACAATTACAGAAATTTAAAAAAAATGCAAAATATGCAAAAAACATGGACTCAAAATTAAAAAAATATTTTTTATTTTTTTTATTTCTTTCTTTCTTTTCTTTTCTTTTTTTTTTAAATTATTTTTCTTGTTTTATATTTTTTTTCTTTTTATTTTTTTAAAAAAATACAAAAAAACATGAAAATTATAAAAAAAAAATAAAAAAAACACTCACCTTATAATCCTTATCGGCTCCGGATTCCTCGCCGGCTCCGCGTGTGCTTCCTTGCGGCGCGCCTTCTTCACCGCTTCCACGCCTTCTTCAATGCGCCCACGCGTTCGTCTGCAAAACGGCCTCTGCTCTACTGCGCCTCCAGCTGCCAGCCCTCAGGCGCCTTCTATGCAGTCAACCTTTCTCTCCTCTTCGTCACCTTCACGCACTGCTGCTGCTGGCGCCTTCTCCTCTTCGACGCTTCACACACTGCTGCGTTGGCCACAGCAGGCGCTCTCAGGCGCCGTCTCCTCTTCGACCCTCCTTCCACGTCGGCTACTCCACGCAGGTCGCCTCTCCACTTCGACCCTCCTTCCACGTCGGCTACTCCACGTTGCTCTCCACGCAACCTTCGCCAACCGCCCGCCGCCTCCTCTTCGACGGCCTCCTCGCACTTCGCTTTGCTTCCCACTTGCCCTTGCCAATCGACGCTCGGCCACCTCTTTCGACGGCCTCCTTCTCTTCCACGCTGTCTTGCCTCCACGCGGCCTCTCAAGCCAGCCACGCAGGCTTACTCTCCAGCCGCCTTCAGCTTCACGCCTCCCACAGCCCGCCTACTTCCTCTCAACTCCACGCCTACGGCCTCCTCAACTCCACGCAGCCTCCACGCTGCCTCTTTCCTTCTTTTGCTTCTGTCAGCCACCTTCGCCTTCGTTTGCTACTCCACGTAGGTCGCCTTCTTGCGGCCCACTTTTCTCTCCTCTTCGACGGCCTCTCCACGCAGACCTTCTGCAACACCTTCAACTGCTGCAGCCCTTCACCACTCCACGCCGACCTTCTGCAACGCCTACAGCCAGCCGACTTTTGTGTGTTTTCTTTTTATATATATATATATATATATATAACAAAAATAAAAAACAAAATTTCAACCTCTCCTCTCTTCCTTTCTCCCTTCTCTTTCCCTCTCTCCTCTCATCCTTAAGGGGGCTTCTCACTTGGGCGCCTATGGAGCTTGCATAAGCTATGGAAGAGCTTAGCAACGCACCTCTTTTATTTTTATTTTTTTTACTAATTACATGTTAACGAAATGCAAAAAAACAATGAATGTAAGCATAATGACGGTACTTGAAAAGGAATAAAAGCAATAAAACATAAAAAACAATGCGGGAGAAACCTCAACCGTTCAATGGTTTTTTTTTCTTATCCTAACCTTATCCACTCACACCGGGATCGCACACCCGCACTTAACCTAATCACTCAATGGTTTTACAACCAAAAGAGGAAATGGTGGTGGTTTCCACACACTCTCAACCGGATTTGAGTCTTTTCCCCGGTAGCGGCGCCAATGGAGAGACGGAAAACTCTCTCACTTGTAGCAAGAGTAGTATGATCCACATGTAGCTCAATCCAATGGGATTTGCATCCCTTTCGGAGCTAGGGATTCAACCCGTACCGGTGCACAAAAGCTTATCCATTTGATGGAGAGAATGCTAGGAATACTACTACCATTGACAGACTTAACACACACTCAAGCTCAAACTTGCTATTGCTCACTCAACTCCACATTCCACTCATCCATGCATCCAAACAAGAAGAAAGCTTAGCTATTGCATACACAAGATCAAAGCATTCTTCATTCTCAAATACTCATTTCCCTAGCATGCACACAAACCTTGAAGCTATCAATAAGAAACATGCACACTAGAGAATTGACATGAGAAGAGAGACAAATATCAACTCATTGCATTGAATTAACAAAAATAGAACTTACAACAATGTAGATGGGGAGAGAGAAGAGCTTGCACCTCTATGGGAAAAGAGGGAGAGCTAGTCTCAAGAGAGCTCAAACATGAGTTTTCCCAATGTGTCCACATAAGCTCTCAAATGAGCCACTTTTTATACAAAAACTCTAAAACTCCCAAAAGTTTCCATGTGGGATTATTGTCAAACCCACTCCCACACTCATCTACAACTTGGAACTCTTTACAAGAGCCCTAAGTATCTTTTTGTTGCATCCTTGCATTGATCTTCACTCGTCACGCAACATACACATACATACATACATACATGCATGCATACATACATATTGTGTGTGTGTGTGTGTGTGTGTGTGTGTGTGTGTGTGTGTGGTTGGTCTATACTTAATAACATATCCACAACCGAACAAAAATTTGAGAACCCAAACAATCTTGACAAATGAAGTGGTCAACATGATTACTAAACAACAATATTGTTTACAATAATCATGTTATGAGTTAAAGGAGATTGTGACTCCATCATTGAAAACATTTGTCGAGAAGCTTAAACCACAAGCTATTTGAGGGAGTAGAACTTGTTACTTGCATCCATCTAGACAAACAAATAAATTGTTAGCATGTGTGTGTAATACAAGTGTCTTAAGATCTACCACATGTTATAGACGTCACTCAAAAAGCCTCAGATTTAAGTTATGATAGGGTCTTAAGATCTACCACATGTTATAGATGTCACTCAAAAAGCCTCAGATTTAAGTTATGATAGGGTCAGCTAATCTGTTTCTAGTTTTTTGTTAACCCTGAGGAGTCAATCCATATGTGTATCCTTCTATGTCTAAATGAGTTTTTCATAAATAAGTACTAACCTAAGGTAAAGTGGTCAAGTATTCTGTCTTTTTATTCAAAAGAATGTGCATCCAATTAGATGGCTGAATGGTCCTCACCAGTAGACCTTGCAAAGTACATGTAATGGTAACCAAGAGCATGCTACCCTCTATTCTATTGTTCATTTACCGAGTGGGTGTTCATCATATCTCTGTCATTATCTAGTAAAATATATATATATATATTGTCAAGCGTAAAAAGGCCATGAAGTGAAGGTGTTTATTAGATCAAATAGGTCATGCTATATACCCTATGAGAGGCCAAATAAGATAGATGCCCTAAACACCTTATAAGTAGACGTTGTGTACTAGCTAATATTATACTTCATGTAGGTGGTCATCAAATTGAATATAAGTACAAAATCAAGTAACCTATCAATCAGATGTGCTAGTAAATGGCTTCTTGGGATATTCTCATAAAGAGAACCCGTTGTATTGTACCATAATAAAAGGTGTGTGACAAAAAACTCAAAAGAGAGTATTATTAGTTATGCTAATTAAACAATCAGTATCAATAATGGAGATGGCGCCCTCATGGGTAAATTGTATTTAATATAGGTTTCGACTAATTAATATTATGGAAACCAATTTTAACCCATAAGGTCATGCCTTTCTTAATCTGATATATCAACCTACAATCCTTGTTTTTCAAGCCAACATAATACTCAATCAGAATATTATAATACACAGTCTGTGCTTCATTGAGGATCCCGCTTAATACAAACTAATTAATGCTGTAATCATGACAAAAAATCACATCCTACATAATATATGTGTGTAATAGTGTTCCCAGTTTCGAAATTACAACAAATACAAGCTAGAAAAGTCCATCATATGACATGTTTAACACAATAAGAGGGTCAACCCCTTACATGTCCCTAATGATTCTCAAAATTTGCATGTAGCATAGATATCAAAGAAGATGAATAATAACTTTTAATTCACATTATGCATGTAGCAAGATATAATTGCCATTAAAAACCAGAGCTTAAAATACCGTAAATCCATATTTGGGATTCATAAAATCCTTATCCCATAAAACAACCAGTGAGCTTCAGAGAAGTCATAAACCACAATTTGTTTACTCATGCATCACCATACTAATGCTCTAAATAACCAGAGTCTAAACATTGGAAATCCATTGAGTAGGATTCACCAAGTCGTTATCCCACAAAGCATACTCCTACGGCTAACAGTAGTAATCTTCAGAGAAGCATAAACCATAAATTTTTTTCCATCTGTATGCAGCATGAGGCGCATGCCCTAAAAAACCAAAACAAAAATTTTGAAAATCTATTTAATGGGATTTAACAAGTTATTATCCCATAAAACATATAGTCAAGATGTAGATACCTGAGAGGAAGAGCTCCTAGCCGACGCAAGCACTATAGACATGGCAGAAGAACACCTAAAGTTATCATCCCATAAAACATATAGTCAAGATGTAGATACCTGAGAGGAAGAGCTCCTAGCCGACGCAAGCACTATAGACATGGCAGAAGAACACCTAACACATGCTAAGTGACCTTGTAAAACTCACCATCTTTTGTCCATTTTATAGTTGAAGCAAAGTCGAGGTTTACTAACTATCACCATCAACGCCTTCATTGACATAATCTCTTGTGCAGAACCATTATCCACATGCAACCATAGGCGCCACAGAGGCACGCTTGAAGTTAATGCCCTTGGCAGGTAATAAGGCAAAACATAGTAAGGTCTAGTGTAAGGCATTAACATTGGTTTCCAAAAATATCCATATAGCGAGTCGGTTCTCAAAGAAGAGCGCGCGCGTGTGTGTGTGTGTGTGTGAGGCCTCGTGTAAAGCATTGAGAATGTTTTTCAAACATATATGAGTCGGTTATCATAGATGAGCATGTGTGTGTGTGTGTGTGTGTGTGTGTGTGTGTGTGTGTGTGTGTGTGTGTGTGTACATCTATATATATATATATATATATATATATATATATATAGAGAGAGAGAGAGAGAGAGAGATGTGTGTATATATATATAGAAGTATATACACATACATACACACACATCTATCTATCTATCTGTCTATCTATCTATCTATCTACATATATATATATATATATATATATATATATGTATATATATATATGTATATATATGTATGTATATATATATATATGTATGTATATACACATACATACATGCACACACACACATGTGTGTGTGCACGCACGCACGCACGTGTGTTTGTGTGTATATGTATATGTGTGTGTATGTATATATATATATATACACACACACACACATGCACACACACACACACATATATGTATATAATGTGTGTGTGTGTGTATGTTTATATATATATATATATATATATATATATATATATGTATGTATGTATGTATGTATGTATGTATGTATGTATGTATGTATGTATGTATGTATGTATGTATGTATGTATATACACGCATACACATGTGTGTGTATATATTTATATTCACATTTACATTTATATATTTATACATATACATATATACGCATATACACCCTAAAGAAGAGGTCCATGCCTAGGATTTAAGACAAGGTGATGAGTGTCTCAGTTCCATGAAAAGTCTCATCTTCAACTCCACCTATTAGAAATTTAAATTGAACATTAAATCTTGCCAATAACACTTGAGGAACATTGAGCATTGTAGTCCATTGTGAAACTATCAAGGGGGGTCAATAGTGGTTGGTGCTAAAGAGTACCTACAATACTATTTGAATCCCCAAAGTAGTTAAGGATGACCCATAACCACAACCCATTAACAAGTTCTATGTCCTTATTATGTTTGCCACCCACAATACTATGTGAATCCCCAAATTAGTTAAGGATGACCCATAACCAACCACAAACCATTAACAAGTTCTTTGTCCTTATTATGTCTGCCAACAAAGCCTTCTTGGCCAAAAAATAATGCATATTTTTTTATCCTTTTACCTCTTTAATCTCTTCCTTTTGATATAGACCACATAAAGTTTACAAAATGGACGATCCTCCCCCACACTTCCCTTCTTATCACCCAGATCAAGCTTATTGACATATCCATGATCCCAAACATCCCAAGGACTTGAATTCTAAAAATGGTAATATTTGTGGGTGAAAACATTTCATTGACTTTTCCTACAAGCCCCCCTATTTTTGATTTGCCAAACCCTAAGCTATTGGCCATACTCCCTCTCTCTCTCTCTCTCTCTCTCTCTCTCTCTCTCTCTCTCTCTCTCTCTCTCTCACACACACACACACACACACACACACACACACACACACACACACACACACACATTGATACGCTTTTGTATGGGCAAAAAAATTAGCTTCTTTGTTAGGCAAATGGCTCTTTTCCCTTCTCGAGATGAGAGATCGGGTTCAAGAGCTACTCGTCACATCGGCTTTTAATAAAAACACACACACACACACACACATTGATACGCTTCTTTATGGGGCAGAAAAATTAGCTTGTTTGTTAGGCAAATGGCCCTTTTCCCTTCTCGAGATGAGAGATCGGGTTCAAGAGCTACTTGTCACATCGGCTTTCAATCAAAACATTAAAACATCAGATGGCCAAGAGACTCCCTTTAGATGGTAGAAAAACATGGGGGCTCATTGGTATTGGCCCTCAATCAAAATCAAAGACAACAAAGGGAGGGAGAGATGACCAAGGGATTCCCTCTAGATGGCAGAAAAACATGGGGCTCACCACGCTAGTGTGCAGACTCTATGGGGGCCCTTTTTTGCCATGTAAAGGGAGTCCCTTGCCCAACTCTTCCCCCCTTTAAATGGCAAAAAAGGGGGGCCTTACTCAAGAATCCCATCAAACCATGCAAGCAACCCATCCTCAACAAGTACTTGAGGTAGGAACTATGCCTTATCATTCCCATAAATGGCAAGCCATCCTACATTGATTTTGCCAAAAAACACTTCAAGAAATCAAGCACATCATCTAAGTCATCCCTTAAAAAGTGCCCTTTTGGGAACATCCATAATTGAAACTAAATACTAATGGTAAGCCCAACCTTGACCACAACTCCACCAAAGAAGTATATGGGAGAAGTTTTAGTTAAGATTTATGCGTATTTGAGATATGGACTTTTAGGCCCTTAGGCATCGATACCTTATCGATTCCTTAAGGTATCGCCATTAACATTAAACAATGTTCCCATTGTCACCATTAGCACTGCAACAATACTCCCATTATCGTGCACCAAACACAAAAGCCAATCATTAAATCCCATAAAACATAATAGATACACATCATCATATGCTTGCAACCCTAAACCTAAAAATCAATAAATATTTTACACACCAAGAAGTTTTAGCTTCGACTACCGTAGGAACTCCTACACCAAAAGTTTGAGCTTACTATACAAACTCCTACACCAAGATCAACATTACAACTACTTCTATCAATATCTTTGCATATATATATCACACTTGTGTACATGTCTATTTCTATAATCACAAAGTTCACAACTAAGTACACCTCCCACGTTCGTTTCTCAAATGCATGCTTAAATATACCTGATATGCACACTTCAAAATGTCAAGACATTCTCGCCCAATGAGTTCGATGCAGCTATTCAAATCCTTTAGTCAAATATTGCAACAAGTTCTTGGATAGTGAAGATGGGAACTAGGACTACGAACCTCTTCCAAAGCTTGATAACTCTATCCATGTCTTGGTAACCATGGACAAAGCTTAGAAACAAGATTTGCAAGACGACAAGACAAAAATAAACTTCCATGTTCTTGCTTAGAAACAAGATTTGCAAGATTTGCAAGACTTGACAAGACAAAAATAAACTTCCATGTTCTTGCTTAGTGCAGCATCCCTCTTAGGAGAGCCAATAGCAATTTATTTTGAGCCAAGAGTAGTGATTCATCTAGCAAGGAATCCTCCACATAAGGATCAACCTCCTCCTTTGCGTTACCCATAGTCACTTGGCCAAGAAGGAGAATACCGCATAGAAAGCCTAAGAAGTATCTTCTCCCCATGGAGACAGATCTTCACTTGCCTTGCTATCTTGAACATAGATGCTTCACCATTTGTTGTTAGATGCTTATTAGCACAGTCGGGGAAACACAACATGGAATTCCTTGTTATGACCTTTGCTAGCCACCATCAACTCAATGATGTTGTGACCGGACTACACAACCATTAAGAGAGAGGGGTTAGACATGGTTTATGATGTGAACAAGTACATAAATTACCTCTAGCTACTACCAAATTATGTTTTTTTGCTGACTGTTGAAATGTGCAATGTAAACTAAAGCTTGGGTTATTTGGTTGATTATCTAAACGCACCCTAGAGGTGCAAGATAGTGTAGAAAGATAAGAATGCCACATAAGATATTACATGAATGGTGAGAGCCACATAAAAGAATGTGGAAAAGGAGTTGCCACATGGCATAATGGCATGTAAAGGGGAATTGGGTCAATCGCTATCTATATTAGAAGCCTCATTGTATGGTTCATTATCATATGCAATAGAGTAGTGTTAAGTGTGCTACTCTCTCTCTCTCTCTCTAGTTATGGATTTCTTGGTGTGGTTTAACCCACCTTACTTATGCTTAATCTATGTTGCTAATCACCATAATCAATCCCATATTAGGATTTTTAACATGGTATCAAAGCTAGGATGGGATCTTGATCATGGTGCGAATTATGTAAATTAGATTATGTGGTTTTTAAATTAAGCATGTTTATGTTTTTAGCTATTTTGATTAAGAAAAAATTATACACACTCATTATCATTATCATTGCATTAGAGAGAGTATAGAGCTGCCTTTTTGGTTACAAATGGAGATTTTGCAACATAGACTGTTGCCATGGAAGGTTGAAGCTACCAAGAGAAGTCTTATTGAGATTGCATCAAGAAGGGTGAAAACGGAGTCACCGTCTACATAAATAAAGCTGCCACAACATAGAGTCTCAAGAAGGTATTTTGTGGATTTTGCCTCATTTAAATTTTGGTTTGAGCATAGATTTGCTTAAAGTTTGAGAAGGGTTGCTATGTGGTGGGATATGCAAATCCTACGGCTCTTACAAATTTAGTGAAGAGCGAATAAGGTGCATGCTTGTCAAGGTTGTGGCAAGCTAGTTTATCGGCTCATTTAGGAGTCCATGTGTGCATCAAGAGGAGGATGCATGTGTGTGTTGCTCATAGAAGATGGGCAAGGAGTGGAGGCATTTGGGTTTTCACATGTTTGGAACCTTGTGGTCTCCGATGAGAGACTAGATAAAAGCACCCTTATATAGTGGTATGCAAGATGGATGCATACCTATTTTCAAGGTAGCCATGTAAATGACCATGGAATCCTCTTCAGGAGGAGGTTGGATGGCAAAGAAATTGGCAACAAGTAAGCAAGCTATGTTGTAGAGTGACAAGCAGAAATAGAGCGCGACAAGCACTACCAATTAGGGAAGCATAATAGTGATAGCATATGAAGCCATTACCAAAGGTATTTTGTCTCGTGAAAAATGTAGAGAGAATGTTGAATTAATAGTTGACAGTAGCGAACAGCACCATAGACGAAGAGAGAAAGAGTAGTAAAATAGTGAGGACGACAAAAGCTACAGAGAAAGTGGGCAGCATCAATAGCATCGTAGCCTTATATGCATATGGTGACAGTAGTAAAGAGCTCTTTGTGAACTACAGTAATGGCAATAAAGAGAGAAAGCTATAGAGTAGCATGTGGAGGAGAGAAGTCATCGATCATTCCAGTGCATAGAGAAAAGAGCAAGGGACCTTGAGAAAAAGCAACAAGACAAATGCAATAGGCATGGTGTGGAGATAGAAGAGGGCATATCTCATGGAGAGATGAACTGAGGTAGGAAATTGGTGAAGAAGATAATGCAGCAGAGGTTGCATGCACAAAGAGTAATGGCGAGTAGGAGCAATCTTGGTGATGGCTGCAAACTATCACAAGGAAGAAGATGACCATGTGGTGTAGTCCCACACATGTCAAAGTCTGATGTACAACAGAGCTTGGTGTGGAAGAAATTGAGCCACACACGGGTCCCTACGTCGTGGATGCAGAAGATGCTTTTTTTTTTGTTTTTATGGAGATAAAGGTCTATCCTTATAACTGTAAGGATATGTTCACACACACACACACACTTGTGGTACCCTACTCGGTTTTAGCCAAAATATTTTGTAATTTATATTCACTCATAGCATGAGGGTTCTCCTACCCAAGCCGTTGAGAGCTCAAAAGAGAGTGGAGATGCATGTGTGTAGTCTCGATGGATTTCGAGATGCTTGTGAGAGCAATTGGCTCATCACATTGTTGTTAGTGGTGGTGTGCAAGCGCGTGTACACTTTGAGTACACAATGGGTTAGTGCCTTTCTAAAACACTACGGTGGTTCAAAAAGGACGAGGGTGGATTCAGTCGAGCAAGTGGTGCTCAAACGAACTTGGTGTCTATGTTGGGTAGATACGGCACACACTCATTGACACATGCGAGTGGGTCTAGATGTGCCTAGCCACATGTGAAACACTCCAATTTGCATTGAGGGGGAGTGTTGAGATCGGAAATGCCCAATTATCTAGGGGTGAAAGTTGAATGGTAATCCGGTTGGAGAGATTGTATGCATACACCCAAGTTTACATTGAGGAGGGGTGTTGAAATGTATAATGTAAACTAAAACTTGGGTTATTTAGTTGTCAGAGCTGAAAGTTGAATGAAAGTGAATTGGGTCAATGGCTATCTATATTAGAAGCCTCATTGTATGGTTCCTTATCATATGCAATAGAGTAGTATTGAGTGTGCTACTCTCTCTCTCTCTCTCTCTCTCTCTCTCTCTCTCTCTCTCTCTCTCTCTCTCTCTCTCTCTCTCTAGTTATGGATTTCTTGGTATGGTTTAACCCACCTTAGTTATGCTTAATCTATGTTGCTAACTAATCACCATGATCAATCCCATATTAGGATTTTCAACACTGACCACCATCGAGCATTACTATATTTGGCAAATAACCCTTGCACCATGGGGTGCATCACCAGATGATTACTTATTCTTTTGGAATTCAATTTCACCAGTACCGTGCGAAGTCTATGCAATGTCGATCACCTTTCTAGAATTCAAAATGGAGAACCTACTCGCCTTGAGCCAAAGTTTCCCCAAGAAGATCATCTAGTGGTGTGGCCAGCCTTGGTGGACATCGGGGCTAGCCACACTATTTTGTCCTAGGAAACATGGACCTTGTCCACTCGCCCCGCACACCTTCCACTAAAACCATTATCATAGTAAATATCTCTCAATCCAATTGGTTTGAAGCAAAGTTTCTTATAGGATCTAAACCTACATTGTGCACTTTTTATGTGACCCCTATAAGTACATTTAAAGAGATCATCATCCTTAGGAGGGGATGGATTGTGGCCATAGCTAGCATCATCAGGAGGACCATGGCACTTGAGCTCCCCTTTCGAATGGTTACCATACCTTTGGTGAACGAGGTCACTCTAAACCTATCAACATCCCAAGCCTCGTCCTCCACTTATAAGTCACCACCGCAGTCCTACCGCAAGTAACTTCTAATTCTATACTTCATTATTGCCTCAGCACATTGGCCACCCCCTCCAACCTATGGGAGAACCAAAACCTCACTAACAAATTTCCACCCCCCAAACCTCAACCTCAGCAACCTTGCCACCAAGAAGGAAAGGGTACCCAAGAGTACCATGGCTAGCCAGGGAAAGTACGATGCCCCTACAAAGCATTTTTCTAGAAGCCAGTGGAGATATGCCAAACAAGAGACCCATGTCATAGGACTTGGCTCAAAGCCCAACCATGAGTGGAGATATGCCAAACGGGACACCCATGTGATAGAGTTCTATCCAAACCCTAAATCCCCATCAACCCAAGGCTTCTACGAAGGGTGCCTATCCATTTGGGGCCCAAAAACCTCGCCATCCAGACAACTCCATAAGCCAAAAAAATCTAAATGATGGCCTCGGTAGGTTGATCGCATGAATGGAAAGCAGTGGCAACACCAAGCATTACTAATCTTGCATTAGCATTTCAACACCACACAATAAAAATATTTTTCTTGTCACCCTTGCATTGTGAACTTCTCTTATTGCATCAAGTTTAAAGAAGATCATTTGCGAATCAAAGCCTATTTTGCACGTCAAATCTTGTAACAGAATTAGACCGACACTAGCATTGATACTTGAAAGAGATTGATAGTAGCTAAGAACTTTCTCACATGGCAAAAATGAAGTACCTTGAGAAGCTATTTGGGGAAGGGTCAGATCCTTAGGTCAACACAAATGGGTACACACATATGCATATGCATCTAAAGCAAAGAATAGATGTACAAATCACCATCCTAAGCATGCCAAACGCACAAGTGCATGAGATGACTGCATTGCAAACCATGGAAGTAAAACTCATTCACCATGCATCAAGCATAAGAGTCAAAGAGAAGTCGACAACAAACAAGAAAATGTTGCAAGAAGAAAAGAGCCAGGAGTCAAGCCAAGGAGCAAAGACCAAGAGCCAAGAAGCAGTTAACAAGGAGATGGACAAGAAAAAGAGCTAGGACAATGGGGACGAAGTTGCATGAAGAGTAATCTCACAAGGTCTTCATCAAACAAAGTAGAGGAGAGACCACAAGTACCTCAATTCTCTAATAAGCAAGAAATCAACAAAACCTCACTACCCAAGCCTACATTTCAGCCTACATGTTGTAAAAAGGGTCACCATATGAGTAACACATCCATCTCATTACATTTCTATTTTTTTCACCACACCTTACCACCTTAAGTAGCTATGTTGGCACTAAGGGGGGTGATGACATGTTGTCACCAAAGCTTATCGCCTAAGAGTAGCAATCAAACACCTAGGGGTGGTAAACCTCACATCTGACCACCTTGTAGGCCTAAGAATATGGCACCAAGATGAATTAGCTTGGATACATAAAGAGACTTGAGATAAGTGCATGTGATATGTTTGTTTGAAAATGACTCCTTTTATGTGAGCAAAATATACCTTGTCTTTGCTTGCTCATGTGGGATTGTTCTTGGCAGCTTGCTAGACTTACACTCACTCCTTGTGATCCATGGCACCAAGTATCTCCTCTCAACTCTCTCTCTCTCTCTCTCTCTCTCTCTCTCACTCACTCACTCACACACACACACACACACACACACACACACAAGATCAAAGAGTAAGGAGAAGACAAGAGATTAATCAGCATAAAGCAATCAGCATAAAGCGGGATTGTGTCTTTGTACTATGAGAAAACGTCTTATGTACATCTAGTCCCTTATTCACGCTTGGGTGCCCAACTATTGAAGCTTGGTTATGACCAGCTTTTCTCATAATAATTACAACTTTTATAATGCCTTTTGCTAACTCTCATATATGGCAAAGAGCGCTTTTGTTAACCCCAAAACAAGTTAACAAAGACCATGCAACCTTGGCCTATTTTGAATCCCAAAGGCATGCATGCACCATACTCCCAATCCTCACAATTGTCACTGATGCAACTAGCTAGTGGGCTATCTAATAGCTATGCCCTTGGGAGGCCTCTCGCCCAAGGTCTAACCTTCATGGAGGAACTCTCTAAAATGAGCCACCATCCAATAGTATACCCCAATAATACCGTTAAAAGTGTAGGGGACTGCCTGTGTTAGAAGCATGGCGAGCAGAAATTAGACTAAAGCTGAAAACTGAAATCAGAGAAGACAAAAACACGCTGAGATACTTCCATTGATGTGACCCCTTGAATATAAAGGGGAAAAGTACAAGAGCTGAGCATGAGTGCATATGGGATAAATCCCTGAGTGCCACATGGCATACACTGAGATGACCAAGACTAAAAAAACTCCTAGTGAGCATTTAGTAAAAGTACTCCTAGTGAGCACTTAGTTCCAACACCCTCCTTAAGTGATACTAGGAGGACATGAGTGACAAGATGACAGATGGCAAAGATAGATAATAAGGCAAGATGAAGAGACTGATGACTAAGATTGAAAGACAGAAACATAAGACAAGATCCTAAGACACCCCTCCTCAAGTGATATCCTCATATGGGTCCACAAGGGTAGGGACAGAAATGGATCATAGACTTAGACATAGACAATCAGCCAGTAGAGTGGTCCCACAGACAAAGAGACTGTCAGATAGACATTAGAGAGTCTGACAACTAGATGATAGATGGGGACATAGACAAAATGCCAAAGACATGTGGGTAACTAATCCACAAAAGATAGGCATATAGACTGATAGACAGAGTGTCAGAGACATGTGACTGTAAGATCACATAAGATAGACACATAGACAGAGAGACTGACTGATTGTAGATAGACAGAGAGATGGACCTTGATAGATAATCCCTCCTCAAGGGCAATCCTCCTACTAGAGTGGGTAATGCAGGGGTGCCTCTTGGATAGGGACAAAGATAAGTCCATGTAGACAAATAGACATGACATTACTCCATGATCTACATCATTGGTGATCAATGGTGGTAGATAGCATGAAAGCATAGACAAATATGAGAGAGATGGGAAGGTCTTACCATATTTGGCAGTGTCTAATCCCGTACATGAGAGACATATAGATGAAGGGAAGGTCTTACCTCTTGCATTGACTAATGAGCAAGGGCAGTGTCTATTCCTGTACATTGAAAATGAAAATGACGTTTGAATATGAAAGAAAAATGAAAATTCCTGATTTTGCTGCTTCAGCCTCTGAGCAGGTCTTCCCTCTCTTTCAAAACCATATTTTTGACCGTCTATTCAGAGGGGTAACCCGTGAATGGCTGAGCATGAAGAGGTTGCTGGTCATGAAAGAAAAAAAGGGCACTTGGGCCTTGCTGAAAAATTGACGAACCAAGACCACCCATACCTTGAAATCTGAGGGAAATTGAGTAGCCAGCATGAGGACACTTGTTGGGCCTGCTTTCCATAAAGAAGTTGATGCAGGGTGACGTGCTCTTGCACCAAAATGTGACCCAAAGAGGAAAACGCAGCAGCAAGCAGACTGATTAGACGAGATGTTCCCAGCAGATAATCGATGAGGAAAGGGGTTGCGCAGCCTGAAAATAGTGAAGAACGTGTTGCTATTGATGAACCGTTTGCAGATTAGGCTTGGCGGGTTGCTTACTGATATGACGAGCTGCAAAAAGATGCGTGGGTTGCTAAGGAAAATCGCCATGAAGAAGAAGGTGCGCACCACCATGTGAACCACGAGCTACACAAGAAACTGCAGCGTGTCGAAGATGGGGTGCATGGCGAAGATAGGCTAAGAAGGTATGACGAACTGCATGAGAAAAACACTGCCTTGCTGAAGATAAATTGTCGATGCTTGAAGAGATGCCTGAGGGCTACAGAGAAGAAGATGAAGATGAGCTAGGGCTGAAATGGGAGCTAGGTGGAGACCTGCTCTGATACCATGTTAGAAACATGGCGAGCAGAAATTAGACTAAAGCTGAAAACTGAAATCAGAGAAGACAAAAACACGCTGAGATACTTCCATTGATGTGACCCCTTGATGACCAAGACTAAAAAAACTCCTAGTGAGCATTTAGTAAAAGTACTCCTAGTGAGCACTTAGTTCCAACAGCCTGGCCTTATGTTAGCCTCATTATGTCCAAAAGGGGCCATTTGGCCTTTACGAATATGCAAGAAATGATAATCAAAGAGAGGGGAAGTAGGCAATATGTGAGTTGGAGAAGAAGTAAAAGATGTTAGTGAACCGAGGATTAGGAGGATGAGTATGCAAATATGGGCTAATAACGTAGGTACACACAATACTACAAAGGCTATATCCTTGTGTTTTTATTTTATTTTATTAATATATATATATAATACATACAAATTATTAATATTTATTATGAAACATATATGATTTATCATGATTATAATAATTTATTCACAATTGATCCTAAGGTTGTCGAAGTTGAATCTAGCTAGAATTCCTAAGCTTTAAATCTAAGGTCTCCTCCATTACTTATAGCCTTTTTCCAACAGCCCAATATTAAGTTAAGTTTGCCATGCAACTTGGAGAACACACTAGTCTCCCAACCCGTCCTCCGGATGGGAGAGGAATGGATACCATGGAGTAGGCCTTGATGAATTTGAATTGAAGCCCATTTTGGCAGTTGCTTACACCAGCCTGTAGAAGAGAGAGCACACTGCACAGCTCGAGTGGGCCTTAAAGGGTAACAAATATTAATAATAAGTCAGCTCTCACCTGTCTCTGATGGGGTTGACGACACAATGTACAGCCCGAGTGGGCCTTGATATATATACATAAAGGAGATTGAAGTCTCTTTTGACATGTGTCATCAAAGAATGCAAAGTGTGGAGGGGGGGTGGGACATAGAGTAGGGGAGAGAGAGAGAGAGAGAGAGAGAGAGAGAGAGAGAGAGAGAGAGAGAGAGAGAGGGGGGGGGGGAGGGACATAGAGCAGGGGAGAGAGAGAGAGAGGGGGGGGAGGGCCGAAAAGAGAGAGAGAGGTGTCAACCCCATCAGAGACGGGTGAGAGCTGTCTCCAAAAGTTGGGCGGCGGACCAAGGATCAACGACATGTGAAGTTCGAACGCAACCAATTATTTATACAGAGAAATAATAGCATGTAGTAGTCCGACAAAGTAGACTTACTATACTACTTACCATATAGTAGTAGTGCTGCACGTAATAATAACATAGCCAACAATAAAGTAGACTTACTGTGCTACTTACCATATAGTAGTAGTAGTAGTAGTAGTGTTGCACGCTGTCCTTCCCCAGACCCATATCAATTTTTACCATACTGCTATATCAGCGTGCATATTTAGGAACTCGTGAAAATATAAACATTGTGACACTACTGTGTGCCCCTATGAGCTTAATCCCACATGAACGGCTACTTTACCCCCAATGAGAGATTTATAATGGAGTGAATAAAAAATGGAAAAAGCCATGAAGAGAGTCGTTCGGACCTTAGAGAATAGTCTCCCCCCCACGTAAAAATGGTAGAAGAAAGTGTATTCTTTATTTTGTAAATGTTGGCGCCAGCTGATGGTCCAGTTTTGATGAGAGTTAGAAGAAGTCAAGTTGGCCAGCACGTGCAGACATGGACAAATGAAATCTCTCATTTGTTCGTGATACAATCCCTGACGCGAGCTCATTATAGTAGCAAGCTCAGCTTTGCGGAAGTTTTATCTTTGCTTATGGTTTTCGACTTCGAAATGCAAGGTAGTGATGGCTTCGATCAGTCGTCGGCGCTTGAATATATAGAGGAAACTACTTTGCATCCTTTTGTGCCACATGGCAAGGGGTAAAGTGGTCTCCTTTATATATGTACAAGTCATCTCTCACCTGTCTCTGATGGGGTTGACATGTCTCTATCTCTCTCTCTTTTCGACCCTCTCCTCTCTCTCTCTTTTCGACCCTCTCCTCTCTCTCTCCCCCCCGCTCTCTGTCCCACCCCCCACCCCACACTTTGTATTCTTTTGACGACACGTGAATGCAGTTTCCTTTATATATAGTATAGATATAGATTAAATGCAAAATTCTTATCCTCTGAAGTTGGGTCGTTTTGGGCATAGTTTAGGCCGTGGGAACCTTGATGAGCTTCTCCTGCCATGGGAAAAGGCTCTAATGGCCCCCCTATTCTTGGGCGGACAAGTAGTGCCTGTGACTTACTTCACACGTTGCTATAAAAAGCAGTGTGTTGTTGTTGTGCCCTGAAAAACACGGCAATCTTCGTCTTCTTTTCGCAGGCGTGCAAATCTTCCAGAAGCACCATGAGGTATGCCCCCCTTCCCTGCTCTTTATTTGTTTTTAAGTCCACATCTCTTTGTAAATAAGAGCACACCAAACCCTAGATTCCTACATGAAACCCTAGAAGAAAGACGCAGGTAACGTTAGATTGAGGACACAAGAAAGCAGAAACCCTAGATTGAAAGAAGAAACACAGAAACTTGGAAAAATAAGCAACACGAGAAACCCTAGTTTGAGGAAAGATGAATCGCATGGCACTAGAATGAGAAAAAAAGAATCGCAGGACACTCTGGGTAGCCCTAGATTGTGAAAAGCAGAAACACATGTGTTTCTAGATAGAGAAAAGCATAACCCCATAGCGAGAGCTTTTTGTAACAGAGTTTGGATCTACTACGTAACAGACAGTTAATATAGTCATGTTTGTTTTGGGTATGTGTACAGTCGGCATCCGGAGGTCAAGTGGGCACAGCGATCAGACAAAGTTTATCTCACAGTGGAGCTGCCTGATGCTAAAAACCCGAAAGTGAAAATTGAACCCGAGGGCAAGTTTGTATTCGCTGCCACGGCTGGACCTGAGGAGGTGCCTTACGAGCTCGACCTGCATCTCTTTGACAAAGTGAATGTGGAGGTAGCCAACTGTCTCTAAACCTGTTGATGCTTTGTGTTAATTTCTAGCCTAGGTCGGACTGCAATCTGTGCCTGGCATTGCACATGTGCAAGCAGTAGCCTTTATGTAGCATCATCCCTTGAGGAAGGGGAAAGGGGGATGACATGCTGGCATTCTAAAGCATATGGGCTTAATTAATGATTCATTGTTATGTACCTGTGGTGACTGGTCTTTATGATGTTTGTTTATCGCTGACTAGAGAGTTTGAGCTTTTCTTAAACAAGTGGGCGGTAGTCATTCTGTTGCATTGGTAATTGGTTGCTGAAGTGCTCTCTCCCAAATGTCTCGTTCACATCAACCAGCAACCATGCTCTGTTTGTGGGGCCAATGGCCTTTTTGTAGCTGTTTCTTGCTCTCTCTCTCTCTCTCTCCCCACTATTGCTAGCTTGAGTGTTTTAATTTTTTCTTAACATGTCACACCTTTTATTTCAGGAGAGCAAGATAAGCGTGGGGTTGAGAAACGTCTTTTGTGTTCTCATAAAGAGTGAGAAATCATGGTGGAAGAGGTTATTGCTTGCAGATGGCAAATCGCCTCCTTACTTGAAGGCAGATTGGGACAAGTGGGTTGACGAAGATGAAGAAAATGAAGTGCCAAGTAACAAGTGTAAGCTTTTGTGTTGTTGATTATGGGAATTCTGGATGCAAGCTTTTATTCATGTAAGAAAGGTCACATGAGTGACGTGTCAGTGCCTAACATCCATGCCCTTTGGTTTGTAGTTGATAACTTTGATATGGGGTCAATGAATGACTTCTCGGTGAGTTAATCGCATATATGGGTTTACATGCAAATTTTTAGACAGTTTATATTTTCATGGTCTTCTTTTGATGTGGGTTTCATTGTTTGATTGTGTAGGACTTCAACATGGGTGGTGGTGGCATGGGCGGCATGGGAGGCATGGGCATGGGAGGCATGGGCATGGGAGGCATGGGAGGCATGGGCATGGAAGGTCTGGGAGGTGATGAGTCAGACAGTGACGATGAAGGTGTGTAATGTTAGCTCAATTATGCTCCTGTGTGTGCTGTAGCATCAGCTGAAATGGCCCTTTATGTACTTGGTTTGAATGTGATGTTTGGGTTTGGTGGTCCAGATGTCAATATAAGTTCAAAAGGTGATGTCAAGAGCGAGGCTATTGGGCAGGATTGACATCAAGCCTGATATCACTTGGAAAGCCATTTTAGAGAGGGCTTATAAGTTTGAAGTAATTCAAATTTGCATTTCTACAATGTCACTCTGAGCGGGCCATTTTCAAGAGACACACTTGAGTGTTCAGGACATTATAATAGAGTTTTTAAATGTTTTGGAGGAGGGAGTTTTGAGGAATGACTCTTGTAAAACAGTGAAAAAGTTAAGCCTAAATATTTTAGGTGCCAGGTTTGAACCTTAGACCTGCAAGTATCCTTTGAATCTCATGGAGTTTTTTTCTTCTACTCATATACTCATCAATTTGCAAGGGTTCCATTCTGTGTGAGTTTCACCTTAGAAATGCCTTATAAACCTTATGCCCCACCAAAGGGAATGGAAAAATTGTTTGTTTCATGTGGACTTTTATATTTTAGGTAAAATGATGGAAACACAATTTAAAGGATTTACTTTCACAGCCCCAAGGAGACTGAAGCGAAGTCCCATCTACCTAGTGATCGTGCAAAAGATAAATTAACATGCAAGGATTCTAGTAGGCCTCTCCTTTCTAGCCCTTGCTGATGTCACTAGTTGCATGGCTACCTTAATGTTGTGGAGCCCTTTGCCTTGTGCGTTCGGTCTACGTATGTTTTCTTTTTCTTTTTGTTTATTCTCCATTAAAGAGTTGAAGTAGATGAAAGGTGTACAATCTCCTCACAGGTTGATATTTTTTAACCTCTACATTGTAGCTTGCTGACTATATGTTGTGCTTCTTAGCATCATGGCTCTATAACATCTCATGCAAAGGTCTTTGACTTTTGTGTGGTGGTCTGATTGTTGTATGGAAATGCAGGATTTTTGGCATGAGAGTTGTAGGATAATAGAGTTATTGCGCAAAGGCCCTTAGTGTCACTGCATGTAATTCAAGAGAGCAGCTCAAAATGATAGCCCTCTAAGACTTATTGAAATCTGTCAAATACACACTAGGGTTACTAGTTGGCATTTTTAGAGAATAAAGAATATGCCCACTGACAGCTTCGGGCCTCTTCTCATGCATGAAGGGGTGAACACCAAGAATAACTACCCCCTAAAGGTGAGGAATGAAAGGTTTAATAATAGTTCCAAGCATACCCTATATCTTACTTTTTGTTATAAATAGGCTCGAAGTGGTGGGTAGCTCTTGACAATGCTTGATGCTATTTCTCTATTAATTTGTGTGATTTTTTCTTGTTGATTATGATGCTCATCAGTTTCACCTCTTTGTTTTCTTCCATCATGATGCTTATCAGCTTCACTACTTTGTTGATATTCCATTGTATTGAAACTAATGTTGTGGCTCTTGGCTTTGCAATATGCTTCCCACAAGTCTTCGAGGTCAAGGATGCCTATGAAAGTCTACACAAGACTTGTGGTAAAAACTAATTATTCTCATGTCGTACATTTGATGCCTTGAACTTTCTTTCACATGCACACATGCTCACAAACCCAAATGTTAGTTTGCCAATTAATTGATAAATTTAATTAATCCTAGCAAATACATTTATAGGCACAAACTATACTTCAGTTACAAGTAATGTAAGTACCCAAGGTATCACCCTCTCATACAAACCAATCTAGCAAATACATTTATAGGCACAAACTATACTTAAGTTACAAGTAATGTAAGTACCCAAGGTATCACCCTCTCTTACAAACCAATCTAGCAATTTGTCAAAGTCTTAAGCATACATCACTAAGGTAATTAAAAGTATTTAATATGAAAATATTTAGTTATCCATTATATTAATTTAATCTAGCATGGAGCAAAGATAAATTAGGCATCCCCAAGATATCTATAAGAGGGGAATCATGTGACATTCCTCTTGCTTGAGTTAGCAACTGATAAGTTCCAATTTAACCATGGGATATTTGCACAAAAATAAAAATTTAAGAATTTAAGAAATATCGTGTTCATAATTCAATTAAAAGTTTTCGGACCATCGGTTAGTCCAAAGGGCATATAACCAAGAACTCATAGTGACCCTTGTGAGTTCTATACATACTTCTCTAGATATCTTCTTTGGTAATAAAATTTGATGGTAACTGGATTTAAGGCCAATTTTACTGAAAACCATAGTCCCTTTAAGTTTACCATATAAGTCATCTACTCTAGTGTTTGTTTTTGAATGTGATATTGTTAACAGCATAGTAGTTACTACGCATTCAAAAAGTTATGTTGTTCTTTTTTGTGACAAGAAGGACTAGAACTCCAAATGGTATTGGGTTTAATCAAATCTCTTTCTAACAAGTCCTTATCTTATTTTTGGATTTTCTTTTATTCCACAATGCTAACTCTTATGGAGTAGAGAGTCTAGGCATTATCTTAATTTTATGGTCGGTTTTAGGAATTCCAATTAGTGTCAAAAGTGATGCCATACCCACTGGTACCTTTGATTTATTTCAACACCCGCATCCTCACTCTCTAGTGGTTCTCTCGGGGCTAATTTGAGAACCTACTAAGAACACCAACTGCAAAGCTAATGTCAGGTCATATATTATGCAGAAAGATTAAACTCCCCACTAACTTCCGGTACTCCTCCATATCCACAATTGGAGAAGAATCTTCCACATAAAGCTTTACATCAACCTCCATGGGTGTAACCATTGACTTGAAGAAGTTTCAAACAAATCAAGGAGGAGAATTCACATCAGCTAAGTTTAATGCCTACTGAAAGGAGCACATGATCAAGAGAGATATGACAACTGCTTATATACTCGACACAACAAAAATGTGTTACAGACGTCTCATGTCATAGCTTGCTTGTCTCGCCATTGGCTTGGGTTGTAAAAGCCAATAACTCATTTACAAGTTGTTGTGCTGGATTCCTTTCCCTATGACATTGTCATTGCTATGTGTAATGATTGCACTAGCCTTATTGAAGAGAGCCTTTAAGTCACGATTAGTTTATGGCCATAAAACAGACTCCAAATTGATCTTGATGTGTGGCACATAAAGGACATCAAAAAACTTCTTAGTATCACCATTGCTAGAAACAAAAGAAATGATACTTGAACCCATGGATGGGCATTTTCTATCGCTCTTGTTCACTACTAGGATAGACTTCCTCCACAAGCTTGAGAAAGGTGTACCAACCCTTTTGACTAGTCATATGTTAGGATGCTCCATTGTCTCAATGATCCATGCACCAACAAAATGCTAAGGAATGTTATGCCTTTGTATAGATTTCTTCTATTTCCATAAACAGATCCAATTCTACTTCAGCACTGTTCCTTGAGTCCTTCTTCCAAGGCTTCAAGATGCCATTCTTCTCATCTTCTTCCTTCAGCCTACATGATTTGACCATATGACGAGGCTTGTCGCCACCAGAAACACTTTGCCTTGGATTTCTTCTTTTTAGAAGCATTGGGGTTACTGGAGCCCTTGCCTTTCTTTTCAGAAGCATTGGGGTTAACTGAATCCATTTCCCTTTCCTTTCTTTGCATTTGTGGAAAATGCTTCATCACTACCATCTCTGCCTTTGAAATGCTTCTCCTCTTCCACCAACATTGCACTGAACTCCTCAAAAGTAAGAGGCAGGTTGCACACGTGTGTGTTCCATGAGCTCGCCAAATTATCATACTTTGGAGGTAACACTGTGATGCACCTGTGTGCCAAGTCTTCATTGGTCTTAGTGATCCCCACCGTCACCATATGATATTGCAAATTCTTTACCTGTGATATGAATTTCTTTTTTTCTTCTCCATTAGAATGCCTTTCCTACTACAAGTTGATTCTCAAGGTTTTGAATCCTTATTAGATATTCCTTGTCTCATATTGGTTCTTTAGAACTTTCCATGCTTTCCATCACCAAATTAGTGACGCTAGTGATGATGGCATAATGTATCTACTTTCCTTTGCATCCATGCCAAAGCGAGAGTAGGATCTAGAAATATGGTTTGTAGTAGATCTCCTGGATCCGGAGTTCTACCCTACTCCTCAAGTGAGGCATGGCAGAAGGCCTCCTATGGAGAAGTAGATTGAGAGTGAACCATATCAATCTTGATTGAGAGTTGAAGCCAAAGGGAACAATTAAACAAAAGGAATGCAAATTGGTTGCAGTCTTTACTGCATATCTTGTGGGACATTCATAAGTACATTGACACCAAACCACACAAATATTGTAATAGTTATCCTTGTGAGAGGAGTAATCTAACATTTCATGCTTGAGTGTGAGGTTTCTAGATAAAAATTTTCAGAGTCGCCTATGCTTTTGGATTGAACTATGTTGTCCATTTGATGAACCAAAAAACTCTGGAATCCATAGCTAAAACCATAGCAAATAAAAACATAGGAATCCATATCCAAAACCATAGCAAATACCATCGCGATGGCAAAACAACTCAACAAAGCAAGCCATAAATGTAAACCTCCTCTCTAAGTCTCCATGCCACTCCTCCCCACAGTAGAATCTCTAGCTCGTGACACATCTGGCAAATGGTGGTAAGCCACTGACTTGAAAGATCTTATATGCAAAGCCTCAAATATTGGAGAGCTATCCAAGAAAAAACATAGGAGGCCCCATCACATGTCTATGCACCACAAACAACATAGAGCAAGCATACTGCAAATTAAACCAAAAAATGGTCAAATATGTGATAATACAACATTTTTGCATTTAACATTATAGCACCAATACATTGTGGTAGCACTACCTCTGACAAAAGCCCCCACTCTTGTAGTAACCACAAGGAGAGTGATGCATGATAACAATCCGCACATATCTCTAGATCTGATACACGACAATACCAATCCACCCAACCGATCACCTCTACTACCACACAAGGCAAAATCATCATAAATGTATTGCACAATGAAAAGACATAGAACAAAACAATCAAAGCAATGAGTCTAAATGTTTGGGAGTACCTCCCATGGATGCCATAATAAAAAACTAGCATGAATCTAAGAGTGATGATGAAGCCGATGAAACTCCATAGAACACATGATCCTCTGTGATAATGTCACAAGGAGGATGAGAAATGGCTCCACGAGAAAAATACCTCCAAAAAGGGAGGTCCCAAAACACAAAATGTGCTGACCAAGTCACGGACCTTCCCTTCCTAGCATACGCCCTAACCATGTGCTCTAAACCTCAACATATGCTCATGAATATTTGTGCATGTTGGATTTTTTAGGTGAATGTTGGATTTTTCATCTCACGTGAAAAATCCATCTCAATATAGCAATGAAGTCTCTCCAACAATAGCAAAACATGGGCTCACAAATAAACCCAAGTGCATAGTTTGGTTGATACACATAATTGGTTGTTCTCTTTTGCATCCCATTACTAGAGCCAACACCCCCTTCATTGATATAGTAATCCATAAGAAATATTTCAAATTAGAAATTGAGAAAAAAAAGGTCAAATAAGCCATGATATGACAGAGCAAGAGATGGCACATATCATCTGACACCCTAGCGTCATCATTGGTCAATGATTATCTCTATCTGGTGCTCCCCACTTTGGTCACCAAGACCTAAGAACCATAAAGTTTAAGTCAAACAGAGCAATCCATAATTAACACTAACCCTTGTGAGTAGTAATCTAACATTTTATGTTTGATTGTAAGGTTCCCAAAAAAAATACTAGTCTCCTTTGTTTTTGGAACAAAATTCCAAAATTTTCTCATCCATATATGGACACAAGGTATGTGAAAAGACCATCAAGAGTATAACCAAATCCATTGCAAACAAGAACGTAGAATAGAGAATAAGCTTGCATAGGGGAATTGTTAGACGTTCGTCACAACTAAAAAGCCTTGTTTTTGCATGAAATCTTCACCCCATGTAGATTTTGTTCTCATCCCTATTCTCGTCCAAAGGAGGAACCTCAGACCACATAACATAGGGAACAATTTGCAAGTTAGCCTCTTTTGGGCCAACTCATCATTCACTTCAGGAATGCAACCCGTAACTCTTGCATCTTTTCCCCCTTTTCTATGCTTTCCTCCACCTCCCCTGAAACTTGGGCTACAAAAAAAACATATAAACCTCACCATCATAATTATAAACATCATAATCATGGCATTGATATCAATCAAACAAAGTAGTTTATTAATCATTATGAGTTATAATTCATTAGTTATGCTTGAGTGTAAGTTTTTTACAAAAAATTGCAAGAGTCTCCTTATTTTTTCGAACAAAATTCCAATATGGTGTAGATATACCTTGGCCATGAGAGCATTAGATAGGACAATAATATGTGGCATCAATGGCTTTCACAAAAAAAAAGGCACGAGGAGGCAGTGATGGCGTGGCGTCACCAGGCCTTATTTTTTTTGTGTGAAAGCAATATGCATACTCTCTAGGTTCCTCTTCACATCATTAAGTCAACCTGCTCATCAAGTTCTCATTATTTACTCATCTTTCCTCCTATGTACATAGTGGAGGCCACTACTTCAATATACGGCATGGCCTCCTTGAGGGCATTTTTTCATTGAAATAATAGTCTCCCTTGCACAAAGGAGGTCGCACCAACACAGCCCCACATGGGGGCATTTTTTAAATTGAAATAGTAGCCTTCACTATGTATAAGGGAGGCTACTATTTCAATAAAAGAGGAACCCCTACTTGTAGATATACCCTATATGCCCACAAAGATCATAAGATCATAGTTCTTAGAACTAATTTGAACATAAGATCATTCAAGGAAATAATTAATGGCTTTTCCTCTCCTTTTCCTCCTCTGTACTTTATTGAAGGCCAGTGCGGCCTCCTTGAGGGCATTTTTTTAATTTAAATGGTTGCCTCCTCTTGTGGGGTTTTGGAAATGGAAAATGGTTCAGTTTTTTATGCTTCACATGCCTTTAACATATGGAGAAGGGTTTCATAATGGATAATCTCAGATTTTTTAACCATAATGGAGAAGTGTCTCATAATGGATAATCTCAGAAGTCCAAGAGAAGGCAACAATTTTGGAAAATACTTACCATGTCAAGCTTGCCTTCAAGACATTCAGTAGCTCACCCTATAAAACAGAAGCTCAAAGAATATGGGCAACAGTGGAAGGATGGGATTTCTATGGAGTCTAAGTGGATGGTAATGGATGCGTGCAGGAGTCACCAAGGTTTTCTATTATCCATGCTCTCAACTAGAATGTTGGGTACCCTTATCCTCTTGATTGCTTGCACCTCTGCGTTCAATCTTGAAGGTGGCCATTAGTCCTACATATTGATTCATGATACAAAACTCATTTTCAAATGTGGTAATGAATTTGTAGTTTTCTAATTTGCAAGGTACTGTTGAATCCCCATCAAACATAAGAACAGGCTTCAAGCTCATCGATTACGGATGTCATTCTAGAATTGCTTTCAAGTATGCTTTCAAATTCATGTTCATTTGAGTATTTCAAATATGTTCTGCACTACGCGAAATACGCTACCCAAGCACTCACACAAAACACGGTAAAAGAATTAAAAAAAACAATCTTGTTTTGCAAGCTTCAGGGCATGGAGTGCACCTGGTTTTAATGATGTGTGTGTGTGTGTGTGTGTGTGTGTGTGTGTGTGTGAGAGAGAGAGAGAGAGAGAGAGAGAGAGAGAGAGAGAGAGAGAGAGAGAGAGAGAGAGAGAGAGAGAGAGAGAGAGAGAGAGAGAGAGAGAGAGAGAGAGAACCTACTTGCGTTTATGCACCAAGACATCTTGTGCATTAGGTAGTTGGGGATTCTCAAGCATATACAAGCTTGCAAAATATTATCTTGCAAAAAGCCCTCTTGCAATTTTGTCTTGCAATTTTGTTATGAATGTGGTTATCCTCTGCTATAATGTGATCGGGGCTATCTATGCCTACGTGGTGTTCTTCTCAGTGGGGTTCGGCCCTGTGGGGTGGGTGTTGGCCTTGGAGGTGTTTCCCTTGTGGGTCCAGGCTCAAGCGTAATGATAGTATCACGAAGCATGATGGTAGTCCATGTAATCAGCACCACGAAGCACCCTAAGGATAGCATCACTGTCCACTTTAGATCAATCTCCTATGGTTGCAAGAATTGCAAGCACTAACGGTAATCCACCCCTGCACACATGAGGGTGATCTCTCGCGGTGGCCCCTTTGCCTTACGTGCTTGCCATGGCTCTCTTAGGCTACTTGCAAAGTAGGGGATTCCAGCACAAGAACACATGAGGCATGCACAAACACTACAGTTGCATAAAAAAACTATGGGGAGCGATGCGAACATTGTGTGTGCGAATCAAAGGGTGTGATCACTTTACTTCTCTCTTGCTCTTCTCTCTTCATCAACCGGTTAATTTTTCCACTTTCCATCTGGAATTTTCTATTTTTAATTTATTTTTATTTACATACCATGTGGTTTTCTTTCCTTTCATTCTTTTTTTTGCAAGGATGTTAGGCTACCCAAGGTAAAGATCCCTCCATGGTGCCAAGTCTATATAAAGTTTAAACCATATCCTAACAATTCGTTAAGGTTTATCATTTGGGAGTTGTTAAGGTTTTCTATTGTTGATGAGTTTTTTGGGTGCCATTAAGGTTTTCTATTATCAATGAGCTCAAACATTGAGGACCTTACCTGGTGCCAAGTCTCTACATAAACCATATCCTAACCATTAGACAACCTACATCCAACCCTAGTGTCTAAGCTAGGCACTGGTCAGGGGTATCTCCATATCCTCTGGGCATGGTCAGCACACAAAGTAGGGCCTTATAAAATAGAGTAATCCATTATAGTAATAGTGACGATGTGGAGCAAAAATACAGCTTCTGAAAATGAGCCAAGGTGCACACAAAACACACCTAATAGCCAAGAAGGGCCACACAAAGTAGCTTCTCCTCGTATAGGGGGCCTTAGAAAATAGATATTCTATTACAATAATCGTGATGGGGGTGGAGTATTGATTTCCAACAATGGAGATGGGAGGGATGTAAAGTGTTGAGAAAAAAACATAGTTTCTCAAAATGAAGCATGATGGAAACAGTAAGCACATAGAGAAGGGTCACAAAAAACACAACTAGTAGAGCCAAGAAAACAAGCTAAAAGATGAAGCAGTCAGAAAGTAAGCTAGAAGATGAAGTAGTAAGAAATGAATAATATCTAAAGTTTTAGCATAGAAATTGACAAGAAGCTGACATCGGATAGTTTTAGCATAGAAATTGACAAGAAGCTGACATTGGATAGTGTGGCAAACATGCAAGGCATCATACTCTCATGTGGCTTGATTAAGGGGGGTCACGACAACAAGGAGATGTTTGTCACACATCTAAGCACACTAAATCTAACACTCCCTCTCATCTATATGTTTGTGAAGTTGATGTAGAATAATGATTCTCCTTTGAATCTCTCTAGTAACTTTAGAGTTTCTCTCCATGCACACATCCAAATATACAATCTACTCCAAATCGCTTGATGGGACCAATCTTTTGGTACCTTGATTAACTCTTACTCATTACTTGAACTTCAAATCCAATCTACCTTGAAACTTGTAGAAAAAGCTAAAAAAAACCATGTTAGCAATAACATCCTCTAACTACAATCTTGTGATACCTTGATCAACTCCAAATTCCTCACGAAACAATCTTATAATACCTTCAGTAGCTCTTTGTCTCAATACTTGAACTTCTAATCAAATCTACCTTGAAACTTGTAGAAAAAGTTTAAAAACCATGTGAGCAATAACATCTTCCAAGTACAATCTTTTGCATTCCTCGTCACCCCCCGCAGCTTGTGCCAGTCATGGCCAAGGGTGATTTTTGAGGGGCACTACTACCCACCTAATCTGATGGTTTATGTAAAATTCTGGCTGTTTTTTTACCATTTATATCCAAATTGTGCATGCGCTTGTTTTTAATGGCTGAAAAGTCCAAAAATGAGCTAGATGTTGATGGCCAAATTATGTGTGCACTTGTTTTTTATGGCTGAAAAGTCCAAAACCAAGCTTGACAACAGTCATAAATTAACCATGACCCATGGCTATTGTTTGGGAAGGTTTTCTATTGTTGATGAGCTTTTTTGGGAGACGTTAAAGTTTTCTATTGTCCATGCACTCAAAGATCCCTCCATGGTGCCAAGTCTATATAAAGTTTAAACCATATCCTAACCATTCGTTGAGGTTTATTATTTGGGAGTCGTTAAGCTTTTCTATTGTTGATGATTTTTTTGGGTGTCATTAAGGTTTTCTATTGTCGATGAGCTCAAACATTGAGGACCTTACATGGTGCCAAGTCTCTACATAAACCATATCCTAACCATTAGACAACCTACATCCAACCCTAGTGTCTAAGCTAGGCACTGGTCAGGGGTATCTCCATATCCTCTGGGCATGGTCAGCACACAAAGTAGGGCCTTATAAAATAGAGTAATCCATTATAGTAATAGTGACGAGGGTGTTGTACTGATTTCCAACAATGGAGATGAGAGGGATGTAAAATGTTGAGCAAAAATACAGCTTCTGAAAATGAACCAAGGAGCACACAAAACACACCTAATAGCCAAGAAGGGCCACACAAAGTAGCTTCTCCTCGTATAGGGGGCCTTAGAAAATAGATATTCTATTACAATAATCGTGATGGGGGTGGAGTATTGATTTCCAACAACGAAGATGGGAGGGATGTAAAGTGGTCAGCAAAAAACATAGTTTCTCAAAATGAAGCATGATGGAAATAGTAAGCACATAGAGAAGGGTCACAAAAAACACAAGTAGTAGCCAAGAAAGTAAGCTAAAAGATGAAGCAGTTAGAAAGTAAACTAGAAGATGAAGTATTTAGAAGTGAATAATACCTAAAGTTTTAGAATAGAAATTGACACGAAGCTGACATTGGATAGTGTGGCAAACATGCAAGGCATCATACTCTCTCATGTCTCCTGATTAAGGGGGATCACAACAAGGAGCCGTTTGTCACACATCTAAGCACACTAAATCTAACACTCCCTCTCATCTATATGTTTATGAAGTTGATGTAGATATGTCAATGTTGATTCTCCTTGGGATCTCTCTAGTGACTTTAGAGTTTCTCTCCATGCACACATTCGAATATACAATCTACTCCAAATCGCTCGATGGGACCAATCTTTTGGTACCTTGATTAGCTCTTCCTCATTACTTGAACTTCCAATCTAATCTACCTTGAAACTTGTAGAAAAAGTTAAAAAAACCATGTGAGCAATAACATCCTCTAACTACAATCTTGTGATACCTTGATCAACTCCAAATTCCTCGATGAGACCAATCTTTTGGTAACTTGAGTAGCTCTTAGTCATTACTTGAACTTCCAATCAAATCTACCTTGAAAATTGTAGAAAAAGTTAAAAAACCGTGTGAGAAATAACATCCTCCAAGTACAATCTTTCAATAGCTTGATCAACTCTAAATCACTCGTTGAGACTAATCTTTTGGTACCTTGATTAGCTCTTAGTCATTACTTGAACTTGCAATCAAATCTACCTTGAAACTTTTAGAAAAAGTTAAAAAACCATGTAAGCAATAACATCCTCCAAGATTAATCTTTTGATACCTCAATCAACTCTAAACCATTTGATGAGACCAATATTTTAGTACCTTGATTAGCTCTTAGTCATTACTTGAACTTCCAATCGACTCTACCTTGAAACTTGTAGAAAAAGTTAAAAAAACCATGTGAGCAATAACATCTTGCAAGTATAATATTTCGATACCTTGATCAACTCTAAATCGCTCTTCAATGAGACCAATCTTTTGGTACCTTGATTAGCTCTTAGTCATTACTTGACCTTCCAATTGAATCTACCTTGAACTTGTAGAAAAAGTTTTAAAAAAACCATGTGAGAAATAACATAACCATCTTGGTAATCATAACCCTTATGAGGAGGGGCTATGCATGTCCACCACTGAACAAAAAGTTGAGGAAAAGGTGATGTGTCGTGTTGTAATGAACCCTTTTACTACTACAAAGCAATTCGAGACACCCTTATGAGGAGGGGCCATGCAAGTCCACTAAATAAAAATTTGAGGAAAAGGTGATGTCTCATGCTCCAACAAACCCTTTTACTACTATAAAGCAATTGGAGACCACTGTGGCTCAAGATGTCATTTTGAACATGCTTATGGTGGGGGATAAGAAACTTGGCAGAGATTGGTGAAGAGGAATTTATAGAGCTAGTTGAGTATGTCACTCCTCCACTTTGAAATAAAAGGAGGATTGAAATATGTTTGGAGTATGTCAAAAGAGCCAAAAGAATTACATCAAAGGGTCTTGACGCACATGTGAAGGGTTTCAAAAATGAGAGAGCAAGCGCATGAGGGGCTAATTTTTTTTATGTCACTATTCAAAATACATTATAACTATGCCATAACTCTAATACGCCAAAGTAGCTATCACACAACCTATAAAACACTGGTGGTATATCACCCATAATCTCACCAACCATGTCAGTGACGTAAGTACGAAAGCTATCATCTGGGCCACCATCAATGTCTACAGGCACTAGTTGAGCTTGATATCTCAACAATTCCCTTTGGGCTCAACTCCACACACTGCACTCTAAGTAAGCTTCTAAACTTATACAGCTTCTCTATACCTATTTCAGGAAAGATAGCCACTTTGTCGTCGTGAGCTCAACATTAGAGACGTGCTTGTACCCTTGAATATAAAAATTTAGCTTAGATTAATGCCCAAACTTAATTTACTATTATTGTGTTTTATAGCATGCAAGGAAACCAATGTTTTAATGTTTTTTGGGTGATGGGGCTGGTCTCATTTCTTCAATTACATGCTCTAATTTGTATGTTAACTATAGTGTTATGCTTGCATGTACATGTTTAGAAAGTGTATCTTTTTCTTTAATTTTCGTAGATTTTTTGGCAGGTTTTGCTTTTCCCTGTGCTCGAAAAAACTTGCTTAGAGAATGGTTTCCCCCTGGATGTGGAGTAGGACCTAGATTTGTACCAGCCCCCCAATTGGTGGTTTCCCACAACTCAATGAATCAATTGCTTCTAGAGTGTAATTTTTCCCATCCAACTTTCCATCGCCAAAAGTGGAGGGCTACCTAGAGCCTATGCTCTGATACCATGTATGAATACATAATAGCGGAAGCAGGATCAACATGATATAAAGTAGGATATACCATGTAAAGCCTCGTTATAAAGCCTAGAGCCTATGATCTAATACCATGTATGAATACATAATAGCGGAAGCATGATCAACACAATATAAAGCACTGAATTGCAGAAAGAAATGGAGAGTAAAAAATATTACTACTTACATAGTTTGTTAGTATACACTCAATGCCCACCTCTTAGCATGTATCTCACATCTATGCTTGGTGCACATTTGTAAAGGCCCCCATTATGTGGAGAAGCCACACATGTCTTTGGTGGGAACTCCATATCTGGCATGTCTTTGAAAGTGATCACCCATGGAAGTAATTGACCATATCAAAGACAAGACACTCTTTGCTCGTCCATTGGTTCTTGGGAAACCTACTCCTCAAGGATAATGATGATGATCTAGGAAGAACTAGTCAACATGTGGCCACTATAATGGGGTTGGGGTCCTTGTCCATTGGTTCTTGAATGATGATGATCTAGGAAGAACCAGTCAACATGTGGCCACTATAATGGGGTTGGGGTCCTTGTCCATTGGTTCTTGACAACCTTCTTAAGGATGATCAGCTCTTGAAGAACCGACATGTGGACCTTGATGTAGTAGAAGTCATTAAATTTCTTCATTTGAAGTCGCATCTCCATGGTGCCGAGAGTGGATCTATCAATGTTGTATGGGAAGTTATAGACAATCCCCTTTCCTTTCATGTACAAGAACTTGTGCCATTAATTGGCATGAACCTAGGGTCATATACAAGTTATAGAGATAAGCCCCTTTCCTTTCATGCATGGGAACGTGTGCCATGAATGCTTTCTTTTAATTGGCATGAACTTGGGGTCAATGTGGACTTCTCTAGTGTGTGGCCATGTACTCTCACCACATTTGGTGTCATTGAGGAGATAGGGTATGCATCACCACTTAGGTGGACTCCTATGTGATCTACAGATGTGTAATCCCTTGGATCGATAAAGTGTCAGCCTCCTCTAATGTGTTGCGCAAGTGGTCAATCTTCCACTAGGAAAACATGTAATCCATGTGTAATCCACATAGATTACACATGTGAATCGACACATGTAATCCATGTGTTAACTCAGTAGATGGATTTTGGCCATGTTAAAGGGTGTATCAAGGCTATTATAGAAGTTGCCTTGGAATGTGAGGTCAAGCACGTATGTAAGTTATTATTCATGGATGGGCAAAGACACCCTGGATCCTTCCCATTGTCTTCACTAGCTTTTTCCTGAGTGGTTGGTGGTGGTGCCTCATTATGTCCTACTTCAGACTCCTTTCTTTCTTGTTCCTAGACGTCTCATTCCTTGTTTGATTTTGTTATTTCTATCATGGCTTGTAGGGGTCTTGGGATACAGGTGAGGTTTTCCCTTCTCTGCTTACGTGTGGGCTTCCCGAAGTTCTTGGCCATCTTGTTTGTTGTGGGATTTTCATCTTTGTTAGTTGCTCTCTCTCTCTAGTTGCTGCTTCCGGATGCCCCCCCTACTGATGTATTGTGGGGCTAGATACGTAGTTCTTTCTTTTCTTTTCCAGACAGTGTATCAAATGTCACATGGTTGTAACTTTGGTCTCATAGGTCACTTTGGCCTTTTGAAGACGTTAATAAAACATTTCATTTCTCTCTCTCTCTCTCTCTCTCTCTCTCTCTCTCTCTCTCTCACCCATGCTGTTGGAGGAACTATGTGTTATTGAGATGGGGGACCGATAGAAGGGGGCGATGACTGGAGTAACGGCCTAGTGACAAGGCAAAGGGGGCAGTGTTTTGAATAGCAAGAGGCGAGATGACTGTCTCAATGACTAGTGCAAGTGACGGGGGCGGCACATGTAGAGATCTCTGGTAATAGACCAAGGTACACCTACATTTAGGCCTAAAGCCCCATGGGTGTGGGCTCCACAACAACTAGCCTTGTGGCTTCTAACTTCTTCGTGGTGGGTGGTGTTGCACACGAGTCATGGTGGTAGCCACCAACCACCATTGCCCTCCACTCTTGCTTAAAATTTGGGGGTGGTATGGCTTTGGGTCTCCCCAGTAACATGGATTCAACATTTAGGGGTGTGTGTAGAGACTTGGGGCATAGGGGTTTCGTTGACCTTGGCACATGGTTTCTATTGTAGAAGCCTTGAGTTTCTAGCAACTTTCTTGGCATCATTAAAGTGTTATCGACTGGGTCAGTATGAATACTAGGGCTATCGCTTGAATCTTTTTGGCTTCGAGGGTTGTGACTGCATAGCCAATGAGGTTTTTGGTACCTAAAACAGAAGGGTTTCCCTCATAGAAGCCTTGAGCTTCTAACACCTTGACTAGGATCAAAAACGAGGCTTGGGTTGAGGGTACAACAACTTTGCTTGAGAATCCCTCTTGGTAGAGTAAGCTTCAAACCAAATGGTGGCTACCACGTCTCTTTGGTTTGGGATCATACATGCGTTATGGCTGGCTAGGGTAATCACTCCTTCTTCTTAGAGTACCTTTGGCATCATACCTACCTTGGCTAGCCAAAGCACTCTTGGATACCCACTCCCTAAAGGTCCGTTGAGGTTGACGTTTTGGGGGGTGGCCTTTATCTCTTTGTTGGCAAGGTTTTAGATCTCTAGTAAGGTTGAAGGGAGTGGCAGGGATGAGTCGAGGCGAGAGGAGTGTATGCTTGGAGAAAAGGGGAAATCCTACCTTATAAATGAACGGATATTTTTGTAATAAAGATGCTGAATGGAACATTAGTAAGACCCATGGGAATCTTGCAACAAATCAAATTAAAAATCTTTTTGTTCCGATATTATTACAAATTTTTGGTGATGAATTTCTTATGCCAACTAGATTCGCATGATGTCATCATACTACTTGGTAGACCTTTCATGAGGGAGGCCAGGTTTGTGCATGATTGGGCCTTAGACCAAGTCTATTTACAAAAGGATGCCCAAAAATGGAAGACTCATCTCATGGAGGTAACCTCTTTGGAAATAAATCTATTTACAAAAGGATGCTCAAACATGGAAGACGTAACCTCTTTGGAAATAAACCTATTACCACTAACCGAACCACATCACCAAAAATTATTCTAAACAAGGGTGGAGAGAAAGTTGATGTGGTACTAAGTACATTCATATGAACAAAGTAGGGTCCTTCGACTTCTATCTTTGTAATAAGAGTTGGGACTATTGCTAACGTTTTAGAATCAAAGTTGTCAACAAGCTCAGATAGTGAGGCATCACCAAAAAGAGAAGTGTAATAAAAAATAGTTAAAGGCAAAAGCATTATTAGGCTAGACGTAACATGTTATAGAGTAAATGAATAGATGCCTACTGGCTAAGATATGTTGAGGCTACAAAGGTGCACAAAGAGTTTTTCAAGAATTGAGGTGAGGAACTAGAGAATAACTATTCTTTGGTAAAACACAAAAAGAGATACCCCAATCTCTAGAGAAGGTTGAGCTGCTATGGCTTTCTAGATACTATAAACACGTTATACTACCATTGTATGTGAATCAGTCACATAAACATACATCTACCAACAACCTGCAAATCTTTGATTCTCTACACTGGAATGTTATGCAGCCAAATTTATGTTGTAACTATGCATCAAACCAAAATTGGTTACCAAACTTGCAAGCCCCACATACATCATGTGTACCATCAACTCTAAACTTTGGCAATCCTTTCACTATGTTTTGCCCACATAGTCTTCAACCCCTCTCTCATAACCAATCCTTTTGCACCACATCTTTATGTCAAAAATGACACATATTAAGCTCTCCCTCTCCCCTGCATTCTCTTTAAGTATGTGTATAAGCAACATGTGAATGTGGGCTTGTAGTCAAGTGTGCTTAGAGCAAAAATATGATCTCGAAGATGAATGAAAATGTTTTTTATTATGGAGTTGATTAGATAGACATACACACTAATTGAAGTGAAGAAAAGCTTTAGCCCATGCCTTATTGCATTCTCAATATATTTGCTAAGTGTGTTTGATAGCAAATTAGTGTCCTAATTAAGCTTAATTAAGTAACAATCAAGCTACGATGGAAGTTGCAATTCCTCTCTCAAGTTGGTATCAATTCAAAGGTTCTAGGGCTCCAACGCCCACAAGACAGTCCAAGAAACTTTCATGATCTACTCTACATCTTTGAGCATTTATATGAGCTTTATATGAGGCTAGGTGAGCTAGGCAAAGGCTCCAGAGTGATATAGTTGTAGGTTGCAAAAATATAGCAAACTAGGGTGTTTTAATCAAAAAATTCAGGTATTGATATGAAGCCATTGAAGCAGAAGAGCTTGGGCATAATGTTAGCAACATATTAAGCTAAATCTAGAGCCAAATATCAAGTTATTTGGGGCATTGGTGGTGGAGAAATCAAGCCATCACATGTATGACACAAATAGTGGTCGTGAATGTATGTGAGGTTGGTGTTTGATTTACACTAAAATATTGTAGTAGAGATTGGAAATATTTGGATTAAGCATTCGAATACACATGTATTTATGTATTGAAGTGCGAACACAACTACATAGTGGACAACTTTGCCCAAATTAAATGTATGGCTGCTCATGTGTTGGCATTGATACTATGAATGTCATTGGATGGTTATGGAATTATTTTAGCTCTTTGAAGAGTATTTTAGGCCCAATTCGCAGAGGTCATTTGGTTTTGGGAACTCACTAAGGTGGGCTCAAGAGAAGTGTTCTTGTGTTGACTATTCATTGCAGGTGTTTTACATAGTGTTATTGGTGGACAACCATGGTAGAGACCAACCTATCTTAAATCATGTGTGAGAAACTTGAGAAGAATAATTTCCATGCATGGAAATTCCATATGCAAAAAATTATAATGAGCAAAGGCATGTGGGGAATCAGCACAAATGATGAGAAAGAGCCAACAGAGAAGGCTCCTATGGATAAGTACAAGGTCTGAGAAGAAAGAGCACAAGAGGTGCAACATTAGGTTTTTGTGAGTGACCATATGATTGGCATAGGACATACTTATGCGTCTCCATAAGATAAACACTGGATCTCTAAAGTGAGACTCAATTCTATTATGTTACGATAGTTGAAGTAAAATCCTGGATAACCCTTGTTCTATGGAAAATAATCAACGGTTGTGCCTCTTGATGATGAGGAAAAAAGCGTTGGTCTCTATGATCCAAGTGTAAGTCTTTTCCTTAATCTGACCATGTGACTTACAGGTTTGATCAGATCAGTTTGGTTAGTTAAGGCTCTTGACTACGTTAGAATAGATTTTTTCTAGTGGAATCGCTTATGTCTGCTGGGCGAGGGAAGTTTTTTTGGATTCGGTTTTGGAAGAACCGAGGGATTAGTCTCTTGTCCGGATATCCGTGGTGGGCAAGGCCTCTAGTGGGAGACTTTGCCAAGTTTCAAATGGCATGTTTATCTCTGCGGGAGGTGAACGTTGTTAGCCCTGCCACACCTTTGGGCATTCAGACTCAACGATTATAATATCATATCATTCTAGGTTAGGATTTATTAAGTCTTACAGAGGATATTCTCTTCCTTCCTCAAACATCCTTGAGAACAAATCATTCTTCCCTCCTTCTGAGTTAGTCCTCACCCTTGCTATGTTTCGGCATAGGCTCTAGAACATTTAACTATCTTCTAGCTTTCCTAAACTAGTGCTTGTGTGGCCTCTAATTTCTCTATTTCCTTCTGGTCATTTGGGGACTCACCCCCTCCTTTAGGTGTTTTGGGTTCATTGGTTGTTTCAACTTCTTTTCATGTCACCACTTTCTTTTTCCTTGTCAACACATTCTCTTGGCTTGGCTTGGTGGATATAGTATCGATCCAAACCATCCTGCATCACCACCACTGTAGAGTCTCCTCATCCTTCCTTCTTAGCCCTTCTTCTTCTTCTCGATGTACAAATAGAAGATTTAGGTAAAGGTTCTCCATTGTTTCTTGGGGTTTTAGTGCTTGTGCACGAGTCATGATATTAAGTGGTGTTGTCACCCTTGATTGCACCCCAATCATTCAGAGTCCTATGTTTGTTGAAGAATCTCATTTCCCTCGCTTGGTTTTACACATTTGATAAATTTTCCCGTAGAGCATGCCCTTGCCCAAGTGGTGCAGTAAAGCTAATTATCATGTAAGAGGCAACTGAGGTAATTGAGGTAATTATGGTTAGCTAATGTGGGTACCTACACATGTTGGTATCATGGTTCCCAAGAAGTCACATATAATTTGTACAGTACATCAATGAGCGAGGCCTCAAATGAGGACACTCCGTGCTTGTGTGACTTTGTTGAATCTATACAAGCAAAATCGAATACCAACAGTGGAAAAAGCTTTATAATACATTGAAAGACCATGAAGGTGCTTCAAGGAATGTTAAAGCAGATGTTTGGCATTCAATTGATACTCTGTTCCAAATGTGTGAGAAAGTCAACTACTCTGAGCAAGACAAAAAGAGCTTTCAAGACAACTTACAAGCATTCAGAGGAGCTACTTGGACTGACACCAACATTACACACTACATGGTATGTTTCTAGCTTACTGTTGTTTCCTAGCCCTTGATACAACTTACATTGTATGTTTTCTTATATGCAGCATATTCTCTACAACCACATGCCTTACTTTATCAATAAGTATGGAGATCCTAGCATTTGGAACACATAAGAGCTTGAGAAATCACACTATATGGCTTGAAATGCATATTTCAGGCACACACAACATGGTGGTGGAAAAAGTAAGGCAAACAGCCTACAAGAAGTGTTCCAATGGTTCTATAGAAGGATACTACAACAACTACACAAGAAAGAAACCTTGAGGTCATCCAAATTGATGCAGACACTCAGACATATGGAAAGGAAGAGATTGAAGTGTTTTGAAGCATTTAAGAACTCAGATGCCATACAAGCACAAAACAAATGGAGAGAAAAAAATATTTTTGTTAATCATCGTTGGACAGAAAGATGTAACACATAAGTCTTTTACAATGTATCTTTCCATTCTAATGACTTTTGTAATTCCTGTGGTTTTGGATTTTGTTTATACCTTAGCAAATGGTGTTTGCCATACTCTTCTAGTTCCTGTGGGTTCTCTATGCCTAGAGACAATGCTACTGCAGCATAGGTATGAAAGTAACCCCTTCGGGTGCTGGCATAACTAGGGTAGTATCCAAAAATTTCTAAGGCAGTGGACTTCTCTATCAAAATAATCTTCTCATAACTTTTAGGAATAATTGTTCCACCTAGGAACAGGGACAATGTCTTGAATAAAAATTTTACAACTCTCCCTTTCTAGCTCATGGAATTGTGGTAGATTATCATCTTTGCCTTAGACAATTTGGGTAGGTAGTGAGAGAGAGCTGCGTCTTGGCCACAGTACTCCCTTTTGAAAGATCCCTGCCCCCTGCGTGTAACGGATTTGGGGGTGCTAGCAGCGGAAGTAGCACTCCTTGCGCGGGGCAGGATCCCTCACTCGGGGCCTCGCCCACCCCACGGATATTCGGACAAGAGACTAATCCCTCGGTTCTTCAAAAACGGAACCCGAAAAAACTTCCCTCGCCCAGAAAGCATGGGTGATTCCTCCAGAATATTTTTACTCTAACGTAGTCACGGTCACTACTGACCAAATTGATCCGACCGAACCTATGAGTCTCTTGGTCAGATCAAAAAAGAAACTTGCACTTGGATCATAGAAACCAACACTTTTTTCCCCATTGAGAGGCACAGCCGTTGATTCTTTTTCCATAGAACAATTACTATCCGAGATTTACTTCATCTATCGTGCCTAGGAACTATTGAAAAGGCCCCTGAGTGGACATGTCATTGTGGTTGCCAATGATGCCATAGATACACCGATGAAGGAATGATTGGAAATAAGGATTCAACCCGATATTTTGGAGGATTATGATCAGTGACACTATGGTTTCATTAAATGATTGTTTTAAAGATAACTGAATCTGTGATGAAAAAGGCAATTTCATATTGGGTGTGTAAGTGGTGTGACTAGTTTTAAGTTTGCATGAATATTCGGCTAGGGGACCTGGGAACTCTTTTCCCTGGTACCCGGGACAAAACCTAACCAAATTCCTAATTGGATCCCATCACTACAGTGGTTAGGCGGTTGGCTAACCCATGGGACTGGATGGGGTTAGGCTGGACTGATGGATCCGTAAAATAAGACTCAATTTTGTTAGAAATTTGGTTATGTTTTGCCCCAGGTACTAGGGACAAGAGTTCCTAGGCCCCGTAAACCGGTGCTTCAAGCAAACTTCAAGATAGTCACACCACTTACACACCCAATATGAAATTGCCTATTTCACAGATTCAATTGTCTTTAAAACAATCTTTTAATGAAACCATTGTATCATTGATCATAATCCTCTAAAATATCTAGCTTGAATTCTAGTTTCCAATCATTCCTTCATCGGTGTACCTATGGCATCATTGGCAACCAGAACGCTCACCACCTACTCACTCAGGGGCCTGTTCAATAGTTCCTAGCTCATAGTACCCGGAAATATTATCACATAAGAAAAATCTAGATGGACTCTCCGTTGAAGATCAGCAAGATCAACCAACAGATCCATATAAAAGAGCCATGGACTCATCCGTTTTGTGAAGACCAGCAAGGTCAATCAACGAGATCCATGCCCGTGTTCAGAAAACAACTCTAACTCCTTGTTCCATTTTCTTCCTTGACGCATGCATGGGTATCTTCAGTGACCCAGAGCTCGAGCACCATATGGTCAGCACCCTCTAGGTTCCTTTTTGCAGGTCACCTACTAGCACTTCACTCATAGGCTGCTTCCTTGGTCCCTCATCCACCGTACCGGAAACTCACCATTTAAATCGAACCGAGGCTGGTCAAGATCTCAGCCGACCTTGCCATGCGAAACGTCCTCCATTGACTCTCCTTTAGCTGCTGCAACATTTTCACTTAGGTCTCCACACGACCTCATTCATAAGATGGTCAAAATGCTTCCCCAGTATTCTTGACATAAAACAGTCATTTAAAAACATATTTCATAAATATAGTTTCGAACGAGATCTCATCTTTCCACATTGATCCACATCATTTCTTGTTATTCCACATTCTTCTACATCAATTCACATTGCTTATTCCACATCTAGTCATGTGTATTCCCATATGTATTCCCATTGTCCTTCATCAATTCTCATCCAATCACATCATATTACATCTCATCACATCTATTCTCATCACATCACATCTCATCCATTCACATCTATCCAGGTCCACATAACATCACATCACATCTGTCTACATCACATCTCATCCATTCACATCTACCCAGATCCACATTACATCACATCACATTCATCCACATCACATCACATTCATCCACATTACATCTCATCCATCCATTCACATCACATCACATCCATCTATATTCATTCAGATCCACATCACATCACATCACATCCACATCATATCTCATCCATTCACATCTCATCACATCACATTCATATCTATTTACATCTCATCACATCACATTCACATCACATCACATCCATTCACATCTACCCAGATCCACATCACATCTACATCACACCTCATCCATTCACATCTCATGCGGCACATCCCTATGCATACATGGCAAAAGTTGTACAAGTTGTAGAGCCCACATGCATTGATGAGGCTGTTGGAAATGTGTGTTTGGAGAAAGTTATGGGGATGAGGAGATGGATGCACTATATGGAAATGAGACTTGGGATTTAGTGTAAAGGCAAGAAATCCATTGGATGCAAGTGGGTGTACAAAGTAAAACATAACAGTGATAGAAGCATAAGTAGGTGCAAAGAGAGAGATAGATGGCTGAATTTTCTTCTATCTTCTTTTCTTCTTTATACGACCATACACTAAAGAGATAAGAGTCCATAATATATAGGAAAGTACTTTCCTACTATAACATATAATGGTGACCCTGACTATATGAGCTGTCACTATAACTATGCCATAACTCTAGTACTTTAAAGTGTCTATCACAGAGCTTATCATCCACCACTGGCGGCATATCAACCATAATATCACCAACCATGCTAGTGGTATAAGTGTGGAAGCTATCACCCAAGGGCAGGTCATCATCAATGTCCATAGCACTAGTTGAGCTTGATATCTCAACACTGCCCCTCAAGCTCAACTTCACACATTACTCTCCAAGTAACCTTCTAAACCTGTGGAGCTTCTCTATGCCCAATGCCTTCATGAAGATGTCAACCACTTGATCCTCTGTGCTAACATATACCAAATCTACATCACTCTTGCTAGAATCTTCTCCCTCACAAAGTGCTTTTTTCTAGCATGGTATACTATGTTATTGGCCAACTATATGCTACTCAAATAAATGATAACCGTAGGCTCAACCATATCACCAAGTAGATTCTGAAACCAAGCTACCTTATAAGCTACCATAGCAACGTCCCTATACTCTACCCCTGTACTCGACAAGGAAACTGTTGAATATTTCTTATTGCTCCAACTCACAGCTACAGCACTCCAAAAGAAAAAATAAAGTCATTCATAGATCTCCTATCTACGACACTACCAACCTAATCAACATTTGTGTAGTACCCATGTAGCTATATCTCTATGCTAGCATTATAGAAAGTCCATAATCCATTGTGGACTTTATGTACCTAAGAATCTATCTAGCCACATCAAAGTGTGGCTTCTTGGAGGCCTATATAAATTGACTCACAAGTCCATGAACAACATAGCTTAAGTCTGGCATAGTAATTTATGCAGATCAAGCTACCCACTATGCGCATGTACATAGTGATAAAATTCGTGGTGCTTATACTTGATCAAAAAGATGTGGAGGAGAGAGACCCAAAATACAAGAATGACTCTTGCTTATTGAGTTGCTCAAAAAATACAACTAAGCTTCATGCTCATAAAATACCTTCTAGCTCCACCTTTAAATAGGTGAGCTAGTGGACCTTAAGTCCATTCACACACACACCCTTCTCCTCCCCTTTCACATAACCTTAGTCTTTTAATACCCCCCCTCAATACCAACTATGAAAAAAATTGGAATAGGTGGTATTGGACATAGGTTGCCTTTATAACATTAGGCGTACAAGGTTAGGAATATAGGTGTGGTTACATTGAGATTTAAAACAATTTCTCAATGGAGTTAGAGGCTGATACAAAGTTAGCCTCTGACTCTTTGACATTTAGAAGTGAAATGTCCCGTTTGTTTACACTTATTACATTTCATTTTGTTGGGATATTTGATCCAACAATTATTTGCCAAATGACCCACCTTTTTGCAATGGACACACCTTACTTTGATCACTTGATGTGACAAAGCTTGTTCGATATTCGATGAAGTTGTTGCACTTGAAGATTCAGCTCCTCCCTTTGGACTTTTTTCTTCATCAAGACAAGATTGAATGACTCCTTCAAGGGTGGAATTAGGTATGTTCTTCAGGGTGGTGACTAAGGTGGGGTACACCTTCTTGACTGCTTTTAGCAAAACAGCCACTGCATCATCTTCATCCATTCTCGCATTCACTGATGAAAGTTGAGCCATAAGGCCCTTCAAACAAGTGAGAGATAAAAGCTCCAATGCCGTCTCCCTCTTTGAGTTCCAAGTTGAAAAATTCAATTTTAAGTGAGATCTTGGAATTCTTACCACGAGCTCCATAGAGCTTTTCAAGCTCATCCCATTTCTCCTTTGCAGTTGGAAGCTGGTCCACATGGTGAATGAGAGCCTCATCAAGATGAAGCATGATGATGGCTTGTGCCCTCTCATCATCTTCAATATCTTCAGCCTTAGTTTGATCAATAACCTTAGTGCCGGAGATGAATGGCCAAAAACCTTTGGACATCATCTTGTACTTGACAAGAACTTGCCAAGTGTGGAAGCCCTCTCCTGAGAACTTCTTAATTTGGGTATTTTCCTTTGACATTGGGTATTGAAGGGAGATTACAAGAGAGTAATGGGATGATTTATGAAGAAGAAAACCAGAAAGTTTGTGATGTTTTGGCTTAAGTAGAAAGAGAAAGGCTAATGAGAGTGCAACAACCCTTAATCAAGCCAAGGATGTTGCATAAAAAAAGGAGATTAAGATGGTGAAGCTTATGGTTTAGCACTTAGGGTTTGTGCCCAACCACTAATTTTGATGGAGATTAGCTTTATTAGTGTGAAAGAACACTTTTTTTGGTGATTAAGATCACCACATTAGTGTTTAGAAACACGATTAGTACTTAAGAGCACATTTTTGGCATCAATTTGCACTTGTATCGGTGATTAGATTCACCATTAGTGTTTAAGAACACACTTAGTGTTTAGAAATACTTTGGAATGGCTTCCCTTTGTTGGATTAGTAGCCTCATTAGTGTTAATCAACACTATTAGTGTTTATGAACACTATTAACAAACTTGAGTAAGCTTTCATGGAGAAAAAAACAGAGGCGCCTGGTTTTTCGACTCCCACGATTGATTCAGCCCGCCATTAGGGCTGAGATTTGAGATCCTAAGCCCTTAGGTCATGGGCTTCAAAAGCCCTAACTCACCTCAAGCCTATGGTGCCCATAGGCGGCGTATTGGTGTACAACAACAGCAGCGCAGAAGAAATGGTGCCGGCTTTTGCTCAGAGCTCAATGTCGCGGCCTCCTGAGAGTAAACCTAGCAATTGACAGTACGAAACTGAGTGCCCAGGAGTCTTCTTCAACTTCCTAGTTGGCAGCCGAGATTCGTCCTCCTCAAGTTGCTGGAAGGCCTTCACTGGCTGGGGGTAGATGAGATGCTCTCTAAAAACCACTTTTTTGACCTATTCTACACCTTGCAATTTGCCTAGCTCTAGATACCATGAAAAAATTTGTGGTGCTTATGCTAGATCAAAAAGATGTGGAGGAGAGAGACCCAAAATACAAGAATGACTCTTGCTTATTGAGTTGCTCAAAAAATACAACTAAGCTTCATGCTCATAAAATGTCTTCTAGCTTTAAATGCCTTCTAGCTCCACCTTTAAATAGGTGAGCTAGTGGACCTTAAGTCCATTCACACACACACCCTTCTCCTCCCCTTTTACATAACCTTAGTCTTTTAATACATAGTGGGGTCCTCCAAAAGCTCACCTATATCTATAAAAAGCTTTGTGTTCCTGCTCTAATGGCACTGAAATAAGCTTAGAGCCTGTCATGCCATACTTGGACAATATGTCCAAGCCATACTACCTCTGTAGTAACAACAAAATGCCATGAGGTGATCTTACCACCTCTATGTCCAAGAAATATTGCAGCTCACCCAAATTCCTTCATCTAAAACTTTTGCTTTAAAAGCCTCCTGACATTATGTATGTCAGCATCCCTATCACTAGTGATAATTAAGTCATCCAGATAAATGACTAATATCACAATACCTCTATCTGTCTTTTTCACATAAAGTGAAAAATCTGCATTGGATATCAAGATACTCCCTGATCTTGTTTGACCATGCTCTGGGTGCCTACTTTTTTAAGCCATATAAGGCTTTATGTAACTTGCACACAAAATCTGAGTGTGCATCACTCTCATAACCTAGTGGTTGCATCATGTATACTTCTTCTTGCAAATCACCATGCAAGAAAGCATTCTTTACATCCATTTAATGTAAATGCCAACCCTTCATTGTGTAGCCATAGCAATGATAGCTCTCGCAGTTGCCATTCTTCACAACCGAGCTAAATGTCTCCTAATAGTCAATGCCATAGGTCTGTACGTAACCAATCTTGCCTTATACCTACTCACTAATCCATTTGAGCTATGCTTGACCTTATACACCTAGTTACATCCAATTGCCTTCTTTTCTTAGGCAAAGGCACTAACTCCCATGTTGCATTTGCATCCAATGCTACCATCTCCTCATTCATGGCATCTTCCCATTTTTTATTTCTAAGTGCCTACTCAAAACAAGTGGGCTCTAACTCCTATATTGCTTTAATCATGCAAGCATAATGATGGGTTGTATATCTATCATATCTCAACTTATAAGCAGGATATCTAGCCCTCGTAGACGTATATACACCTAGATCAAGTGTTCTTAGAATATCCTTGGTTCTCCTTACACCAAGAGCAACCACCACTGATAAAATGCCAAGCTCCTTATCAAGGCTCTGGTTAGAGCCACTACAGTCACCATCCACATATGAGTGACCTGCTGACAGATTGGGCACAAAAGGTTGATCTACCTTTTCCTTCCTTTTGCATGATACATGTGTACCTACGTCTGTTTTCAACCTGCTTGACCATGGACTAATGCTGGATCCACTATTAGAGGACTCTTCAGCTCCACTAAGCACATGTGATTGCTACTACTCTACATGTGGACAACATCAATACTTCTTACATCTACATCTTTTATTACCTTCACTGGTACATATCAGCTACTCATCTCATTAAAGACATCTCTGCTTACTCGCATCTCACAAGTGGTAGAGTTATAACAATTATTTTGATCTCACACATTTGATTTAGATTCTTTTTCCTTCTTGACCAAGGCTTTAAATCTCTGAAAGTGAGCAAACACCTCACTTTTCTCCTTCATGAAATAAACCCACACTTTCCTAGTGTGATCATCATCAATCAAGGTAACATAATACCTATAATCTGTATTTGTTATAGTCTTAGTTTGTCCCTATACATATGAATGTATATCCAATGGCCTTACACTAATATGCATTTCATATGCAGGAAAGCATGTTTAGCTTGCTTACCAAGCTAGCATGCTTCACATACTTTATATAGGAAAGCATGCCAGCTTACTTACCAAGTTGGCATACTTCACATACTTTATGCACACCATCAACCTTAAACTTTTCCAAACATGCAAAAATATTTTGGACGTGCATAGACTTCAGCCTGATGTATATTCACATGGCCAATGCGCTTGTGTCATACGTCAATATCTACAATGACACATGTTCCATGCGCAAACATGGCTACCTTTTACCTCATGCATGTTCACATCCACCAAAGTAGACATCTTGCCATTTTTATTACCCTTTGCAACCAAGTGACATTGATTTTTAAAGTCTTCCACAAAAAATCCTTGAGGATTAAACTTCAATTTTGTAGACCCTGCTCAACTATCTATCTAATAGAAACCAGGTTCTTTGTAATATTTAGAATATGAAGTACATCTACAAAGTACTTCATTTTTCCATTGTGCATAGAGAATGGCACATTACCAACATGCACAATATCACCACCTGTTTCTACATAACTTGGTTTTTTTATATTTTGCATGTCTCTAAACTACTCACACCAATGATTGGTCTTGTGGTTAGAGGTGCCAAAATAAATCCACATACCAAACATCTCTAGATTCTTACACATCTCTTGGTGTAGAACTCAGCATATGCTACATCATAAACACAACTGCTCACTTATGTCTCATCACCACACTATTTATTTGATGATGCATAGTTGCCTTGCTGTAAATTTTGACTTTTAATATCATTCTGATTTTTATAGTAGTCCTTTGCCATGTGCCCTAGTTTGCCATAGCAATAACACTAAGCTATTTGCACTCTGATTTCTTTACCAACCACCTTGGCCTATCTAGCTCCCCCTGCTTATAGAGTGACCTCTTCCACCTATTTGTACATTTAAATCTTGTTGTTGTTTGTTACTGCCTATGATTTTTGTTTCCAAAACGGCCCGCCTCAACCTCTAAATGATGATATCCCCTTGCCACTACGTGTATCCAAGTAGAAAGCCTACTCATTTTAATTTCCAGAGGATAAACCTCCCCCAATATTCATCTCCTCATAGATGAGAAGAGCAATGAATTTCTGAAAATCAAGAAAGTTTTCTCAAACTCCAATGGAGGTCTAAAACTAGTTGTATTCTTTGCTAAGACTATTCAAGGTCATAGACACCATATCATCATCATCCTACTGGTGATCCAATAGAAGCAACGGCATCTATAAGCCCTTTAACCTTCACTAAGTGATCATTTATACTCACCATTCCTCTAGTCACATTATGTAGCTACTACTTTAGCTGCATCTTCCGAGCTTGGGTATTTGTGTTGTATATCTTCACCAAGGTGTCCCAAGCCTCCTTAAGCATGTGTATCCTGTATATGTACAATCATAGAATCTGTCACGCTAACATACAACCAATATAGTACCTTGCTAGATTTTTTATGTTATACTTTATATGCTTGCACTTACTGAGGGGTCGAATTTTCTTCAGCAAGCTCCGACTCCTTTTCTTCACCTGTAATGAACTCCCATTATCCTTTTCCCATGAAGAAATTAGTCATCCTAAATTTCTATGCCTAGAAGTTATTCTTGTGTAGCTTCTCACTCACAATTTGTGAGACTATCAGACATATTTATTTGTACTAACTTACCAAATAATGATTACAAAAAACCTTTTGCACTTGGACAACAAATCTACAACCTTTAACACTGGTCATATAAACATGTTATATAATGCCACTATATGTGAACCAATCATATACACACACATCCATCAACACTGGTCCTATAAACCTATTATATAATGCCACTATATGTGAACCAATCATATACACACACATCCGTCAACACCTGCAACACTTAGATTCTTTGCACACACTATCTTGCAACCAAATTTCTGTTGCAACTTTGCATTGAACCAGACACTTCACATAGTGCCAGCAAAAAACTTGTAAAGCCAAAACGGGGCCCAAAATGTGCCGAAATGCGTGAAATTTAATTAAACCATGTTAACTAAATTTTAATTAACTATGCTAATTGCACACAATATAGTCTTCTTCCTTCACCTAGGAGGATACCTCAATCTAAGACAATGACTTCCTTGTTTGCATATAGCTCTCACAGCTACCGAAGTTGTTGCTCCAAAATTAAAGAGGAAAAGGGATGGAAATACCCTTACCCATGTACCACTTCCTTGGTTTGCCTTATTCTTACCTCTTGCTTGCCTCCTTAGCTCTCACATGAACTGGAGCTCTAATACCATAAAGAGAATGCAAGGGAGAGGGAGAGCTTGAGTTCCTTGCAAGCACACACACACACACACACACACACACACACACACACACACACACACAAGAGAGAGCAAAACATAAGAGATATATGGAAGGCTGAATTTTCTTCTATCTTCTTCTCTTCTCTACAACCATACAATAAAGAGTTAAGAGTCCATACTATATGGGAAAGTAATCTCCTACTATAACATACAATGGTCAGTACATAGTGTAAACCCGATTATATGAGCTGGTGCTATACCTATACCAAAACTCTAGTACTCCAAAGTGGCTATCACACAGTATGTTGTCCGTTTGCTGGCATACTAACCATAATCTCACCAAGCATGATATTAACCATTTCGGTTAACATGGCCTTGACCGTGCTATTTTTGTAGGGCATTCCACCAACTTACGATGCTATCACTTTATTTTTACACTAAAAAAACATCTTTGTATCTCAAATGACACAAAATTTTGTATGACGATAAATTTACTTTATGAGTGTGCAGCCTTACACTGGGCTTATTGTAAAATAGGGGAAGTCTTGGACTTCATATATAACTACTTAGGCTAGTAAAAGGCCACCATGGACTATTTTTAAGTCATGGCTGGCTAAGTGTGAACACTATTCACATGTACATAAGTCAAATTCTCAATAAGCAAAGGATAATCATTCCCCTTTGTAACATATTGAATGTGAGATCTCTCTCTCTCTCTCTCTCTCTCTCTCTCTCTCTCGCATGTGATTTGTTGTTATCTTACATTTCATGATGGAGTGAAATTGTGATTAGGATATGGTTACTAGTTTTATTTTGCATAATCTTTTCTTTTTCAAGTGAGTGTGAGAGATTACCAAAGTAGAGAGCCTCTTCTTGCTTCCATCATATAGCAAGATTGAGCACACTCTTTAAATCCCATTGTCTATGGAGCTCTCTGTTGTGACAAAGAAGTGAGGATGCAAATGATTGGCTAGCCACCCACAATAGGTAGTTGTAGATTACCACCACCTACGTCTCTTCGACAAAGATCCCAACGACAAGTTAATTGGTGCAAGACAAGGTGAGTGCTTCTAATTAACACATGCTAGTGGCATAAGTGCATAAGCTATCACCCAAGTGGGTCATTAATGTCCACAGCACTAGTTGAGCTCAATATCTCAACACCACTCATATGCAATCACACATTGTCCATGTGGTGGCCATTTATTGGCTCCTACATGCATTCATATCTACCCAACACAACTAGCATTTGTATATGCCTCATGATGGTGTTTTGGATTGACGAGATCTCCCATCATCTTGTTGTATCATAAAGTAACCCATCATCCATGATCTATTAAGATTACACTCTCAACAAGTTTGGATAAGAACTTGTTTACAACCCCGTGGATCTCCTAAACATAAAACCCAAGTGATTAGTATAAACCCCCAAATAGGGGTGCAGACTAGCTCACCTCCTAACCATAGGTTCTATGCTTCGAACCACCCTTAAGCAAGCTAGTTTTCCCCATAGAGGCCTTCGGCATGTTGATCTATACTTTGCCACATGCACATCTGAAGTCTTGGTCAAGAACTCTAACTAATAGTGAGGTTATGACAATAATAATCCATGTTCCACTTATATAGTGCCCACCACCAATGCTACTATACATAACCATCCTGTTGTTAAATAGCCAGTGCACATGGATTTATTAATAATAACCTTAGCCACACGTATTAGCTTGCTTTTTGCTAATCCCAAGTCTCCCCTTATCCTCTCAAATTAGGCCACTAATCTTGAAGATTAGCAGCACTAGATACATACCATAGCATGCTTGTTTCTTGGTGTATGCACTATTATGAAATTGAATTCTTATAATAGTAGCATCCATCTTTCTAGTTTATGAAATTGAATTCTTATAATAGTAGCATCCTTTCTAGTTTACCTATCATATTCGGCTCGATGCACTATTTTGAAATTAAATTCTTGTAGTAGTAGCATCCATCTTGATAGTTTACCTATCAGATTTGGCTTATTATTAAATATAACAAGGCTTGATGATCCACATGAAACACAAAGTTATTACCCAACAAATAATGCCAACAAATAATGTACGAACTTGTTGACAGAGTAAAACTAGTGTGTGGGCTTCTCTTTTTGTTGTGTTGTAAGCTCTAGATAGTATTCTTCTTGCTGCATAAACTGGTTAGAACCATCCTTCATCCTACATAGAATACTTCCAATGGTGGCCACTTCAGATGCATCCACAAATGCATTAACAAACACATGGAATATTCTATCCTAGTAAGGGGGTTGCATAATTGGTGCCATTAAGCATTATTTGTATATTTTGAAATGCTTTCTTGCATTCTCTTGACCACACAAACATTGTATCCTTTGTAGTTAAAGTGAATAATGGAAGGCTACATGAGCTAGATACCTAAGAAACGTTTTTGCCTCATCCTTCCTTTCCATTGACCCTTTGTTCATCTATTTGTAGATGTCTCTGTTGCATGCTTAAAATTTTCATCTAGCACGTCTTGTGTTTTCCTTGGTTCTTCTTATTTTTTCCTTTCTCCTTGGGTGTTTTCTTCCTTAATTTCCTTGACTTCAACCTAGTCTGGACATGTTTTGATTACCACTGTTCCTCAGCACTAAAGGCTTTGAGTCTTCTTGAGCTAACCCTATTCTTCTTGCACCATATTGGTCACTTACCCTTTGACTCTTCTTTGCTTCTCCCATACAGGTGGTTTTTTCTTGGTCTTCTAAGTTTGATTCAGCCACATGTTTCATTGACCTTGTGGCATCCAACACTATGGTTTGCTACTTCCTCTTCTAGAGAGGCTATATCTGTACCACATTGGTTGTTGGTGCTAGGGAATTTCTTGCTCTATCTAGCGTTCCTCCTTGCAGCTCCTATTGGTGCTTCATCCATATATGACGCTTGTTTTTTTGGTGTCCCAATCCTTTGTAGTAATAACACTGCATTCATCCTCTACCACCTCCATTGTTCCATAATCTAGGTGCTTGGGCTACTGGCTCAATTTGGTTTATTGCATTGAAGGTTTTGAGGGGTGGTCATCTATTCTGAATGCTATACACCTGCAATTCTTTATTTTAGATGTGTGAAGATCTAACATACGCCACATGTTGGACTCATTTTACGTTCTTCCTTCGGGTGTCCCTTGTTTTTGCACAAAGAGCAAAACACTCCCTAGGAGATTTCGCACCAACTATGGGAAACTTGTTCATAGCAACTACTAGGTCTTCCATTCCAACCACTTGTCTACTTTCTGACCTTTCTTGCCAATATCTTGAACATCTTTTCCTCTCAACATCGAACCCTTCCTTTGAACTGTCTTCCTTTGTGTATTGTTGTTTTTAGATTCACTGTCAGAAGTATCATGCTTTGTCTTCTTCTTCTTAGGCTTTTTTTCTAAGTTAAGAGTGTTTTCTGGCCTTTTGGTTGCTTTCACTAGCCCATCAAATCTAGCTTCTTCCATATGCACCACTGCTACTTTTGTAGGTTTCAACTTCATGTTTAGCCCTCTCGTGAACCATTCATCCTCACTCATTTGACTTTGGAGAGTATGAAATCTTGTAGTCCATTGTTGGAAGCTTTTTTTGTTGCAGATTCTTGATCTTTTTATGTAATTGAGTGGCTATCTTCACTTTTCAAAACCTCTTCAAGAATTCTTCTTTCAAGTCGGCATAAGTTTCAAAATGATCATCCTCATACTGTGAAAGCCATTTTGTCAGCGTATCACCGAAAGCTAATTTGAAAGCATCCCTCTTTGTATCATCCCGTGACATTCTGTCTTGTCCGATTAGCTTTCCATACTAATTTAAACTTCAATACATGTGTGTCCAAATCCTATGTTTTCTTGCCTGTGAATGTTGGAAGCTTAGCTATAGTACCTTGGTTAGCCATTCTAACTCTCTACTACATAAGTGAAAGATCATGGAATAATCTACCTCCTAGTCTGTGCTCTTATTATTGATGACCCGCTTGCCTTTGGCAGTATGTGTTGGCTACAATGCCTTGTGCCAGGAGAAATGCACGAGTTAAGCTGTAAAACCCTCTTGTTTTGTTGATATGCCTTCCCTTCCCCTTTTTGGCGGATGCTTGCCAGTTTGTCAGTAGTTGGAGCGATCGTTGACGATGCTCAAACTTTTTTTATTTTTTTATTTTTAGCATCAGGACATCTACTGATTCAATTGGTTGTGAATTGAATGACTTATAAACAATGCCTATTTTTAATTATCAATAAGCTAATCCTTTCTTTGATGCTCGTTCTCAAGAGAAATTCTCAATAGCATTGGCTATTTCTGAAAGATTTTTGCGACTGATAATTTTGCTAGCAAGATCGCCAAAAGTGTCGATGACTAAACCGACATCACTAGACAGTCTAATACTACGGAATGGTGAGCTCTATCAATGCATTTCTGCACACATGTGCAGCTAACGAATATCATATACTTAAAAGCATTAAAAGCATTAAAAGAATAATATGATGAAGAACACGTCAAGACACATGTGCAGCTAACGAATATCATATACTTAAAAGCATTAAAAGAATAATATGCTGAAGAACACGTCAAGACACAAGAGAAGATTGCAAGAAACTATAGCAAATATCACATATACTTTAACTAACAAGGACCATCAGATAGAGTTGTGATGCACACTTTTAGTGCTAGAACATGAAACTGTAATAGAGACTTAGTTCTCTAACACTCCTACTCTCTTGTGCTACTGAATGGACTGTCCGCTCATAGTTTGAGTGTGAGAAGATCAAGAAAACAATCTCCTAGCCTACTCTTAAGTATCATTATAACTCATCATTACAATTTAGTTACAAGTGGCATGCATGCCTAATGCTACATTGAGTAGTATTCATACATTAGATGTCTGGCGGATTCATCGAGCAAGGCCATCCGCCATTGAACATGCCACCAACATATGTGCGTTGAAGTAGAGACCACATTTCATGATGAGAATAAGAATATTAAGAGTTTTAAGATTTCATTGTTCACCAAAGCCACAATCAAAGCTCCAATAGGGAACTCTAAGGTTGGACCTCCTACCCAAATCATACCCACTTGCACAACCTAAACTAAAAGTTAAGTGATAAGGTCAATGGAGAAGTTAAACCTTAGGAAATAGCCCCTCTCTCACTTATCATTGACGGAGGATCTACTCTTCAAGATTCACACGAAAAAGGAAGAAAAATAACAAGTTGAAGCTAAGAAATGTAGAGCTTGCCTTGAGATGCAAAACTTGCCAAAGAAAAGCACAAAGAGCCTGTAAAGCTCTCTATGTGAAATTTTTTGTATACAAAGCTGGCCTTGTAGCAGTAGTAGTAGCAAAAGTTTGCAATGAACCCAACTACTAGCTCACCTTGTGCTTGAATTCCCTCAAAAAGACGGGAAAGCCGCATGGCCAACTCTTGTTTGACATTACAACCAATCATAATCTTTTATCATAGGAAACATGGACCTCCCTTAGTCATCACCCCACTCTCACACCTACGGCTACCTACATCAAGGAAGTCAAATGATGAGTGTTGGAAGCTTCAAAGGAGAATTATATATTGGAACTAAACTTGTTGTTTATACATTTTATGTAATCCCCATAAGGACCATGAAAGAACACATCCTACTCGAAAGGGAGTGGATTACGGCCACTAATGATTATGAAATGAGGAACTAGGGGTTAAGCCCAAGGAAGTGAATGCCCAAAAACGGGGGCTAAGTCGCTGAGGTGAAGTGCGAGTGTGGGGACCTACAACAAAGCATTGAGACCTTTGGGTGAGAGTCTTCTTGTGAATCTAGAAGAATATATCCTCCGTTAAGGATAAGTCAGAGCCTAGAGGGGCTATATGCACTACCAACATTTTTTTATTAATTAATTACGTTGGGAAATCAATTTCTCTCAAGTTGACCAGGGCTTTACTTCGCAATTTATGGACACGTGGAAGGTAGGTGATTTGCATGGTTTTCTTGGTGGTGGGTGGTGATGCCATTGTTGCTTTCTTTTTGGGAGCTTCCTTCAATTTTGCTTTTGCATGGTCATTGTCGTTTTTTGCCGATTTGCATGCTCCTAGTTCGATGCTTTGTTCTCTATGGTGATCTGGCAAATCTATTGGCCATGGACCTGCTGTGCTTTGTGTGCTTTGCGGTGTCCTCTGGAAGGTGGATGCTTGTGCGTGTTTGAATCGAGGTTGGCTTTTCTGTATGGTCCCCTCGAAGGTGGTTTTCGATGTGTTTCTTTCTGATGTCCATGGTTCTCCTGGTGGCGGTGCCATTGCTACTTTCTTTTTTGGGATCTTCCTATGATTTCGTATCTATGCACTCGTTGCCATTTGCCGATTTACATGCTCTTGGTTTTCTCCATGGTGATCTGGCAAGTGTATTTGGCATGGATCTGCTGTGCTTTATGTGCTCTACAATGTACCTTCATTTGCGTCCTCTGGAAGGTGGTGCTCGTGTATGTTCGAATCCAGGTGGGCTTTTCTGTATGGTTCTCAAATTACCATGCTTCTTCTAGATGTTCTCATCTTTCTGGACAACTCGTGCTTTTGGACCATTTGTATCCATGTCTTCTTGTTATTGGTTTGTCTTCATGTTCGCCATAACTATCTTTTTCTAGACTATTTCTTGCTTATTTAATGACAGTTCATGCTGTGTTCGTTATATAATGTCTAATCTACTCCTTGTCATGGCTCCTAAGAGGAAAGCCCTCGATGATATTAGTAACATGATGAGAATTGATTGGTGTCCATCGTTGTCGTATTGCTTTGTCATTCTGTTGAACCATCCACATTAACTGTGCCAAGAGCACAACTTGATGTAGTCTCCTACCATGTTGTTACTCCTACCGAAGGCCCTTCTACGGCATGTAATCTACATGCAGTCAGCAAAAAGCACGGTCCTCTCATTTGTATCTGCTGCTCGAATTTGTTTCTTTAATGGTGTTCTTGCTGTCAAGGATTTGCTCGAATTTGTATCTTTAATGGTTGAATTTGTTTCTTTGATGGTCGTTCATGCTTTCACATCATGTAACTAGTCGTTTCTTTTTGCCTGTTCTTGCTGTCCAGGATCCTCAGAGCATTGAAGGAAAGGTAAACAACCTACATCACATCCATCTCTTCAACATTTGACAAAATGAGAAGAATGTCGACTCAGTGCCCTCTGTGCACAAGACGCCTCAGTTTCCACTAGAGAAGAAGACAAAACTAGTTGAAGTGTTAGTAACAGTAGCCACCAGAAATGTAGACATCAATCTATCTTGCTGGGAGACATTGGAAGAGTTTGTAAGGATGGAGTGCTTGAAGCGCTTGTTTGCACTCGAGAAAGGAGGCACTTTGAACCATTTACATTTTTAGATGGTAGTGACTCTTATGGCTCCGTCACTCATAAGCATTGGCAAAACAATCAAATGGTAAACAATCAAATGGTATTTGGGCTGGGACTTCTTCATACCAGAGGGAGGTATAGTAATGTGTAGAGATATGAGGCAAATAAAAATGTATACGTTTGAAGGTATGGTAGGGTATTGCATGAAAGACTTGCATAAGCCACATTTTAAGTTCTTCTCACATAACATCTCCACTGAGGAGAAAACAAGAGGACACCAACTATACGCTCTTGATGGACAGGCTGATTTGAAGAACAAAGTGTGCTTGTCGCCTGTTAACTTGTTTGAGAGGGCGTATGTATTCATGGATAATTACATAGCTAACAAGCTTGGTGCTTCACTCCAGAGCACATTGCTGAGAATGGTCTGCATAGGAAAATATTCCGATGCGGCATCATGGATAATTCCAAAGACAAGAAGTGGCATGAGTAGGAGAAGATCTTCTGCAATTTGGAAAGTCATGAAGCTTCCTCACCTCACCTAGTGTGTAGACATAGAAGAAATCTTCTTTGTAGATCCAACATGCACAATCCAACAGGCAAAAAGGCAAAAGATGAGAGAAGTGAAGATAGAGATCCAGAATGTAGTCAAAAAAATGTGGCTCATAACCATATTGCATAATTGGGAGTCATGCCGATCCTATCGTCATTGACAACGACGACGAGCCACAATCACAACAATCATATCTTTCTGACTGGGAGAGAACTCAGAACTTCAAAAAAGCAATCATTAATGGAGACGAGTTCGTCCCACTATCACCCGAAGTTTGCAAATTCGTTGGCCTTAACGAAGAAGAAGCATGTTTCCTCTAGCTATGGCAATGCCTGCTATTGTAAAGAAATATAGCTTTGAGTGCATTTGTGGGTTCTGGCTTTCACAACTGCACACACTTGTGTTTTGTTGTCTTGGTTTCATGCATGTATAAATCCATTGGAATGAAATTTGCTTTTCTTTGGTATTGTTTTTGTACTTTGCAATTGTATAAGCCTTGGGAACTCTCTCTTACGTTTAATTAATTTCGACTGTTGTAAATGACACCCACCCCATATTTCGTAAATTATATTTTCGCTTCTTCGTTCAAGTTTGTCATATCTACTTTTGGTTTCTCAGTATGTACGTTTTTTTGGGTCTATGTCTTCGTGCTAGTTTTTTTTCGACGTGGAACTAATAAAATTTGAAGGAGATTTAAATTAGTGGAAAGAATTAATTCCAAAAAATCTTTAAGAAACCTTACACCATTTGTACAGTAAGGTTACTCAAAGGTTACAAACCTTGGAAAACCTAAGGTCTGAAAAATTTAATAAAAACACACACGAATTTTTTTTAATTAATGTTGATGAAGAGTGAACGCGCACAAAAAATAAATCAGAGCCTAAGGGGTCTAAGCCGCTGAGGTGAAGTGCCAGTCGAAAGCGTCGAGACCTTCAGGTGAGAGTCTTCATTTCAGCAACCATCTTTGTGGACTCGTTAATCCGCTCCCGAAGGAGAGCGAGGCGCGGTGAGATGCTTGTTTTCAGATTTCAGCCACTCTCTTGTATTGTACCTTCATTCTCATATTAGTAAATCAAATACTCCTTATAATTATGAGCCTGATTTTTTTAGGCTTCAACCTCGGTGGCTCTTTATACATATATATGCATGCACATATATACATGCATATACACACATATACATGCATATATATACATATATATATATATATGCATGCATTTGAGGGAGGGGTCGGCGGTTTTGGCTCATCGTGTGTCTCTTGTCAATTCAGCAGTTTACTTCTTGTATTTGAGCAACGGTCCATCAAATCTTAGTGTATTTAAGTGTATTGATTAGCATTGTGTTCAACCAAGTTACAGTCGATCCTGGGGTGAAGCCATGCCAGATGGGCACGAGTCTTGTCCTTCATGTGGAGCCACTCCGTCTGAGCTGTGGAGTATGCATACTGTGGACTCCACCTGTGCAGTGCAGGTATCTGAAGGAGGGGGGAAGGGGTGCTGTCCTTGAAACATAAAGAACACAAAAAGAAGCACCTCCAGGCTTGAGGACACCATCTCCCCTTCCTGATCTCTGTGGCTCGAGCCACCCAACTCCATGCGAGCCAAAGGCCAAAGGTGGGTAAGCACATCAATGATACGTAGATTATGCAAATTGTGTGAGAGCCATGAATGGCGGCGGACACCAACTCCATGCTCCAATCTGTCCCCGGTGTTGCACTCAGAGGGAAGGAGAAGATCGTCGTGCCACTCTCTGGGGTGGAAGGTTTGGAGTGATATAACACCACACATATCCGAATGAGAGTCACCGTCTCCTCGAACATACCCAGTCCTTTGATGGAAGGCATCGGAAGAAACTGTAGTAAACTGGCTGCCCCTGCACCTTGGGGGGGCCCCCTGGCAAGCCCGAACATACCCAGTCCTTTGATGGAAGGCATCGGAAGAAGCTGTAGTAAACTGGCTGCCCCTGCACCTTGGGGGGGCCCCCTGGCAAGCCCGAACATGAGAGACAACAATGGTCATCTCTACCAGCTCCGTAAAAGGATGGATTGAACGGCGGGCTGAGCTAGCCGGTTGAATGGGAGAGTTAATTAGGGTTAGAGTTCATGTGGGAGACATACACAGAGAGAAGGGAGAGAGAGAGAGAGAGTTGTGGGGATAAGTCAACTCACCAAGTGAGTGTGTGACTCCCCTATCACACATGTATATTGCACTAGTACACATAGTGCACTTAGTACATTAAAAGTACTAAGTGTACTATGTACTATAACTTATGGGCTTGTACACACTATAAGGGTAGGCATAATGCCTTTACCCCAACAACCTCCCACTTAAAGGCAAAGTGCCCTTAAATGAAGGAAAAGAAAAATCAGCATGTACATGATAATATACAAGGCCATATCAAGGCTGAAACTGGCCTCATCCAATGCCCATCAAGTGTCTGCAATGAGCAAACCGCTCTGGAGGCAAACTTTTTGTCAACAGATCAGCCGGGTTGTCATCCGTATAAATCTTAACAAGCTGAATTTGCTTGTTCTCTATCACCTCTCTGATGAAGTGATACTTTACATCCACATGCTTCGTCTTTGCATGAAAGACAGGGTTCTTTGCCAACTGGATGGCACTCTGACTGTCACAATGCAACAATGGAACATCCCCTGTATAACCCAAATCAACCACTAACCGAGATAGCCATAATGCCTCCTTGCATGCCTCTGTGGCTGCAATATACTCGGCCTCTGTAGTAGATAAGGCTGTGCACTTCTGCATCCTGGATATCCATGACACAGCACCTCCTGTGAATGTAAACACATAACCGGTAGTAGACTTCCGGTTATCTGGATGACCGGCATAATCCGAATCCGTGTAACCATGCACTAATGCATCCTGTTTGCCAAAACAAATGCACATATCCTGTGTGCCCTTCAGGTATCTCATGACACCTTTCACTGCTTCCCAATGCTTCTTGCCAGGGTTGGCCATATATCTACTAACCACTCCCACACAGTTCAATAATCAATCAATCAAAATCTGATTTGGGGCTTTTCCAATTTGGGCCCAAATCTGAAATTTCAGGATTTTGCCTAAAATTTAGGCATCAATTTGGGGGCCCAAATTGAGATTGCCCAAATTGGACAAAACCCCTAGATTTGGGCATCGAATTGAATGCCCATTTCTGAAATTTCAGAAATGGGAATTCAATTCGATGCCCAAATTTGGGGGTTCTTGGAGTAATTGATATAAATGAGAAAAACCCCAAATTTGGGCATGAATTGACTGCCCATTTCTGCAATTTCAAAAATTTGGGCATTCAATTCGATGCCCAAATTTGGGGGTTCTTGCAAAAATTAAAATTTCCCAAATTTGGGAAAATCTCCCCCAAATTTGGGCATCGAATTGAATGCCCATTTCTGAAATTTCTGAAATGGGTACAAGATTTCGCAAAATAGGAAAAGGGTAGGGAGAAGTTTTTTTTTTAAATTTCAATTTTTGAAAAAAAAAAGAATCATGAGAGAGAGAGAGAGAGAGAGAGAGAGAGAGAGAGAGAGAGAGAGAAATGAAATGATATATTAACGTCTTCAGAAGCCCAAAATGACCTATGAGACCAAAAAGGTTACAACAATTGGTGGATCTGATACAATGTCTGTGTAAGAAAAGCTAAAAACAACTAAACAACTAACTGAAACTGAAACAACTATGAGGAAAAGTACGGTACTAGGAGCTCCTAATGGATAACATCTGGGAGGAAAACTCCAGCAACAAAGGTAAGCATCATACACATCACTATCCAAAGATGTCTCTCATCGGTCGATGGCGGATATCCTCAATGTCCTCCATGGTGAGTACTCTGACTGGACGTCTCCCATGCCGTCTAGTATGGTCATGATCCTCTGTGTTGTAGTCTCCGCCGGTGTTGAGATGGGCCTCTCATCTTGGGGCGCTTGGACCGCCCCAGCTCTATAGCCCGATCAATCAGTGTACCTCTGGTGCGGCTATACTCTGGGACTAGCTGCAATGCCTGCTGGCCTGACTGCTCAATCTCTGGTCGAAAGAAGTCTATAATCTGCCTTTGTAGGTGTCTCTCCCTCTCTGATCCCCTCCCTCTCAAGAGACCCTCTCTATGTCTACGAAGCTCCAGCAAGTATAATCCGAGGCATCTCTGATCCTGGTATCTCATGACTCTAGAAAGTGGTCCGAAACCCTCTCTAAACAGGCAGTAAAAATGGCCTCGTATCTCATAATATACTGGACAAAGACATATGTAATGTAACTCTGTCTCTGGCTCCATCTGGCACAGCTGACAAATCCTGGCCTCAGCTGGTACTCCTCTGAATCTGCCAGCCTCAATCTCTAGCTGGTGTGAGGATGTGCGCATCTGACCAATAGCACACCGTACCCCATGAGAAAGATGAGTATCCATGTAGCTGGGTCTAATCACAAACCCATCCTGCGTGAGCTGGAGAAGATGATCTCTATAGAAAGCCGTCTTTGTACCAAGCTCGTGTGTCGGCTGTATCCATGTCCTCCTAGTGTCCAGCTGAATCAAGTCCTACCTGATAAGTCTTGTAATCTTTGCCCGTGTGAGAGAGAGGGAGAGTGCATCCAGGGAGTACTGAAATGGAGGTAGCCTGTCCATACTAAAGCCATGCAGCTGGAACCAAGCTGTCATCTGTGCATACCAACATGGTCCGTCTCCCTGTGATGCCAACTGTCGTGAAGACTCCAGGGCTAAGCGAGCATATCTGTCTCTAGGGAGAGCTTAAGTGCTATGTATAAAGGAGACTGATCGAGTGAGTGCCTCTACTACCAAATGGGGGGCAGCCATCTCTGCACGGATAATATCATGTGGTACGGAGGCCTTGGCCCTAATCATCCGAGAAACCATAGAAACCAAGGGCCTCTCCATACGTCTCCATCCATGAGTGCTACCAGCTCGGCTGTGGTGATCCACTGAGGGTCCCCATATCTCCACTCCATACAGCATGGCTGAAGTGACCAAAGTGTCAAAGAGCCAGAGCTTTGTTCGAGGTTCCTGAAACTGAACCTGCGAACATATCCTCTCTAGTCTCCCCAATGCTGCATAAGCTCTAATCAATCTGGTCTCCGCTGCTCTCCTCAAGGAAAATAGTGGGCCAATTTGGTCTCCGCCGCTCTCCTCAAGGAAAATAGTGGGCCACTAAAAACCACACCAAGGTAAGTATATGCATCTGTATACTCCACTGTCTCCTGTCCATATGTAAAGGTGGGTACTGACCTCCTAACCCACTGTGTTGTGGTGTTAAACACCATCACCTTGGTTTTACCAAGGTTAACAGACAATCCACTGTCCTGTGCAAACGTGTGCAATGCATTCAAATGATGTTGCATCCCCTTTGGAGAATCTGAGATCAGCACAATATCATCAGCATACAATAACAGCGGAATCCATGTCCCTGCTAGTTGTGCTCCTCTATCACCCTCCCGCTCTACATAGTCTGAAACCTCATCCACGTACATCCCAAATAAGGTGGGAGAAAGGGGGCAGCCTTGTTTCACCCCAATAGTGGAGTGAACCATCTCAGATATACCCTGAGTAGTACAAACCTGCCCCACAACTGTCCTGTATAAAGCCATGATTCCCCAAATCAGCTATGTGGGCACTCCCATCTCCTGTAGTCTGCGCATCAGTCTTGTGTCAAAAGCTTTGCGGAAATCCACAAAGCAACAATAAATCCTTCTGCCATATAATCTGCCCTCCTCAATAATAGCTCTGAGTGTCAAGATATGGTCAAGAGTGGAGAAACCTCTCCTGAACCCTGCCTGCCCTGATGCACGTATGCCCTCTCTCTCTACCCATCTACTCAACTCCTGCTCAAGAATAGATGCATATAATCTAGCCAATGTGTGACCAATCATGATGGCACGATAATTCCCAGGAAGCATGGGATCCCCCTTTTTTTTTTTTCCGGAAAAACGATCCTTCTATTAGTTAATGAGAAAACGCCATAAGGCTACAAAGCTCACCTCGCAAGGAGGGATAAAAAACACAGTGAACACCTGAGCTCCACCCCCGTGGCTGGCCGCTCTCTGGGGGGGGCTACCTAGTAGTACATGTGGGAGGTGAGAAAAGCCAAACTGGAGGCCTGTAGTGCCAAGTGACATCCTCGCCCCTCGCGGTGAGGAAAGGGCCAGGCTGCCAAGTGCGGAGGAAAGCCTTGCGGCGCCCTCTCATGCGATCCGAGTCGCCCTGGAGTTTCCCCCAGTGTCCTCTCGAGGTGTGAATGATGTCCACCCAGAGGGCCTGTATGACCTCCGCCGGTGGAGTCGCCTGGCGGTCAATGGCCTCCCTGCATCGGGCTCTCCAAATGTGCCAAGCCGTCATGCTGCTGATCATCTCCCATCTGTGCCCGACCCCCTCCTGAGGGGCTGCCGAAGAGAAGTCTGGCGTCGGAACCACCGCCATCGCCCTGTCAGAGACCTGGATGGTCGCACTGCCAGGGACGTCCTCATATCCAAGGGCCGGGCCGCTGTCCTTGGCCCAAGCCACCGCACCCCACGTCACCAGCATCTCACCTGGTGAGCCTGCAAAAACCATCCTGAGAGCGCGCTGCCAGACCTGCTGTGCCTGTGGGCAATCCCATAAGCAGTGCCGCTGCGACTCCTGTGCATGGCCGCACCGAGGGCAGGACGTTGGGTGACTGCCGAAAGCTAGCCAAGCCCCCACAGCCAGTCCTCTATGCGCTGTGAGCCAGAGAAACAGCGTCACCTTCCGGGGCCGGAAGCTGGCCCAAAGGCGCTGCCAGAAGTCCCTAAGAAAGGCAGGGGAGAGCCCCTGTCGCCGCCAATGCTCGGCCGCCGCCGGGGTGCTCGCTATCCTGTGTCTCTGAATCCGCCGTCCCAGCCTCGCTGTGTACTGAAAAAAGGGGATGCCTGGGCTGGTAGGGGCCAAGTAGGGATCTCGCCAAAACCACTCACCTGGATCCCACTGAAGGCGAATAAGAGGCCTGCTGTCCCAAGCCCATAATCTCCAAGAACAGTCCTCCCCTATCGAGGCCGGTGAGGGGTCTACATGCCACTGTCTTTGATGAAAGCCGACCACCCGCACCCTCTGAAGAATACATCCCTGGAGCCCATCCAAATCTAGTCGTGTCCTCTGAAGCTGGCCACCCTCTCCCACCTCGAAAGTGAGTGGGGCGACTCTCTCCGCTGTGCCGCAGACCGCTAGAAGGATCTCATGCCGAGTAAAGACACCCATCCACTGTGGAGGTGGAGGGTCCTGTACTGGGGTCCGCCACTCCCGGGGGATGGCCGCCTCAATGTCCTGTCTCATCAACTCTCTGCCCCTCATCCCACTGAGTCTCCTCTCCTGGGCCTCTAGAGGCAGCTGCTGAAAACCTATCCAGTCGTCTAGGGACTGGGCTGGGCCAGAGCTCAGCGGGCCCCACGACACGTGAGACCGCGATCCAACCATATGGCCACTGGGGAGTCGAATCAAGGGGTTCCAGATCAAAGGCTGCCTCAGGCGCTCCTCATCGGTGCCCGGGGGAGTCTGGAAGAGTGACGGCCTCAGATGCGCCCAGGCCCTCAGAAGGCTAGCTGCAAAACGCTCCTCGAAGCCAAGGCCCACTCCTCTGGATCGCTGCTCTGTAAAGTTCCACCTGATGCTGGGGGTCCAGGGGCCGCTAAGAGAAGGGGTGCGGCTGAGCATCCTGGAAACAAGAAACTCCTTCCACGGCTCAGCGCTTGGCAGGAGGCCACGAACTACCAACTTGCCAAGCAATGCTCGGCTTTGGCAAATAGGATCAACAATGCCCAGGCCGCCTCTCTCCCTCGGCTGAGTGATCACCGCCCATGCCACCTTGGCCCTGGCGGGCCGCCCGTCGCCACCGGACCAAAGAAAGTTCCTGATGAGCCTCTGCACCTGGCCAATGCACGCCCGAGAGAAGGCCCAGCAAGAAGTGATGTACCACATAGTAGCAAGCAGAACCTGGTTGGCCACAACTACTCGGCCAGCCAGAGATAAACGAGCGGTACTCCAATACAGAAGCTTCTTCCGAATGCTCAGAAGAAGGGGGGCTATCTGCTGCTCCGGAGATATGTCAATGCCCACATAGCATCCCAAATAACGCACTGTAGTGCCGGGGGGCAGCCACTGAAAACCATCAACTGGCCTCCAAGTCGGGGGGGGCATAGAGCTGACCCACAACCCACACGACTTGTGCCAGTTGATCAAAGCGCCCGAAGCTCTGCAAAACCTGTCCATGGCTAAGGCGAAGCGGCGGAGGTTCTCCTCACCTCCCTGAAGATAGACAGCAGTGTCATCCGCAAACTCCGAGTCTAGGAGCTCCTCCGAGCTGCGGATGGGAAGCTGGAGGCCCCGCAAACCTGTATCCTGTGCCGTCAAAAAAGTGCTCATGGCCTCCGCCACAAAAAGAAAAAGAAAGGGCGCCAAGGGGCACCCCTGCCGCACCGAGCGCGAGAGCTGGAACCTCTCTCCGCGCACGCCCTGTATCAGCACCTGGCTATGAGCCAATGTGTAGAGTGCAGAGACCCCACGGATCCACTGAGGGGGGAAGCCCATCCTCTCCATAGTGCCTTCCAAGAAGGCCGAGTCCACCCGATCATATGCCTTCTCGAAGTCGAGAAGGAGCACTGCCAGATCCTCCTGTCGAAATCTAGCCAGAGCCGTAGCCTCCCAGAAAGAGAAAATGTTATCCATAATGCTCCTATCCTGGATGAAGCCTGTCTGCGTGGAGTGGATGATGTCCGGAAGGTGAGGCTGAAGCCGCCTGCTGATCGCCTTAGCTAGGACCTTGTAGGCCGTGCCTAGCAAGGTGATCGGTCTCCACTGTCTAATCTCCAGTCTGTCTCCTCCCTCTTTGGGGATCAAGTGGATCAACCCCTCTGCCATGCTGTCCGGCATGACTCCTGACTCCATAATCTCCTGGAATGCCAATCTGAAGCCCCAGTACCTCTGGAAGAAAGCCACCGAAAGACCGTCCTCTCCTGGGCATTTGCCCCGAGGTAATGCCTGAAGAGCCTCCTCCAGTTCCGTATCCGAGAAGGGGGAGAGAAGGGAGTGCTGCAAACGGGCCGGCACAACCGGTCTCGTGAAGCTCCAGACTGCCTCTCCAGCCTCTCTCACCCTGTCATCTGCTGGCTCAGCAGAGAGAAGATCCCTGTAAAAATCTGTGGCTATAGCCCGAACCCTGGGGGGATCCATCACAACCTGGCCATCAGCCTGCCGAAGACGCCTGAGACCCTCTCGTCTGAAGCGAGGCCCTGTCGCCTCAAAGAAATCTTGAGTCACTCTGTCTCCAGCCTGTGTCCAAAAAGAAGCCCGAGCATGGAATCGGAACTCCACCCTCCTCTCCTCGATGGATCTGATCTCAGTGCGAGCTGACTCCATCTGCTCTGAGATCCAAGGGCTCGTAGGATCCCTCTCCTGGAGTCTCTGGAGGGACGCTAGACTCCTCCGTAGGCTCCTCTCCTGCTCTCTGAAGGCCTCCAGCCGGTCCAAGGCAGCCTGTCTGAGCATCTGGCTGATCTCCTGCAAGCCACTGGCAAGATCGCTGGCTGCCGATCCTCTCCTGAACTGCAGCTCCTGCCAGACCTGCTCAACTCTGATCGCAATCTCGGGCTCCTCTATGAGACAATCTGGAATCCGGACGCTCTGGCCCTGCTCTCCTCTCATGGGGTCCTCGATCTGGAGAAGCACTGGAAAGTGGTCTGAAAACGAGGAGCCTGCAAGTATGCCCACAGTGCCACCTCTATCACAGGCCCACTCATCAATGTAAAACCTGTCGATGCGGGAAAGGTTAACTCCTGTGGCCCGTCTATCCGAGCGCGAGAAAGATAGACTCCCCTGCAACCTGCCAAACTCCGGGAGAGTCCACGGATCCTGGCCTCTCACCTGTAGCACTAGTTCCTCCCAGGCAGCGAGCTCCGGCCCATGAATGGTCTCCTGGCTGCCCCCCATCCTGTCCTTTGCATCCTCCAGCATGTTGCAATCCCCTCCGAGGCACCAGTGGTCTGCCAAGGGGAGGGACTGCCTAATGGTGCTCCAGAACTCGGCTCTCCCGGTCGCCCCATTAGGGGCGTAGAAGTTGAGGAAGCCAATGCGGTCTTCCCCAACCCGAAGGATGATCCACTGCGCACGACCCTGGACCAGAGTGCCAGAGTCCACAACCTCGGATAGAAGCTGCTCGCTGACTGAGATGCATACTCCACCCTGGTTCCCCTGGGAGCCATATGCCGGTGACCAAAAAGTGTGACTCCTGCCTGGCAAGATCTTCCCGCAGGTGCGGGTACGCCCGGCAGAAAGGTGGTGCTCCTGGATGAAAAGGATATCTATGGGTCCTCCAACGAGAGCCCTCTGGATCTCCTGGCGAAGTCTGCCCCGACCAATGTAGCAGCGATGTCCACCGAGACCCTGGATGTTCCATGAGAGGATCCTCATGGATGAGCTATGGCAAGTGAAGCAGCCTCCACTGGCTCACCCCTCTCAGCCGGCCCGGATGATCTGCCCTCCACTCTGAGTCTTGGGCGCCGGCTTGGAGGGAGAATAATCACTGTCTGTCCGGGTGGGGAGTCTCTCCAAAAAGAGGGTGACCTGTCTCTGTGTCCAGCCCCACTCCGCCTTCGCCCTGTCCAGGGCATAGGCGTGAGACCAATCCTCTGCATATATGTATCTAAAGGTAGGCTGCACCCTCAGGGCGGCATGGAGGAGAATCAGAAGCACCGCCTCAACTCAGGTGTGGACCGGATCCGCCCGCCAGTCTCCTATACCAAACAAGCTCATGCGGGCTGAGTGTAATCGGGTCTGCAATAGGTCCGTGAGCCCCAAGTCACTGAAGTGGTGAGAAAACTCCAGTATCTGATCACGCAAAACTTCCTCTACAGAGTTGCAATCCCATGCTGTGTCTGGGGCAACACTGAGAGGAAAGGAGAAAGCCACCATGCTACTCACCACTGAGGGAGAACGAGAGGGATGGCACACCACGCAAACTCGCAAGGGCCCGACCAGTGTCTCGAACGGGCCAGCATCCAGCTGGAGGCACCTGAAAAAACCGTAATCCACTGGTAACCCCATCACTCGCGGGGGCCCCCCAGGGGAGGCTGGAGAGAACTCTGTGGCGGGCGAAGCAAGGATCGCCATCTCCACCGGCCCGGAGTGGCGGTGGAACAGCCGCTGGACTGAGCTCTGGCCTACCCAGCTGCGCTGCCCCGGGGCAGTGGGTGGTCTGGCGAAGTATCCTGGAGAGGCCGAGGGAGGGATGGGGGCTCGCGGCGAGGAGGGGGGAGAGCGAGGAGAGGATGGAGAGGCATCTGCCAGAGGATAGGTGTCAGGGGGGGCCGCCGGGGGAGGAGGGAGGGGGGGGGCTGGGGGGGGAGAGGGGGGGGTGGAAGGGGTGCTCTCCGGGTGAGGGGAAGGGGAGCCGGGGGTCGAAGAGTGCGGCCCGGGATCCTCAGGAATCTGCTCCAAGGAGGGGGCGGGGCCCCCCGCGGGGGGAGGCGGGAGCGGGGTCTCCACGTGGGAGGCTCCACCAGCGGCCTCAACGGGCATTGAGTCTGAATCCTCGTCCATCGGGGTGGGACCTGCTGGCCGCCTATCCCTGACTGGAGCATAAGTGCGGGGAGTCGCCTGTCCGCCAACCGGAGTCGCCTGTCCGCCAACCGGAGTCGCCTGTCCGCCAGCCTGTGCTGCCTGCTGGCGTCTGCGACGGTCCCTGCGGGCCGGGCGTTTTCGCCGGCGAACCTCCTGCCATCCGCCAGCCTCCTGGGTCTGCGCGGCATCCTCCGCCGGGGCCTGCTCGTCAGATGATGGCGCCTGCTGTGGCGAGCCAGGGATGTCCGGTCTCTGAGGTGGATGGCCACCCCTCGGGTCTCCTGCAGGGGGTCCAGAGGCGGCATAGCGTGAAGGATGAACCCCCTTGCGGGGGCAGGCGTGTGCGAGATGGCCCATCTCCTGACATGTGTAACACTGGCCGGGGAGGCCCGAATACTCCACGCGCTATATCAGATGTCCTCCAGAAAGACAAGGGAGAAGGATCGTCTTCGGGAGGGTTCACCGGAACCACAACACGAATGGCCGGGAGTCCTGCTGCCCGAGCAATCACTGAAGCCGCTGTCTGAGGCGTCTCCACCACCTGCCCGAACGCCTTGCCAATGGATGACAAGAGGGGCAAGTACTCCCTACGGAGTCCAGGAAAGCAGATAGTGACGGGGAAACCTGTCGCGCCTGCTAGCGGGTCAGAAGCGGGGTCGAAACCATGAGTCCATCGCGCCAGGAACGCCCGGGATGAGCGGAGGGCAATGGGGCTCCGAGCCAGCACCATCTGAGCTGCCTGTGGGGACTCGAAATCCACCTGGTAGTAGCCACGTCCCAAAAAATCTACGCTGACGATCTTGGCGGGCACGCCAACAAGGCTGCCTTGCAGAAGGTCGCGAAGCTCTCTCCGCATCGGACGGCTACCCACTATCTTGCAGACCAAGGAGGAGGCCTCAAGAGCAGAAACTGTGGAAACAAACAACTGAAGATCTTCAGCTGTGAACTCTAGACGGAGACCGGAATCGGCAGGGTTAGTCGGAGCGGCTTCCATGGAGTCCTCCAGAGGGAAAAGGCCAGAAACCGGGGTCACCAAAGGGAGGGACACAGCCCTGCGAGGAAAAAAGAGAGGCGGAGGGCTACAAGATAGCGGGGGCGGGGCGGGGGGGGAGGGGGGGGGAGCTGAGGCGGGGAGGAGCTAGCGGTGGGCGGAGGGGCGAGACGGAAGGGAGGAGAGGGAGAAGGCGGAGGGGAAGAGATGCGCAGCGGAGGAGAAGGCGGAGGGGGGAGAGGTGGCGGGGGAGAGAGGAGAGGCGGGGGAGAAGGAGGCGAAGGGGTTAGAGAGGCGGGGGAAGAGATGACGCAAGCGGAGGGGGGAATGGCGGGGAAGGAAGCGTGGAAGGTGGCGAAGGAAGAGAAGGCGGGGGGAAAGAAGGCGGGGGAGGAAATGAGGAGGGAGGCGGGGGAGCGAAGGCGGGGGAGAGATGGCGAAGAGGGGCGCAATGAAGGAGGCGGGGGAGAGGACGGAGGAGAAAGCGGTGGACTGGCGGGGGGGAGAGGGGGACGCGACGGCGAGAAGCAGCGGGGGGGGGAGAGGCGGAGCTCGCAGGCGAGGTCGTCAGTCCACAGTGACCCTAACCGAAGCATGGGATCCCCTGACTTGAAGATAGGCACAATCGTGGACATATTCCAAGTCTCAGGAAAACCCTCACACATGGCTCGGCTAAACATCATAGCAATAAGCTCTGCAAGCATATCTCTGTCATGAATAAAGTGTTCTGCTATCGATCATATGCTCTCCCAGTCCTCATCCTGTCAATAGCTTTCCTTACCATCTTTGCAGTAAAGAAAGCACATGTCTCTGGGCATGGCTCCGATGGGTCTGGCAGGGGCGGCTGTCCTGCTGCTGTGTACAGGGATGCTGCATACTCACCCCAAATCTCTGTGGAGGTAATGGTTGGTGATGGTGAATGCTCATGGAATAGTCGCCATGCCTCGCCTGAGTCCTGACTCATAAATAACTGATACAAATCCCTCTCTAACTGAGCAAGATAAGCCCTCTTCTTCCGTCGCAATAGGTGCCGGAAGGTAATCCGTGATTGTCTGTGAGTGGTAACACCCATGAGCACCTCTCTCTGTAATCTGATCCTCATCTCTTTGCACTCCTCGTCATACCAACTGTTCTGGGGCATGTTCCCAGATCGGTCTCCATGTAGGCTGACTATGGGGATATGCCTCTGATGCTATAGCATGAAGCGTCTCATCTAATGGCCGTCCCGGCTCCTCGGCACATATTGTCTGTATATCTCATCCGTGTACACGGTGTCAGTCTCCCTCGTAAAGGTATAACGAGTGTGTGTGGAGACCTGTCCGAATGGAGGGGTGCTGAACTGAAATGTGAGAGTGAAGGACAAGATAGCATGATCCACTGCTATTCTAACCGGCCTAGTGCCTACCATAAAATCCTGAAAAGATGGAATGAGACTGGGCTGAGCCATAACATAGTCCACTGTACTAGCACCATGCCTATGTGGAAAGCTAGTGAAACCGCCCGATGTCGGGAATCTCTGTAGGCCATTCAGGATGGCCAATCCATGTGCAGTCCCCATGTCTATCAAATACCGCCCATACACTGTATGTTCCTCATCCTGTGAGAGTCTAGATAGGCCCATATCCCTAACATCAAGCTCCCTCAACATCTCCTCTGAGGTATCATAAAATACTGTCTGGTTATGGGCGGTCCTGGCATTGAAGTCCCCCAAGAGAATGATGTCACCATCCCTGGAGAACTCCCAAATGTCATCATCCAAAATAGAAAAGGGAGACTGCCCGCTAGGTGATGCATACACTGATGTACTAGGAGCAAAATAGCATATAGCAATGTAGAGATATCTGCCCGTCTCTGCCCTCGGTCTAACCCACATGTACCTAGCCTGCTCATCTCTGCGGGCTATATGTATCAGTGGCTGTAGCTCCTCTCTAAACAATACTGCCACTCCTTTCTCTCGGGCTGCCCTTATCTCGGGCATAACTTCTTTCATGTGGGCAAGTTGCGAGAGTGTGAGGTCATCTCCAAGAAATATTCCCGTCTTCTTGAGTGTAGGACGTCTCTTCAAGAAGTCCTTCTTCGCTTCCATGGAGGGGAAACGAATGATAAGTGCTCTCTCCTTAGAAGATTCGCCACTACCTTCTCTCTTCTTTCCCACTCTCCATGCCTTTGTGTGCGTGGCTTCAATGCCCATCATAGAGAAGAGCTCCTTGGTTTCCCCTTCTGCATCATCACGGTCTTTTAGACCGGACACTCGTACATGTAAGGCCCGGGTCTTCCTCCTTTGCTCCTCTTCAAGGGTCATGTTGATGATGGTGGGAGTGGGGATGGGTAGTGATTCTTTACCTTTCCCTTTCTTGGTGACCTCGATCCATTTCTCCGCCTTGTCCATCTTCTTTTGTGTCTTTGTGATCACCTCCACCCATGAAGATGTCTTCTCTTTATGTTGCTCCTCCTCCTCGCGAATGATCCTCATTTGTTCCTTGATGGTATTAAGCTCTTCAATAAAGGAAGGCTGAAATTTTCCATCCTCAAGCTTGCTTTTTGAGTGGCTTCCAACTCCTTTTTGAGGGCTGAGATTTCAGCCGCTTGACTTTTAGCATGCAATTTGGCCTCCACTAGTTCCTCCTTTAAGGCTGAAATCTCAGCCTCTTGCTTGGATGTTCTCTCTTCGAGCTCTTGGATTTTGTCAAATCCCTTCTCGAGTTTGGAGAGGCGGTTTATGATTGCGGTAACGGAAGAGTCGACCATCTTCTTGTTTTCTTTGATAATTGTGCCGAGCTTGTCCTCCACCTTCACGAGCTCCTCTTTAAACCCGGTCTTGGCCATGACTTTTTGCAGAACTTCCCACAGCCAATGGACTGAAAATTAATGCATGACATCAGCGCGAAACAGCAGCAGCAGGGAGGGGGGGGGGTTTCAAGTCATGTAGGGGAAAGAGAAAGAGCGAAGAGATTCAGCAGAGAGAGAGAGTTATGTTGCTGCCTTGGGGGCCTGAGGAAGGGTGGGTGGGAAGACGGATGAAAAAGTACTGAACTAAAAAACTGAATCTGGGTGTGCAATAAGTACAATGAGTGGGGGAGGGGATGGAGCTCTACTACTAGGAGAATGCAAAGCTATATGCATGGAGTATACAATCATGATATGCAACCTAGCTAGCTCCATCCTGTACCATACTGGGGGTATAAAATGGTATACATCAATGAAGGGGGTGTCCACAGCTCCCCGAAGAACATGCCTGGGTCTGCTCTGAAGCGAGCCAGTCGCTTTGCACCCTCTTTGTGAAACTGAGCTGTGATCTCTGCCATCTCTCTCTGGTATAGGCGTGGTGTCCGAAAGCCAGGTGTCCTTTGTCTCCTGCGGGCTCTGAGTGTCTTTGCTCTCTGGAGAGTAATTCCCTGCTGTGTAGGGGCTGGGAGTGGGGTGGATCTCTGAAAAAATTTAGTAATCTGTGTCTGTCGTCCCCCTCTGGAGCTGTCTGAGCTTGTAATGATGTCTCTCTGTGACGCTGTATGTCTAGAATGAATCTCCCCAGTATGCGCTAGTCTGCTGCCTCAAAGAGCTGGCGTAGGGAATGTGGCTCTCTGAATAAAATGGGATATCTCTCTCTGATGGCTGTATATGCTCTGCATCTGCATACATAATGCTCCTCACTCTCCACCTCCTCTCTGCACAATGTGCATACCCTCTCCTCTTGGGGGATCCGTGCTGCTCTGCGAGTCTCGATCTCCGATCGATGTGATGAGACTCTAAGCTGACCAATAGCTACTCGGAGCCGTGTGGTAAAAAGCCCTCCATGTATCTAGGCCTCTCTATAAATCCATCATACATCAGTGCCGGTGTGACTAATGTGTCAAATAGCCACTCCTTCGTCCGGTGCTCCTGAAAATGCGCCTGGTGGCACTGTCTCTCTAGCATAGCCAATGCTGCATATCCCCGTGTCAATCTAGCTCAGGTTGCTGAACCCATGGTGAAGCGTGTGGCTGTCTGCAGAGAAGGTAACCCCTAGGTACACGTATGATGTCACCACCTCCACCTGGCGTCCTGTGAGAGTGAATTTCAGTTGACTCCTGCCCTGTCTTGATGTATGAAAGACCATAACCTTGGTTTTCCCAAGGTTCACAGTAAGACCCCTCTGTGTGCAGAAATCATCGAGTGCATGTAGATGCTGTTGTAGACCTCCTGGAGACTCAGACACTAATACAATATCATCAGCATAAAGCATAATATGTACTAAGGTACCTGCTAGATCAACTCCATCTCCGCCTCCCCGTGTAATGAAGTCAGCCACCTCATCAATGTATGACCCAAATAGCGTGGGGGAAAGTGGGCATCCTTGCTTCACACCAATGGTGCTAGCAATAGTCTCGGACATACCTCCTAGGCATCTGACTCGCCCAAAAACCTGCTCATATAATGCATAGATGTCCCATGTCATATCTGCTGGTATGCCAAGAGATTGCAGGCGCTGAAAGAGCCTCTCTCGTGGTACTCTGTCAAATGCCTTGCGGAAATCCAGAAAGCAGCAATAGAGCTTTCTCTTCCTCACTCTGGCCGGATCAATCATACATCTCAAAGTGAATACATGGTCAGTGGTAGAGAAAGCTCTCCTGAAGCCTGCTTGCCCTGATGAGCGTAAACCTGCTCGCTTAGCATATAAGCTAAGCTCTTGCTCCAACACTGCACCATAGAGTTTGGCCAACACGTGGCCAACCATAACCGTCCTGTAGTTGCTCGGATCGAGCATATCCCCTATTTTGTGGATTGGCACAATGGTGTGCATCGTCCACTCCGCAGGCAAACCCTCTGCTAGTGCCCTGTTAAACAGGTGTGCAAGAAAAGGAGCCAAAGAATCTACTGCATATATGAGATGCTCACCTTGTAGGCCCATATGGTCGGCGGCCCGTCCATGTTGTAGGCGGCGGATAGCTTCCTTTACCATCGAGTGGGTAAAGAAGCTAGCTGTGGTAGGTCGAGGCTCCTGTGGCTGAGGTATAGGTGGCTGTTGTGGGGTGTGGTATAGGCCCTTTGCATATGTGTGCCATGTCTGTGGGTCTGCAATGGGTGTCGGTGTCCGGGGCTCTCTGAAGTGCCGCCATGAGATAGGGCTATCTCTACTCATGAAGAAATGGAAGATCTCAAGCTCCTGTATCTCTGCGAAGGCTTGCCTTTTGCGGCGAGTAAGTCTCCTCATCTCTCTCCTCGACTCCTGCTCTGTGATGGCTCCCAAGGTTCTCTGTATGCGGAGCCGTGAGTATAGGGCTCTGCACTCGTCATCATACCATCTGTTCTGGGGCGTAGTCCCAGATCTCGCAGGCTCTCCTGAGTGGACATGATGTGGGAAACTCTGTAATGCAGCTGTGTGTAGGAGTGATGCTAGCTGGGCTGTAATGGTATCCATAGGTGCTAGGGGATCCATGAGTAGGAGCCCATCCTCTACTCTGCCAGTGTATATGTCTGCCATGTCATGTGTAAAGTAGATGGTAGTGTGTGGCATCGGTATGTGGGGGGCTGGTGATCCTGGTGATCCGGCTAGTGAAAATGCCAAGTATGTATGATCTGCCCCAATAGGACGAGGTGGGATGGAGAATGAGGTGACAAGCTGTGATGCCTCCAAAGACCCCATAATGTAGTCTACCACCGTGCCTCCCGTCCGTGTATCAATGGGGTTGGTTTCACATCTAGGAGCTGAGAGGGGGTGTTAGCAGTCATCTCTTGTCTGCACTATATTACACTGTAGAGAGTGAGGGCCAGTGATGTGGGTGTGCCTGCCCATGCGAGGTTTTCTCCATTGTCCATTTTCCCATTTTTTCCAGTCATGGGGGTGATGTTTTTTCCTTGTCGGCCTGTAGGATTTGGCTGCTCAGGTGGGGCCCTTTGTTTTGTGCTGGCCGAACAGTTTTCTCTGGGGCTGTCAGTCTGTTTTAGACAGGGCCAATTGCAGCTCCAGCCCAGATATATTGGGGCCCTTGCCCCCCCCAGTTCTGTACCGGATATACTTGTGTATATAGTCGAGTTCGAGACTATCTCTCCTCTCTTGCTCTTCTGCAGTTTTCTGCTCTCTGATTTCTCTCTTTTCCGCTGCACATTCCGACAGGTCCACCGCATCATCAAGTTTAGCAGAAGGGAATGTCATGTGTACGCCTGTGCCATGGCTTAATCTTCAGCATGAACTGTCTTAATCCCTGACTAATCATCAGTTAAAGTCAGTCATCAGTGTAGGAGTGTTATCTACAGTATCAGAATCATCATGATTCTCAGTAGCATCACCATCAGCATCGTCATGGGAAGGTACAAGGGGCCTGTCGGCTGCGAGCAGCATCCTGTTGGCTGGCAGCAGGTCACTGTACAGCAGGCAGCTAGAAGCTAGGCAGCAGGTGGTAGTTATGGGCAGGACCGTAGGAATCAGCGCAGCATTTATTAGTTAATATTCAGGGTTTTGTTCTATATAACAGGCCGACAGCAGGGCAGATGGCCGACTGCATCCCTCACCATATATATAAAGCATAAACACATAATTCAGCATTCATCAAGTCATTCAGCTTTTCATTTATATTAGCATGAGTAGAAGTATGTAGGAGGGGGCCACGGGTCAACCCCTTGGAGCTGACCAAGGCCCACACATGTACAAGCATTCGTGCAACCTTTTTGTACCATATGAATAAAAGAAAACCCTGACGCCCAATCTCTCTCTTCTTCTCGCTTCTTTGTTTTAATTATCTCATTAATTACCATCAATGTTCTTAATTTGGCTTAGGGCTGTGGATCAGTACAGTAAGGCTTCTGCGCATGCAACATTGGTATCAGAGCATTCATTCTCAGCCCACTAAGCATAGTCCCAAGGAAGGTGCACAGTTTCCAGCAAGAATGCAGTAGGGTAGCAGATGGAGTGGTCTGCCAATAGGCGAAGCAAGAGGAAGCATTCTCCGAAGGTATGTACGCATAACTGGTACATCATTAAGCTCTTAGATCAGTTCCAAAGGCCTAGCGACAGGCATGATCAGTTCCGGCAGGTGACACACCATTGTGTTAAGGGTAAGGGAAAGCAGGCATGGGGACAACAGTTGAACAGGTGCTCAATTCTTCAGCAAGACTTGGAAGTGGAGGTCAGGAGCGAAGGTGCCCAGATAGAAATATCAGTTAGTTACAGTCAAAGTTAGTAGAAGTTGAAGTCAGTAGCAATAAGTGAAAGTTAGTAGAAGTCAAGGGAGGAAGGATGACACAGGGTCCACCCCGTCATCAAGTTTAGAATAAGAGAATGTCATGTGCACGCCTGTGCCATGGCTTAATCTTGAGCATGAACTGTCTTAATCCTTGACTAATCATTAGTTACGTCCGTCATCAGTGTAGCAACATTATCTACAGTATGAGAATCATCATCATGATTCTTAGTAGCATCACCATCAGCAACATCATGGGAAGGTACAGAGGGCCTGTCGGTTGGCAGCAGCATCCTGTTGGCTGGCAGCAGGTCATTGTATGGCAGGTGGTTAGAAGCTAGGCAACAGGTAGCAGGTGTGGGCAAGACCATAGGAATCAGCGCAGCATTTATCAGTGAATGTTTAGGGTTCTTGTCCATATAACAGGCCGATAGCAGGGCAGATGGCCGACATCCGTCACCATATATATAAAGCATAAGCGCATAATTCAGCATTCATCAAGTCATTCAACTTTTCATTTATCATTAGCATGAGTAGATGTATGTAGAAGGGGGCCAGGGGTCAACCCCTTGGGGCTGACCAAGGCCCACACACGTACAAGCATTCGTGCAACCGTTTTGTACCATATAAAACCCCGACACCCAATCTCTCTCTTCTTTCCTCCTTTGTCTTAATCATCTCATCAATTAGCGTCAATGTTCTTAATGAGACTTAGGGCTGTGGATTAGTACAAGAAGGCTTCTGCGCATGCAACAACCTACCAGCTGCCCCATAACTCGAGGGGGGGTGCTTGGCGACTCTGGAGGGAGAGCATGCACCAGAGAAGTAGCAATGGTCATCGCTACATGCTCTCAGAAACGGTGGATCAAGCGGCAAACCGAACTAGACTGATGCCTCCTCTCTAGGTCAAGCGCGGGCAGCGAGTATGCACTTTTTTTTTTTTTTGGGGGGGGGGGGGGGGGGGGCAGCACTGTCAAGGGGGTGCTGTGATTAAGTGCTCATAACATTTGTTTGACAAAACCGTATCCTCCTGAGGCCCGCTAGATTGGTGCGCATGACTGCATTGCTTTGTGACAGCGGTTCCACCTCAAACCAATGCCCTACCACTCTCCGGCACTGGGGTCCTCAGGAGCCTTGATGAGGAGTTGAGCTAGGAAATCCCCACCCCGGGGGGGGGGATGTGGGGGCACTGGGGGCGCTCTCTTGTACTAACGGCAGGGACAAGCTCTAGCAAGGTGTCCCATTTGACGGAAAATGAAGCATTGTTTGGGGAGGCCATAGTACTCAACTCTCTGTAAAATAGGAGCTCCACGGAGGCAGGGAAGTGATATGACATGAGGAACTGTCTGCAGAGAGGCTATGCAAATGCCAAGAGAGAGAATCCATACTGTCTGAGCTAAAACCGAAGCGGCGGTTGGGGGGATTCCATCACTCTCCCGATAACACCACCTATCACTAGGAGATATTCCTTCCTAAGGCCAAGAAAGAAAATTGTAACGGGCTTGGGCCATACGCAATGCAATGGGGCTCAGTTGCATGACTCTATCCAATGCTGCAGGCGAATCAAAGTCAACCTGGTAGTATCCACGTCCCAAAGGATATATTAGTGATCTTTCCAGGCTCATCGATAAGGCTAGCCTGCAAAAGATCCTTGATCTGTCTGCGTGCAGGGCAGCTATCCACAATCTTGCAAACCAAGGTGGAGGCCTCTAGGGAGGCGACTGTCAATGCGAGAGGCTGAAGAGGATAGGGCTTGGGGAGACGAAGAGGACCAGGAGTGGGCTGAATGATGGGAGCAGGCTGGCAAAGAAACCAAGGGCGAGGGGCTAGCCCTTCAAGTCTCTCACCTTCTCATTTCGGTAGTACCAGTCACAGCTCCATCTACTGGTCACTGGAGACTGGGCTCATGCCAGAGATGGGAGATTTGTAGTGTAGCATTGCAGCCTGGCACATATGGCGAGCTAGATGCAGCGGAGCCATCGAGGGTACTCACACTCCGCCTGTAGAGTCCATCAGGAGCATTTGGCTCGACATCATCCATACCAATTGGCAGTGAGGGAAGTTGCAGGGTGGCTCTGACGGCATGCGGAAGCAGCAGGAAGCTTTCTTGAGTCTTTGGTGGCCTGGCCCTTTTCTCACCGATAGAGGTGGTGATCCCACTTGGCATTACAGACCACCTGTGTGGTTATCATCACCTCCCCCCCCCCCCCCCCCCTCCCCCCCCGCCTTCTCCTCATAGAGCGGCCAGCTGGAGGGAAAGTGCATCTTTCTCCTCTTTTGATTATTTGATCCCCGGCCTGTACTTGAGGCGAGTTTGTATCTAGCCCTTCGTGGTTGTATTTAGCCCTTTGTGGCTGTTTTACAATAACAAATAGAAGGATCTTTTTCCCAGGAAAAAAAAAGAAAAAAGAAACCAAGGGTGCGCAGAATGCAGGGCTGGCGGAAAAAAAGGGGGGAAGATGCGAGGCGGGTGGAAGGACTGACCAGCGGGCTGGAAAGGTGCAGGCAGGGGAGTGCAGAGGGCTGAAAGCCCCGTGGCAGGGGGGGGGGGGGGGGGGGGGGGGGGGGCTGGAAGAAAAAGGCGCGGGAGCAGGGGTGGCTCACATCCAGCAGAGGGAGGAGGTGCAGGGGAGAGCGAGGAGGTGGAAATGAGCACAGAGGAGCTGGGTGGTGTGAAGGGGGATGAAGGTTGAGGGGAGCACAAAGGCGGGGGGCACACACAGGAAGAGGGAGGCGTCAGGCGATGGCAAAGGAGGGGGGTTGTGCATAGGAAGAGGGAGGCGGAGGGCAGCCCAAGGGAGAAAGGAGGCAAAGGAGGGCGATGGCGAGGGAGGGCAGGTGTGCAGATGGGGGGAGCTCCAGCTCCCTCCAACACATTTTTCTCCAAGAAATCCTCTAGTGGGCACACTTTCTTAGCCACTTTGCCATTAGATACTTCATGTTTTCATCGCTTTTGAGGTCGTGTGTGTGTGTATGCATGTGTGTGCACGTGTGTGTTTTTTTCTTTTTTTGGGGGGGGGAGGGGGGGGGGGGATGGATTTTGCAATGTTTGCAAGTGCTAAGCTTAGGGGAGAGTGCCATTCATTTGGGTGTTGGCCTATGCTACCTTATCAGCAGTGAACTCTATTCACTCCTATGTGACACCTCAAGGTGCCTACACTATATGCCTCGCACAGCTTGTCCATCCCTACCCAGCATTAAGTGGTAACTTCAATGCACCCACACAATGGGCACAACACCCCTTAGCCATGTGTTTTGCTTCATTCTCCTCTCGCAACTATATGATACCTTGAAACCATGTTAGCCTGGCAAAAAGAATCATAACTAATTGCATATTAAACAGTGGAGTGTAGTTTCATGCAATTATTGAAACCATATTTGTTTCTGTGAAACCCCCCAAAAGTCTGTGTTCCTTTTGCCACTGTGTTCAATTCAGTATAATGTTGTGGAACTCATTCATTTGATCAAAATGTGGTTCTAGATTGTGACAAGAAGGTAAGGAAAGAGACTTCATCAGACAAGAAGCTAAACTTATTTTGTTGCCTTATACAAGATGTTGAAAGGAAGTAGGAATTCCATCTCATGCTTATGATTTTGTTGACTTGTGCAGTGCTTAACAGGAGTTTCATGTCCAAGAATGCAGTGCCTGGGGGGCTTCGGAATGCCTTGTCTTACTGCGTGCAGCAGGTTCGAGCCTATGACTATATGCATTACTTGACATCCCTTCATCTCCCAATGGGATTGCGCACAGCAGCAGTCGTGTTGCGTGCATTCAATGTTGAGACAGCTCGCATCCGAGAAAGTGCCAGAGAACCAAATCTTGCATTGATCCGCCTCCAATGGTGGCGGGATGCTTTAGATGGGCTTTACAAAGGCAAGAAGTTGGAACATCCTGTAGTGACTGCACTCAGTGCAGTTGTAGAGGAGCACAAGTTGAGCAAGCATTGGTTTTCACGCCTGATAGATGCGAGCCAATCTGATCTTGAGATGGAGGGGGCACCGAGGACTATTGCAGATGTTGAAAAATATGCAGAGAACACAGCCTCTGCTCTGCTTTATCTCACACTTGAGGCTGCAGGAGTACGCTCAACTTCCGCTGACCATGCTGCTTCCCATGTAGGCAAAGCTGAGGGTATTGCTCTCCTACTCAAGGCTAGTCACCACCACAGTTTGCTCCGGCGTACGTACATTCCAATAGATATTGCTGCTAAACATGGGGTGTCTCAGGAGGACATATATCGGAAGGTAAACAGTGAGGGTTTAGCTGATGCTGTGCTTGAAGTTGCATCTGTATCAGATGCTCATCTTTGTAAAGCTCGTGCATTGGCAGGCAATGTGCCGCCTGCTGCAGTTCCAGTTCTTCTGCCAGCAGTCCCAACAGGCATGCTTCTTGACTCTTTAAAGAAAGTGCATTTCAATGTGTTTGATCCAAAACTGGCTCGTGGTGTTTGTGGCGTTTCACCATTGTGGATGCTGTTGCAACTAAAGTGGCACGCATTTAAGAAAGTTTACTAATGGTCTTCACACATACATGGGTGCTTAACCAGATATTACCCATCCGGAAAATGTGGTTTTTCGCATGCTGCCTTTAATCTTCTTTATTTTCAAAGCAAGAGGCTCTAAGATGTCCATGCTTTCAACAGCAGTTGGATATGTGAGAAATGAGTGTGATTATATACTTACAGTGACTGGTTCAATTTTTGAAGGAAAGTGCTGTCTGAGTCTTGAAGCTCAACATGAAGATTTTGGATGATTTAAGTTACAAGAACTTAAAAGGTTTTCAGTGGCCTTAAACCAAGGCTTGAAAATCAATAATTTGGCTAGAACTGATCTCAAATATGATTTTGGATTTTTGTTTTTGTAAAAGCAAGAAATTCAAGTCAGATTTGTTTCTAGTGTAAAATGCATGCTTTGTCCTCTTTTTTGTTGTTGGCGTGTGGCTTCCATGAGAGCATTCTTTTATATTGAGGTCAAGCTTATGAACACTTTATGAGTACCAATTACCTCAAAGGGAAAGGACAAATGCTTTTGCAGCTCAATTTGGATAGGTGTCTGACCAGGTAATGTTTTGTGCTACCGAAATAAGAGTTGGTCCTCTACTTCACGTGTTGGAGGAGTGAAAAATGATCCCTAAAATGAGTCTCATTGGGTTGTTTACACCAGCATTGGATGATGGTGATGTGAGTGGGGTTGTCACAGCATGTAATCTATGCTATGCATAATGGAATTGATGCTTGTAATGTGACATGACTATGTGTCATCAGCTCGACATGACTCTGATATTATGGGCTTGAATTAGTCCAAATGGTGTGGATTAACAAAATGGCCTAATTGGCCAAATGGATTTGGTCGGGATTAACCATACGGCTTGGATTTGCCAGAGGATACGGTTTGCATTAACCATATGGCTTGGATTGGCTAGTTAGCCAATGAGCTTGGACGAGGTGTTCACATCTAGTTCAAGGAGCAATGAAGATACAAGCTATCTTAGAATGGGAGATTCTCCAATACATCCTGTGCATATATGCATCCATGAATTCTTGGAACCTTGGTTCTCAGATGCAATGTTTCACTGCTTGCTTGATTCGAAACCAAACCGGGACACTTGGGGAATAGACAGACAGTTTAGTACTAGATACAAACTTTGTAGACACAACGGAACAACCATAAACAACACCAAAACACAACACTGAGATGGAATGGCTGACCCCCCCTAGGAATTTCTTTATTCAGAGTAGAAGTTGTTACAAAATATCCAAGGTGAAGGTGCAATTAGCATCAGATTTTCCACAACACTTCAAAACCATAAACCATTCATCAAAACCATAGAGAAGCCTTTTCCAAAATCAGAATGGTTTCCAAAGAAAATGCCTTTCAGAAAAATATCTTTCTTGAAACACATCTCAACATAAACATGAGAAATACTCTCCACTTGCATTAGCAAAGGAGTTCAACATGTACAAAATTCCAAATATTGGCAAAAGAAAAGCATTAAACATAAATACTTATCTGTCGATAAAAAGTATGTCACCAATATATTTATGTACAAAAAAAAAACAAAAATATTGTAGTAGATACCAAAATTTGCAACACCCAATAGTGTCTCTATGTAGATCCAAAGATATGGAGTAGAACTAAATCTCCTCCGAAGCTTCGTTCTTTTTGTGGCAAGAATATTGGCACCAATAACAATTGGGCTTGGAAACGATGACCCGTTGGCCCATCTTCGGTTCTTTTTGTGGCAAGAATATTGGCACCAATAACAATTGGGCTTGGAAACGATGACCCGTTGGCCCATCTTCCACCTGTATCTTCCATTCATTGTCCTCCTTCCAAGGCATCCTTTGAGCCATCTCTTCCCTAAAAGACTGCTTGTCTCCACCACGGAAAATAGGCAAGTCCAAAACATGAGCCATCTGTCTCTTTTTGGAAGAAAATCTGGAAGCTTCCTCAGCAACCAATCGACTGATGAGGTTCAGCAAGCCCGAGATCCGGTTTTACCTAATACTTGCCCCGTTTATCAAGGGTAATATCACCTTCCTGTAGAAGATAGTGAAAAGCTAACTTTTTGGGATTCGTTGGCAGCATTAAAGCCAAATCTCTAAGACATTTGTAACACTGGACTCCATGATCCTTTTGCCTTTCAAGTGAGGGTCTTCGTTAAATATGCATCCTTTTCTTCTTGAAGTTCTTGATGAAGCTGCATCGTCAAAAAGTTATGATGCTCAAACTGTCTATCAATGATCTTCATGTACTGCTCCACGATGTGTTCAAGAGTTTTAATGCCCTTCTCGTGTTCCTTGCAACCTTGGACCTTGTCCATATTTGTAGGACTCTCTGCCTAGATAGGATAGGCAAGAAGCTGTGCTCTGATACCAATTAAACCGAACGGAGATACATAGGCAATAGACAGATAGTTTAGTACTAGATACAAACTTTGTAGACACAACGTAAGAACCATAAACAATACCAAAACACAACACTGAGCTGAAACTTCTTTATTTAGAGTAGAAGTTGTTACAAAGTATCCAAGGTGGGTGTGCAATCAGCAGCGGAGTTTCCACAACACTTTGCTCAACGCCAAGATACAATCAGCACTAAGAACTTGTCTAAAACAGTCTTGAAAGAGCCCTGAAATGAGCGGCCGATTGTGGTAGAAGAGAGAGAAAGTGCTGTAGAAGAAGAGAGAGAAAGTGCTGTCCTGTATGGTCAGGATTGTATGCCCAACAATCGAGTGCTGTAAGGCCAGTGCTAAAGGAGAGGGAGACGAAAACTAATCTGCTTGCTGTGCTGCCCTGTTGTACAGCCAATGCTCAAGGGAAAGAGAGCAAGCTTCTGCCCTACTGGTAGTGCGTAGGGGAGAGAGAGAGAGAGAGAGAGAGAGAGCAAACTGCTGCCCTACTGTACGGCTAGTGCTCATGGGAGAGAGAAAGAAAAGACAGTTGTTTTGCCATCACGCTTAGGAGAGAGAAAAGGTTGCTATATGGCTGTACGGGCAGCGCTCATGAGAGAGGGAGAGAACTCAGCTCTTGCGCATCCCTCCTCCTTTTCATGTAAGCCTAAAATAGCTGTGCTTTTTCCCTTCTGAGCCAAAAGTGGCTTGAGTTGCAAGTTTTATGCTTCCTAGCTTACTGGTCAAGTTTCCTCTAGGCACCTCCTTTTTCTCCACATATGCATAAGTCCGGCCACAATTTAATGATGTGTGAACTTGTTGACTTATAATTATTAAAAATCACACCAACAAATAAAATCCCATGTAGCTCATACTCTATTGCCATCTTTCGGGCCAAAATATGGCAATGAATACTTTAGCTACCTTGGCTCTGCTCAGTGTGTGAAACACTGGTCAAGACTAATAGAGGGACCAAATGGTGACATCCCCTCCGTCTTATAAGACAATTGTTCGCAACTGTATAAGCTTGATACTAGTGGAAAATACTCTTCAAGTATTGCACATATTGTTTATCGATTGCGGTTCAACATAATGTGATTATTAAAACCATAAGTGTAGATCCACCACTGTAAGCAAAGATGCTTGCTAGAGTTTCCTCTCTTGTGAATGTTTAGGGATCCAAAGTCCTTCCGGAAACTTCACAAAACATAAATGCAAAGTGAACACGAAGGTTGCTAGTCGTGAGAAAGCACACCATGTCATGTTGCATTAGCCATACATGTACTCCATATCAGGCTCCATATGCCATACAACTATTATCATGTTAGGCTCCATGGGCCACACATGTATTGTCATGTCAAGTTTCATAGGCCACACATGTATTGTCGTGTAAGGCTCTATATGCCATACATGTTTTATCATGTCAGGCTCCATAAGGCACACATATAATCTTGCCATGTCAGTGGGCTCACACCAGAGTCCTTCCTGTAGGCATAAACTCTTGGCATGTCAGTGGGCTCACACTAGAGTCCTTCCTAGGGATCCATCCACATCTGCAAAAGGCATAAAGTCCTATTGGCATGTTAGTGGGCTCACACCAGAGTCCTTCATGGGGATCCATCCACATACACGAAAACATACATGTGCCATGTCATGATTAGTGTGAGTGTCCTTCCCCACAAAGCCGCCAAAACAAGCACATGCTCACACAAGTCAGGAAAGCTCAACTGGCAAGATTGCCCTACCAGCCATACAAGGGAGAATACATGCCATGTTTGGCTTCAAAACAACTCATAGTCCACAATCATCCAATCCATGTTACTGATAGATAATTCATAGTTTTGTAATCACATATGCGACATATGCGACATGAGAAACACTCTCCACTTGTGTTAGCAAGGGAGTTCAACATATACAAAATCTCAAATATTGGTGAAAGAAAAGTATTAAACATAAATACTTATCTCGATAAAAAGTCTGTCGCCAATATATTTATGTACAATAAATTTTTTTGGGGAGAAATCCCTTAAATATTATAGAAGATACCAAAATTTGCAACACCCAAAATAGTGTCTCTATGTAGACACAAAAATATGGAGTAGACCTAAATCTCCTTCGAAGCGTCGCTCTTATAAGACAGTTGTTCACCCTGAAGATTAGTGGAGGGACCAAATGGTGACATCCCCTTCATCTTATAAGATAGTTGTTCGCAAACTTTATAAGCTTGATACTAGTGGAAAATACTCTTCAAGTATTGCAGATCAACTGCCATTCAACATAATCGGATTGTTAAAGCCATAAGTCCAGATCCACAACTGTAACCACAGATGCTTGCTAGAGTTTCATCTTTTGTGAATGTTCAGGGATCCAAAATCCTTCTGGAAGCTTCCGAAAACATAAATGCAAAGTGAACACAAAGGTTGCTGGTCTTGAGAAAGCACACCACGTCAGGCTGCATTAGCCACACATGTATTGCATGTCAGGCTCCATATGCCATACAACTATTGTCATGTCAAGCTCCATACACTAGAGTCCTTCTTGGGGATCCATCTACATCTGCAAAAGGCATCAACTTCTGTTGGCATGTCAGTGGGCTCACACGAGAGTCCTTCCTGGGGATCCATCCACATACATGCAAACATGCATGTTCCATGGCATGATCAGTGTGAGTGTCCTTCCCCACAAAGCCACCAAACAAGCACATGTTCACACAAGCCGGGAAAGTTCAACCGACACCTATCCTTCATGTCTTTGACTAGCCCCATACAAGCGGAGAATACATGCCATGTTTGGCTTCAAAACAACTCATAGTCTAGAATCATCCAATCCATGTTACTGATAGATAATTCATAGTTTTGTAATTGCATATACGACATGTTCTAGCATCCCATATCACTAGAACACTCTCCATATGAAATCCTTGTATAGGCGATAATTCTAGCATCCCATACTGCTAGGGGCCTCCAATATACAAGACCAAAACCATAAATTATTTATCAAAACCATAGAGAAGCCTTTTCCAAAATCAGAATGGTTTCCAAAGAAAACACCTTTCATCAGAAAAATATATTTCTTGAAACACGTCTCAACATAAACATGAGAAACACTCTCTACTTGCGTTAGCAAGGGAGTTCAACATGTAAAAAATCTCAAATATTGGCAAAAGAAAAGCATTAAACATAAATACTTATCTCGATAAAAAGTCTGTTGCCAATGTATTTATGTACAATCAAAATTTCTGGGTGAGAAATCCCATAAATATCGTAGAAGATACCAAAATTCACGACACCCAAAATAGTGTCTCTATGTAGACACAAAAATATGGAGTAGAACTAAATCTTAGATAATTCATAGTCTTGTAATCGCATATGCGACATATTCTAGCATCCCATACCACTAGAATACTCTCCATATGAGATCCTTGTATAGGCGACAATTCTAACATCACATACTTCTAGGAGCCTCCAATATACCATAAAGTATTCATCAAAACCATAGAGAAGCCTCTTCCAAAATCAGAATGGTTTCCAAAGAAAATGCCTTTCAGAAAATAAACTTTCCTGAAATACGTCTCAACATAAACATGAGAAACACTCTTCACTTGCGTTAGCAAGGGAGTTCAACATGTACAAAATCTCAAATATTGGCAAAAGAAAAGCATTAAACATAAATACTTATCTCGATAAAAAGTCTGTTGCCAATATATTTATGTACAATCAAAATTTCTGAGGAGAAATCCCATAAATATCGTAGAAGATACCACAATTTGCAACACCCAAAATAGTGTCTCTATGTAGATACAAAAATATGGAGTAGAACTAAATCTCCTCCGAAGCTTTGCTCTTTTTGTGGCAAGAATATTGGCACCAATAACAATCGGGCTTGGTACGACGACCTGTTGGCCCATCTTCCACCAAAGGAGCTTGTATCTTTCATTTGTTGTCCTCCTTCCAAGGCATCTTCTGAGCCATCTCCTCTCGAAAATAATGTTTGTCTCCACCACAGACAATAGGCAGGTCCGGAACAGAAGCCATCTTTCTCTTTTTGGAAGAAAATCTGGAAGCTTCCTCAACAACCATCGACTGATGAAGTTCAGCAAGCCCCAGATCCGGTTTTACCTGATACTTGCCCTGTTTATCAAGGGTTATATCCCCTTCCTGTAGAAGATAGTGAAAAGGTAACTTTTTGGGATTCATTGCCAGCATTGAAGCTAGTTCTAGGAAGGCATTTGTAGCACTGGACTCCATGATCCTTTTGCCTTCCATAAATGAGGGCCCTTGTCAAATATTGATCCTTTTCTTAAAGCTCTTGATCACGAAGTTGCCTTATCAAAAAGTTATGATGCTCAAACTGTCTATGATCCAATTCATCAATATTTAATTGCGGCCAAGAATAAAGCTTCTTTGGAGAACTTCACTTTTGAAGAGAATGTGGAGGAATTGGCCATTAACCGAAGGATTTGGCTCTCATACTTCATTGCACATGGAGTTGTGATCATTGATGGAAGTGAAAATCTCGAATTTCAACTTCTTGCCTCTTAACCAAGGGTTTAAGAGAGTCCCAAGCCATGAATAAATTTTCAGTCCTTTCCCCCTATTCTCGCCAAAGTGAGGAACAATCTCATTTACATGGATCAAGTGTTTCAAGGATGATCTTTTGTGATAGCACTATGAAGGATCTTACTCCTTACCATAGGGAGAGGATGAAGTACATACCCTTGATTATCAAAGTTCTCGGTCATTTTGCTCCAACCTTTCAAGGGGTAAAGCCTCTCCATGTTCTTGCAACTCGTCATGAAGGGAATACATAAAATTTGCAATTAAAGAGAAGCAAGGAGAAAGAAGAGGATTCTCATTATCACAAGCATATCAAGGAGTTCAAATTAGGTGACAAGTCTAAGTCTGAGAATTTTCATTGGTGAATTATCTCAATTTGAAAGTACCTTTTTAGATGTGAATTTTTTGGCAAAGGAATGCATCTTAAAGGTATGTAAAGCAATTGGATGGTTGAAAAGCTATCTGGTAAAACCATAACTTTGAGTTGAATTAAAGATAAGATTTTATGAGCAGGTCCTCCCTCCTAAGTTTTGAGAAAAAAATATGTTGAGAGATTTATAGTAGTGAATTAGGGACACCCGGACACTTTTTATCTTCACATTGAAGGGTTTTTTCCCACTTGTGTGAACACTCTCTTTCAATTGTGTAAATTAAGTCAATCACTTTTGTACTTGCACCATTATCTCATTATTATGTGCATCGTGTTGTTTCATTCTCTCCTTCTGCAAGTCGACTATGCTTTGTGTGCTTCATGTTAACCCTAACTAACCCTAAACCTGCTGCACTCGACTATACTCAAGTGAACATAATTGTACTAGCCATCCTTACACTTATACCTCCACCTGATTGTACTTGCTCATACATGTGTGTACTTGCTTGTACTTGCAATACTTGCTGAAGCTTTTATGTAGCACACAGATTTAAGTTTTGACATATGGGTATGGGGCTTTTCACAAAATTAGAGAGATTGAAGAGAATCTGCAAAATTGAAGCCCTTGCACAGTTGGAAATTTGGGGCTTTTACATATATCAGCCTTATATATTAAAATTGGGCCTTTTACATTAACAAAAATTTTGGGCTTTTCTTATTCACGTTATAATTCGATACTGTGTCTAGCTTTTCAATCAATTTCTTGTACGCATTTAATCTCTGCTGCATATTTAGCTCCTGTATAGAGAGCTTGTGCACCATTACTTGTAGAGAATTTTAGTAGAGCAGTGTGCATTTTGTGTATCTAGTATTTTGCAGAAGCAATGGCTCAGCAAAGACAAGATGTATTTGGTGTATTGGCATAGGAAGATAAGCTTGATGGGAGTAATTACTCCCGTGAAGCTTAGTGTATTGGCACTGTAAGGTAAGCTTGATGGGAGTAATTACTCCTTGTGGAGCCTTATGATAAAAGATCTCTTGGTAGCTAAAGGCCTGTTGGGGCTTTGTGAATGTAGGTACTATTTAGACAAGCACTCCCGCAAGGAGTGGTGGTAGAGGTGCTCTATAAGAGCAAGAGTAACTTGTTGCACATAGGAGCAAAGGAGATGGGATGCAAGAGATGCTGCACGTGCCATGTCTCTCATTACATTATTAGTTTCACATCAGGTCTTGCGAGATTGCCAAACTTGCATGGGATATTCTAGAATCCATGTATCAGGAAAGGAATGAGGCTAGAGTTACATATTTGAAGAGGCACCTTGATATTCTCAAACTGGAAGAGGGTGATGCTATGAACACAACACTTGACTAAGGTGACTAAGGTCAAGGAACTAAGATAGTAACTACTCAAAATTGATGAGGTGACTAAGGTCAAGGAACTAAGATAGTAACTAAGGTGACTAAGGTCAAGGAACTAAGATAGTAACTACTCAAAATTGATGAGGTGATCCCATATAGCCACGTGATCACTACAACTTTGAATTTATTGTCTCCATCTTATCTTAGTTTCCACACCTCCCTCAATCTTGGTATGGGTGGTGAAGGGCAAGGGTAAGGAATCTTCACAAGTTGGCTATCAGCCAAAGTTGATTCTAGAGAACCATCGAGTAAGTCAAATGCCACCGATAAGAATGATGGTTATCAGCCAAAAGCTGATTTTGGACAACCATCTAGATAGCCATCTAGTAAGTCAAATGCTGAGATAAGAATGATCCTGGGAAATTAAAAAAAGGGCAAATGTCACGGTAGGAAACCTGGCCATTTACTACATTCATAAGTGCAAGAAAAGGCTTGCAAAAGAGAAGAAGAAAGATTCTGTAATGTTAGTGGGGCTACATGTTAATCCTCATTGGACACCTCTCTAGCATCAACGCCATCCATTGGCAACCGTCACTTCATTTGGCCATTGGCATTAGAAATACAAATATTGTATATTTTATGTGTGCGATCACTGTTGCTTGTCTATGGAAGACACGCCACGAGATTAATTATGGAGGTTGTATGCTTAGATTAAGTGTTTGCACAAGCCTAGGTGGCCTTGGATAGCCATGGGCCTATATTTTAAGTATGGCCGACCAAGGTGTGAATGCTTGGGGCCAAGATAAGGGTTGATGTGTATTCTCACCATTCATTATCTTATGCAACTAATAGAGTTCTCTTCTTCTCCATTCTCTTGCTTCTTGCCTAATCCAATTAGAGTTGCTATATGCTTATTGTGGTATGTGTGAGGAGAGAGAGATTGAGTGAGAGGAGGGTCAAGCTTCCATTGGAGTGTAGCTGCTGTTGCTGACGACGGTGGAGTGGAGCTCTCAGGTTCTCCTGCATTGAGATGACAGCTAAGAGAATCCCAACACCAGCAATCAATGAGGTGAGTAACACACCCCGTTTGTATTTTGTGTGTAGGCCATGGTAGATTGGCTTCTCAATTGAGCACTTTGTGCTCCCAAGTGCGATTGGGTGAAGCCCCATGACATTTGGTAGTTTCTTGCACCTTTCCCATGGCGTAAGGGCCCTCTATAAGTGGTGCCGCTATCAGGGAATAGCCCCATCGCATAGGCATTGTGCGTTTTGAATGCGTGTGTGTAGACTTAATTTTTGTTGTATTTTTATTTTCTGTTTTTTCAAGCATGGAAAAAATGAAAGCATTAAAATATGTAAAAAGGTGTTTGTTTGCATGTTTTGTTGCATTTTCCATTACAATTTTGTGTTTAATTTGTGATTCTCATTATAATTTCTGGTGTTTCTATAATTTTTGCATTTTCACATTTTTGAAATGAAAACACAGTCAAATGAGCATCTAATGGAAAGAATTTGGTTAAATTATCCTTAGAATTGGCTTCGTAGCATAGTTTTTACCCTGATTTTGACTCCTCACATGGCGAAATTGGGATAGAAACGGAATTTAGAGGAGGATTTGTAACACACAGAAATTTCTATGTTTTGTAGGTTTTTGTGTTTTTGCATTAGTGCAAATAAGCAAGTTACTTAGCTTTAATCCTCTTTCTCTAATTTGGGACATCTTGATTAGCTAGCCGCATTTAATGCGTACAGCCTTGTAGGCCACTAGTCTCAAAAATCCGAATCTTGACATTTAATGCGTACAGCCTTTTAGGCCACTAGTATCAAAAATCCGAATCTTGACATTAATCAATTTTTGGATAATTTGGGATGGACTGGCCGCATTCAATGTGTGTAGGCTTTTAGGCATGCCTACAAGTCAAAGATTCCGAAAATACACCTTTTTCGATAAAACTAAAAATTGGAACCGTGAAAGTAAAAAAATAAAAAGAAAAAAAACATTAAAAAAGAAAAGAAAAGGTAAAAGGGAAAGGGAAAGGGAAAGGGAAAAGGTCCGTGGGGAAAAGAAAAGGTGAAAAGAAAAGGGAAAGGGAAAGGGAAAAGGTCCGTGGGTAAAACAAAAAAGGGAAGGTAAAAGGTTTGCGAAAAAAAAATAGATTTTTTTTGAAAAGTGTACGCACAAGTTTGTTTAATATATGTTTTAGGCCGTTGCGATTGTTTTGACGCAACTTGTGTACCCCAAAAAATTACATTTTTCTATAAGGATCTTATGGGAGCATTAGTTTCTATGCCATATGGGTTAAGAAACACCAAAGACGTGTATTGAAAAAACTTTGGACAACCTAGTTTTTTTTTAAAATTCTCAAATTTGTTCGGGGCATCCATAGGACCTTCAAACACCCATACTCACATGCACCTATGATCTAGGCATGTATTATAGGCCTATTTAGACGATAATGTGTCTATAGAGCTAGGTGCGTATATGTACCAACCTACAGTAGGCTCAGGACCTTTGGATGAAACCCAATTTCACATTGTACAAGGACCTGCAACAACAGGGGCCAATGATATGTCATCTGATTTTGAGTCGATGAAAGGATTCCTAGTCCCAAGAAGCGAGAACCCTAACCGAGGTAGAGCACGAATCATCGTAGGGGCACAACCTTAGGGAGATCCTGACCATCAGGTGTAACCCATGTAGATCCTCTAGCTCCCTAGCTATCGATTGTAGCCATCATATATATCCAATTTAGATCATCTTTAGGCTCAACTTGTTTTTTAGCATCTTTGTAGGGTGGATCCTTCCCTATATCGGTCTCTTCTCTGTAAGTATAGAAAAATTGGAGAGGGGTTGAATAGATGGTAATATCAGATCTCTGGTTAAATAGCCCACCACTACCCATTGGATGTACGTGACCAGTCACAAGGTCTACTTTAAGGATTGAGTCATCAAATTTTAGGTAGCATGGTTTTTGGACTAATCATGGACCATTTTAGCTTCACGCATAAATGGTGTTCTTAAGATAATTTCATAAGAAACAGGTTGCTTAGAAAAGTCCATCACAATGAATGTATGCCTCACCCGTTTTTTTCACACCTTGATCTTAAGGTTGCGCAACATTCCCATTGGTTTGGTGACAATACCATCCACCATTTTATCTACAATGTGTGAGACTTCAAGCCTGGGTTTGGCCATTTTATTCTAGCATTTTTTGGTGATTATACTGACTTCTACACCACCATCTAGAACTCCTATTACTGTGATGCCCTTGGCACTGGTAATAATGCGTTGGATTCATCACCTTCAAAGTATTGATCCAATTTATTCAATGGAATTTTGACCATTGATTTTGGCATACTCATCCTCTACTTGGGTTCTTGGATCTTCTATGACTTGAGTCAGTGAAATTCCATAGTAGGGTTGAGTCTTGTGGGTTTCTGTAAATGGTGTGTGTTGAGTTCTCCATTTAAAAGATCTTTCTTTTAAGAGTTCGGGATCTCCACATAAGCACGTAGTCATTGTGGTATTTGTTTCAAAATCCATGAACTCCAACAATTTAGGGATGTTCAAGGGAGTACCCGTCACCTCTACCATATGATGGTGTTGGTGATATTGAAATTTCCACCTCTTGAATGGGTTCAGGGTTCTCATACACTCAAACATTCTCCTAAAGAGTTGAGAATCCATGCTTGAGATAGGTGAGTTCTCACTAACCTCAAGGATGACACTAGGTATATCTAAGGGTTTGTGGGTTATGATAGGCTTTAGGTTGTTTGGATGAACATTGTCATAGATGTTTACTTGTTTTGGTCTTGGTTCTATCTCCTCTTGAGTATGTGTGACCATATCCTTGACATCATGAAGTTGTTCCAATTCTCTTACAACGTCAGGGTATGAACCAAGTTTCTCTTTGTTTGGTTTCTTGAGGGTATGCATCCTTTCCTTTTTGGTCTCCTTAGTTTTTGTTTGAGTGTCTCTAGTTTTCTCAAAATCAGCGTGTGTGTCCACTGAATTGGAATCCTCATCAATATCATTCATGTAGACTGGTTCATTAGGTGTTCCCAAGTTCACTTGTTCCGTTTTCTCCGTTTTGCCTCCCTTTTTATGGACTTCTTTCTTCTATGGTTCCTCTTTTTTTGGATCTCACTATTGAAGTAGCCTGGTTTTCTACTTTCTTTTCCACAACAGGTATGTTTTGAGCCATGAGTCTCGTTATTGCATTCATAGGTGGGTTGGGATTTCTCAAAATTGATCTCTAAGTTTGACCACCCACTCACATCATGTTGAGAGATGTGATGGTAGGACTATTCTGCTGATTTACAACCACCAATTTCATTGGGAAATGTTTGATCCAGTGATCCATACCACAACGATTATAGGTTGTAGGTGGCATGCTGAAAGATGCCACTTGCGTGATTGGTTGGTTTCTGATGGGACACTCAGAGACTTGGTGTGGTCCATGACAATGATAGCATTGAAGATGCATTCTCTTGGTAGTAGAGTTGTTGATGTCTCAACCTCTTCCTACTATGGCTAGGTGGTATACTGGTTTGACTCCACCTCTTGCGTTAACTACATAGTAGAGTGAGGATAAAGCTTTGTGGAGTCCTCAGCAACATGTGAGGCACTATCCAAGTCAACCTCATATTCTGGACTCTCAAAAGGTTCCTCAAAACCTATTTGATTCAATGGTGTGATCCTTGGGGGCGGAGGTTGAGGTCCCAAAACTGTGGAGGTAACGACACATTTTGTGCATTGTAAATCTCCCTTGTTGTTGTGATGTTTTCTTAGCATTGGGTTGGGGTGTTACAGTAGGCATTATGGCTTGTGGCTATGAGGATGAAGCTGGTAAAGCCAACTGTTGAGGTTTGGAAGCAAGCGGCACTATATGAAGCCTCATGACCATAACATTCACAAAGTACAATTTCCATTAGACACTCACTGATCCACAAAGCATTACCAAGGGTTTGCAAGCCTCATGAGACAATAACATCCACAAAGTACAATTTCCACTAGATAGTCACTAGTCAAATGCCCTTGTTAGCACATTATGCACCATTGAAGCTCTCTCCTTGGATACATATGGACGTTTTCTGGAGCTCTATTGGCCTTCATCCCCTCTTGGAGTGCTTTCATGAAATCTATGAAAATCATCTCCGCTAAAATGTTACCCTTAGCAAGGGGTTTAATTGTAGCAGTGCTATGTCTCGTGAGTCCGGATGCAATAGATCTAGAATCCGACAGTTTGGATCCCTTGAACATTAGATTATCTTCTAGTTGGATGGCATTTGTTGTGACTTCATCCCGCGTAGTGGTCCCTCTAATAACTATGCCATCATAGATCGCTTCATGTTTAAGCCCATGAATGAATCTGTTATAAGCAGTTGATTATTTGAATAGCGTTCATGTGAAAGGCAACTGGAGTTCAAATGCTTGAAACGGCTAATGAAATCTTTAACCGAATCCTCTCCTTCTCTCTTGGCTTTGTGTAGTTGTGAAGCTACACCCCATAAGACTCCTTCACACACAAATTGCTTTAAGAAAAATCTCCTAAGAGCGGTGAAGTTCAAGCATTCCTCGACCTTGAGAGTTCTATACCAATCCCTAGCCTTACCACCACCTAATGTTACACTAAAGGCATTGGTTTTGGAAACCTCATTTTGTTCTCCTAGTTTCTCACATGCTTGATCAAATACCTCCAAATGTCTCCTAGGATCACAATCTCCAGTGAATTTATGAGTTATCTTGGCTATATGGGTAGATTTTCCATGGCCTATTGACAACTTTCTCTCACATAATAGGTGCTATACTCTCCGCTATCACTCTTCCTAGGGCTTGTGCAAAAGCAATTATGTCTATGGGTAGAGCTGGTGCTAGCATATAACATGAGCAATGATAGGAGCCGGTGGAGCTGCAACACATGGCACTGCATAATGATGCATTGGTCTAAACCCTAGTGGAGGTGGATGTGCTACATAAGGTATGTGTCCTATTAGCTCCCCAATAGGTTCTTTAGACATGTGGGCAATAACTGTCGGTCTCATCTCGCAAGAGTTGGTATCACACTTACTCTAGGGAAGGGAGTTTTCATGGGTGCACTAGAATGAGATGTGACCCCTCTATGAATAGCAATACTAGATATTCCAGGCGGGCGCAGGAAGGTCCATGTGTAAAGTGATGGTGGCTATCGTGGTAACCATAGGCATGTGGCTCAAAGGTGATAATGTGTCAGTCCCATTGGTGCCATAGTTGGTGTAGTGCTTAAAGCTGGATGAGTCAGTGTACTAGAGCAGTGTCTTGGGTGGGGACAACTCTAGGATCCAAGAAGGTGAAGCTCATGCTAGTATGCACTTAAGTCCCTGCATGACCTTTTGCTAGTGGGTTGGTCCATGGTATAGCCGGGTGATACTACTAAAGTAGGATCTGCTGGGCTCATAGGAGGTGTGACCATTTCGCTCATTGTGGGCATTCTTGCTCTTTGGATGTCCCGACTTGCGCCATAGCCCCAGATATTGATTAGAAAATCCCTTCCCAATTAACACCATAAGCTTTTCCTGTATCGAAATCCACTAGAGTCTTTGTTGGTGCATCATACTCCCAATCACGAGAAGACGTTGACCCAAGATTTGCAAGACTAGCTCTTTCCTCGAGGTAGACGCAATGTTATTTCTTGTGTCAAGACTATCGGGCAGTACTTGTGCAGTCCTAGCTTGGGACTCGTTTTGGGAATATTGAGTTGTTTGAGCTTGCTAATCATTGATGTGCCACTTGCAAAGTCTCTTCTTCCTTTGCTCTAGTAGCCTGGATCACTACCTCTACAAGAATTGCAAGCCTAGCTCTTCCCTTGAGGTAGACACAATGTTATTGATTGTGTTGAGACTGTCTGGCAGTGCTTGTGGAGTCCTGGCTTGGGACTCATTTTGTGCATACTGAGCTGCTAATCATTGATGTGCCACTTGCAAAGTCTCTTCTTCCTTTGCTCTAGTAGCCTGGATTAGAACCTCTACTTCCTATACTTCGCCTAATGTTCTACCATTAGGTAAAAGCACTTGTGCGGGGGGTGGTTCGATAGTCACAATTACAATAGGTGCATCAAAAGTTGTACGGACAGGGATATCAACATGAACGCTCCTTGCTTGTAACAACAAGACTACACCATGTGTCTCTTTGGAGTTTACCTCAACTCCTTCATCATGTGGTCTGTATGTAGTAAGATTTGGTTCAGAGGTATCAGTTGAGGTTGAACCTCTAAGGTCGCTAGCTACGCAGTCAAAAAGACTGGTAGCTGGAAGAGGGGCCATTGCCAAAAATGGAACCTTTACCTCCTAAACCCATGGATCTTGAAACCCTAATTCTCAAAGTTGACCATACTCTAAATCTTCTAAGATTTGATGTAGGATTTAAAGCCTTTGGAAATATCAGTTCTGGGTCAAGCGGTTCTGGGTCAAGCATGGTGTGATATTGGGACACATTGTCTCAAAGAATGGTATATCCACGGACGATAGCAAGGTCAAGTGATATTGGAGCTGCCACCGCCTACCAGCTACAAGGGTGTGCAAAGATTTATGGGCCATGTGGGGTATTATTGCCGCTTCATAATTTTCTATGCCAAACCCTTGTACAAGCTCCTCATTGTCTTTGAATGGACTGAGGAGTTTCAGGAAGCATATGATCAACTAAAGCAAGCATTGGCTAGCGCACCAATTCTACGACCCCCAAATTGGGATCTCATAATTCACGTGCATATTGATGCATCAAATTTTGCTATTGGTTGCGTACTAGCCGAGCTTGGTGAGTTCAAATTGAACTATTCAGTCTGCTTCGCTAGTCTTCAGCTGAATGATGTAGAGATGAACTACACCACCACAGAGAGAGAAGGATTGGCCATGGTTTATGCCGTCAAGAAATATCAACATTACCTCTTGGCCAACAAATTCGTATTTTTCATGGACCATCAAGCCTTACTATACCTGGTGAATAACCTTGCACCACGAGGAGAATCACACGATGGTTGCTATTATTGTTGGAATTCGACTTTACAGTCACGATACGAAAGAGAACACAGCATGTGTTAGCCGATCACATGTCAAGAATTCCAAATGGGGAACCAGTTAACTGATGATCTCCCTGATGCTTATTGGCCATGCAACATGAATTGCATTAATATATACGGGGTCAAGTCATAACTTGATCTCGTGAAACCTGGGTAGCATTAGATAAACCACACCTTGAACCCACTAATGCGTAAGTTCGTAGTGTTCACTTGATAACCACAAAAGCCGAGGGATATTTAAATGTTAACATTTCCAATAGAAATAATTCCTTGGTCGGGAAGGTGTTTGTCATGCTTGTAGGTTCCATGGAAGAAGAGATGATTCTAGGACGATCTTGGATCTATGCCAGTAAATACAATATCCAATGGGAAGAAGGAACAACATTGCTATAAGCATAGGCGAGAAGGTCATGTCCATACCCTTATGGAACTTGACAAACATCCATACCCTTATGGAACTTGACAAATAGAGGAAAGCACATCATAACTGATAAACAAACAATGAGTGCAGTGGCAACACCTCAGAGAACAGAACTAGCATCTGTTCTGCGAAGCTTTCCCCCACAATACCCAACATCTAAGGGTACACAGAAGTGGGTGCCCAAGAATCAACTTAAAGATCAACCAGACAAGAAGGACACCATGAATGATATAAAGACCCCAAGAAGAACCTACAAACAATTCAAAAGTCAGACCTTGCTGACTCGAACCGATTGGCAGGACTCCAAGCATCCGAAGAGTCCTCAAGGATTTCGTAAGCAATGGGTTCAAAGGGACTTACTGAGCACAAGGATACTATCAAGGCAATACGACAATATGGGTACCCAAACCCCACTCAGTGTGTGGCCAATACCACAAATAGTTTGAATCGTCAAAAAGAGGGTGGTAAGAGCGTGCAACATCAACTCCTAACTCAAGCGAGAACCACGCCAACCCTTGTGTGGAGGAAGAAGAAAACTTGGCCAAATGGATTGGGAATTGCCAAAGCAACGAAAGTACCCACTCAGGCTAACCACTCAGGCTACAAGACTAAACAAGGAACCTAAAGGTAAAAACAAAGAAGTTCAGCAAGGAGATGCAGGTAGAAGCCCTCCACAACCAGGCACAAGGACAACATTGTTCAATTGGGTGGAAGGCGCAATACAAAACTCCCACATGGAACTAAAATGATTGCATCAACAAATGCCCAAACGTGCCTAGGTGACCCCTTGGTTTTCATGGCAATAAAACAAAAGGTATCCAATGATTGCACAAATGGGTACGAGGTAAGAAAAGTATCATTCACTCATCATGTGCATGTTTGGTTACTTGAGCATATAGGAAAAAATGAGAAGTATTCGATCTTATGCATTCCACATGAAATTGCAGAAAAACGTTCACGCCGTGAACAAAATCAAAAACCATTCACATCGTGTGAACAAAATTACAAAGGTTCACGCCATGAAACAATAATTTTTCACAGTTCAATCACGTAGTGCCACGTGGAATTCTTCATTAAGATAGCCACCATGTCTGACGGCTGCATTATAAATTCGATTTTCTTTCCTCTTTTCGTCATTTTGCATCGTGTGCGTTGTCTGATGGTGTGCGAATCGCTTCAACGTGCATCTCCCGAGCTCGCCTTCTCCTTACAACCTTCTCGACTATCCCCTTCAAGGTGGGAGCTTGATCCTCTACTTTTCTTTTCTTTTTTGTTTTTGTTTTGTGTTCTTTCAATGAATCGTGACATCTAGAGAATATACACATTAATTGGTAAAACAAATGACTTGTAGCCCTTCACGTATGCATCATTCAATAAAATTAACAAAAAAAAATACACCAAACAATCATAATCAAACGATTAAAAATACGACCTTCAGTTTCACGAAAGCTGTGTTTTCACGCTCGACCTTTTCACAGCCATACACTTTCACACCTGATCCAAATCAACTCATCAATTCTCAACCAGAATCTTAAAAATCATATCAACCACATTCGAATTCATCATCTAGATAGCATTTTTACTTATAATTTCAAGGTCTTAGATTTACTCGTATATACTGCCAGTAAAGAGCTATAGTTATACCCTCGCTAATATATACGCGTAGTCACACGGTCCTTGGAATTATAAGGTAAATACTATCTTGACTAGGCCTCAAGCAAGTAAGGGATTTCCATACAATTGCGGCACTTTATCTGAAGACCCACTTTCAATTTTATGAATCTTCATTCTGAATATCAATTTGATTACACAATTACAACCTTTTACTATTACTTCATATTTTTTTTTTATCATTTTTGGCTTTTCAGTTGATCCCTTTTTAGTCAATTTGCTGTGATACCAGCTGAAAGATCCTTGCCCCCTCCGCGCAACGGATTCGGGGGTGCTAGAAGCGGAAGTAGCACTCCTTGCAGCACGGGGCAGGATCCCTCACTCTCAGAGCCTCGCCCCCACGGATATCCGGACAAGAGACTAATCCCTCGGTTCTTCAAAAACCGAACCCGAAAAAACTTCCCTTGCCCAGAAAGCATGAGCGATTCCTCCAGGATATTTGTACTCTAACGTAGTCAGGGTCTTACTGACCAAACTGATCCGACCGAACCTGTGAGTCTCTTGGTCAGATCAAGGAAGAAACTTGCACTTGGATCATAGAAACCAGCGCTTTTTTTCCCATCGAGAGGCACAGCCGTTGATTCTTTTTTCATAGAACAATTACTATCCGGGATTTACTTCATCTATCGTACTATAACAGAATTGAGTCTCATTTTACGGATCCATTAGTCCAGCCTAGTCCCATGGGTTAGCCACCGCCCAACCACTGTAGTGATGGGATCCAATTAGGAATTTGGTTAGGTTTTATCCTGGGTACCAAGGAAAAGAGTTCCCAGGTCCCCTAGCTGGATATTCATGCAAATTTAACGCCAGTCACACCACTTACACACCCAATATGAAATTGCCTTTTTCATAGATTCAGTTATCTTTAAAACAATCCTTTAATGAAACCATAGTGTCATTAATCGTAATCCTCCAAAATATCCGGTTGAATCCTAATTTCTAAACATTCCTTCATTGGTGTACCTATGGCATCATTGGCAACCAGAACGTTCACCACCTGTCCCTCAGAGGCCTTTTCGATAGTTCCTAGCTCTCATAGTACCCGACAATATATTCACTTATAGAAATTAAGATGGAATCTCCGTTGAGGATTAGCAAGATCAACCAACAGATCCATATAAAATAGCCATGGACATGCCGGCGTAGAGTCGAGTACAACGTGCACACACAAAGAGAGACCTAAAGGCTCTTATAACAAGAAGAGACTAGAGATTGTAACTAAAATGGCATGGAGAAGATTTTTCCCCAAAAGAAAGTGAATAGCTGGCATGATATGGTAGCATTAAACAATGATATCTAAAAAACAACTCATATGATTGCATATGAAACAATGAAGACAACGACTATTAAAAAAGACACGTAAGAATTGGGGATTTTTTTATTATGATCATAAACAACATGACCATTGCACTTGTGTTGCAGCAAAAAATTCCATATATTGGAGGAACCTCATCATTGCTATTAAGGTTTTTGGAACCTCATCATTGTCTCCTTATTAATGTATCTGCTATGAGCATCGTTGCCTTTGTTTTGGTTGAATGCGCCCATCTTAGTAGGTGCTTAACCTGATTGTTGATGATCAACACTCCACAGCCTTAAACCAAGCCGATTACATAAGTATAAAACAGTTCAATCTTTCTTTGTCTAGACCAAAATTGTAAAGAAATAAGTAACAACACATAACCATAACTATAGCTCTCTATGTGACCTTGAACTTTGCATACTCAAGTGAATAACCTTCCCTTGACTTGTTGAACTCAAGACTAGTCTTACATGGTGATTACATAGAACATGACGAAGAATCATGAGGGATTGCCTCAATTCGAATCATACAAAAACCATGAAAGAATAAGCCATTTAAACTAATATTAATAGAAACATCTTACCTTGAGAAGGAGCTTGGGTTGTGCTCCCAAAAGGCACGTATGAATGGGTGCCACCTCATCTAAGATTAAATGATCATATAAATGCATAATGTCCATGGTTAATGCCTAATGAATAATGTGTATATGCATCCCCAAACAATTCCAAAGAACAAAGAGAGCAGTCACTCACTCATTTTGAGCTTTCAAGGCCAACATTAACTCTCCCTCTGTGCTCCGATGATCCACATTCACAAAATCGCACTTCACCTTGCAATGCCTCCATTTGACCATGGAGTAGTCTAATAATTAAAAAGAGGTCACAAAACTAGTAAAGAGAATATCTTCAAAATTATGGGGACAAGTAAGAGTATGGTACCAGATTGGAACAACTTACGAGTATTGATCACTGTGAGCCAACAAGTCACGAGTCTATGGTTCCATCGCCGCCGCTGCTCTGCCGTCGGTAAAACCACCACCACATAACGTTTCATCATGAAGTCTTTTTTTAATCATGAATTTTTTGAACTATGTTTCATCATGAGAGAGAGAGAGAGAGAGAGACAGAGAGAGAGTTAATCTATTATTGGGTGATCCAACAAGGGAAAAGAATATCTCGGGTGACCCAAGTGTGATTAATTTGGTTGTGAGTGAATCCAACCAACTGTGACATGTGTGACACATGTAAGAAATGTGAGAGTTTAACTCTGTGAGTGAATCTAATCAACTCTTTTGAATTAATGAGGGTGACCCTAGTTGGTTGTGAGTGAGTCCAACCAGCTGTAACACGTGTGAAACGTGTGGTGTACTCTATGAATATGTGTGACGTGTATGAAAACATTGTGAGTGAATCCAATGTAGGAGTTTGATTGTGAGTGAGTTCGATCAATTCTAAGACATGTGTGACACGTGTAAAGGTTCTGTGAATTTGATCATGAGTGAATCCGATCAACTTTAGGACACGTGTGATGCATGTGAGGATATGTGGGAGTGAATCCACTTAAATACATAATGACATTGTGAGTGAATCCAACATGGGAACAATTAATATGTTTGATCACTCATGTGTGCTAATAGTTACAACCGAGGACGATTGTCTTCTCAAACGGGAGGACTATCACGGGGGTGAGATTTTTCAGAATATTTTATCATGGGAGTGAATCTAATTAATTATGTGTGATGCATGGTTCATGTGAGAAGCATGGTAATGAATGATTTACATTTGTTATAATTATTTTTGTGAGTGATTCCAAAATAATTGTGATCTAACATTGTGGATTATGTTGAGTATAAATCATGAGTTCGGGACAACCAAGGTGGACATTGGACGAGATTATCTAGCTAAGCACATGTGTGCTAAATATTTAATTTTGTATGGTTTGGCGGCCCATTATACATATGTTGGGCAAGGTTTATTTTTTATGAGATGCTTTCAAAGCATTGAACTAAGGTTCAATTTTGGAAAAGCTATGCTATTTATGGCTCCAAGGGCTAAATTTATTAATATGATTTAAATACCACGTGTGGGGGTGGAGCCACACACGTTGGGGGGGGATATTGCACCTAATCTTGTGTTCTTTGATTTTTCATGCTCTTGATTTATGCTATGATGTTATGGTTAATTTCTTTTATTATTAAATTTAAGGAATAATCTAATCTCCATGTACCATGGTCCTGTGTAATAGTGGTATCAAAGCACGACAAATTCAAGATTTGAATTTGGGTCATGGAGAGTTGAAAAAAATAATCAAGAAATTGATTTTTCCTCAAAGGCTATTGGCCTTGAGTAAATTTGAAGGCTTCTCAACAAATTCAAAAATACTTACACGAGAAGTGAAGAGTGGGCCAAAAAGCCTACAAAGGTACTTACATGAAGGTCAAGCTCAATGTAAGATTCCTCCCTCCAGCTTTTGAGGTGTACAGGTGTAAGAACCTCCCCTTTTGATCTTATAATTATTTCCCTCTCTCAAATAAAAGAAAGATCTTGTTTTACCCTATTTTGGCCTAGAGAGAGAAAATATCTAGAGGGAGGTAATTCAAAATTGAGATATTTTTTGATATAAAAATCCTCCTAGTGTTTAAAATGATTTCCCTTGAAATAGAAATTCAAAAAGAACTTTCCAACGTGTAATTGGAATTAATTGAAAATAGGTAAAAAGGACCTTATCTTGAGGGTCCAGATTTTCTAAAAATTTTGGATTAAGATTCCTATGGACCAATAAGATTAATCTAAATGTAGGGAGGAGATAAATTGAAGAATAAAAGAAAATTTTTCAAAAATGAGTAAATACTCACATAAGATGAAGAGTTAACTAAGGACAAGGTTTATTAGTTAAAAAAGAAGAGATATTTAGAGGAAATGATGCATTTTTGACACCTCAGTGTGGGGAATTTCTCTCATGAAGGAGGCACCTATTTCACATGTGTGGATGAGTTTTAAACTCACAAATAATGAGATATTTTTATCTCTCCTCTCTCCTGTTTCAACTAGATCCAAAAAGTAAGCTAAACTGACCTAAAAATGGTCAAAAAGTGACCAAACTGATCTGGAAAATTCTAGAATCAGTTTGCTTGGTTAGAGACTCACTTTTTCCTATAAATAGAAGCCTCCCCCTTTGTAAAAGCTTAATGGTATTTATGCACTGTTACTCTGCTTCTGTTGTTCTAAGCCCATTTAACATTGAATGTCTTGATAATTCAATTGTTTTTTGGCCTAATCCTCTCCAAGTGAATTTGGTGGCCACTCTTGCTGCAAACAAGAGTAGAACCCTCAATCCCTCAAGCCAAAGCAAAGCTTACAAGCTCTATGTAAGCTTAATTCTTACTTATTGTGAATTTTTAAATCTATGGTTTTCTCAAATTTTATGCTTTGTAAATGTTGAATTAAAATCTGATGCTATGCCTTGATGGAAAGGCCACCCCCTTCTCTTCTTTACAATTCAGCCCTTATCAGTCCTACAAAGTTTAATTAAAAGATTGATTAAACTCTTTTCATTGTTTGCTCTCTTGATTTTTAAAAAATGGAGTAGATTAGAGATATTAGAATTTAAATTAGATTAATTCAAGTCATAAATTGAATGATAAAAATTGAGAAATGGTCACCCATACAAAGGAGGTTATGGCAAAATTTTCTCAAAGTTTGTGGAACTAAAGTTTATCATTAGGTTATTCTAAAAGAGTAGTTCCCTCCATTTTTTGTGCAATCTAAAAGAATTATTTTTATGCATAGGAAGATGTATAAAAGATTTATTTTTATTTCAAAAGTATCATTCTCATTAAAATTGAATTTATGCATAGAAAGATGCATGAAAGATTTATTTTTATTTCAAAAGTGTCATTCTCATTAAAATTAAATTTATGCATAGAAAGATGCATGAAAGAGTTATTTTTATTTCAAAAGTGTCATTCTCATTAAAATTGAATTTATGCATAGAAAAAAGATTTATTTTTATTTCAAAAGTGTCATTCTCATTAAAATTGAATTTATGCATAGAAAGATGCATGAAAGAGTTATTTTTATTTCAAAAGAGTTGTTCTCATTAAAATTGAATTTATGCATAGAAAGATGCATGAAAGAGTTATTTTTATTTCAAAAGAGTTCTTCTCATTAAAATTGAATTTATGCATAGAAAGATGCATAAAGGATTTAATTTTATTTCAAAAGTGTTATTTTTCTTAAAATTGAATTATGCATACATAGATGCGTAAAGAATTTTTATATCAAAAATTAGAATCCTCTTAAATTCTATGTTTAAATTCTGTGAATAGAGGTGATGAGAATATGAGGTGAATAGATGTGATGAGATAAGATGTGAATCAGATAGATGATGATTGGATGGATGGATGGATGTGATGTGAATTAGATAGATGATGATTGGATGGATGTAATTGTTGAGATTCAAGCTCGATGTCAGTGTGTGCCAGCTGTGCTATGTGCTGGCATGTTAGGTAGCAGCATGTGTGAGACATAAATGACCGCGTCTAGCTGGTTATAGTGTGTGGACATTAACTAGGGTTAGTGGTGTGTGGACACAACTCATAGTGTGTCTTGTGTATTATGGATTATGGCTTTATGCATTGTGTGAGAAGGGAGATGGCTTCCCTCTATGGTTAGGGTTTGCAATATACATTAGGGTTTGCTCCTGTGTGTGTGTCTCCTCTCCCTCTACCTGTTTTTCAACATGGTATCAGAGCCTGGTGCTCTCTATTAGGGTTTATGATAGTGAGTGAGAGAAGAGGGAGAAGAAGCTGTGAAGCTTGGAGCACACCGATTTCTATAAGATCTGAGAGCTTGGCCTACCGGGTAAGGTATTCTAAACATCCTTGAGCGGATTGTAGGTGATTCAAGCAGAAATAAAGCAAATTAGGGTTGCCCAAAGTAAAGGAAAATTTTGGTTTTTTGGAAGCTTTCCATTGAAGCTTGGAAGCGGTGATGTATGGTGAAAATAGATGCAAATCTGGCAAAGAAACATGTATGTGACAAGGATGAATGTATTGGCAACTCATGTGCAAGCCTTACACTGATTTTGGAGCAAATATGATGCATTTATGTGATTGAAATTTACTGGTTTTGAAGCTCTCACAAAACAGAGAAATAGAGGTCAACTTTTGATGAAATTAAACCAAGTTTTTGGCACCTATACAGCAGGCGGCGCAGATCTACAGCAAAAAACAGAGTTTTTTTCACATATTTTGATGCGAGGAGGTCGAATACTACTTGTGTGCTTGATAAATCCCAAAATTTCCTTAGCAATTAGCTAATAAACAAATCCAAGGAGGAGGATACATGTTTGGTTGGATCAATTATGCCTTATGGAGCTGGAAATGAGCTGATTAAACAGGCTGTCTACTGTGTTCAGTGAAACAGAGTGTGATTAATCGATCAATTACTCTCTGGTCTTAAACAATTGGTCTAATTCCTTTTACATGGAGTTAGTGGACATCATTGCTAAGCTAATGAATGCATGGTCTCTCAATTTGGACAAGGATTGAAGAAATTAGAGCCATTTTACTATTGGTTTTTTTTTGTTTTTTCTCAAAACAGAGAAGGGGATTTGACAAAATTGGTATGTACACATCTTGGATGGTGTTGATATGCAACATTGAGGTTGTTTAGGTGTCAATGCAAGTTATCCACACTTGATTGCACCACTACATTGCAATTTGGAGCCTCGAAAAGCGCATCAAAGCACGGTATCTTGGACTGCATAAACCAGTGCATTTTGGATGCATATAGTTTGATTTTCTACATCAAATTTGAAGTTTGTTGACTACTTTGGAGTATTTGGAACACTCATTAGAGTGTGGTTGAGCTGAGGAAGGCTCGTTTACAGATTTGGAAGTGTGCGGAAGGTGCATTTACATTGAGCAAATATGTCGGATAATCGAGTACAAATTGTGGGTGAAAAGTTGGATAGGAAGAACTTCCAGGCATGGAAGTACAGGATCAAAAGTTTTCTGAAGGGAAAAGGTTTTTGGAATCTCATTACAGGTGCTGAGCCAGAGCCGGAACTACCCCGACAACCTACATAGCAGGTTATAGCTCATAAGCAATGGTCAGAAAGAGCATACAAAGTGTTGCATTATCTGTCTATATGTATTTCGGATGTCATACTTATACATATACATGATGCTGAGAATCCCAAGGATGCATGGGATACATTGGTAAAGCTGTTTGATACAGACATTAGTGCTCGCAAGTCCCAGGCGACAACAGATTCATAATGTGAATCGGAATAGAAGGAGCATTCATGATTATCTACAAGAGATAAAGAAGTATGCAGATGCATTGGCAACAATCAATGCCCCCATGCTTGATGATGATTTGGTAGACATTACCTTGCGTGGTCTTGGCAAGGAGTATAAATCTTTTGATACATCCATCTCGGTTCGGAGTACAGGTTTACCAGGCTTTGATGAGTTGGTTTCACTCTTGCTTGTTGAGGAAATCAAACTTAGTGACTCCTTTCATGATGCATCTACTAGCCATGATGATAAGCAGAAATCAGGCTTTCTATTCACAAAGAGGATCTAGAGGAAGGGGGAGATTTGCATCACGTGGCCGTGGTAATGGTCATGGATGGCAGGACAGGTCACCACAACAGAATTTTCAGCCTTCATATGGTGCTAGAGGTGGTCGTGGATATACACCTTAGAGAGGCAGAGGTAATCCTCGTGGTAGAGGACGTTGGCAAGGCCAACAAACATCTATGCAAGATGTGGAATGCCATTACTGTGGTAAATTTGGTCATATGGCACGTGATTGTTTCCGCAAAACAGAATGATTTGAGAGGGGGTAGAGCACAACATCGTGGACATTATGCACAACATGGTGGTGGAAATTATGCATCAAACAATAAATGATGGCAGCGCAAATCACTTGTTTGCCATGAAACATGTTGTGGGATCTATGATGACAAATGCTGAAAATGATGACACTTGGTATATGGACTTTGGAGCATCAAACCATATGACTTGTCATGGTGAATGGTTTGAGCATATGAAGCCTATGGATGTGAAAGGCTATGTGGAAACAGGAGATGATACCCAACATGCCATTACACATGTTGGAAGTGTACCATTGGTTATGCACAATGGTGAAACAAAATCTATGGCAGATGCATTGTATGTGCCTTTTATTACAAAAAGTTTGGCCTCAGTTGGTCAAATGGTGGAACAGGGATTACAGGTTCGTTTCAACGAGCATGGTTGCTTCGTTGAGGAGTTCAAAAATGGATGTAGAGTCATTGCCAAAGGAAAGAAAGAAGGCAAGTTGTAAAAGCCGAAATGTGGTACAAGACATTGACATGTGGCATAAGAGGATTGGACATGTGAATATACAAAGGTTAAAGAACATGCAGGCAAGAGGCATTGTTAGTGGGCTGCCTAGATTCAAGTATGATGGGAATATGCATGTTTGTGAAGCCTGTCAGTTTGGAAAGCAGGCGAGGTTGCGGTTTCCTAGAGAAGGCAACATGAGTAGCAGGCCACTTGAGATAGTACATAGCGATGTATGGGGTCCTGCACAAAACCCATCTATTAAAGGCAGTTTATATTATGTGACATTCATTGATAATTTCAGCCAGAATGACATGGATTTACTTTCTCAGAGAGAAAAGTGAAGTGTTGGGAAAGTTTATGGATTTCAAAGCTTTTGTAGAGAAGCAATATGCCTCTTGGATTAAATGTTTGAGGACAGATGGAGGTGGTGAATACACCTCACATGCTTTTGAGCATTTCTTGAGAAATCATGGCATAAGAAGACAATTAACTTGCAGGTATACACTTCAGCAAAATGGTGTTGCTGCTGAGAGAAAGAATAGAGTCATTTGTGAAGTGGCCAGGGCAATGCTCAATGAAAAGAGCATGCCAGACTATTATTAGGCAGAAGCATGTGCCACTGCAGTGTATATACTTAATAAGACACCCACAGCAGCCATTCATGGAAGTACGCCAGAGATGCGGCTTACAGGTTTTAGGCCAGACATTGGACACCTCAAAGTTTTTGGTTGCATAGCTTATGTACATGTGCCTGACGAGAGAAGGAGGAAGTTGGATCCTAAGGCAGAGAAGTGTGTATTTGTTGGTTATGCACAGGATCGCAAGGCATACAAATGTTACAATCCACAAACTAGGCAAGTGGTTATCTCATGAGATGTGGCGTTTGATGAGCTTGCTAGTTGGTACAAAGCAAAGGATGAGGGTGTCATTGAGTCACTTGATGCTGATGTACATGTGAACTTACCACAAGCAAGTTCTAGTTCTATCTCTATGTCTGGGCCAACAGAGGCTGAGAGAAGCACTGTACGTCCATGGTTAGGACGCTTGAGACATGAGAGTGTGAGCACTGGGAGTAGTGCTGTGGAGATAAAGGAAAGAAGAAGGTTGAAGGAATTGGAATTGGAATTATAGGTTGAAGGAATTGGAATCAGAGAGTTTGGATGAGGAACTTGGCATACCTGTTTTACGCACACCTAGTGTAAGGCAGGATAGATATGTGCCACCACATGCTAGAGTGACAGGTGTTCAGAGTGATCCGCATGCATTACAGAGATCCCAAAGGGTCAGATATCCAGTTGACAGGTTGACATACAGTGATTTTGCTATGCATTACGCATATATGACGTCTTTGGTGAAGCATGTGGAACCTACATGCTATTCAGAAGCTATTGGAAAGCATGTATGGGAGAAGGCAATGGATGTTGAGATGGACGCATTCGTTCATAATGAAACAAGGGATTTGGTTGCATTACCACGAAACAAAAATGTTATTGGTTGCAAATGGGTTTACAAGGTTAAATGCAAGTCAGATGGTTCCATTGAACACCATAAAGCGAGATTGGTAGCTAAGGGTTATGCACAAACCCAAGGTTTGGACTATGATGAAACATTTAGTCCAGTGGCAAAGATGGGAACAGTGAGAGCAGTCATTGCTATGACTGCAGTGGGAAATGCATCAAATGGATGTGAAAAATGCATTTCTAAATGGTGATCTACAAGAAGAAGTGTATATGGCACAGCCAGAAGGATTACACCCAAAGTATCCCACTCATTTATGCAGATTGAAGAAAGCTTTATATGGTTTGAAGCAAGCACCTCGTGCTTGGAGTGATAAGATGAGCAGATATCTTATCTCCATTGGATTTCAGGTTTCTATAGCAGATTCTTCACTCTATGTGAAGAAAACAGATCATGGGATTGTTTTACTTGTCATGTATGTGGATGACTTGATTATCACAGGTGATCATGGTACAGATGTGATGCATGTCAAGAAAGCATTGAGTGGGCAGTTTGACATGAAAGACTTGGGTGAGTTGAGATACTTTTTTGGAATTGAAGTGATCAAAGACCATGCAGGTACATGGTTAGTGCAACGCCAATATGCATTGGATATGTTGGCAAAATATGGCATGACAAGGTGTAAGCCAATGAGTACACCTTTGGAGCAGAATAATGTAAAGTTGCGGGCTGATTTTGGTGAGTAGTTGGATGATCCATCTATGTACAGAAAGATGGTTGGTAGTCTTATTTACATGACTATCACACGCCCGGATTTGAGTTATGCTGTGGGGCTAGTAAACCAATTTATGCAGAGCCCCAGAAAACCTCATTTGGATGCAGTGAGACGCATTATGCGATATGTAAAGACCACTGCACATTATGGTCTTCTTTATGAGCATGGTAAAGGCTTGGATATACATGGCTACACAGATGCAGATTGGGCAGGTAGCTCGTATGACAGGAGGTCTACTAGTGGTTATGCCTTTACACTTGGAAGTGCCGTGGTGAGTTGGAGTAGCAAGAAGCAACCTACTGTTGCTTTATCCAGTACAGAGGCTGAATACAGGGGTGCAGCCATTGCTACCTGTGAAGGCGTATGGTTAAAAAGTCTCTTGGCTAATTTGGGTGAGCCTATTGATGGCAAGGTTGTCAATCATTGCAACAACATGAGCAGCATACAGTTGGCCAAGAGTCCAGTGTTTCATGCCCAGACCAAACACATAGAGGTCCATTATTACTTTGTCAGAGAGAAAGTGCTGGATGGTACAGTTGATCTACAGTATGTGAAGACTGAAGAGCAGGTGGCTGACATCTTTACAAAGCCACTTAGCAGGGAGAAGTTTGAGTACTTCCGTACTATGTTGGGAGTACATGGGATGAGCTTGAGGGGGAGTGTTGAGAGCTTTGATAGCCCAAGCTCATCTACATCTTCATCTATGGCAGTACATCATGAGCTTGAGAGGGGCTGTTGAGATTCAAGGTCGATGTCAGTGTGTGCCAGCTGTGCTATGTGCTGGCATGTTAGGTAACAGCATGTGTGAGACATAAATGACCATGTCCAGCTGGTTATAGTGTGTGGACATTAGCTAGGGTTAGTAGTGTGTGGACACAACTCATAGTGTGTCTTGTGTATTATGGATTATGGCTTTATGCATTGTGTGAGAAGGGAGATGGCTTCCCTCTATGGTTAGGGTTTGTAATATACATTAAGGTTTGCTCCTGTGTGTGTGTCTCCTCTCCCTCTACCTGTTTTTCAACAGTAATGTGAATTAGATAGATGTGAATGAATGGATGGATGGGTGTGATGTTAATAGAGGTGATGAGATGAGAGGTAAATAGATGTGATGTGAATTAGATAGATGTGAATGGATGGATGGGTGTGATGTGAATAGAGGTGATGAGATGTGAGGCGAATAGATGTGATGAGATAAGATGTGAATCAGATAGATAATTGGATGGATGGGTGTGATGTGAATAGAGGTGATGAGATGTAAGGTGAATAGATGTGATGAGATAAGATGTGAATCAGATAGATGATTGGATGGATGTGATGTGAATAGAAGTGATGAGAATATGAGGTGAATAGAAGTGATGAGATAAGATGTGAATAGAAGTGATGAGATAAGAGGTGGATAGATGTGATGTGAATAGAAGTGATGAGAATATGAGGTGAATAGATGTGATGAGATAAGATGTGAATAGAAGTGATGAGATAAGAGGTGGATAGATGTGATGTGAATAGAAGTGATGAGAATATGAGGTGAATAGATGTGATGAGATAAGATGTGAATTAGATAGATGATGATTGGATGGATGGATGTGATGTGAATTAGATAGATGCGAATGGATGGATGGATGTGATGTGGATAGAAGTGATGAGAATATGAGGTGAATAGATGTGATGAGATGTGATGGGAATTAGATAGATGAGAAGAATGGATGGATGGATGGATGGATGGGAATTAGATAGATGAGAAGAATGGATGGATGGATGGATGGATGGATGTGATGTGGATAGAAGTGATGAGAATATGAGGTGAATAGATGTGATGAGATGTGATGGGAATTAGATAGATGAGAAGAATGGATGGATGGATGTTGTGTAAATAGAGGTGATGAGAATATGAGGTGAATAGATGTGAATCAGATAGATGATGATTGGATGGATGGATGGATGTGATGTGAATTAGATAGATGTTAATGAATGGATGGATGGGTGTGATGTGAATAGAGGTGATGAGATGAGAGGTAAATAGATGTGATGAGATGTGAGTTAGATAGATGTGAATGGATGGATGGATGTGATGTGAATAGAGGTGATGAGACGTGAGGTGAATCGATGTGAGATGTGATGTGAATCACATAGATGGGAATGAATGAATGGACGGATGTGATGTGAATAGAGATGATGAGAATGTGAGGTGAATAGATGTGATGAGATGTGATGTGAATCAAATAGATGGGAATAAATGGATGGATGGATGAGATGTAATGTGAATCAGATAGATGAGAATAAATGGATGGATGGATGTGATGTGAATAGAGGTGATGAGATGTGATGAGATGTGATGTGAATCAGATAAATGTGAATCATTGAATGGATGAGATATGATGTCATGTGAATCAGAATGTAAATGAATGATATGAGATGTGAGTGAATGTGTATGTGAAGAATGGATGTGAATAAGTATGTAAAAGAATGGATAAGGATGTGTATGTGAAGAATGGATCTGAATGAGTATGTGAAAGAATGGATGTGGATGTATGTGAAAGAATGGATGTGAATGAGTATGTAAAAGAATGGATATGAATGTGTATGAGAAGAATGGATCTGAATGAGTATGTGAAAGAATGGATGTGGATGTATGTGAAAGAATGGATGTGGATGTATGTGAAAGAATGGATATAGATGTGTATGTGAAAGAATGTGATGTGATGTAAAGAGATGAGATGTGACATGAATATATGTGGATGTGAAGTGATAGATATGAATGTATGGATAGATGCGAGTAGTCGTACATGTTAACGATTGGATAGATGTGGATGAATGAGATGAGATGTGTATGAATGAGATATGATGTGGATAGAAGTGATGTGATATAATGGTGATGAGAATAAATGTGATGGATATGAATGAATGTGATGGATATGAATGAATGTGATGTGATGGGATGTGAATCGGGATAGATGTGAATGAATGAGATGTGAGGTAAAATGAATGAGATGTGATGTGGTCTGAATGGATGAGATGTGAGTGAATGTGATGTGGTCTGAATGGATGAGATGTGAATGAATGTGATGTGAATCGGGATAGATGTGAATGAATGAGATGTGAGGTAAAATGAATGAGATGTGATGTGGTCTGAATGGATGAGATGTGAGTGAATGTGATGTGGTCTGAATGGATGAGATGTGATGTGGTCTGAATGGATGAGATGTGGATATGGGTAGATACAAGTGGATGAGATCTGATGAGTATAAATTGAGGAAAGATGTGATGAGATGAGATGAAAATGATGTGATTAGATGAGAATAGGAATACTTATGACATGGTTGTGGAATTAATTAATGTGGTTTGATGTGGAGCAATGTGGAAACACGAGAGTTCGTTATAGAAATTGTATTTTTGAACTGTTTTTAAATGACTGTTTTATGTCAAGAACGCTGGAGAAGCATTTTGACTATCTTGTGAATGAGGTCGTGGAGACCTAATCTGACAAAGTTGCAACAGCTGACGGAGAGTCATTGGAGGACGTCTCGCGTAGCAAGGTCGGCCGAGGTCCAGCCTCGGTTCGATTAAAATGGTGAGCTTCCGGTACGGTGGATGAGGGAACAAGGAAGCAGCCATGAGTGAAGCGCTAGGTCACCTGCTGCTGCTGCGAAGGATCCTAGAGGGTGCTGACCATACGGTGCTCGGTCGCCTCGACGATACCCACACGTGCGTCGTGGAAGATATTGAAACAAGGAGTAAGAGTTGTTTTCTGAATTCGGGCATGGATCTGGTTGACCTTGCACCATGGTCCTCAATGGTTGAGTCCATGGATGTGGTTGACTGACCTTGCTGGTCCTCAACGGATAAGTCCATGGCTCTTTTATATGGATTCGTTGGTTGATCTTGCTGATCTTCAACGGAGATTCCATTTTTGATACGTGAATATATTGCCGGTTACTATGAGCTAGGAACTATCGAAAAGGCCCCTGAGTGGATAGGTGGTGAGCGTTTTGGTTGCCAATGATGCCATAGGTACACCGATGAAGGAATGATTGGAAATAAGGATTCAACCGGAGATTTTGATGATTATGATCAGTGGCACAATGGTTTCATTAAAAGATTATTTTTTAAAGAGCTGATTCTGTGAAAAAGGTAATTTCATATTAGGTGTGTAAGTGGTGTGACTAGTTTTAAGTTTGCATGAATATCCGGCTACTAGGGGGCCTAGGAACTCTTTTCCTTGGTACCCGGGAGGACAAAACCTAACCAAATTCTTAATTGGATCCCATCACTACAGTGGTTGGGCAGTTGGCTAACCCACGGGACTAGATGGGGTTAGGCTGGACTGATGGATCCCTAAATTGAGACTCAATTCTGTTATGGTACAATAGATGAAGTAAATCTCGGACAAAAATTGTTCTATGGAAAAGAATCAACGGCTATGCCTCTCAATGAGGAAAAAAGCATTGGTCTCTATGATCCAAGTGCAATCTTTTTCTTGATCTGACTTTGGGACTTACGGGTTCGATCAGATCAGTTCAGTTAGTTAAGGCTTTTGATTACGTTAGAGAAAAATTTATCCTGGAAGAATCGCCCGTGCTTTCCGAGCAAGGGAAGTTTTTCTGGGTTTGGTTTTGGGAGAACCAATGGATTAGTCTCTTGTCTAGATATCCGTGGGCGAGGCCCCGAGTGTGGGACCTTGCCCCGTGCAAGAAGTGCTACTTCCGCTGCTAGCACCCCTGGATTCGTTGCGTAGCACCCCTGGATTCGTTGCGTGGTGGGGACATGGATCTTACACTCAAAAATTGAAGAAGAGGCACTAAGGTATGAAAAGTTACATTTCTTTTATCCAAAGCACAAGAAAATTACAAGTGGTTATTAACCAAAGGGCAAAGAAGGGTGGAAAACCACTTTGCAAATCGACCTCTTCACATGAAAAAGAGGTTTTCTGATTTCTTTGGCCTCTTGTGAATCCGTCTGTATGGATGGAGTCAGCAAGGGATGGGTGATTGAGCTCCATAGCAGGTTTGCTAAACCAGTGAACATGTCATAGATGTATAATGGATGGTGTGGGAGGGCTCCTAATTTTGTATTCTCTCTTTTTCAATTACTAAAGCTTACAAACCTTAATAAATGTTACCCAAGTTCCCCTCAATTAATCGAATATCTTTTTTCAATCGTTTTAGGCCCCTATTAGCTGAAGCGCAGGTTGGGAGGGTAAAAGCCAAAATTTCACTTTATTTTTTTAAATTAGTTCTTCACCTTTCCCTCCACAATCCGGCGGCGATAGCGTAAGTTTATTGGGATTCTTTTTTCTTCTCCTCCACACTTCGGCGGCCGGCAATAGCGCCAACAGCAACAAACTTCTTCTCTTTTATGATGGGCTGCGCGCGGCTTCTTACTAAAAGGAATCGTCATTAGTTTTTCTTTTTCTTAAAAAAAAAACTTGAAAGCTTTATTAGAACCTTAATGTTATAAGCTTATATATATATATATATATATAAAGCTTATAATATATTGATAAGCTTACACCCAAAGGTTCCCAAGGAATCTCAAAAGAGAAAGGGCCACGACTCAAGGAAAACTCAGATTTTCTCGCTTTGAAGAAAATATGCAAAAAATATATAGAAATTTTTTTTTCTCTCTTTCAATTTTTTATTTTTTATTTTTTTGGAAGGCTTCTTCAACCAAAAATTTTAGGCATCAAAGAGCTTCAAAAATTTAAATTTTTCTTTGTTCCAAGATGAAGATACAGGAACTTTCCATACCATAAAATTTTCTTCGTCCTCGACTCTCCAATTTTTAAATTTTGGTACAAAAGCAAGCGTTCCAGGACTTCTTTCCAAATTATCGACATCCAAGTGTTATTGGGTTATTATTTTTATTGTTCAATTGGACGTCATTGACTTCAAGCACTTTAATAAGCCTTCGAAATATACAGGACTCAGATAAGTTTGCTACCTTTTCTATTTTATTTCTGCACAGTTTCCATAATATTTTACTTGTTTCTTTTACAATGGTAATCTATCCACAACCACCTAAGATCAAGTAAACATAATTCAAGCTCAGTTATTGAATGAGAAGAGGCAAAGAGAAGATTTTGAACGAAAATTTACTCGCAAGAAGCAAAGACCTGCTTATTCCGATTCTGATTCTTTGGATTCTGAGTACCCTATCCAAAGGATTGTGCGATTTACTCTCAAAGCTCAAGAGTTTTAAAAGGGACACAAGATTAGCAGAAAGGCTTTTACTTTTCAGGATTATGATGGCAAAAAGGATGCACACATCATACTCACATGGTTAAGCCAACTTGATGATTATTTTAGAAAAAATTTCTGAAAAGGATAAGGTTAAATGTGCTGCTAATCATTTGGTAGGCAGTGTAGCTCTTTGGTGGAATGTAATTAGACATGGCAAACGCAAACCAAAGTCATGGAAAGACTTCCAGAAGAAGCTGATCAAGAAGGATTTCTTACCTCCGTCATATAAGAGTAAAGCCAAACAGCGATGGGATATTTTTAGATAGCTCGAAAAGGAGAACATATCAGCCTATATTGATAGATTTTGGCAAACTTTATTGTAACTTCAAGCTATAGAGAAAGTGCATGAAAAAGAGCAAAGGAGAAAGTTCATAGCAGGTCTCATGCCAGTTATTAGAGCAGAAGTGAACATGTTTCCTCCTCGTTCTCTTAGCAATGCCATCTCTCTAGCAACATATTGCGAAAAAAAAAATAGATTTTCGAGAGATACTACAGTGACAGATTCTCATATTCCTTAGTCTTCTCGATCTACACATTTTGAGAAGCTTCAGCATAGAGATAAAGCAGAGAAACACAATGGTCCACAAGTGAATGGGAAGAAAACTGAAACTACAAAGAAGACCAATAATGGAGATAAAAAATCATGTGTGATTACATGTTACATGCGACAAAGAAGGACATTATGCATATGAGTGCCCAGAAAAGAAAAAGAATCGAGTTGCAGTTGTGAACGTGATTGAAGACAAACAAAAAGGTGACCAACCTAAACAAGAGGATACTCCCAACCATGATTTCTACCACTAGAGAGGTAAGCCTAAAACTCATACTTATGCATTGTTTCATTTTATTATTATTATTATTTAAAAAAACTATAGTTAAATTTAAATATATTAGTCAAGATAGTTCAATGATTAATATGTACTTTCTATACGTGGAAGAAAATACATGTTAGACCATTCACTATCAAGACTCCAGTAGTGAACTAACAATGATGCACATATGTTTTTCGACTGATCACCGAAGAATTTATGTAAGTTATTATTATTTCACATTCAACCTTTGAACTTTAACACCTCATTTAATACACTTTCTTCAAATTATTTTATTTTTTATTTTAAATAAGGTTAATCAGGTGTCTGTGAGAGATACTTATATTAGTGTTTGGGTGTGAAAGTTACTCGTATTGGTGTGTACATGAAAGATACTCTTTTGATGTTCGAGACGGATAATCTAAGTGATATTTATCTGTGAGATGAATAACTTATCACAATCTAGTGTTGAGAGGGATTCTATCTGTGCCGAATATTATATTTTGACTCTCTTCACTTGCTAATTAAATATACAACTGAGGTCAGTTGCAATCCGAACAAGAGGGAATGTTACAAGAATTAATTTATTATTGGGTGATCCAATAAGTAAATATGCAACTGAGGTCAGTTGCAATCCGAACAAGAGGGAATGTTACAAGAATTAATTTATTATTGGGTGATCCAATAAGTAAAAAGAATATCTCGGGTGACCCAAGTGTGATTAATTTGGTTTTATGAGTGAATCCAACCAACTGCTGCTGTGACATGTGTGATGCATGTAAGAAATGTGAGAGTTTGATTGTGAGTGAATCCAATCAACTCTTTTAAATTAATGAGAGTGACCCTAGTTGGTTATGAGTGAGTCCAACCAGCTGTGACACGTGTGAAACGTGTGGTGTACTCTATGAATACGTGTGACATGTATGAAAACATTGTGAGTGAATCCGATGTAGGAGTTTGATTGAGTGAGTTCGATCAACTCTAAGACACGTGTGATGCGTGTAAAGGTTCTATGAATTTGATCATGAGTGAATCCGATCAACTTTAAGACACCGTGATTTCTATGAATTTGATCGTGAGTGAATCCGATCAACTTTAAGACACTTGTGATGCGTGTCAGGATATGTGGGAGTGAATCCACTTAAATACATAATGACATTAGAGTGAATCCAATGTGGGAACAATTAATGTGTTTGATCACTCATGTGTGCTAATAGTTACAACCAAGGAGACGGTTATCTTCTCAAACGGGAGGACTATCACGGGAGTGAGATTTTTTTAGAATATTTTATCATGGGAGTGAATCCAATTAATTATGTGTGATGCATGGTTCATGTGTGAAGCATGGTAATGAACGATTTCCATTTGTTAGAGTTATTTTTGTGAGTGATTCCAAAGTAATTATGATCTAACATTGTGGATTATGTTGAGTATAGATCATGAGTTCAGGACAACCAAGGTGGACATTGGACGAGATTATCTAGCCAAGCACATGTGTGCTAAATATTTAATTTTGTATGGTTTGGCGGGCCCATTGTACATATGTTGGGCAAGGTTTACGTTTTATGAGATGCTTTAAAAGCATTGGACTAAGGTTCAATTTTGGAAAAGCTATGCTATTTATGGCTCCGAGGCTAAATTTATTAATATGATTTAAATACCGCGTGTGGGAGTGGAGCCACACACGTCAGGGGAGAGATTTCACCCAATCTTGTGTTCTTTGATTTTTCATGCTCTTGATTTATGCTATGATGTTATGGTTAATTTCTTTTATTATTAAATTTATGGAATAATCTAATCTCCATGTACCATGGTCCTGTAAAACAAAGAGAGAGAGAGAGAGAGAGAGAGAGAGAGAGAGAGAGAGAGAGAGAGAGAGAGAGAGTCTCTGAACTGGGCGAGAGACAGAGAGAGTTGAGAGAGAGGGAGTTGGCACATGTCCCATCGTCTCGCCAACACTAAAACCACCACCACATAAAGCTTCATCTCATGAAGTGTTTTTTCAATCATGAATTTTTTGAAAACATTTGTTTCCACATTTAAAAATGCCTCTTTTACACCCTAAAGGACTACTTGTGAAACCCTTCCAAAAAGGAGAAAAGTGGTACCACCTATGCATGCTTTGACCCGACTAAGTGATAAGCTAAACCATTGTACCTAGAGAAGCATGTCAACCAAAACCAATGAGGATACTTACTTGTTTGTTGTTGGGGATGGCAATACAACCCATTTGCAGCTTACCAAGGGAGGGTACCTAATAATTTAAGCAACAAGCTCTTATGGACATTTCCCACTTGTGTCACCCAAGTAGTTTGATGATGTCCAAAGGGATGACTCCTCACAGCAAGGCTACCATGGAAGTAGAGATGGATAAACTATAAGCCATAAGCAAGAACACACCACTATTTCATAGACACGCACACGCATTAGACAAGTGGATAAGGTAAGAAGCAAGGAATGGAAAAGGTATCTCTAACTAATGACAAGGTAAAGCCCCATTGTCATTAGTTGAGTTATCTTCTGTATAACTTACAAAGTGCATGGTAGCCACAATAGTCTAAACTATATATATGTGTGTTTAAGGCTAACTAATGTACATCTCATAGATGATGGCATTACGCTTAGGTCAATTATTTACATTGTTATGGGTGTATTAGAGTATAAAATTAATTAGATATGCTTTAAGTGTAAAAAACCTACTTGGATAGGCTAATTTACAGTTATGTTAAATGAATAAATTAATGATGCCCATCACTTATATAAATTTATTGCAGCAACAAGTCCCATCATAGTCCTTCACCTAGTTAACTTCTATAAATGGGCTTGACATCTCCCCCTTCCTGATCTATAGGTCTGTCCTCGGACCTATACAATGTCAAGGGGTTGATCCATGTGTTAATGAATCCAAAAAATGAAGCTTGGAGAGGAAGGTTGTTGTGTGTATGTATGATGATGAGTGTGTGGTTGATTTCTGGCAAAGGTTTGAATAGGCTTGGCATTCATGGGAGAGATAAATTGTGCATGCTAAAGAGGTGTCTTTGCTTGAGTTGTAGGGTGCTTGTATGAAGATGTTTAAGTTGTAGACGTTGATTAGTCAGTTAAGTCGACTTGAGGGAGAAGCTGGAGTATAAGAGGCCTAAGAGCTTGAAGTAAGCCCTTGAGATTTCTTGTAGTAGGGAAGGAGAGGAAACTCAGGTTCTATGCCGGTTTGAGTTGCCCGCTAGCTGTTAAAGATATAGAGTTTGTAGATGCACCTTATGATAGAGTGTTAGAGCCGGAAGGTTTGTAGGTAGTACAGGAGGAATATGGGATGTTAGACCCATGGGTGGATCATGATAAGTCTCATGTTTTTGTGAGCATGGATGCAGTGTCATGTGATCTGAAGTTTGATGAGGAGGTTGCTATGCCATATCAGTATTTAAGTGTGAAGAGAATGAAGGCCTAGTAGAGAGTGATGATGGCCAGCTGCTAGCAGATGTAGGAGATGATGCATGTGTTGATGTAGAGTCGGATCAAGAAATCTTGGATGAGGCTAAGTATGCTGAAGGGTTGTCCCCTAGTTCTGATCTCACTGTGTCTTCTTCTTGTGTGCTTGTAGGTGGTGTAGTAGAGGCCATATCACCCAACTGCCACATGACATGTGTTAAGATGATAGCTTGGAAAAAGAAAAACGTAACATTATGGCTCAAAAATGCAGGTTAGATGATGCAGTTGCTCTAATGAGAAAAAAAAACGTAAAGCTTCATAGCTTACATGGGCTGCTCTAATATAGTGTTTGATTTACATGGTGATTGATGTGTAGACAGTGAGGAACAAATCGAATGAAAGAGAGAGTGAGTACTGTAAGACTGAATGAGTAGAGATTTGATAGATAAACTTCACAAAGTATAATGCCCTTTTGTAGCCTAGAAGCCTTATCTTTTACATATTCAAACACACTAAAAAATGACACTTGGAATATGCCCCATGACATTACTGCTTATGTCATACACAAACTTATCTTATTTACTCGTAAGAGTAGGTTCACACACATGTAAGCACACTTACACGTATAAGAGGTGTTCACACCTATACACTTACACATTGGTGAGCACAGGAGATGGATGCACACTCTGAATCCCAATAAGAAAATCCCATGGATTCGATCAATAAAGATGAATACATATTTATTTAGGAATAAATAAAGCATTTATTTAAAACTTTAGTTTTTTTTGGACATGACTTTCTAATATGATAAATCTATATGTTTGAACTCTTTATGCAGTTGATTACTAAAAATCAATTTGTTTTGAACAATCTTGTTAATTTTTTTGTTGATTTCTTTCTAATACCATGTCTACCGTATTTATTCACTTATTAGACATTAATTATTATTCACTTATTATCTAATCAACTCAACAAATTCTCAAAATCCAATCTTGCTTTAGATGAGCGAATCGACTATTTCAAAATTGCATCAATTTGTTAGCAAGGTTTACATAATTATATATAATAATATGACTTAATTTATAATTACACTTGATCAAGTTTTGGCTATTATATAACTAATTATAACTAGCAAGTTTACACAATTATATATAATAATATGACTTAATTTATTTATTATTACACTTGATCAAGTTTTGGTTATTATATATTATATTCTAAATTAAAAAAGGGGGGTAAGTGGGACCATGCCACTGGAGCATTAGTCAACACCCCCCCTTTTAGAGAGAGAGAGAGAGAGAGAGAGAGAGAGAGAGAGAGAGAGAGAGAGAGAGAGAGAGTAAACTTCTAAAAAAATAGGGGTGTGGGGTGTTGGGGGAAGGCGCCACATGGTCCTCTCCCTAGCCTCCCCTGCCCCCCTTTGTTTCTAACTAGAGAGAGAGAGACACACACACACACACACACACACACACACACACACACACACACACACTACCTCCCTTTTTTTCTTACTAGAGAGAGACATGCACATGCACATGCATATGACATGCACGTGAGCATGCACACACACACACACACACACACACACACACACACACACACAATCTAAAACTAAAAAAAAAGGGTTAACTACTAGCAAAACCAGGGCATTAATGACATGGTCTCTATGGCACCTCTGACCTCCCCTTTTTTTAAGTTTGAGATGTAATACAACTATGAATTAAGTGGCAACAATGATGTGATATGTTCATTCAATGCAAAATATGTCCAAACAAGGGTTACCTAATACAAAGTATAGAGAACCTTCTTGTTGCTACGAGATCGGCCTAACGAGTTTCGGTACTATTAAAGTAACACCTCATCAAATCTATAATAGAGAATGTCCATGATTTTTAAAATGACATTGTAGCTTAATAAATGTAAGGCGCAAGACCTCTAGTGCTTTTGCATGTTAGGAAGCTAAAGGGCCTTTGAATCAAACATATGGTCTTTCCTACATTACCATCCAAGATGAAACACATATTTCTATTGATTAAGATAAAAGAGAGGGATTTGTAAAATTAAATTATACATATGAAAGGTGAAGCAAAGTCTCTTCACACCACTTTATCTAATGTAGTGTGTCAGTGTGGGGGTCATTCTACAAGTGATGTGTAAGTTTTATTGTCATTTCTTAAAACAATTTTGATCATCACAAGGTAGTGTCAGTGTGGGGGGGTCATTCTGCAAGTGATGTGTGAGTTTATTGTCGTTTCCTAAGACAATTTTGATCATCACAAGGCTAGGTAGGTTTGGCTTGTCAAACTATTTATGTGGCTAATTTTACGAGTTAAACATAAGCACCATTGGTTACATAAGTTCTCTAATTTTACTCATTAGCCATGGAAAAATTTACCTAAGCCATCATGGTTGGAACTTGGGACTTAGAAGTTTCATCTAGGAAAAAGGTGTTGAAGTAGTGTGCCCACACCGCAACGCCCACTAGAAGGTGTAAGGTGTACAAGTGGTACATCCCCTCAGCACTATCTCCCCTCAACACTATCTCCCATAGGATCAACGACGGGGAAGGCTGGCCGGTGGGTGGAGGACAATGGGGGTCATTTGATCTTCGATGCCTTTTTGCAAACTCCAGCTTTTGGTCGCCAGTTGGTGCATGTTTTTCCTTGGATGCCAACCAAGGATTATCAAAATCTTATCAGGCACAAATGCCCGGTTTGGGTGGAGGTGTTGGACTTGCCTTTGTATTGCAGACCTGCATTACCGTTCTTAGCCGAAGCACTGGGGAAAGTTGTATGTCCACCTCGTTCGAATGGCAATGTCAATCGTTTTTGCGTGCTATGGGACACAAATAAACCCACTCCTCCCCATCTCTCGGGTCCATCGTCACCCACAGCAACTGAGAAAGGGAAAGCTAAAGTGTGAGCATTTTTGTAAACTTGACCAAAAATATATAGTTGGGCATTTTTGTACACTCCGAAATTATTGTAAATTCGGGTGCCGATGGGCGCTCTGATGGGATTCAAACCTAGGTCACAACAGATCCAGAGCAAAACCCTACCATCATGCCCGCCCCCATTCATGCTCTGGACAGTCGCCCATTGGGCCTCAAGCTTATTCTCCCCCTCCGCCGACAATCCAACCTGCCGAGGCGGCCGTCTTCTTGCTAAGATTGAACGGCTCTAGCTAGCTCCGAATGCGCGGTTGGTCTTCCACCGTTGATCCCATGCCCAACCAAGGGTCAAGTGTTGAGGGGTAGTACTTACCTCACACAACAATCATGTCAGAAAGTGGGTAACATGTATTATGTCATGTATCACTTAGAGTGGGTAACATGTATTATGTCATGTATCGCTTAGAGTAAAATGTAAAGAGAGAGAGAGAGAGAGAGAGAGACCTAAGGTCCTAAAGGCTCTTATAAGAAGGACACTGTATAGAGAGAGAGAGAGAGAGAGAGAGAGAGAGAGAGAGAGAGACCGACCTAAAGGCTCTTACAAGAGAGTGTGGGACGGTGGGTAACATGTATCACTTGCTTTTCATGCCTGTCGTAGAGCGAGAGTACAGTGTACACACACGAAGAGAGTACAGTGTACACACACGAAGAGAACTTCGACCTAAGGTCCTAAAGGCTGTTATAAGAAGACACTAGAGTTTGCAAGCAAGTGAAGTGGCACGGAGAAGATTTGTTCAAAAAAAAAAAAGGAGTGAATAGCTGGCATGATATGGTAGCAGTAAACAATGATATCTAAAAAACAACTCAAATGATTGCGTATGAAACAATGAAGACGACGACTGTCAAAAAGGACACATAAGAATTGGGGGATTTTTATTATTATCATAAACAACATGACCGTTGCAGCAAAAAATTCCATTTATTGGGAGGAGGAACTCCCAATTGGAAAATCAAGGTCCTTGATTTGAAGCAATTAACTTGAGACTAAGGGGTAAGACTAACATAATAATAAACGAATTAAGAGGTGTAATTCCATGGATGCTTGTACTGCCGAAGGCATGGAGTAAGGCATGGATGGAGACCATCATGTAACCTATGGGAACAAAGGGTACTCGCTACCGTAAGTTGGGGGTCAATAAAGCTTAAGCAATTAAGATTAGTGTAATTAGAGGGTCCATTAGGCTAATGCAACTGAGATTTGTGCCAGCTGAGGGTGAGGCTTACGCAATTACGATCAGTGTCATTCCACCTGCGAAATTTGAATTGCTATTAATGAAGGGCTAGACGGCCGTGGATGATTCGGAGGAGGTCGTCTGCCTGCTTTGCTCTGGCCTGTTGAGAGTTTCTTCTAACTGGAGCGCAACTTCCTCCATGCCAGGGCGGCCGCCTGCAGAGGGGGTGACACAGGTCATGGCTAGCTGAAGAGTGTTGATGAGTTCGTCTTCTGACGGAGCAGCCCCCTTCATGAGCTCCAAGTCGAAGATCTCATTGGTCCACTCTTCCTTCACGATAGACGCCACCCATTCCGGTAGATCCATTCCGGCCATTTGATCAGTGGACGCCGTCTCTCCGGGAGACTTTCCTGTCAGAAGCTCCAGAAGTACAATGCCGAAGCTGTATACGTCCGATTTGGTGGTGGCCTTTCGGAGCTTGGTGAGCTCGGGCGCACGGTAGCCAAGAGCACTGGCGGTGGCCACAACGTTGGCGTTGGCCGCTGTCGTCATGAGGCGGGAGAGGCCAAAGTCAGAAAGCTTGGCATTCATGCGCGAGTCTAATAGTATGTTGCTGGAGGTGAGGTTGCCATGGATGAGACGTTCGCTGTTGTGGAGGTGGGCGAGCCCACGAGCTGCGCCGGCGGCGATGTTGAGGCGGGTGTGCCAATTGAGAGGCGTTTCGGGCCCCCTTGCTGCAAAACGACGACACAAAATGAGAACATAACAGAGCCACATCAGACCGTATTAACACTTTTGGCCGTGGCGGCCCTACGACATACCGTGCAGGAACGCAGCTAGACTCCCTCCGGGCATGAAGTCGAAGATGAGCAGCTTCTCGTCCTTCGGCCCCCAGTAGTAGCCCCGCAGCGCCAGCAGATTCGGATGCCTTACCTTCCCCAGCATGTTCACCTCCGTCTCGAAGTCCCTCTGGCTCTTCACTATCCCCTCCCTCAGACGCTTCACTGCCACCTGATTGCCATCTTCGAACGTGGCTTTGTACACCGTTCCATACGAGCTCTTGCCCAGAACTTCTGCCGTTGCACACAACAACCCGTCCGCCGTGAAGGTAAACGTCCCATCAAAATGAACCAACTTCCCTCCTCCGACCTCCGCGCCGTCTTTGCCACCACCAGAAGACTGGCTGCTCGACTTCTCTACAGAGGCGGCGGCGGCGCCAGCTTTGCCCCCATCTGGCCTCTTGCGGCAGAAGACGCAGAGCAAAGCCGAGACAAGGCAGAGCAAGAGGATGCCTGCAACCACGCTGCCTATGACTATGATGAGGAATGTTGTCGTGCTGAAGCGGTGCTTCCTTCCTCCACTGGCCAGATTAGGACTGCCGCCAGGCGAGCTTGAGATTGGAGGCGGAGATGGAAACGCGCAGGCGACAGAAGCATTGTACCCACAAAGTCCTGCATTGCCTTCGAAAGAGCTCGCATTGAATCTGTGAACGAACTCCGGGACGGCGCCTGTTAGCCTGTTGAAGGAGCAGTTAAAAGAAGTGAGGTTCCTGAGGCGTGCTAGAGAAGAAGGCAGGCTGCCATTGAAGGTGTTCTCCGACAGGTCCAGGGTTTGGAGGCCAGTGATGTTACCGAGCTGAGGGGGGATGACAGAGGAGAAGCGATTGTTGCTTAAATCCAAGACCTTTAGCTGGGTGAGATTTCCAATTTGAGGGGGGAGTGGCCCTGTGAGCTGGTTGAAGGAGAGGTCAAGAGAGGAGAAGTTGGAGGAGGAGGGGCTAGCGAGCTGTAGCGGAAAGCTACTGTTGAGCTGGTTGTGGGAAAGGTCGAGGAGGGTAAGCGAAGGGAGCTGGCCGAGCTGAGGGGGGATTGGACCTTGGAGAGAGTTATGGCTGAGGTGAAGCTCAAGAAGAGCGGAGAGAGAGGAGAAAGAGGAGGCAGGGATGGGCGTAGAGAGGTTGTTGTAACTAAAGTCGATGAAGGAGAGTTTGGAGAGAAAAGAAGAGCTGGACGTAGCAGTGAGAGGCGGTATGGAGCCTGAGAGCTGGTTATGGCTGAGGTCTACCGATTGCAAAAGAGGAGAGTTAGCGAGGCCGGGCGGAATAGAGCCGGAGAAGCTGTTGCGGTTGAGATACAAGCCCCTAAGGCTCGAAAGAGTGGAGAGAGACGAGGGTATGGCGCCCTGTATGCTGTTGGAGTGAAGGTTGAGCTTGCGAAGAGCCATGAGCTGCCCCACCTGCGACGCCAGGCCGCCAGCCAGCCCCTTCCCGACGAGCTGCAGCACGATGACTTGCCCTTGAGCGCATTTCACACCTTCCCACTTGCCTTGGCAGGCGCCCAGGCTAGAGTTCCAGCTACGGAGAGCGCCGTTGGGGTCTTGGAGAGACTGTTTGATGGCGAGGAGCGCTTGGAGGTCTGCTTGTGTGATAATCATGTCGTCGGCGGCAGCGGGGGAGGGAGGCGAAAGGAATAACAGGGCGGCGACCACCAGGAACGGCATTAATTTATTCCCATTCATTAGCGAAGGAGGTGGGGAAAGCGGGCGTTCCGTCATTAGAAGCGGCGGGGCAGGGCTGCGGCCAGCAAGGTAATCATGCAGCAGAACACCAAAAGAGAAGAAGTGGGCAAGAGACACAGAGAGAGAGAGAGAGAGAGAGAGCGCGCGAAATGAGTGTTCCGCTGAGCAGTGAGGCCGTGAGCTGTGGACTGTAGCTGGGGTGGTAGTGAAGAGGGGGTGCAAGGACCGCACAGCAGCCTTTGAATGCGCCTTTGAATGCTGTCCGGTGATTAATGGTTAACTAACCAACGTCGGTGAAAATCCGATCTCTCCACCCTTTACCCCCCCATCCCCCCGGCCACCTCTGCTGCTTCGCCCTCACCTCTCGGAAATGCAAGTTGTGATTAGAAAAAACCTTCCTTGCCCAGCCCACGCCCCATCACCACCACCACCATATCCATGGCTCAAACGGCTCTAGGTCCTAACGGTCAACAGCCCCATTAGTATATTTCCTTGTACCAATTTTTGGGACGTGGCATTCTCGGCTGGCTTCAAATGCGCGGACAGTAATTGCCCTTTTCACAAAGGCCGGACATTTGCCTAAGCTGGCTTTCGAACTGTGTCACTCTTGATTTTTTTCTAATGTGTATGCGAGGGGGGGTAAGTTCTGTTAAGGCACACGAGTCTGGGAACTCTCATCTAATGAGACATCCACAAGTGTCCATCGGCCATTGTGAGAACACCAAGCAGTGTGTTCTTTTTGTGCGAATCAAATAATGCCACCCAAGCAACCCAAGTTGTGTGATGCACAAATGTGTCACCCCTCTAAGTTCTCTCAGAACATTTTGCCGCACTTGCCCATTTTCTTCACATGTGGAGCTCGGCCCTTTCTATCACTAGCGGCGACGATGGAGGCATCACAAGTCCTCAATGTGCCTTTTTTTGGGACCAATATTAAAAATATATATACTACCTGAAAATTGTCTTTACATCCAGACCCATTTAAACAAGATGTCCTGAAAATTGTCTTTACATCCAGACCCATTTAAACAAGATGTCCTTCTTGAACACACCAGTCATAGACCTTTACTTGCCTACATTCAAAATATTACATAACGGATTCCATCTATCTTCCTTCCTTACAAAACCAGACTGTCCCTAAGTAATTTGGTAGCCCAACTGAATGATGCAGGCTTCCATCATGGCTTCAATAGTGCATCCTCTAGGGGTTTGCTTCTCAAACACTTCCCCCTTTTCTGACTAGATTTTGATTGTAGGTCTTGTCCCAACAGGGTTCTCTATGAATTCCACAAATATGTAATCCACTTGCTTTTCCTTTTGAGATACCATCTTCTAGTTTTAGGACCAATCTTAACCTGCTTGGGCGCTTCAAATCCAGAACAGAGCTGACTTGCATCATATCAATCATGTGTTAGGTTTCCCTAGTATGCGCACGATGGTCCCCAAAAAGATAAAGAAATCAAGTGATGCCATTTCATAGTCTCTGAATTAACTGACCCATCCCATCTTTATCGAGCTTGTTCACATAGACTACAGACTAGCACATGTACACACTCTTATGCATCAATTGTGTCACATCCAATCCAAGAGAAGATCCATTCTGAAACACAATGCAATTCCTCCTAGCCCAAATTTCCCACAAGTAGCAGGCTCTGAGAATACTAAACAATATATCTGCAACCTCATCGTTAGGTGTCCATTTCCCCATAATCCAGTCTCCTTAATGGCCCTGAATCCCTATACAATGTTCAACCCACTTGCCAAATTTTTCCCATGCTCCTCTGATAGTTGGACAGACCCGAAATGCATGTTTCCCATCCTCCCAAGGTGGGCAACACCCACTTGTGAAGTTTTTTTGCATTAATTTAATCCTAATGGGCAAGGCCCACATACAAACTCTCCATAAAAAAACCTGAAACTTGATAGGGATATGACATTTCCACAAGTCTTTCCATATCCTCTTCTAGTAGCCAGGGCTCCAGCTAACCCTCCAGATTCTGCTGCAATATTCAACATTAATTTCCCCCTTTCTTAGCTCTATATACAGATCCTTAGTTTTTTCCTTTAACAATTTAGCCCCATTGAACCAAGCCCAGTCCTTTATCCAGCAAGACTCATCAAATGCAGCAGAGAACCACCCCAGCTGAATATGCACCACGACTTGTCTCATTAAATCCCTTCCCTTGGCAGACAAGTCAAATTCTAGCTCTAGTTGATCAAGTTCTTTCCACCCACAGATGCCCAATCCCAGGCACTATGCCAACCTCCTTAGCCCTTTATTGTTCAGTTTTCTTGTTAAGAAAGTATCTAGAAGACCTAGGGGGGTTGAATTTGTGAGACCACTAAAGTCCCAAACTGAGCATTGAACTTCTTGAGAATTTACATCCCCCATCCCAAGTCATTAGACTCAAAGCCTCCTTTCATTTGTTGCTCAACATCCTGCATAAAGGAGAACCTATCACTTTCAAGGGAGCATAGTAAAACAATTTGTCTTTCCATCTTAGACCCTTCCAATTGTCTCTTAACTGGACCAAAGATACCTCCACCAACTCTCTTACCATTATTGTCCATGTTTCTTCTTGGTGCAAACATTTGGGGAGAAACAAGGCAATCCTAGTTGAATTTTCAGCAATGTGATGGGCTATGGTCAAATGTAAGAAGCAACATGATTAGAAAGCAATTAGAAAGTGATTAAAGCAAGATTAGTACACAATTAATCTAATAGCATAATGTAGGCATGGATACTCAAAAACCAGCAAATTCTCATTAGGCCAATGCCTCAATTTATAGATTTTACATCCACAAGGTGCCAAGCACCCACTCCCCACTGATTTCTCCTTGATTTGTGCCACCTCCCCTACATCTGGGGGCACCTTTTCCTAGAATCTTTCCACACCCCTATATTCACTCATGCTACCCTTGATTCTCTCATCTAGTAGATTCTTCTCACCTTTTCACTGCTACCCACTCAATCACAAACTCCCTTTTACAATCTCTGGCTAAGGGCTTGTTCCTGCACACACCCATTCACTTGCATATTTTAACACCTCCCCTCAAGTGAAGAATTCTAGCACACCTGGACCCTATACCAAGTTTTCCTCTTACTTTGGTAGCTCGCCGACCAGTGCCTCAAGTCCCTAACTCATAGTCCTTGACGCTCTCTCTATTTGTCGTCCAAGGCTACTAAAAGTGCTCCTCGTAACTTTGAGTAAAATGCTCACACATACATCTACCACATGGCCTACATCATCGGTGGCTCAGAGGTGGTTTTACTCTATTGGAGCAGTTTTCATTGGGTTGTGGGGTTTCTCTCTTTCTCTCTCAGAGAAGATGTTCTGACTCCTCTTTCTTAGGAGTCTCCATAAATTTTACCGATGCCGATCCTTCTTCATTTGGTTTGCTGTAACAGTCTCTAGCCATGTGTCTTGGCTTCCCACAGTTGTGGCAAGTGAAGGTCCTTCCTCCTCCCCTGCCTCTTCCTCGTGCGAGGCCTCCTCGGGTGTAGAGTGCTTTCTTCTCTCTAGTTGTTGGGTCCAATCCTTTCTTCTCTTTGACCTTGTTCTCTTGCTCTAGTAGAGCTCCATCTATCTCATGCAACTTCAATCTAGTACATTCTTTAAGGTTGCCACAATGTTCTTATACTCTCCCTTGTCCACACTCTTTAGAAGCACTGCTAGTACCTCATCATCTTCTACTTTCTTTCCAATGGCTACAAGTTGTTGTTTCATGCTTTTATATTTTTTCAAGTGTGTGGTTAGAGGTTCACTTTCCTTCATGTCAAGTTTGTAGAATTGCATTAGCAAATTTATCTTTGAATTCTTTGCTTGGGTGCCAAATAATTTGTTAAGTTCATCCCATGCATCTTTAGCTTGTTGTATCCCCGCAATGTGGTGAATGATTTCATCATTTAACCTAAGTGCAATGAGTCCTAATTCTTTCTCATGTTTGCTTTTCCACTCATCCTTCCCATGCTCCTCTAGACATTCATCTCTTCCCTCAACTAGCCCCCATATATTCTTACTCATGAGCAAATACATGGTTTTTGTTTGCCATGTATGGAATTGCTCCCCCTTGAATTTAGCTACCTCTTGTGCAATGCTCATGAGATGATGTGAAGGGGGGTTACCTCTTTATCCAATTCAAGATTCAAGGGCAGTGTCTACCCTTTTACAACTCCAATTTGGTGTTTAATGATGATTACAACAAGTTTAAAAGCATGAATACACCAAAAATTGCATAATGCCAATGATAATTGGTTTTGTACTAGATGGTTGGGACATCAACCAACTTCAAATTGTAATATGAAGTGATAAAGGTCTATATCAGATACCTAATTTGAACCATCAATTGCACCAAACTTCAGTGATGATTAGTTTTAATTAATTTCTAATTAGTGAGCTTAATCTCTTGTTTTGTGTGCAAAAAATAGATTGTACAGGGAGGCAAGATATGGTGCCTTAGAGTTCATATGAGCTCAAATTCTTTTAAGGGCATCAATAGCAGGCAGTTAGTCCAGTAGAGGATCAAGCCCAAAAAACATAAGATTTGACCAAATAATGAATGCTTAATCTCTGTTTTACCAAAGTCCCTTGCAGATTTGATCTAGAGCTTGATGTAGCTTCTTCTTGACGAATTTCAAAAATCTGAGGCCACCAGTGTGTTCAGCACACCCAAAAACCTCTTGGGCTAGCTCCAATGGTTCCAATTCAACGGCGTGATGGCGATTTTGCAAATTTTCTCAGAAAAAATGGCGCCAGCAAATCGACGCTTCCTGGCTGCATTCATTGACGGTTTGAGCGAGTCTAAGGTGCCACGCCTAGGTGCCAAGATGTTGGCAACAGGGTGTGTGAATTTTGTAGACAATGGAGCTGTGTGGAAGGAGAGATTTAAGCTCCACCGAGTATAGGTACTACAGAAAGTGAAAAATGGCTTATAAGGCTATTAGCACCTAATTAGTAATTAAGAAGGTGATTAGGCTTAAAGTAGTAGCTAAATGCTAAGCTAGGCTCTGATACCAAGTTGAATTTTCGGCAATATGATGGGCTATGGTGGATCAAATGTAAGAATCAACATGATTAGCAGGCCATTAGAAAGTGATTAAAGTAAGATTAGTGCACAATTAATCTAATAGCATAATGTAATCTAATAGTAGGCCACTAGAAAGTGATTAAAGTAAGATTAGTGCACAATTAATCTAATAGCATAATGTAGGCATGGATACTCAAAAACCAGCAAATTCGCATTAGGCCAATGCCTCAATTTATAGCTTTTACATCCATAAGGTGCCAAGCACCCACTCCCCACTAATTTCACCTTGATTTGTGCCACCTCCCCTGCACCTTTTCCTAGAAACTTTCCACACCCCTATATTCACTCATGCTACCCTTGATTCTCTCATCCAGTAGATTCTTCTCACCTTTTCACTGCTACCCACTCAATTACAAACTCCCTTTTACAATCTCTGGCTAAGGGCTTGTTCCCACACACACCCATTCACTTGCATATTTCAACACCTCCCCTAAAGTGAAGAATTCTAGCACACCTGGACCCTATACCAAGTTTCCCTCTTACTTGGTAGCTCGCGACCAGTGCCTCCAGTCCCTAACTCATAGTCCTTGACACTCTCTCTATTTGTCGTCCAAGGCTACTAAAAGTGCTCGTAACTTTGACTAAAGTGCTCACACATACATCTACCACATGGCCTACATCATCGGTGGCTCAGAGGTGGTTTTACTCTATTGGGGCAGTTTACATTGGGTTGTGGGGTTTCTCTCTCTCTCTCAGAGAAGACGTTCTGACTCCTCTTTCTTAGGAGTCTCCATAAATTTTACCGATGCCGATCCTTCTTCATTTGGTTTGCTGTAGCAGTCTCTAGCCATGTGTCCTGGCTTCCCACAATTGTGGCAAGTGAAGGTCCCTCCTCCTCCCCTGCCTCTTCCTCTTCCTCGTCCTCATGTGAGGCCTCTTCCTCTGCCTCGTCCTCATGTGAGGCCTCCTTGGGTGGTGTAGAGTGCTTTCTTCTCTCCAGTTGTTGGGTCCAATCCTTTCTTCTCATTGACCTTGTTATCTTGCTCTAGTAGAGCTCATTCTATATCATGCAATTTCAAATCTGGTACATTCTTTAAGGTTGCCACAATGTTCTCATACTCTCCCTTGTCCACACTCTTTAGAAGCACTGCTAGTGCCTCATCATCTTCTACTTTCTTTCTAATGGCTGCAAGTTGTTGTTTGATGCTTTTATATTTGTTCAAGTGTGTGGTTAGAGGTTCACTTTCCTTCATGTCAAGTTTATAGAATTGCATTAGCAAATTTATCTATGAATTCTTTGCTTGGGTGCCAAATAATTTGTTAAGTTCATCCCATGCATCTTTAGCTTGTTGTATCCCCGCAATGTGGTGAATGATTTCATCATTTAAGCTAAGTGCAATGAGTCCTAATGCTTTCTCATTTCTACTCTTCCACTCATCCTTCCCATGCTCCTCTGGACATTCATCTCATCCCTCAACTGGCCCCCATATATTCTTCCTCATGAGCAAATACATGGTTTTTGTTTGCCCAGTATAAAATTGCTCCCTGTTGAATTTAGCTACTTCTTGTGCCATGCTCATGATGATATGAAGGGGGTCTTACCTCTTGATCCAATTCAAGATTCAAGGGCAGTGTCTACCCTTTTACAACTCCAATTTGGTGTTGAATGATGATTACAACAAGTTTACAAGCATGAATACACCAAAAATTGCATAATGCCAATGATAATTGGTTTTGTATTAGATGGTTGGGACATCAACCAACGTCAAATTGTAATATGAAGTGATAAAGGTCTATATCAGATACCTAATTTGAACCATCAATTGCACCAAACTTCAGTGATTAGTGTTAATTAATCACTAATTAGTGAGCTTAATCTCCTATTTTGTGTGCAAAAAATAGACTATATGGGGAGGCCAGATCTGGTGCCTTAGAGTTCATATGAGCTCAAATCCTTTTAAGGGCATCAATATCAGTTAGTCTAGTAGAGGATCAAGCCCAAAAACATAAGATTTGACCAAATAATGAATGCTTAATCTCTGTTTTACCAAAGTCACTTGCAGATTTGATCCAGAGCTTTATGTAGCTTCTCCTTGATGAATTTCAAAAATTTTGAGGCCACCAGCATGTTCAGCACACCCAAAAACCCCTTGTGCTAGCTCTAATGGTTCGAATTCAAAGGAGTGATGGCGATTTTGTAATTTTTTTCAGAAAAAATGGCACCAATAAATCAATGCTTCCTGGCTGCATTCATTGGTGGGTTAGAGCGAGTTTGAGGTGCCACGCCTAGGTGCCAAGATGTTGGCAAGAGGGTGCGTGAATTTTGTAGGCAATGGAGCTGTGTGGAGGGAGAGATCTAAGCTCCACCGAGTGTGGGTACTGCAGAAAGTGAAAAATGGTTTATAAGGCTATTAGCACCTAATTAGTAATTAAGAAGGTGATTAGGCTTTAAAAAATAGCTAAATGCTAAGCTAGGCGTTGATACCAAGTTGAATTTTTAGCAATGTGATGGGCTATGGTGGATCAAATGTAAGAATCAACATGATTAGCAAGCCATTAGAAAGTGATTAAAGCAAGATTAGTGCACAATTAATCTAATAACATAATGTAGGCATGGATACTCAAAAACTAGCAAATTCTCATTAGGCCAATGCCTCAATTTATAGCTTTTACATCCACAAGGTGCCAAGCAGCCACTCCCCCACTAATTTCTACTTGATTTGTGCCACCTCCCTTGGGGACACCTTTTCCTAGAATCTTTCCACACCCCTATATTCACTCATGCTATCCTTGATTCTCTCATCCAGTAGAATCTTCTTGCCTTTTCACTCCTACTCACTCAATTGTGAACTCCCTTTTACAATCTCTAGCTAAGGGCTTGTTCTCGCACACACCCATTCACTTGCCTATTTCAACAATCCTTGTGTTGAAGTTTGAGTTGGTAAATGCAAGATACCAATTCTCCCTTCACTCTTAGGCATGTACAGACGTGTATCCCAAGTAAGCCAAGTTGGAGTTTTTCTGGTAACTTTGTCATTCCTCCACAAAACGTCTCTTACAAGACCCACTATTTTTTTCTAGTGGCATTTTCCAAATTGTAGTTACAGGACACAAGAACATTATATAAGCATTCAACACATTGTTACATATTGCTATTCTGTTATGAAAAGGGATTCTGATCCCCTCCCACTTCTTTAGCTTGCTAGTGAATCTGTCTAAGGCCCAATCAGTCAGTTGCTTGCTTGTGACCTCAACCCCAAATGGGACTCCCAGATGCCTAATAATCTGCCCTTTCCTTACTATCTCACACCCCCACCTCTCCATATCAAATTCATTATCCTCAGTGTAAGACTTATGATTCTGGATTTCTGAATATTGCACCTAGATCCAGAGGCCTTGGGCAAACTCTTGTATGATGGACAAAGCCTGTCTTATATTATTATTATTAGCTTTAAAAAACAACAATGAATCATCAACAAAGCATTGGATGATCAATTTCTCACTATTTCTCAGCTTCAAACTAGTAATTCTCCCTCTTATACAGGCATCCTCCAAGGCCACTATCAGAGGATGAGAAGCAATAGCAAATAAGAGGGGGGAAAGAGGGCAACCTTGCCTCATAGACCTGTCAATTTAAAACCCCCCAAACCACTCTCCCATTCAGTAGGACATTAGATTGGCCTCCCAAGGTAAGAGTATAAATGCAAGTAGCCATTTTAGTCCTAAACCCAAGTTTCTCCATTACTCTTGCCACCACAAAAGACCAGTGAACTCTATCATAGGCCTTTTCCAAGTCCAGCTGCAACATGACACGTTTCTGTCGAGTTTTGAGGGCCACATCTCTCCCCAGCATAGCTGCAAGTATATTGTCATATATTGATCTGCCCTTGATGAACCTACACTGCTTCTTAAAGTTAACCTCTTGTAAAAAAGGAGTGATCCTAAGGGCAATAACCTTGGCAAGGATTTTATAAATGACACTTAATAGGGTGACGGGTCTATAGGCAGTTTGCTTAGGTATCAACTTCATTAGACCCTCTTTGAAATCTTTATCCAAAATGCCAGAGTTAAAAGCCTTTTTACAAACTTCCCAAACTATATCCTCCAAGGATGGCCAAAAGGCAATGAAAAACTCTATAAACAGACCATCCCAACCTGGAGCTTTGTCTCTACCCAACTTCAAAAGAGCCATCCAACATTCCTCAATATCCACTTCTCTCTCCGACTGGGTCCACATCATGGTTGACCAATCCAAGCAATTTATTTTCAGCATGAAAATAAATTTTCTTCTTCTATGAGAACAATCTTCTTTCAAACTAAGAGTAGAACCAAGAAATTCTACACATTTTTAGCAATTTTCTCAATACCGTGCAAGTGTTGCTCACTCTCATCTAAGATCCTCCCCACCACTTCCCTACTATTTTTTCCTTTAGAGAGTTTAAATAAATATCTCTCATGTTTTCTTTTATTGTTAAAGGTTCTCCATTTAAACCAATTATCCTCTTTTCTGGATCCTCTTGTTTCAAACCCGATTGAAACCTGAAGTATAGGCTAACTTCATCATTTGCTAGTGTGGTGAGTTTATCAATCTGTCTCTTCCTTTGAAGATTTTCCAATTGTATAGCCCAATTCTTCCTTTCTTGTCTTCTCTCCTCAACTCTCAGCTTCCCTACAGCTTTAATAATTCCTTCCATCTCATTAACAAAGACCTCCATGAGCCTTCCATCTCAGTAGCAAAGACCTCCATGAGCCTTCATACATTCTTCTCCTTTTTAGTTGCCCAATGGCTTCTTCAGTGTAGTCAATAAATAAATCGTCTTTAAGCAGTAGATTATTGACTGTCATTTTCCTAGTAGAAAACTTATTTAGTTTAGTATCCTCCCAATCAGATGAGTGACAGCCCCACTTTAAAGGCATATGATCAGAGATGGTTCTGGAGTCTACAAAGACCCTCAAAGTATGGGAAACCCAAGAAGCTTGCTGGTTGAAAAGGACTCTATCAATTCAAGAAGAAGAACTGACATATTGCAAGCTAAAATAGGTGTGCCTAGGATCATTTCTCCAATCCCCCAAGTTCCATCCATCCACCAAGCCCATTTTCCCTCTCAATTCATCCCACTTGCCCTTCTCTTGACCCATCAAAGTGGTACTTCCCCCCCACAACTATCTATCTGTCTCTCAAGCATATTAAAATCCCCCAAAATGATGCAATGGCCTTGAATGTTCAAGTTACCAATCCAATCCCACATCCCACTCCTAATCTTATGAGACGAGCTCCATAAATGTTGACTATCCACACTTTCTCCCCATTAATTTGGATCTACCAAAATTCTACCATTAGGGTGATTAATCAGCCACAACAATCGGGTTTAGATCACTTCTAATAATAGTCATTACACCACTATACCGAGCTTCACCCCTTCATACATTACCAGCAAGTCCTTAAAGCTATCTCTCCTCAAAATTTTAAACCCAAAAAGGTCATGTTCTTGAATAGCCATAATAGATAATCCCAGATCTTTAACTAAGCCCCAAAAAGAAGCATTCTTTTTCTTATCCTTAATACCTTTAACATTACATGTAGTACAACCGAAAATATCTATAGACTTATTCATGACAAGATAGTTTCAAATACCATATGTCAACTTCCTCAACCTCCCTTTGTACAACATCCTCTTTCTCTGAATCATCTTCCAAGCCTCCTCTATCTGGCAGTCAGATCTCTGTACTAAAGAAGTACCACTATCCTCCTCTCTTAAGGGACTATATGGGTTTGAAAATATCAAGGGACTCAAACTACCCTGAGATTTACTCCCCTTCTCTTCCCTCCCGGGTTTGCTATGAGTTCTTCTTGCCTTATATTTAACTTCTAATATTAACATTCCCTTTTGCCTTAACCCATTCTCCTTTTGAATGCATCCCCTCTCCTTTGTGCACTTTATCTTTCCCTTTCACTTCTTTCACTTGGGTTGAGATAGACTCCACTCCCTTAGCATTGTTTTCCTTGCCTACTTCTCCTTTTTCTTTTTCCCCCTCATCAGACTTTGCATGTAGCAACCCAACACAGTTTTTTGCTATGTGCCCAAAGCCCCCGTATCTGAAGCATGCTTCAAGAAAAGGACAAAATTTAAGACCTAATTCTAGTTTTTCTAATACGCCTAAGTCAACCTCTATAGTTTTAGGAATTTCAACTTTGGTATTCCAAGAGATATACACACTGTGTTAGCCTGTCAACCCTCAGCGTCATCACTTTGGGAAATAAAGTATTGAGCCCAGAGCACATACAATATCCCTTAGTGTAGGTCTAAGCCAAGGAGGAAGCCCAGTTATTTCCACCCACATTGGACAGGCCTCCTGAAGGCTGTTATTTACATCAAACAAGGGGTCGCGAAGAGGAACACATACACCAACCTATACCCCATAAAGAGTTTTTGCAAACAGTTCAGACACAGATTGACCCTTAATGAACAAGACAAAAGTAAACCAATCATTTTTCTTTTGATGTTTGTTGTGAGAAGAAAAGTGTGGTAAATGTGTTGTTTTTATTATTTTGCTTGTGTGATTGGGTACTTTGGTAGCCTAGAGGAAAGCAAACAAATCATTGTTCTTTTGATTTCTGTTGATGTTAGCATCACTGTTTCCCCACGTGAAAAACTAGGGTACTAGTTTTTTTTAATTTTCTCATAAAAACCATACAAATCATAAAAAATATTGTAGTTTGAATCTTGATGTGAGTACCATTGCTTTAGACTAGCTGGCAAGGATCAAACTGCACATTTTGAGTAAGAAAATCCAAGATTTGGAACAATCCCAAGATCAAATCAAACACCAAACAATAGTTCTTCATGCCTAGTTGAGATAATCATGTTGGGAAAAACTCCCTAAAATTACTATGTGATTAAAGGGATTACCATACTAAAATTATAAAAGCTTATCTAGTAACTCATATCTCCTTATCTGCAAAGATTTTGTACATGAATCACTTAGAGTAACGTGTGACTATATTGAGATAATCACGTCCAAAATAACACCGAGGTTAAGATTAAGGGGTATTGAATAGGTAAAAGCCCTAGGATTAAATTTACACTTGAAGAGTAAAGTTCTTTACACGTGAAAAACGAGATGGAAAATGAGATTGTGTTAGTCACATCATGGGCTAATTCGAGATAATCACATATGCCCAGAGAATTATTCCTCATACATGGTAGTTTGAATGTTGAAGCATTACTGGTGCCTCATAACCTATTCAAGTGAAGAGATTACCTTAACCTTGTCAAACCACGTATCATTGGGCATGGCCTTACCTTATAGCCACAATTGCAACTTCCCAATGTGGGTGAGCTAGCTCGTCCACATCGCATCCTCACTCTAATGCTACACCGGAATGCTCTTTTTCCAACGGGGTGAAGGAAAATCCCTCTTTGCCTAGATGAAGGGACATGGCCGAACGGATCTGGGTGCTTCACGGATTCTTCTTGAGCCTCTTTTTGAAAAGTTGGTAGCTATTTGGCTTGCTTTCTTGAAGCATGGAAAATGGCGGCTATTGTTAAACCACTCCATAGGTTAACATGGTTTCACCCATGTAACCTACTGTAAGAGAGGTTCTTTGACATCTTACCCAGTCAAACAAAAAATTGTCTTTTGTAAAATGATGCCGAAAAATATAAAGTGGCTTTAGCTTGTGCTTAATGTAAAAAGGGGAAACTCTAAGGACTTTGTATACATATACTTGCTTAAGACCAGTAATAGAGGTGGGACCGTTTTTAAGTGTGGCTAGCCTAGTGTGAAAATTAATCACTTGTATATAAGTCATTTTGACAATAAGGAATACACAATCATTCCCTTGCAATAGAATAATTGTGAGCTCTTCTCTACTCTTGCTTGCTTGTATGCTATTGGATTTATGCATACTAGATGGATGCTTACATGGGTAGGTTTCCCTCTTCTAATATCTTCTTCTTTTCCAGCCTTTTCTGAGAGAGAACCATCACAAAGGACCATCTCTATTTACTTCCATCTAGGCAAAGAGAGCTCTCACCCCATCACAAGGAGCATTCCAATGTGACAACGGAGTGAAGACGTAATGAACGAGCTAGTGCACCCACATTGGGAAGTTATAGTTTTGCAGCTCTAAGGCAAGGAGCATTCCAGCAAATGACCATCTTTATTTGCCTCCATTTAGGTGAAGAGAGCTCTCACCCCATTGACAAAAAGGAGCATTTTGATGTGACAATAGAGTGAGGATGCAATGGTGGATCGCGAGCTAGTGCACCCATATTGGGAAGTCGCAGTTGTAGAGCGGCTCTAAGGTAAGGCCCAACCATACATGCTTTTAGAAAGGCTAAGGTAAGCCCATTCTAGTTTCATCTCTTGGAAGGGCAAACCCTGATTTTATTAGTGATTTGTATGACTTTGGAACCTAAAAGGTATAGATATCATTGTATTGAGCCAAGAAATAGCTTAGAAATTGTGATTAGGAGTGGAATCCAATCTAAAACCATGAGCATTAAGCTTCATTAAAGTGGGATACTTAATTGTGCTCGTGCATTTCATACTTTTTTAATGCATTGTTGAATTAATAGCTTAGAAGCATGAAATCCATTGTGCTCGTGCATTTCATACTTTTTTAATGCATTGTTGAATTAATAGCTTAGAAGCATGAAATCCATCAAGAGGCAATAAAAAACACTAAATTACTTGTATGGCAACGGTTAACTAGGATCAAGACTATAATCACATCCCATCATATCCAAAAAAAACTCTAAAAAACTAGGCCAAACCAGCTCTCCGATTGAAGATGTGATCTCATAGTCCAGCATAAAAAGCCGTGAGTTTGTAGACGACATGAGCATGGATATGTGAGCCATGAGTCTGGAGACATGAGATATGAGCTTGCCCATGTGAGCCATGAGTCTGGAGACATGAGATATGAGCTTGCCCATGTGAGCCGTGAGTCTGGACACATGAGTCTAGAGGTAGGTATATCTAACATTGTATCGACCAATGACTACTACCTTAAAGACTCATAAGGATATACTTACTCATGTCCTTTGAGGATTTTCCCATCATAGGTGAAAACCATGCAAGATGAAATTCATTGCATTAAAAAAAAATGGTACTTGGGCATTGCTTGGCAAGAAAGCTATTGGTACTAAGTGGGTTTTTAAAGTTAAGAGAAAGGAAGATGGATCCATTAGCATATTCAAGGGGGCTAGACTTGTTACAAAAGATTATGCTTAACAGAAAGGGATTGATTATGATGAAACTTTTGCTCCCACTTTTCGTATGACCACTATTCAATTTATTATTACTTTGGCAACCCATGGAAAGTGTAGCACAATAATTAGATTCTTGAATGGTGACTTGCAAGAAGAAGTTTATGTGAGTCAACCAATTGGATTTGCCCAAACTAGTCAAGAACAGAAGATATGCAAGCTTTATATAGTTTAAAACAAGCTCCCAAATCTGTGTACTAGAAGATTCATGCCTATTTGACTAGATAAGGATTTCAAAATAGTCATATAAAAAGAAATTTATATGTGAAAAAGGACAAGCAGGATTTGGTTGTTGTCATTCTCTATATGTAGATGTAGGATTTCCTTATTGTCATTCTCTTTATAGATGCAAGATTTGGTTGTTGTCATTCTCATGAGTTATCGTCATTCTCTATGTAGATGACATGCACCAATGAGTATTTGATTACAGCTTTTAAAGCTACTCTCTCTCTCTCTCTCTCTCTCTCTCTCTCTCTCTCTCTCAAATTTTGAGATTTCAGTCTTGGTGTTTTGCACTACTATTTAGGTATGCAGTTTATAGAAAAATGAGGGTATAGTCATTAAGGAGTCAACATACATCAAGGCATTGGTTCAATATGGAAAGTTACAAACCTATCTCTACACTAATGGAACCTGGTGTAAAGCTTAGTCTCTGCAGGATGCCAATGAACTATTCGACATAACCACTTATGATCAAGCTGTTGGATGCCTAATCTATTTTTGCAACTCATGGTCAGAGAGCCAGTATGGTGGTGTGTAACAACTTTTAAAGTTCATGCATTGCCAAGCATTGACCAAGTAGTTAAATGTATCTTTGATACTTGCAAGGTACTCAAGATCTTGGATTGTTCTATGCCAAAGGGGGGGGTTGATTTAGCATTGCATGCCTTTAATGATTCCACTTAGGTAGGAAATTATGATGCAACACGATAGTCCACATCTGGAAACTATTTATTTCTTGGCAATTCATGCATATCTTGGCTAAGCAAGAAACAACCAACTGTAGTAACATCATCTTGTGAAGCTGAATACAGAGTAGCATTCATTGTGATAGTTGAATATATATGTTTGAGAAGATTAATGGAGGAACTTTATGTTCCTTCTGACACCCCTACTCCTACACTCACTAATAGTCAAAGCATAATGGTAGCCTATAAGAATCGTATCTTTCATGCTAAGACCAATACATTGAACTGACTCGCTTAAGGTGGATCCGAATTAGTCTAGCCTTCTAAAACAAGGGAGAACTTTGCTTAGTGATGGTCATTTACTTGAATTAAAGGCTTGGTAGGTTTGAGGAACTGTGCTACAGTGTCAGCTATATTATCGTTTTTCCAGCAATTTATCTAGATCAAAAGGCTTTTAGTGCTTCTAAAGAAAGTCTGAAATTGGCTTCAAATGTGGTTTTTTTTCCTAGGCTCACGTATCTAGGCACACATCTCCAAGTTATTCTGTAAGATCACGTGTTCAAGTTCATGCCTCTAGACTCGTGTCTATAGGCTCAAATGTCCAGGTTCACGTATTCAGGTTCACGTGTGTAGGTTTGTTTATGTTGTTTTTATATGAACTAGATTCACATACTTTTCTTTTATGAAATAAGCCTACCTAGGGAATAGACATTTAGGAGTTTGGTCAATGACAAGGTTGGTGTGCACTTATTGGGGGTAATAATTATACTTCAGTTACTAAGGATGAGAATTTTCCTTAGAATTTTTAGCTTGTATAGATTGTTGAATCTTCCTTGAGCCTTCTCAGAAGATTCAGGTTCATCTACATCATATAAATAACTAAGAAATGCAAACTTAACAATATCTACTGAAGAATTAGTTCAAGCACTAGATTTGGTTCTCCTCTACAAAAAGGAGAAAACAATTTTCTATATTGCAAGGTGCTTCTAACCCATCTAGGCATTGATTGTGTTGATCTTTCATCATTTACTATATCAGCTAATCTGAAGTTGGTGTATCAATTCCTTGAGAATTCTCCCCTTTCACAACAACAAACAAGAATTAGTAGGAAAAATGTTGAGCATTAAGAGAAACGTCACAAGTAATAACCCATAAAACATATTTGCAGAATTAGCATAGGCATGCTTATTAAATTTCATCATTGGATAAACAAAATCCTCCATAAAAATGACATTCCTACTGAAAATAATCTTCTTAGTGAGAGAATTATAGAGATGATAACCTTTGCATTTAGCACTATAGCCAATAAAAATGCATTTCACTACCTTGTTGAGCTTAGTTCTACTTTGTGTTGGCATATGTGCATATGCTAAACAACGAAAACCACGCATGTGTTTAACCTTAGGTTTTTAGAACTAAGCCTCATAAGGAGTGATAGTCTTCAAAGCTTTAGTGAGGCACCTGTTTAGCACATAGGTAGCATTAAGGACTGCTTCCATCCAAAACTTGTGTGGAAGCTAACCTTTAACCATGCATCTAACCATCTCCATGAGAGTTCTATTTTATCTCTCAGCAACACCATTTTGCCATAGTCTATAAGGAGTTGTACACTGATTCTTAAGACCTTTTGTGTCAAAAAAATCTTTGAATGCATTGAACATATATTCCTCCCCTCTGTCTGAACAAAGAGTTTAAATTTTAAAGCCAGTTTCATTTTTAACCATAGCAATAAAGTGTTTAAAAATGAAAATACCTTTGATTTTTCTTTCATAGACCAGCTATATTTATTGTAATCATCAATCAATGTAACAAAGTATAAGTCTCTTCCCAAAGATGTGGTCCTCATTGGACTACACACATCACTGTGTATGAACTGCAATTTGTGATCAACTCTATTGGGTGCATTCTTTAGGAAAGGTTGGCAAGAAATTTTGCCAAGGATGCATCCTTCACAAACATATCTTGGTGGTGGATCAAGTTGAGGAAGATCCTCTAACATCCCATGTTGCAGGCAAAAGCATTAAACCACCAATAAAAGTGTGGCTGAACCTAGCATGCCGCAACTGGGCATCTTTCACTACATTATAAATGTCTTCTAGACACGCAACATCACACTCGTCATACGTGTCTAATTTGTACAAACCTCTTGTGGTTAAAGATCCAATAAAAGCATAATTTTTTAAATCATGTTCTCTGTACTACGGACAATGCATTTATCATCTACAAATTCAACATTAAGTCTCCCCGCCTAGAGTGGGAATAGAAATGCCTAGGATAAAAAATATATATTAAAGATAAAGATCCTCACCACTTGTAGTAGTGAGAACTATCTGACCAAGACCTTTCACATGGGGTAAGAGGCATTGTTGGCATACATATTAGTGTCTTGCACAGTCTCCATATGCTTGACCAAACTTATTTGAGAAGTTATGTGCTTAGGAGCACCATTGTCAAGAAACCAACTGTCAAGGGCAGTTGTACTGCAGCATGCATCCTGGTTAGGATCATATTACAAATAGCCATTAGTGTCACAAATGACATTACCAAAGTCCTCTTTCTTAGAAGTATGATTGTCAGAGGCAGAACTACTGGAATCCTTATTAGATTCCTTTTATTCTTTTGAAGTTTGAAGCAATTTTCAATTGCATGGGTAGAATTCTTGCAATACGAGTAAATCACCTTCTTTGGTGTGCAAGAATTACCCTTACTCTTAGAAGTTTTGTTTGAATTGGTCTTTTGCTAAAATTTATTGCCCTTATCATTAGCTAGAGCCTAACCTCACTACTAGAACTCTTAGATACATTCTTTTTTTCTGGACTATTCCTCCTATAGAGTAAAAGCTAACAATATCTTGATAGTTATTAGTGGGGCTGCATTACCTCTCAAAGAAAGCCAGAGGGAAGTTTTGAAGCCCATATAATATTTAGGTAGCCCTTTTCAAAAATGACTTCATCAATATTGAGAAGTTGCTCTCTCAAGGCTTATAAATTTGTTAAATGTTCATTCATGGACACCTTTTCTTGCATATTGACAAAGGTACATTTACCCGATTTGTGTTCATGAGGCCATTGATGATCCCACAACATTATAGTAGATATTAGATTTGTGTTAAAAAATAAATACATTAGATGAAAATAAAACAATACCATTCCTATCAAAGTTTCAGAAAAAGTAGTTAATATTTTAAACAAACTCCAAAGTACATATAAGGGTGCCATATAAGCATGAAAATAAAGAAAGAAAGAAAAGGGGGTGACATGTCTTAAGAGGGAAAAGGAGTTGATATGGCTTCAAAGGATTAGAAGAATACATATTAAAAACAAAAATGGAATTGAGATATTTAAAATAAAAAATAAAAAAGATTAAGCTTCAAAAAGTGGATCATGAGAATTGCAAACAAGGCAAGAAGCAAGAGGCTACACATATGAGGAGCCGTTTTTGAAAAGGCTAATCTGCCAACAAGGTCCCACCACCTTCTACATAAAACATTCATTATTGGGAACCATTTTTAAAAGGCTAATGTGCCAACATGCCCTAACATATACTTTTCTCCCATGTCCTTCCTCCAGAGAAGAAACCTTCTTCTTCTTCACCTCTCTCCAAGTCATGAAAGCCAAAAACCCTAATGATGGGCATGTTAGGAACCATGCCAAGAGTAATGGGGCTAGTCAAAGCAAATGAATTGGAAACAAAATGATGTAGAATAGTGGAGCTTGAAGTAAAACAAGGAGCTTGTAGGGTAGGGGAGGTGAGAGTAGATAGCTCATCTTCATCATCTTTGTCATTTAAAATAATGATTTTTTTATATGCCTAAAAAATCACCTAGAACAATGATTTTTTTATTTTCCCAAAAAGGATCTTTGGTAACCCTTCTTATCCTTAATAACCCTTCATGAAGAGGAAGAAGGGGGATCCCCCAACCCCCTTGGGGCCTTGATCTATAACACAAAAAAACCCTCTCTTGTCTTCCTTCTTCACCATCATCAACTTCTTTATGATCATCTTCATCATGGTCATCTTTGTCTTCTTCGGCATCTTCATCTTTGTCTTCTTCGGCATCTTCATCTTTGTCTCCTTCATCTAGGCTATATTTCGAATCAGAATCCCCCTCGTCTCCCTTGTCCTCCTCCTCATCTGAATCATCATCCTTCTTTTCCTCAACCTCATCCTCTCCTCCTCTTCCTTGTAGCCATAGTCACATCCTTGTCCCTTTGTCCTGATACTTGCATTGAGGGCAATGGGCATCACATAGTCTATCTCAGCCATCAAGGACATATTGATAATGTGATCGGAAGCCCTCTTTTGCTCCTCTATTCTCTTGGACGTGTCTGGCAAGGAATCAACACTATGATTGCATGTGGCAAAACTTAAAGCGTGGAATTATAGTGTCTTTTCTTTTCACAAATTCGTAGATTCATGTCATAGGTCCACTAGACTACACCACCTTTGTTGAGTTACAAAAGTTTACATGAAAGCATGTTCCACTCTGGAAATGCAAGACACCTTCAAAACTATAGCGAAGAAGGTGCTCAGGCTAGCTTCTCACGGTCCAAAATAGTTATTGTCCAATTGCCCTTACTCACAACAAGAGATTCCATTCCATGGGTATAAGCCTAGCTCCTTTTTAGGCAAGCACACTATGGAGGTTTTTTGGGGCAAGGTTCTTGAAGTGGTCCACGTTACAATATTTGGGTAGGTGCACTATGGAGGTTTTTTGGGGCAAGACTCTTGAAGTGATCCATGTTGCAATATTTGGGCATTTTTATAGTTTTTTGCTTCAATATACTAATAATTTACTTTTACACCTTTCATCTTGATGTCTCTTCATTTTCTCTCAATAGAACGCTTCCTTCCTTTTGTTGCACAAGAAAATCAATCAAAGCTTAACCTTCTCTCTCTCTCTCTCTCTCTCTCTCTCTCTCTCTCTCTCACACACACACACACACACACACACACACACACACACACTTGCTCAATCACCATGTTGCTTGCTCAGGTATAGCCTCACTTTGATGATGCTCCCTCCTCTTAGTGTCTTTCTGATTACCTTTTCATCTTCATCATCATCACCCAAGTGTTTTCTTTATGTTCTATAGTGATTTCTAGGCCATACACCTATCCCCCTCGTATCTTCGTCATTCTCTACAAAGATGTGTTTGATCACAGAGGATGGTTCCCACGCCAATGATGTGGTGTCGTGAGAAGGCTCCTCTGATTGCAAGACATCAACAGGGGAGAGGAGGACCGTGTGGTTGTGTTAACCCATTCCTAGGGTTAACAAGAGATACCACCATTATCTTACATCAAGGAGTCAAGGTAGATACACCAAAGAGTCACACATTCAAGATATGAAGCAATGGTGTCCAAAGCTACAACTTGGATGGGCACCCGTAATGGTGTGACAGAGTATTTATGCCAATTCTCGCTTCAAGAGTGTGTGGTAACAAGTTAGGATGAAGTCCTAAGTGATTTACTTCATGGATATATCATGAGAGTAGTCATGTAATAGCATTAGGCCTCTTATGAGCCTAAAGTGCCCGACCGGCCACGGTTTAAGTGAGTGTGAACACTTATGGCCATGTATATAAGTGAATTTCTCTCATAATACAACATACTCTCCCATTGTGCAATTGAGTCTTGCTCTTGCTAATCTTCTTGTTAATCTCTCTCCCTAATGCATGCTAGTAAGTGTGTGTGAGTGAAGTGAGGTGAGAGGAGGGACGAGTACTTGTAATGCAACGCGGCGGTGTCACAACGCTCGTGGGAGGCGCGGTGGAATTACTTCTCAAGGAGCTGTAGAGCTTGGAGACCTCAAGGGTTATGAGCTCACCCATTGAAAAGATCCTCACGATAATTACGATTCACTAGGTAATCTCTTATTGGATGTGTTTCAAGGAGGGTTAGTGTGAGCCATAACATTTTTGGCACCGATGCTGGGGAGTCATCCCTTAGCTTATTTCTCTAATAAGGCGAAACGGACACTCGTTTGACGCAATGAAGAGTACGCCAAGCCTCTTGAGGCTGTAAACGGGCTGTGAGAAAATATAAAAAACAAAAAAAAAACACATGTTCTTGCTCATTAAGGAGCAGATAGGCAATCAGACATGGCAACGATAGAGGGATTGCCAAGGATCACACAAGGACTGAACCCAGTGGCTGACATCTTTGAGCCATTGAGATCTATGCCCCAAATGCACCTCCCAATACCATTGGCCATGCCTATAACAAGCGTTTCATTGGGTTTTACACCCCCTGTCACTTCAATCCCACCAGGCTTTGGTCCTTTACCTAACATCTCCACAAATCCTATAGTTACCAACCCTTTCTTGGATGCCCACACCTTGGACATACCGACTAATCTAAGAAAGGGTGTAGCCCAAGGACTCATTGAGTCTCTCCCAACAAGAGTACTTAGTAAGTCTCTCTATTCAATCATGGGCAAATATGATGGAACAACAGATCCTGTTCAATTCATACAAATGTTTGAACATAGATGTTAAGCTTTTGGAAACCCCAACTGTCCCACAAGGTACATGTGTTGAACCTATGCTTAGAGGGAAAAGCTCGTCAATGGTTCATCACATTGATGCCGGTGATCAAGACCAACTTCAGAACCTTAAAAACAGTCTTTATCCACATGGTTTTTCAAGAAAAGGTGATTGGTGGAGTACCGCGAAAGAACTCTATTCAATTGAACGTAAACCAAACGAAACCATTAGAGACTTTATCCTATGGATAAAACTCTTAGACTCACGATGTGAGTCATGGGAAAAATTAAATGATTCTCAATTGAAGAGATGTTTCATGATGGGCTTTAAAAAAAAAACAGCTTACACAACTTGATCATTGTATCCAACCCGAAAACATTCGATCAATGTTGTAAAGAAGCAGTACGTTTAGATGATAACATACTACAAGATGATTATGCTACAAGGTGTCCCTCATCTAAACCAAGTGAAGCAATGGCAAAAGAAAGATTGATCTCGGAATTGTCATTTTTGAATTCTATGCATCCTTGCTTAAAAGCTTTCATCTCAATCATCATCTTTAAGAGAAGATGAGCTCCCTCAAAATCAACCATCCTTAATACCTTTACAAGTGAGGAGCAAAATACCTTATGTTAAGTGCAATCACTATGACCATCCCAATCCCCATTGTGCATACAAGGCACCTATTTTTCTGTACTGCATATATTGTAAATCCTTTGCTCATGATACTAAAAAGTGTCCCTATTCACGGATAATTGAATCAAAACCCCCATCTCCCGTGCACCAGACGAAAACAGTCCAAAGGGTAGAAATTGCTTAGGAAGCAGTTAATCAAACACTTCAGTGTTTCTATTGTCGTGGACCTCACAAAGTAGCAGACTGCATAGTTTGGAATACTTCCATGCCCATAGTCACTGACACTTTGCGACCCATGTGTGTTGATCACATGTTCCAAAATTGCCCAAGACGAGTTGCTTCAATGCAACTTGTCTCTCAAAATACAACTCTTAATATCTTAAGTATACAAAACAGAGAGTTGTCCACGGTACCCTTGAATGTGCTTACACGCTTACAAGCCAAGACACGAGAGACGGTAAAAAAGAACGCAAAAGGCAATACCTCAACATGGGTAGAAAAACATGCTTTAAAGCAGAACCCAAAATAGAAAAAAAAAACCTTCTAAACCCAAGAAAAACAAGGGATAACAAACTATTGAAACCAAGGTTGAATTAAAGGATAGGGAAAAACCTGCTTTCAAGAGCCTCTTTACCTCCATTAGTAAAGTCTCCCTTTGGACCACTCCTAACCTTCTTAAATTTTGAGCCACAGTCTTAGCACAAAAATTTCTCTTTTAATATTAAAAATGTTTGTACCTAGAATATTGTGGAAATTCCTCTTTTTGCATCTAAATTTTTATGCATTCAAAAATAAATATAACAAAAAATCCTCTTTTCTCTATTTAAACAATTATGCATAAATACGATAAAAGTATTTTCCATAAATATGACAAAAATAATTCTTTTAGCATAAAAATATCTATGCCTAGAATATGATGGGAATTCCTCTTTTTGCTTTATTAAATTTATGCATAAAAATAAGATTTATCTTTTTTCTAGAAAATTTTGCCATGGCTTCACTGCAACTTCTGAGAATGTTCAATTTTCTAACTTTAAATGAATATTCATAATTGAAATATGATAAGAACTCCTCTTTTAAACTAAAATTTATTTATGCATACATAATATAATTATAATCATAATTATAAGCATAATTATAATTAAATCTCTTGATTATTCTTAAATATCCATTCCTCATATCCAAAAATGTTAGCATAACCCTCTTTCAACTTAAATTGAATTAATATGATTTTTCTTAATCATAAACAAGCTTAAAGAAATTGATCATCATTTTTAACTAGATTAAAATCATAAAAATACCTAATCATATTAATTCAACTTAAATTGAATTAATATGATTTTTCTTAATCATAAACAAGCTTAAAGAAATTGATCATCATTTTTAACTAGATTAAAATCATAAAAATACCTAATCTTTTTCTCTAGCTTGTCAAGCCTAGAGTTTTGTTTAAGATAATGAATTTATCATTAAGAACCATCCTTCTAACAAGGATCTAACCATAAAGATGATTAATCTTTCCAAAAAAGAGATTTACTAATAAAAATACTATAATTAAGCATAAAGATTAGTATTAAATCATTTAAACATTATGAATCATTAGAAAGCTTGATTTCAAGAAAAAACCATTTAATTGAAAGCTTCCCAAGCATTAGAGGGGTTGGGAAGGAGATAACCATTGAGAAAGATAGAAAAACCATTGGATTAAGGCTTACCTTTAATTTTGGCTTGATTCTTTAAAGAAAGGAGTGAAGCCTAAAAAGCAAGCTTTGGCCACCAAGTTGGGGAGGGTAATCTCCAAGAGAGGATGGAGAATTGTGAAGCTCCAAAGCTTCCAAAAGTAGAGGCAAAATAGAGGGATAATAGAATTACACTAAAATGAAGATAATACTGGCATGTAATTAGTCAAAGATGAAAATACAAAGGAATGAGGGTCTATTTATAGGTGAGGGAGGCCACTAACCAAGTCCAACTAGGATCTAGAGGCTTCCAGCTTTAGTTTGATCCATTTCGGACAAGTTTTGGACCAGTTTAGCTCACTTTTTGATCCAGTTTGTAGGAGGAGAGAGGAGAGATAAAAATATCTCATTTTTTGAATTAAAAATGCAAGGTAGTGATGAAAAAAAGGTGCCTCCTTCATGAGCCCTTTCCCTCCTTACTAAGGTGTCAAAATTTGATTTTCTTACTAATAAACCTTAATTTTTAACTAATAGACCCAGTACTTGGTCAACTCTTCATCTTATGTGAGCATTTACTCATTTTTGGGAGTTTTTCTTTTATTCTTTGTATTTTTGTCATCCCAACACTTGGATTAATCCTATTGGCCCTTTGGAACCTTATTTGGACCTTAATAATTTTTTTTTGAAAATGTGGACCCTTAGGCTAAGGTCTCTTATACACATATTCAATTAATTTCTAATGCACATTGGAAAATTCATTTTGAACTTCTGTTTCAGGGGAATTCATCTTAGATATTAGGAGAACTTTGTATCCAAAAATATTTCAATTTCATATTATCTCTCTCCAGAATATTTTCTCTCTCTAGGCCAAAAACAAGAAAAAACAGTATTTTATTGTATTCAAAAATAGAGGATAATTACAAAAACTGAAGGGGAGGTTCTTGCACCTTTACATCTCCAAAGCTGGAGGGAGGAATCTTACATATGGCCATGTATATAAGTGAATTTCTCTCATAATACAACATACTCTCCCATTGTGCAATTGAGTCTTGCTCTTGCTAATCCTCTTATTAATCTCTCTCCCTAATGCATACTAGTGAGTGTGTGTGAGTGAAGTGAGGTGAGATGAGGGACAAGTACTTGTAGTGCAACGCGGCGGTGTGATAATGCTCGTGGGAGGCACGGTGGAATTGCTTCTCAAGGAGTTGTACAGCTTGGAGACCTCAAGGGTTACGAGTTCGGCCATTGGAAAGATCCTCACACGACAGTTGCGGTTCACTAGCTAATCTCTTATTGGATGTGTTTCAAGGAGGGTTAGGGTGAGCCATAACAAGTTGCCTCCAATAAATCACCTTATTTTCAAATCCGATCTATGCAACCCATTCTTAGGGTTTCTATGTAAATTACTTCGATGAAGTTAGGGTTTCTATTTCCATGTTGAACTACGGTCTTCATATCTCTTAGGGCTCCTATGTGGCTCTTCTGTATAGCTAAGATCATTCAGTTCTTCTATGTTGCCGTGGTGTCTCTAACATTTTGGGATTCTCTATAGTTAGGTTTCCTATATCATTCAGGTGCATGACATAGCTAGGGTTTCTAATATTGTAGCTAGCTAGTTTTAGTCAAGATCATTCAGTTCTTCTATGCTATTGTGGTGTCTCTGACATTTTGGGATTCTCTATCGTTAGGTTTCTTGTGTCGTTTTCAGGGACATCACATAGCTAGGGTTTATTGTAACTAGCTAGTTTTTTTCTGTTTCCTTAGGGTTTATGTGTGTCAACTACGTTCCTGATTTGCTAGCTAGGGTTTCTTTGTGCTTGCTTTGCTTGGACATTGGAGGAATTCAAGTAGGGTTTCTACATGTTTGTTGATTGCTTTTCCTTTGCATCCATGGAGCTAGGCCTTATTTCTTCTCTTGCTAGTTTAGTGTGTTAGCACACTCTGTTTTAAGAGGTTTCCGTTCCTTGATAATTAGAGCTCCCATGTCATAGATCCCTCATAAGGGTCCTTTTCCTTTTTCCTTTCGCGTTGACAGATTATGTTCAGTGTTCGAAAAAAATAATTTTGCCAAAAAGTTAAATACCTTCATTAGAAATTTGGGAAATTATTAATTGAAGAATTTCTCAAATTTTGGAGGTTTTCCTTCTAAAATTTCCCAAATTTTGGAGGTTTTTGTACCTTCAAGTTAAAAATTTGAAGGTAATTTTCAGAAGTTGCAGGTGCAAATTACACTAAACCCGGGTTTTTTTCGAACACTGATTATGTTGGAGGTGCTTTCTTCTTTTGGTAAGGGTTTCTTGCCCATTATGTGACACCCGCGGGCCGCCTGCCCGCTTTTTAGACCGCAGACATGTGAAGGCCCACCCACTTATGTGGACATCACCGCAGACGTGTGAAGGTCCTCTTACGCCGACCAACCCTTCCTTCGCAGAAAGCCGGAAATTGCCGTGAGGCGCACATCAGGGTTAGGGCTAAGTAGTCGAGGGTTTCAGGCTTCGTCTCTGTGAAGAATTTCGAGTTTCTCCCCTGCTTCTGCTGTCTAGGTTTCGGGCTTCGTCTCTGTGAAATTATAGGGTTTCCTCCCTGCTTCTGCTGTCTTGGATTTCGCACAGGCGATGGCAGGTCAAGATACTCTACCGATTTATCAGAATGCATCATCGACATCATCGACATCGATATCCACATACGCTACCTCTGCTAAGGCCTTCGTCGTCAGTGTGTCTGAGACGGGCAAGGTCGTTCTGGCCCGCCAGCGGCCATGGTCTGAGGTTTTGGATCGAAATTGCTTCGCCAGACCAGACTCTGTTGCCGATGCCACCAACCGTATGAAGAAGAATCTGAGCTATTTTAGGGTTAACTATGCAGTCTTGGCTGCTGTGGTTCTCGGCTTCGGCCTTCTCTGGCACCCGGGCTCCCTCGTCATTCTCCTTGCGCTAGCCGCCGCTTGGATCTTCTTGTACTTCTCAAGATCAGAGCCTGTCGTACTTTTCAACAGGTCGTACAGCGAAAGGGAGGTCCTGATTGTCCTTGGAATCATCTCCTTTGCCGTGGTCTTTTTAACAAGCACAGGGAGCACCATTCTCATGGGCTTGGCTATGGCGGCAGCGCTTGTTGCTGTACACGCGGCTTTGCGGACACCGGACGATCTCTTCCTCGAAGTGCCAGATAATATATCTGGCAATTCCATCAGTTTTCAACCACAGACAAATGTGTCCACCAGCAGGGTTTGATGCACATGTATCCCATTTTATTGTCTCTTTCTATGTATTCTGTGTACTCTATATGAAGGATTCTATTTCATTCTGTTATAAATGGATCTACTGTTTGAAGATTTCTCACCTTAGCCTTTCTTCGATCGTTGTACATGGATGCTATAAAAGAATGTAAATTAACAAGCTTTCATTTTCCATGGCCGTCAGAGGTACCATATTATTATGTTGATCACTTCACCACTGAGTAATGCACAGTTCTCCTGTTCTATCTTTTGGAAAAATGCATAATAGGATAAGCAAACCAACCTTTTGGCAGTTTTCAAGGAAGTTGAAGACTGTGTCATGCCTTTTTAGGGTCTTACAAAGCATACAATGTTGGCCGAGAGAGAGAGAGAGAGAGAGAGAGAGAGAGAGCAGCAGCAGCAGATGCAGCCACCAGGTTTTAAAACCAAGCCCCACTTCCAGAGTTGAACCCCGGGCTGCATTCTTTGTGGACTGGTTTTAGAGGTTCTTAGTCCCTTGGTAGAGGATTTTGTCTTCGTTTGATGCTTGTGGCATGTGCAAAAAATTTATGATTTTTGTTCAATAATTTATCCTCTATTATTTGGTTTCCGCTGACAGTCATTCTAGTGTTTGAAGATATGTTAAAAGCCAGGTTAGATATTAAAGCTTAAAGCTATGTAATCTTATACAATCTCTTAATCCTTTTTGTGTTTACCAAAATTTCTCCACTCTAGACAACTGAAGCAGTTGGAATCCTCACTCAGTTGGTGTCAATATGTGTAAACATTCACCTTAGTAACTAGCTCCATCTGTCATGGTGGCCGATTTATTAGCTCCCTGGAGGAAAAGCATGGCCATTGGCCATCCCTGGTGATAGGCTGACTCAGGGTATATTGATGAGGACAATATTTGTGATATTTCATTTGCAAATGCCACTGCAGGTAGATTACTGTTTCTTTTCCTTCACTATTTATATGCCTCGGGTGGGCCAGGCTCATGAAAGCTTGCCAAAGTGCCGTCTTCAATTACTGGTTCATGTCTTACAGAAATTGCTCTGTGCTGATATTTATGGTAAGAAACGCCAACTCATTAATTAGATGGTTACCTATGTTCGATGGTTGTTGCAAGGTTCCCGAAAATCAATGAAGAGTCAAGACTGTAGGTCAATCAGTTGTGATAAATGAACAAAAAAATCGCATGTCTTGTGTATTGAATATTCGCTTGTTCGTGCAGATATCTACATGTGTGGGGTTTTCCTATAAGCCCCCCCTGTCTGACGCTTAGTTAGTATGGTAAAAGGCCACCACACGTGGGAAATGTTAAATAAAAGACATGTAAGTTAGATGTGAGGCAAGCCTGTCAAGAGTCGTGTCCATGAAGAAAGCGCACCTAGTTGCTGCAAGAGAGAACCTATGGTGCCAAGGTGCTCTTAAAGAGAATGGTGCTTTTTTATTTTGAGACTAGTATTTTTATTAGAGAAAGACTTTAGAATTGTTAATTTTATTCCCAAATAGATTCTCAAACTTATTCCATACCTTCTTTGAAGTGTTGTCGAAGTCGAGATGATGTATGAGGTTGTCTGCCAGTCCAAGACCTATATGTGCCAAGGCTCAGTTGTTCTGGTCATTCCAAGCTTACACAAATGTTGATGTAGGGACATCTTCAGGTTTTTCCTCTGCTCCCTCCCTTGACGACATTCCAGAGCCCGTCTCGCATTAGTAATAATTTGATATTTGTTTGCCATGTGGGAAAGCTTTGGAAGAACTTCTTGAAAGTAGCATTGCTCTTGTGTAGATCCATAGTACATGTAGAGGCTAAAAAAAAGCAGCTCTGAATGTAGCAGATATCCATGTTTTTGTATGCTCTGAATCTAGTGTTTGGGAGGGTTTTCCCCAAATTTATCACTTTCCCTTCTTTGTAGAGAGAGATGTGAATCTTTGTGTATAGCCTTCAACTTTCATATCCCAATTGTTTCTCTTTCTTGAGCTCTTCTTTTACCTCGATTTTCATATTTATGGCACTAGATCTTCGCAATCCTAGGATAATTTTTATATAGAGACCAAGTGGGAGAGAGAATGAAGGGTGTGTTGATTTTTTGTTTTAGAACCAAAGTTCATCTTTCCTTTTATTGATCTTTCTGTACAAATTCAAAGGAGAGGAGAGCCATGGAAGTATGGTTTATGTTATATTTTGGGGCTTTGTTATGGTCACTTGGTGTCTTTAAATGCTTTGTTTTGATATTCTATTAAGTTTGGTTCAATAGTTTTGTTTAGTGTTGAGATTAAGATAACTTCATGTTATGTATAATATTGTGTTAGTTATATTTCATGCCAAGCTAATTTCCATGCTTGGTAGTTGGTATTTTATGTTGTTTAATGTGGTTTATTATAATGATTTGATGTGGATTAATACTCTGCATCCATAGAGCAACAAAAAGAGAAGGAGAAGAGAGCTATGGAGTTTTGTGTTATTGATTTATTTTTAGTGAAGGCTTGATTTTATATTTATGTTTAATGTAATTTTAAAAAAGTTTGGTTTAATATCGTGTTTAATCTTGCTACTGTGATTAAGTTTTATTCACTATTAAATAAATAGATTAATTTCATGTTGTGTTGAATGTGTGATTTTGCTTTTCTATTGTGATTGGGTCAAAATTAATGTTGTATTGTGCTATTAAGTTTGATTCCATGATGTGCTGAATGTTAGTAATGTTTTAATGTTGTGTTGCGCTCTCTATATTGTTATTATTAAGTTTGATTCCATGATGTGTTGAATGTCAATAATGTTTTAATGTTGTGTTTAAATTGTTTTAGTTAATGTATTCATCAAATAATATGGTTGAAAAATGATTAGGATGCAAGCAGAAATAAGAAGAGGGATAAACACTTCCAAGTATGTCCTACTCTACAAAAGGACTAAATTGTCAATGATGCAACAAGAAAAAGAAGCAAGAAAAAATCATGTAGATCTATAGGTGGATTAATCAATTTATCAACCTAATCCACTTTCTTAACAACCTTCCCAATTTTTAGGGCTAACTTCATTCATCAAGTATGCTTGTGAGGTAAATGCAGGGTGTTATTGGGGTATACTAGGAGGCTTGTAACCCAAGCCCATAGTATTCACACATCCTCCAACGAACCTTAATGAGAAAGGAAGCAAGGATTGTGTAGCTCACTAACTCACTCTTAACCAAAGAAAAGTAATTGAATTATTTTACAAGATGATGTGGTGCATACAAGTAGAAAATGCTCAATTGTCTACCAAGGTGCAAGTTTTAGATGTCATGAATTAAAAAATAAAAACAATGCTGTAAAAGGTAGTTACGTTTGGACCCACGATAACAATAAGGGAGGCATGTCGACATACAAGAATGCTCAAACCAATCAATGAATTGGTTAAAAGGAAGTGGGCAATACATGCGTCGAGTCTTTGCAGTAGAGCATCAAAACATGAAGAATATGTTTTGCTATCCAAACAAAGAAGTGGATGAAGCAATTGCAAAGGTTCTCACATGAAAGGAATGGTAAAGTCTACACTCTAATACCCTAAGTTTAAGTCAGTTGATGATGATGCGAGAGAGAGTTTGCGAGATGAGCAATAGATGGGGCACATGTAGTACGTGATAAGGTAGGAATAAGCTACCAATCTTATACAATGATATACAAACAATTGGATTCAAGTTTTAAGGAAGTTACGTAAAAGAGAAGGGTTTTGCCTCTCCCTAAACCATTTCATGTGTCACAAGCATGAAAATTATTGAATGGTAAGGTCTAGAGCTAATTAGTAGACCTGTGCATCTATGCCACACACCTTGCCATTTTGACATTGCACAACATTTGATATCTCTGTCAAATTGAAGGAAACCTTAAGTATTCTCCATTAGTACCTCGAATGTGTTAAGCCACCATATTTCATCGTCAGATTACACACTAAAGTCATCCACATGACTAGGAAATATGCTAGGATCTAATGCTCTATTGATGAGCATCAAGCTAACTTGATCTAACTTTTGACCCTTCACAACCTCACGCTCATCAAGATTTAAGACAAATTTTAGCTTTCTTCCATATTCTCCAATAAACATGTTGTAGAATTTCACCATTGATGCTTGTAACTTGCATACATCTAATAATACATAGTTATTGTTTGTATCCAAGGTAAAGGGCACTTCTTTCGAACCAAACTTACATACATGGAGTTTTGCATGTTGAAGGTTTTGGTGAGTATCAGGTAGAATGTCATCTTGCTAGTGATCTCAAAACCTTGAAGTGCATGTTTGGTGTGTCGAATGCAGCAGATGTAGAACTCCCTTGCTTATATTATATGTGATGTAGAAATAAGAGCAAGGATGGAAAGAAACATTGCAATATAGAGACATACAAAGATGATGCTCCAACCCATAATCAATTTATATGCAGAGTGGAAAAAACAGTATAAGTGGATCCTAAACGGTACGAGTGGACCCTAGGTGGTACGAGTGGACCGGGATGAGTGGAAAAAACAGTATAAGTGGATCCTAAACAGTATAAGTGGATCCTAAACGGTACGAGTGGACCCTAGGTGGTACGAGTGGACCCTAGGTGGGATGAGTGGACCTAAAGTAGGATCTTGTTCTTGACATATCCTTGACAAGGGTACATTTTTATGCCTTGCATATCCTTGACAAGGGTACACTTTTGTACCTTGCATACATTGGTGAGAATGGTAGAGAAATCGGTGTACAAGTATGTGTGTTTTGCTTATAGGATGCAACCTACTCTCTTGATGTTCAAGAAGCATGTAAGAAAGTGGAACAAGTTTTGCCTAAGGTAGGATTGCACCGAGGCCAAGTGGAAATCAAGAAGGATGAGAAGAACCTTGTGAACCATATTTTGGAGGAACAAAGGCAAGAAAACTTCTCTTTGCACCATGAAATGCAATTGGTGACTTGTTTCTCAAATGTGCAAATGTAAATGGATAATGCAAGGAAGAATATATTGGTTATATGTAAAAGCATAAGCACTTTGTCATATATGATGATGTTGGATAAGTTTTCATAGTTGAAATTGGTTATGTATAAAAGCACGTTATTATTGATGTTTGGTAAGTTGTCATAGTAGTAAGTTTAGATGCATGTTTGGTAAGTTGTCATAGTAGTAAGTTTAGATGCATGATCATAGATAAGTTATGGTGTTGATAACTTATCGTGATATTCAAAAGTCATCATAATTATATATATAAATGTGAAGGCATTCCTTTCATCATTTCCTTCATTGAAACCACCCTTATTTCATTTATCTCCACTCTTCTAGCTTTTCATTTCCTTCATTGAAGTCATGGCGTGCATAAAGAAAAGTGTTGGAAGGAATCCCATTAAGGTGTCCTCTCTCTAAAAACTATACATCAATGGAATCCTTCCCATGACATTGATAGTGAGCATACCCATTTGGACAACAAGGGAGGCAATCCACCTGTACCACGTGCTAAATCTCCTCTACCACACCCGCATGGCATAAAAAGCAAAGATGGAGACTAGCCACTGCCACTCTTCAAAAAAAAGGAAGTACCAAAAGATTGCCGATCTGCTCATACAAAGGAACCCTTCTGAAGGGTGGTGAGAGAGGTATTGCAAGACCTACAACAACGGTCTCTTACCAAGTTTTTTTCTTGAGCTAGTAATGGTGTCAATGAGGTTGAGAAATCGAAAAGCCCAACCTTGGTTGCTATCTAGGTAGCTGAAGCTTACTTGGTTGATTTGTTGTGCATGACGGTGATGTGTCAGAGGAGTCTGCCTCTCTATCTCGTCTGAACACCACCGTTAAACTAACACCACAACACCAATAAAAAACATAGATCTACAGTACCAACAACAATCAACTTAGGTGATATCCTCTGACCTTCAACTAACATAGTAGGATGCCTTAAAACCCCTTAAACTGATTCAGCTGAATCCACCAGCTATCCTCCCATGTCAGATATGACCTCCAATAGTTTTGATATTCCCTCCTAACCCCTCAGCTCTGCTGACACCCAGCTGACTAAAAAAACTCCCAGTTGACACCCAGCTAATCAGTTTGCTAACTGATCAGCTGATCAATTAATCTAAGTTGGATAGTTGTGCTGTTGACCCCAGTCAAAAATATATCCTCCAGGATCCCAAAAAGATCCTCTAGTATCAACAAACTTTGAATTCCTTGCTTCAGAACTTCACTGATCTTATCAGCTCTCCCCTGCTAACTTCCAACCTGAAATAGCTAACCCAGCTGATTCAGATCTGACTTTCTACTGACTACCAACCTGAAATAGCTGACCCAGATGATTCATATATGACTCACAACTCTCCAACTCCAGTGTCCTTTGACACCACTACACTCAAAAACCTCAGAAAACACCAAGAACCAACACAACAAACCCAAGAATAACAGTAGTAGTTGATTGCCTACTGACTTGAGACTCCTTCAGTAGTCCACAACTAAATATGACTGACTGACTGGTCTCTGATAGTCAGACCAAACTCAAAACCTCTTTCCTTCAACCCAAAAAGATTATATCTACCCTTCTACATTGTTAGATTGCTTCTAATCCTCAGCTGACCCTATCTGACGCTCTTCTAACCTGAATCAGTCCCCCTCAACTGGCAACTAGACCAACATCCAATCCACAACTTATTCGTTTGACTTCCAATAGTTCTTTGATTATCAGACCAGACTTCAGAGGATTCCAACAAGACAAGATCTACTCTTCTATAGCATCAGGTAACTAAACCAAATATAGAGCTGACTCCTGTCAGATCCTACAATGGAAGAATACTTTGATGTCACCGGATACAACGAGAAGAGTAAAATGGCTCTTGCAAGGCTGAAGATAGTAGAAACAGCCAGAGTGGCATGGAGAAACCACTACGAGACAAACCATCTGGATCAAAACACCCAGACATGGAATGATCTCAAGATTTACCTAAGGAAGAGATTCTATCCTCTCGGATTCTTGGAGACTAAGATGAATGAATTCTTGGAGTTAACCTAGGGGAGCAGAACTATTGAAGAGTATCACCAAGCATTCGCTCTCCTCCTTAAATACTCGCCACCGCTAGATGAAGATTAGCTGATGGCCAGGTTCATTCGGGGAATGAACGAACCCTTAGATACTCTAGTAAAGAATGCCAAGCTAGTTTCCATGGCGGCTGAAGCAGTGCGGATGGCGAAGGATTTCGCCAAGGCCTTTGTTGTCAAGGTTCCGCCGAAGCCAGCACCATCATCTTTCAAAAGATTTCCAGCTCCGGAAGGTGATTCCAGCTTTCTGCCTCCTAAGAGACAACAAGGTCAAACTCAGGATATGGGAAGTTCTAGAATGGAAGAAAGGTCTTTTTCCCGGAACACAATCCCCTGGAATTCAACTTCAAAAGTTCCACCCTTGAACAAAGAAGTTAAATGCTTTAATTTCCAAGGATATGGACATCGCAGTATGGATTGCCCAACTTCTTTTGGATCAAGGTTTTGGGGGCAGGGAAGTCAGGGACCAAGATTCCAGACTCCAGCTCCTTCCTTCCAGAGTAATTAGGGTCCTTTCTGTTAAAATAAGGGAAACCCCAGAGGAAGACCCTCTAACTAACCCTTAGTTTCAATGCAAAGTAATGCAAGACCTCAGTCTAAGAATTGGAAAAATTAAAGAGAGAAGTTCCCAAACCAGCCATCCACTTCCAAGGTAGTAACGCTGGAAGCTTGAGTGACTAACCAAGCTAGGTATCTAAAGGCTTTGATTTACCAAAACTTGTATGTGTAAAAAATGAACTTTCCAATGTGCATTAGGAATTAATTGAAAATGTGTATAAGAGACCTTAGCCTAAGGGTCCACATTTTCAAAAATTTTTGGATTAAGATCCAAATAATGTTTCGAAGGGCCAATAGGATTAATCCAAGTGTTGGGATGACAAAAATACAAAGAATAAAAGAAAATACCCCAAAAATGAGTAAATGCTCACATAAGATGAAGAGTTGACTGAGTATAGGGTTTATTAGTTAAAAATTAAGGTATATTAGTAAAAAATGGGACATTTTGGTAAAATGATACATTTTTGACACCTCAGTAAGGAGGGAAAGCCACTTGAGGGAGACGCATTTTTTTATCATCATTGCTTGATATTTTTAATTCAAAAAAATCAAGATATTTCATCTCTCCTCTCTCCTGGTGCAAACTGGATCAAAAAGGGGAGCAAACTGATCCAAATCTTGTTCGAATTGGGTCAAACTAAAGCTGGAAGGCTCTAGAACCCAGTTGGACTTGGTTAATGGCCTCCCTGATCTATAAATAGACCCTCATTCCTTTGTATTTTCATCTTTGTGAATTTACATGCCATTATTATCCTCATTTTAGTGTAATTTCTATTATCCCTCTATTTGCCTCTTCTTTTGGGAGCTTTGGAGCTTCTCTATTCTCCATCCTCTCTTGAAGATTACCCTCCCCCTCTTGGTGGCCAAGGACTTGCTTGTGGGCTTCACTTCTATCCAAAGAATCAAGCCAAAATCAAGGGTAAACTCTAATTTAATGGTTTTTTCTATTCCTCTCAATGATTTTCTTCTTCTCAACCCCTCTAAAGCTTGAGAAGCTTTCAATGGAATGGTTTCCTCTTGAAATCAAGTTTTCCAATGATTCATAATGCTTAATTAGATTAATGCTAGTCTTTATGCTTAATTATAATGTTTTCTTTAAGAAAAATCTCTCTTTTGGAAAGATTAATCATCTTTATGATTAGATCCTTGTTAGAAGGATGATTCTCAATGATAATCTCTTTATTCTAATCAAAACTCTAGGCTTGATAATCTAGAGAAAGAGATTAGATATTTTCATGATTTTTAATCTAGTAAAAATGATGGTTATGAGTAAGAAAAATCATATTAACTCATTCTAAATTGAAAGAGGGTTATGAGTAAGAAAAATCATATTAACTCATTCTTTTTAGCTTGATTATGAGTAAGAAAAATCATATTAATTCATTCTAAATTGAAAGAGGGTTATGCTAACATTTTTAGAAATGAGGAATGGTTATTTTAGAATAATCAAGAAATTTATTCATAATTATGCTTATAATTATGATTATAATTATGTTATGTATACATAATTTAATTTTAGTCTAAAAGAAGAGTTCCTATCATATTTACATTACAAGTATTCATTTTAAAATAGAAAATTGAACATTCTCAGTAATTGCAGAGTGAAGCTATGGCAGAATTTTCTAGAAAAAAGATAAATCTTATTTTTATGCATAATTTTAATAAAGCAAAAAGAGGAGTTCCTATCATATTCTAGGCATGGATATTTTTATGCTAAAAGTGGAGTTTTGAGCATTATTCAATAGTCAAAAAAATAAAGAAGGTTATGCATAAATTTTATAGAATCATTCAATGGATGTGAACGGATGTAGGAATGATGAGAATGGATGTGAATGAATGTAGGAATGATGAGAATGGATGTGAATGGATGTAGGAATGATGAGAATAGATGTGAATGGATGTAGGAATGATGTGAATAGATGTAGGATGATGTGAATGGATGTAGGAATGATGTGAATGGATATAGGAATGATGTGAATGGATGTAAGAATGATGTGAATGGATGTGAATGGATATAGGAATGATGTGAAATGGATGTGAATTGATATAGGAATGATGTGATTGGATGTGACTTAATCTAGAAAATGTGGGATAATGAGAAATGACATCGAATAATGAGAAATGTGGGTAAATTAAGGCTCTTAACCACGTTAGAATAAAATTTTCCTGGAGGAATCGCCTATGCTTTCTAGGCGAGGGAAGTTTTTTTCGGGTTCTCTCTCGGTTTTGGGAGAACCGAGGGATTAAACTCTTGTCCGGACATCTGTGGGTGAGGCCCCGAGTGGGAGTCTCTGCCCTGCGCATGAAGTTGCTACTTCCGCTGCTAGCACCCTTGAATTCGATGCGCAGAGGGGGTAGGGATCTTTCAACACCCTTAGTGTGTTGACAGCCCACACGTTAGCCCTAGTGCTAAGGCTACTAGGAAGTTATACTCCACTCACTCATTATCTTATTGAGTACATTTCAACTATCACTCATTATCTTATTGAGTACATTTCAACTATCGCTATTACCTTTGTCACTCTCTAAGCTCGTGTGAGTGTTTTGTCGATGAGTCTATGCAGCGCATCTCCTTACACATCCAACATTATAGACCTATTTTGAGAACAAGAAGGAGAAGAAGATTTAGCCTTCTATCTTTATGTGTGTGTTATCCATTGTTGTGTGACTGCATGTGTGCTTGCAAGAGCTCAAGCTCTCTCTTCTCCCAATATTTTCATGGTATCACAGTCTGGTTCAGGCAAGAGCTGAGTGGCAAAAAGCAAAGAAAGCTACAAAGGCAAAGGAAACAGTACATGGAAGAGAACACTACTCCACCAGGAGAGATAAAGGTGTTCAAAGATGTAGTGGAGAAGAAGAAGATGTTCATCGATGAAATGTCTTAGTGACTTGGTGAGCATCTATTTGAATGGGCTTGGCAAATAATACTTGCCATTCAAGATCTCTATTATTGTAAGAGAGAATGTTCCCAACTTTCAAGTTCTGGTGTCTATGTTAATCATAGAAGAGAAGTCTTCGGGTGACGACTCTTTCTCCCTTCAAAATAGGCCTTCTTATCAAATTTAGATCGAGGTTGAGGTAGAGGTCATGGTCAAGGCCAAGGTGGTGGCTGTTTTGGAAATGAAAATTGTTAAGATTTTGACATCAGCATGATTGGATGATCGTGGATTGGATAAGATTTTATCTAGTCGTGGGTGCCCTATTTAATAGGGTGGTTCCTTGGTGTATCACATCTATTATACACAAGGAGTCTTTCTTTTCATAAAGGCTGATAAGTTAATACAATTTCATGTGTTGGATTTTTATGTGGTGTGTACCTTAATTGCATTATCCTTTTGTGTGGCTCTCCCTCTCTTTTGATTACACTGAGCGTATGAAGAAATTATTGTGTCGTTGTTTAGGAGCCACCTATTGAAGAAAGGGTTGCTGGCCCATCATCTCAGTAGGTCGACACAAAGCAGCTTGTCATTAGCAGCATCAGCCTCTCCTCTTTCACACATGTTGCCATCATTGCACTCATCATCAATAGGGCGATGTGGCTGTGTTAGCTGCCCTCTTTTTTTTAAGGTTGACGTCAGACAAAAACGCTCAGTTTGTTTTATTTTTCAACATCTTATTTATTATTCATATGAGCATCTTTCAAAGGTTTGTTTATCAGCTCTAGCCTATTCAATTCCAATGGCCAAGGAATTATCAACCATTGAAAAAATTAATGGCATGGGTTTTCACTCATGGAAAACTCAAGTCAAGTGCATGCTTATGTTCAAAGGGCTATGGACGTATGCTAGTGGGAAGAAGGCAGTGGAACCAACAAATGAGGATCAAGTCAAAGACGATGGAATGAGCCCAAGCAATTATCATGCTTCATCTCGACAAAGGCTTGATCCATCACGAGGACGAATTGAAGACCACCAAGGCAAAGTGGGATGAATTGGAGAAGCTTTATGGTGCTAAAGGTAAAAATTCTAAAATTTCCTTGAAAATTGAATGCTTTGGTTTAGAATTTACAGAAGGCGACCTTGGCACCTTCATCTCTCGAATGAAGGGACTCATGGCACAACTTGCATTGGTAAATGCTACAGTAGATGATGAGGATGTGGTTGCACCATTACTCAAGTCAGCGCGGCGGCTAAGGTTTATGGTACCCTCGTCACCACCTTGAAGAATGTCTTGGATCCAACTTTAGAGGGGGTAATCTCATCTCTTCTTGATGAGGAGAAGAAGATCAAGGCAAGTGGGGCATCATCACATCTGGTAGTACAGTGAATGAGTCTTTGTACACTCATTCTGGCTCACCTAAATGCTCCTTTTGTAAAAGAAACGACATACAGAACCTATGCGCAACAAGTGCGGCAAATGTGGAGAGCACGGTCCCTTTAGTCATTGGGAGTGCACCCATAAAAAGGAAGATGCAACTTTATTTCTAGTCAGTCTTCCTGCTTACTTGACACACTCCTTTGATGGTGATTATTTTCTTTATACTACTATGATTAGTTTCAAACCAATCTTGTAATAGGCATGTGTTATAAAGGTATTTCATTATTTATGATCTAGTGCAATACTTTACTCCTCATTTTAGTATTGAGGGAGGGTGTTGAGATTTTGATATCAGCATAATTGGATGATCGTGGATTGGATAAGATTTTATCTAGTCATGGGTGACCTATTTAATAGGGTTGTGCCTTGTTGTATCGCATCTATTGTACACAGTAAAGCCTTTGTTTTTATAAAGACTGATAAGTTAATAAAATTTTATGTGCGAGATTTTTATGTGGTGTGTACCTTAATTTCCTTATCCTTTTGTGTGGCTCTCCCTCTCTTTCGATTACATTGAACTTGCAATTCTCAACCACACCTATTCATGCTTCCATGTGCTCACCCAAGCTCTACCTCTGCTAATTTTCTACATGGTATCGTGCACTCACTCAAGCTCTACCTATTGATTTTCTACATGGTATCATGGGCTCACTCAAGTTCTACCTACTGATTTTCTGCAAGAATTATGAATAGCAAATAGTCCAATGATTCGTAGAGCAAGCAGCAAGAACAAACACACATAGGTGGAAAAGGCGAGTCTCAAGGCAGGGGAGAAAGAGAGGCCAAGGAAATTGGAAAAGATAGCAATCAGGATTAGGTTTAAAGGACTGCTTTTATTGTGGCAAACCAAGTCACTTTGCAATATAATGTCGTAAGAAACAGAGTGACATAAAAAGTGGCAGGCAGCAAAATAACTATGCATCTTCAAGCAAATTGGCTGAAGACTCCTAGGGTAGGAGATAGAGAAGGAATGAGAGGTAGAGGAAGAGAAAGACCTAACATGAATGTCTAATGTTTCAATTGTATGGAAAGAGGTCACATCTCTCCTCAACGTCCTTACTCGAGGAGAATGGGAGGAGATGTATATCCTCTAGAACCTAGAAGGGAGGAAAGGCCAAATGTCAGAAGGGAAGAGGAGATTCCAAATCCACAAGGACCCTAGGTTTAGCCACCACTGCTAGCCAATAGGCCTAGACCAGGTGAGGTTAATTTGAGTGGTACAGATGAAGAAGATGACATGCTAGCCAAAAAAATAACTAGGGGTGCAGAGGGTGAAGATGAAACAAAACCATCCAGGAGAAAGACGGGAAAGCAAGTAGATGAACAACTCAAAGAAGGTAAAAGGAAGAGTAGACCCAAAAGGTGTATTGGATTCCTTTAGGGGTTCAAGAAGAAGAGTATGATCTGAAGAGGGATATCCAGCAGAAGGGACCCACTCTGACTTGGCCCCAGCTGTTGCAGATGTGCCCTAAACTCAGGAGAACATGGAGCAAACTGGTTAGCACAAGGGTTTCCAAAAGAAGGAGAAGAAAGGAGGTCAGTTGAATATAGTACGTGTTAAAGGAGATAAGAATTATCTGTGTGTCATGCATGCCTGGGTGAACAAATTTAAAGTTCCCAAAGTTTACATTGATGGTGATGCCCAGGTTTGTGTAATGAACTAGCAGACTATGGAAGCATTAAGGCTGAAGGTAAGTTCACCTTCTGAGTTTAAAGTTTAAAGTTCACCTTCTGAGTTTAAAGTTAGGATGGCAAATAATGTCAAAGTTAGATGATTCGGGGTGGTAAAGAAGTTGCAAGTAGCTATTCTCGGATAGGAAGCTGAGTTGGGGATGTTCATGTCATGCCAGCAAGACATAAGCTTATCCATTGATTTTGGGGAGACCATAGCTGATAGCAATGAGAGAAGGACAAGATTGGTGGAGAGGACACCTTATTTTGGGTCTGGATTAGCCTGCCAAAAAGCAAGCCAAGTATGACATGGCCAAGGGGAGAGAACTAATTCCAGAGAGTAGTACCTCAGAAGATGAAGATGAAGAAACCAATTCCATAGAGGACTCAGAAATAGAGGAGGATAGCTCAGAGGATGATGAGGGGGAAGTCCAACTATTGGAGCCAGATTATGACCTCATGTGCATGTCTCTACAGTTGTGTGCAGAGGAAGGGGAGAAGGTAGAAGCTGAGGTTCAGATAAGGAAGAAATCTTACAGAAAATGCTTGCGGAAGAGAGTATTCCAATATGAGGCTAGTATATTTTATTAGAAGAACAAAGACATTAGGAGAAAGGAATTATTCTGAATCAGAGTTAGTAATGGTGGCTGTGGTGTTTGCTTTAAGGAAATTCAGGTCATACTTACTTCCAAAGCCTTTCAATGTATTGACCCATTACTCTTTACTTCCTCATGACCCATTTGATTCAATCTGATCTTCCACCTAAGAGATCGTCTAAATGGTTGGTTGAACTGCAAGAGTTTCAATTCATTTGCATAGTGGAAGATAGCATAAGAGTCACATTGGCAGATACCTTAACATATAGACAGAATCCTTTGGTATTGAGGGAAGAGACAGTAATGAAGAAGAAAGTGCCTAGGTTGAAAGACCCTGAAGCAGATATGTACAATGATTTTACTCTATTTTTTAATGGAGCCTTTAAGAGAAGCTTAGGGGTAGCCAGTGTGGAGGTGTAGTTTTGTTGGATCCAAAAGGTGCAATAGTATGTCAAGAAGGGCAAGTGCAGACCAGCAAATGAAGCTGAGTATGCCGCTTTAGAGTATGGACTTTAACAGTGTCTTAAGAGAGGAATCAACAGATTTTTTTATCAAAGGAGACAGCTTATTGGTCATTAGGCAACTGTAAACTGTCTAGAAGGCCAAGAATCCCAAGTTGAAAGAATGGTGCTTTCAAATAAGAAGAATGCTGCAGAGATTTCAAGAGGTCATGAAGAGGGAATTAAACCAAGCTGCTGTAGATACATTAGCAAAATGGGGGTTATGCAAGGCCTTGGATGTATATGCCATGATTGTAACCCATCCCAGCTATGTTGGAAGGGAGAGTTTACAAGAAATCGAGGATTTTTTGTATACATGTCTGGTGCCTTCAAGCTTATCCAAAAAATAGAGATATGGTTTTATAAGGAAGGCTCTGTAGTACAGTGTTGTAAATGATCAACTTTACATGAAGGGCAAGGATTTGATTATGAGAAGGGTTCCAACCAGAGAAGAGATCTTTGCCATAAAAGGGAGCTTTGGAGGGCACTTTGCCCTAAAGCTAACTCTAAGGAAAATTCTGAGTGTAGGTTATGTGTGGCCCAATTTGAGGAAAGATGTTTATCGTTGGTGCAGAAGCTATTAGCCATGTTAGAAACAAGTCAAGAGGGTGCTGCATCATGAGTTAAGGAAAACCATTGTTTCATATGGAGCTTTTGAAAAGTGGGGGTTAGACGCAATTGGTCCTCTACCCACAATTACTAGGGGTAAGACCTACATCTTAACTGGAGTGGACTATTTGACCAGATGGGCTGAACTAGATATGTGGAGAATATTACTACTAAAGAAGTGGCCAGATTTGTTTTTGAGGATATCTATGCAAGGTTTGGTATGCCATTGGAATTTTTGACAAATCAAGCCTAGCTTTAGAGGATAGATTGTACAAGCGCTTATGCAAAAGTTGCATATCACACACAGGTTTTCAACCCCTTAATATCCATAGTGTAATGGGCTGGTTGTTGAGAGATTCAATGGGGAGTTGTGTACCATGTTAACCAAGTGTTTGGAAGAACATCCCAAGCAGTGGGTCTTACATGTATCCTTAGCTCTGTGAGCTTACAGGACAGTTGTGAGGACAGCTATAGAGTTTTCACCTTACCACTTGGTTGTTGGGAAGGAAGCAGTGATGCCCATTGAAGTTGAAATTCCCAGTTTGCAATTTCTTTTAAAACATCAGGAAAGGGCATAGATGAGTATGAAGAGAGGTTGCTGGATATTTGGGAGTTGCAACTAGCTAGAGAAGAAGCTTTGGACCACTACATCCAATTGAGCAATAGGAGAGCTGAGCTTTTCAATGAGACGATTAAGGATAAAGGCATCAAAGAGGGTGATTTAGTAATTAGGTGCAATAACAAATTGGATCACACTTTCTAGACTAAGTTCCAAATTAAATGGGAAGGTCCCTTTAAGGTTGTGCACATTTATGAGAATGGTACTTATTAGCTTGCAGCTTTGGATGATCAACTCCATTCAAAAAGAGTTAATGGCTATAGGCTGAAGCCATATTGGTGAAGAATCATGACAGTTCAAAAAGATTCAGAGACAGCGGATGTAAGCTTGCCTGTTTTGCTGAAGTTGTTTACAGAAGAACATGAAGAAGCTTGTTGGAACCTGGATACTTGTTGAAGTTACTATTTCAATGAGTCCATAGAATCTGGTTGAGCATAAATGGTCTAACCATGGGGGGTTTGGCTAAAGATGATAGGATTTTTTGTGGCCCAAAGGATATGCTCAATGGAGATTCTCACCCCAACCCCAAGAGAAGAAAATAACAAATTGGGTATGGTTAGGGACCTTAGGAAATATAGGATTTATGCATGGATCTCTGCGCATTTGTAACTAGTTGTTATTAGAGCTGCTATTAGGACTGTTGCATGGTTAATAGCCGACTAGATTGGGTAGAGTAGTTGAGGGTATGCATGGAGATTGTGCAATTACGTGAAGAAGAAAAAGAGAGAAATCTTGTGTGAGAGACTATTGAGAGAGCTTAGTGAGTGTGTGTGTTGAAGAAGAGACTGACGCAGAGCTATCTTTGGTTGTGAAGTTTGCTGTGAAACTTGTTGGCTATTTGTGGGATTGTTTTGTGAAGAAGGCAATGCAGGAGTAGCTAGAGAAGACTTACATCTATCCAGAGCAGGGATTGCAGAGGAGACAGAAGGTTTTGTATGGAAATTGTTGTCCTAGAACCTCGCAGATTACATCCTTATTGGAACTTGGATTGGATTTAAGGATTGCTTAAAAGCATTTCCTACCTGTATTGGATAGTTGAAGCCTGCAAGCTATTGATGTAGATCTCTGTTGTTGTTGATCTTGTTGGAGTTGAGAATATATGTTTGGTTTCTTTTGTAGTTATTTATATGAGAGCTCTCTTGATCTGTTGTTGTTTTCTCTCATCTGCTCAAGTCCCAGTTCTCAGAGTCTATTGTGAGCTGCGCACTTTCTTGAAAAATTCACATAAGGTCAAGTTGTGTGGAAATTGGAGAGTTCTTCTGTTTGATTTGGTTCAATTAGTGTTGTTTGGATGGGGTTTTATTGAATCTAAGGCTGTAAGTGAAGATCTGACTCTGGTTGAGTCTATGTCCAGTCAGTTAACCTATGTAGGGGTCAATCATAGTCAGCTATACATCAGAATAGTCAGGGGGTGTAGGGACCTTGATTTGACTTATTAAAGTTGAGGGAAAGTGATTTTGAGGCTCAACTGACGTTGAAGATCTATCAAAGGATAGCTGTTATAGCAATCATAAGTCTTAGTACTCAGACAAGGTTTTTGTGTGACAGAAAGCAACAAGGAGACACTTGTTTTCAACTGAGTGGTTCTAAGGTTGATTAAGGGGTTTTTAGGCTCTATAGGTGCTGGCTAACGCCGCAAGGGAGAAGATTTTTGCATCAGTTGTGTCAGATTAGTTGTTTGGTCGGGTACAGTCATTTCGAAGGCAGTTGTAGGTCACCTGTAGTTAGCAAAGAGTTAATGGTGTGATTTTCCTTCAAGTTGAGAGATATCTGAGGGATTGTGGTTGTTAAAGAACATTTTTGGGAAGATTTTGACTCACTGTAAGCTTCTAAGGAAAATAAATCTGTGGCAGATTTTTGAGGCAAAACTTAGTAAGTGGAGGTTTGAAGAAGGGTCAGAAGAGGGTCAGTAGGACAACTAGGAAGGTCTATGGATTGTGTTGTAAAATTTGCTGACACTGAAGGATTGTAGAGGATACTGGAGGACACATTGTTTTACTAAGGAAAGCCATCAGAATTTGGAAGCAGGTAAACAATGAATATCTAACTTGTTTGATATTGTTTTACTAAGGAAAGCCATCAGAATTTGGAAGCAAGTAAACAATGAATATCTAACTTGTTTGAGGCAGCCATGAGAGTTTATTATCAGCCAGTAGTCAATTGAGGGAAACCACTTGGTTTTGAGAGGTTCTAAAACAAGGTTGAGAGGTTAGTTGACTGTAGAGGACATTCTGGGAAATCGGAGGGTGGATTTTTGAGAGGAAACAAGTAGGGGACTTTGGAGCAGTTTTTAGCCAGTTCTATAAAAGCTTTTTTTGTCAACTGGGAGTCAGCTGGAGTTAGGAGGGGATCTTAGTTGGTGGATTAGAGGCATTGAAGGTGAGAGCTGACATAAGAGGACAGTCTGAGTTAGCATCTAGACTAGATAGGAAGGTTGGGAGGGTGTTGAAGTATTCAATTAAGGTAGCCGAGGACCTATGGACATCAGCTCGGGGTGTTGGTGCCCTCTTGTGGTGTTTCTGCTAAGTTGTGGTGCTTTTGATTGTTTCCTCCCCATGGTGGTGTACTTCGGATGGGGCTATAAAGGTAGGTTATCCCGGACACATTAGCGGCAAAGAACTATAGGCTATGAAGCCAAACTCTAAACCTTAGGCACTGTCTTCAAGAAAACAAGGCTCTGGTACCAATGTTGGATGTGTAAGCAGATGCGCTACAAAGACTCATAGACACAAACACACAAGCTTAAAGAGCAACATAGACAATAATGATAGCTAGAATGTACTCAATAAGATAATGAGCAAGTGGAGTACAACTTACTAGTATCCCTAGCACTAGGGATGATATGGCTCACACACTAAGGGTGTGTTCTCATGGGAAAAAACCCCTGCTAACACAGGGTAAAAAGTGCTTGTGATCAGTGCTATTCACACCTAAACTTCTGGAGCCAAAAGGTTAACATATAAAAGATAAGTGAAAAACAACATAAGTATTGGAGTACCATGTACAAGTCCATAATGTGAATAAGATAAGTGTGCCATAACTCAGTTAGACTAGATAGGTGTAGCCCAATTGTAGAAAGCATTGGCAAAAAGATCCATTGTGTAAACTACCAAACATGCTAGTGGTGTAAAGGTCGAATAGTCACCCAGGCACATCATGAGTGTCAACTATCAAACATGTTAGTGGTGTAAAGGTCGACTCGTGTTGAGCTTGATATCTCAACATTCACGGGCTAGTGAAGTATACTTTCCACCATCTTTGTAACATGTCAAGCTTGTGTTGAGCTTGACATCTCAACATTAATTAAGTAGTGAAGTCCACTTTCCACCAGCTTTGTAACATGTGTAATAATCAACACAACCCACTACGCATCCTCCGATTATATCACCCAATGGTGTAAAGGTTTAGTAGTTACCCAGGCACATCATGAGTGTCAGCTATCAAACATGCCAGTGGCGTAAGGGTTGGCTCGTGCTGCTGAGCTTGACATCTCAACATTCACTGACTAGTGAAGTCTACTTTCCACCATCTTTGTAACATGTCAAGGTTGTGTTGAGCTTGATATCTCAACATTCATCGAGTAGTGAAGTCCACTTTCCACCAACTTTGTAACATGCCTAATAATCAACACAACCCACTAGGCATCCTCCGATTATATCACCGAGTGGTGTAAAGGTCGAATAGCCATCCAAGCACATCATGAGTGTTAGCTCGTGTTGAGCTTCACGTCTCAACATTCACCGAGTAGTGAATTCTACTTTCCACCACAAGATTTGTAACATGCCTAATAATCAATACAACACCCGCCGCTAAGCATTCTCTGACTATATCATATAGCCTACTCTTACCTTGAACAAGCATCACTGACAAAGACACCATTCAGACCATCCATGTGGCTTACCTATGCAAGATATCTCTACCAAGGACAAGGCATATAGCCCTTTGCCTTTTTCCAAAGCCATAAACCTAAAGATGAGGAGGTGACCTTGGTGAGTTCTCAGAAGGAAACCCAAGGTGCGGGCATGAGTCTTCTAGAGAGAAGAAGCCCCGCAAGCCAATCAAGCCCCTTCTTTGGATAGTTTGGGCAACAAAGCAAATCCCCTAGAGCCAAACCCACCCACCCACCTCTCTACCCTAACCCTAACCCCAACCCATAACTCTCCTATCAAAGCTATCCCTACAACATCCTCCATAGGATCCCCTACCTCAGCCATCACTCAAACTCAAAGCCTCAATCTTCTCCCATAACGTAACTGTTAGAATTTCGTGGTGCTCATGCTAGATCATTATGTGGAGGAGAGAGACTCACAAAATACAAGAAAAGATCTTGCTTATTAAGTTGCTCAAAATACAACTAAGCTTACAAATGCCTTTGGCATGTGCCTTTAAATAGGCTTGCTAGTGGCCTAGGGTTAGGTGGCTCCCTTAGGACCATTCACACCCACACACCTTCTACACCCTTGTTCACTAAGGCTCCAAGGCCTATATCTCAATTCCCTCCCTCAATACCAGCCATGAAAAAATGTGCTTGGAATGGGTGGTACTGGACATATGGAAAAAAAAACATGCCTTTATAACATTAGGCTTACAAGAATGTTCATGGTGGTGTGGTTATCTAGGACTTGCAACTATTTTCTAGAGCCTTAGAGGCTAATACAATGATGCCATCTAAGTCTTTATTTGATGTCGATGAAGATGTACACCTTAATGATGGTGTACCCCACTCTTTGTGCTTGCTTGAACTCTTGTAGTTGACATGCTTTGGACATACATGCCATTGCTTCCACATGCTTTCCACCTTGACCATTCTCACACAATGATCAAAACAAGGCTGCCACCCTTGCTTAAGTGGTTTGCACATAGATGTTCCGTCAACATGCTTGATGCTTTTCTGCATACCATACCTCCTCCATGGGCAATGAGGGAATGCCTTAGAGTAATGGTTATGAGGTAGATTTATATGGGAAAGGGAAAGGGAGGGTCTTACCACTTGCCTTATAGATTGGTCAAGGGCAGTGTCTACTCCTTGATTACAACAAAAGCTTTTGTGCATGTTGGTTACAACCCATTAGGGTTTGAAGGAACAAGCTTAATGAAAGTGAGTAAGTGGTTGAGGTAAATGCTCAAACCAATAAGGTACATCATTCTTGGCTCAAGAAGGTGAGGGCATGGCTCATAATGTTGCCTATGCCTCTTACAAAGACAATGCCAAGAGATGCTTAAAAACATGACAAACAACAAGGTAGAGCACTTAGTGATGCTATGCTCAACCTTACAACTCATCTTAGAAGATGAAATTGTTGAATATGTAGCAGAATAACATGCCTTGGGCTTGGGAAATGAGAGCATATGGCTTATGACATGCCTATGCCTCTTACAAACACGAGCCTCAAGGGCGATACACAAAACCATTAAAGATGAGCACTTAGTTTACATGTGCCTAACTTTAAACCACTTAAGGAACTGAGTTTGTTGATGAAAAACCAGAAAACTTCAACCTCTTTGGCTTATGGGATGAAGATAATGGTTTATGGTTACACCATTTCTCCTTGGAAGCTTGCCAAGGTAAGCATAGAAGCGGTTTGATGATGAAGACTTATAATGTGGCACTTATGGTGTGTGCCCAGCCTCCAATATTGATGAAGAAGAGCCTCCTTAGTGTTAAAGACCTCCTCCTTTGATGGTTATGACCATTATTAGTGTTAAGCAACACTATTAGTGCTTATAAGCACACTTTGAGAAGCTTTGTGCACTTGAAGATGTTGATGAAGCTTGATGGCAACGAGGCTTATGAATACCTCATGGTGTATACCCACAACATCAGAGAATCTGGAGCAAAACACTTCAAGAAGCACTTAAGAGATTTGGAGCAAAACACTTCAAGAAGCTAAGAAGAGGAGATTAGTGAAAGAAACCTTTGATTTTGAAGCTTTAATGGCTTGATAGGAGAGCAGCCTGGTTTTTCTCTTATTGCGAGCGCTTGGAGCAGCCATTAGGGCTAAGATTTGAACTGTAGACTCTTGAGGCTATGGGCTTCAAAAGCCCTAGCCCACACAGCTTGCAATCGCATACACACGGCGTATTGTTGTACGACATCCAGCAATGCAGAAAACGGCGCCAACCTACTCAAACGGCAATGCCGCGGCAGAGAAAGTTTAATTCGTCTAATGAGCAGTACGACCCTGTGCGCCCAGACGTCCTCTTCAAGTTCTTAGTTGAGAGCTCCCCGAGTTGTTGCCTCCATGAGTTGCTGGAGCTGCTCCACTGGCAGGAGGTTCAGCTCCACAAAGAAAAGGATAATAAAGTTGACCTATTCTACACCACAAAAGTGACCTAATCTTGCCAAGCTCTAGATACCATGTTAGAATTTCGTGGTGCTCATGCTAGATCATTATGTGGAGGAGAGAGACTCACAAAATACAAGAAAAGATCTTGCTTATTAAGTTGCTCAAAATACAACTAAGCTTCTTGCTCCATACAAATGCCTTTGGCATGTGCCTGTAAATAGGCTTGCTAGTGGCCTAGGGTTAGGTGGCTCCCTTAAGACCATTCACACCCACACACCTTCTACACCCTTGTTCACTAAGGCTCCAAGGCCTATATCTCAATATTAACCACCTCATTAACTACCAGAAGCCCCTGAGGAGGCTGGCAATTTGTTGAACCTAGGGCCTTGCTTAGGTCACATAGAGTCCAACCTAAGTGGCGCACACCCTATCACCCTCAGTGATTACTAGGTCCACACCCCAAGTTCATGCCAATCAAAAGAAGGTGGTCTTGCAACAAGTTCTTGTGCATGTGGAAGGAAAAGGGCTAGCTTGCAACTTCCCTTACGTTGATGGCCCCACACCCCTCACCACCATGGAGATGTGGTTCTGAATGAAGACTTTTAATGACCTCTTTTATGCTAAGACCCCTAATCCTACTATCATCACCACGTGCCATTTCTTCCAGCTCATCATCCTCATTCTTAAGGAGAACTTTCAAAGACATTTCGGATACTGGGTTTGGGTAAGATCATACACCAATCTAATCAATGGTTTTCAGCAAGCCCTTCATCACATTTTTCTATGAGACCGACAACATATTTGTTACCAATGCAGGTTGGTAAGTCTCATCCCATGCCAAGCCATGTCTACTACTTTTCAAATTCTTTATGGCCCCTCTTTTGGTACAAAACCCTAAAAATTATTATGTTTAATATCCTAATCACTAACATTACAAGTTGGTAGTCTATAAAGCCTAAATATACCAACCATAAATAGTCAAGCTAACTCGAGACCTGTAACATTCTTATTAGTTAGAGTACAATAGAAATCTTTGTTAATTGATCGACTAATACCCACACAAAATCTTGTCCCCTTTTTGTTTTTGGTATTCCTACATGGAAATACTTGGTAGTCCTAATATTCTCCCATCTACCATGTAGGATCCCCAATAAATATAGTAGAGTGCCTACTTTGTGAAGTTTTGCCTTTGTCACTGTATTTTTTGTATTTTAATACATAACCTTGGGCTCCTTATTTTTACTTGGCTAGAATCATTGTATCTTCAAAAGAGCATAAGTCTTTTATATTCTTGGATGTCCAACACTGGAGTATCATAACATACATAAAGAATTTGGCACCAACAATTTAATCTATAAAATCTTGGGCATCCTTTTTCATATTTGGCTGGCACCTAATATCATGGTCCTCTATACTCTACTTTTATAATATTATTAGTATACTTATTTCATTTGAGTCAATGGGCTATCATAACATTCATAAAGCAGTTGGCACCTAATATCATGGTCATCTATACTCTACTTTTGTAATCTTTAATGGTATAATTATTTCATTTGAGTCATCCTCAATTAGATCTATTCTTGGTGCACATTCTCTAGGTGCAACTTCACTTCCCCACTTTGGATAGCATTGTTATATGCACCTATCCTCGATATGGACCTTCTAGATGGCATCTTGCTCACAACTAACCTTTATGGACTCTAAGAAATTTTATGAAACTCAATTCACTTTTTCAACATTATCAAATTTTAAAATTGAAAACTTGTAAAATTTTAAACCATTTGGCGATCGTGGCACAAAGTTCAAGCTGATTACAAATCGACTTGATACTATCACCATTCTTAAAAACATGAATGATAGAGCAAAAAAAAAAAGTTTTCCATATGTTGTATATTTTTTTGTGCATGGTCCAACTTCTTACTTTCAAAGTGATTGGTTTTATTCTTCAAATAAGGGATAGCCCTACAACATAATCCATTTCAACTAGAAACCTCTCATTTGCATCTAGTATCCTTATAATTAGAGCTATGGCTATAGAAAGTTTTAATTAGTCCTTGTGTAGTCCTTTGATGAATCAATGATGATAAAATATTCATAGATCAAGAAATGTTTTTGTATTACATTCTTGGGATGTATGACCTCCTTTTTTTTTGAAGATCCAAGTGCATTTTCTCCTCGGATATATATATCTTAACTTCTTTTGTAAAGAATACACATCTTTTCTTTTAATAAAGAGAATTATTTCTCAAAAATTGAAACACCTTGCGCTTAGATGTTCAATATGCTATTTCTTTGATCTACTATATATTAGAATAGCATAAGTAACTACCATTATAAAATTCTCTAAAAATGGCATGAAAACACTTCTCATAAAACTGTTATAAAAGTAGCTATGCATTGGTTAATAAAAAAGGCCTCACCTTTCAAAGATTGATATATGATGGTTATGTAGCTCACCATTATACATACATGGCAAAGGTTATGCATGAGGTTGAACCCACATGTTTTGAGAATGTTGTTAGGCATTTTCTTTTGGAGAAAGCCATGGATGAAGAAATGGTGGCATATTGGATGTAAATAAGACATGGGAGATGGTGCCTTTGCCTGAGGGTAAAAAGGTTATTGGATGTAAGTGGGTCTACAAAGTGAAGCACAACTCAGATGGAAGCATTAGCAGATACAAGGCGAGATTAGTTGCCAAAGCTTATGCTCAAAACTAAGACATTTACTATGAGCAGACATTCAATCCCGTTGCTAAGATGGCAACCGTGAGAGCTATTATTGCAGAGGTTGCTGCATCAAAAGGTTCGGCTTAGCAGGAAGTAAGAGCATGGCATGGTAAGCTTACACATTATCTTATCACCATTGGCTTTAATATGGCAAATTCCGATCATTCACTCTATGTGTAAAAGAGTGATAAGGGATTGAGGTCATTAGGATGCCTTAGGGCATATGGCTATTACACAAAGATGGTATACATTGGACATGTTATCCAAATATGATATGGATGGCTATAAGTCCATTTCTGTATCGTTGGATCAGAATGGCAAAACGGAGTGTAAATGTAGTGAGATTTTGGAGAATGCCACTATATACAGGAAGATAGTGGGCAACTTGATCTACATAATGATCACTAGGCCAGACATGAACTATACACTTGGGTTGGAGAGCCAATTTATGGAAGTTCCTCATCAGAAGCCGCATTTGGATAGTGTGAGGTGCACACTACATCTTTTCTATGAGGCTGGTATAGAGTTGTAGGTATATGGATACACTAATATAGATTGGGGTTGGTTGTATCTTGGACATAAGATCTACTAAAACGAGTTTATGTTTTCCTTTAGAAGTGTGTTGTTACATGGAGCAGCAAGAAGCCGACAATTGCCTTATCGAGTACAGAGGCAAAGTACAAGGGTGCTGTGATGGCAGCATGTGAGGTAGCTAGGTTATGTAAGCTACTTAGAGATTGGGGGTTGCATGTGGACATGCAAGTTATTTCGATTGTCGACAACCTTAGTAGCATATAGTTGGCCAAGAACCTAGTATCTCATGTGTGGACAAAACACATAGAGGTTCATTATCACTTAATCAGAGAGAAGGTCTTGGCAAAAGATGTTGATCTCGTCTACATCAGCATCATAGAGGAGTATGTAGCTGACATTTTGACCAAGGCCTTGGGAATAGAGAAGCTTCGAAGATTCTGCACTATGCTTAGAGTCTTGGAGATGGATTTGAGATTGAGGGGGAGTATTGATATGTCAAGCTGAACACGAGCTGACACTCGTGATGTGCTTGGGTGATCATTCTACCTTTACACCATTGGCACGTTTGGTAGTTGACACGATGGATCTTCGCCAATGATTCTACAGTTGGACTACACCTACCTAGTCCAACCGAGTCATGACATACTTATCTTGCCAGCTCACCTACTTAGTGTGTTCACATTATGGACCGCTTGTACTTAGTCCCAACCGAGTTATGGCATACTTATCTTGCTAGCTTACCTACTTAGCGTCGTGTTCACATTATGGACCACTTGTACATAGTACTCTAGTATTTATGTTGGTTTTCACTTCGCTTTTGTAGACCTCTTTTTAAGAGGAGCAAGTAGAAGAAGATTCCAATCTTCCATCAACACTCAAAGGTAATTTTGTTGGTACAACAATGTAAAAGGTAAAGTGGAAGGTGAAAAGTTGATTGAGAGAATACATGACATGATTTAGGAGGTATGCAGATATTCTAGGATTTGAGCTATGGAGATATTCTAGGTATGGAGAAAATCATGGAGATGAATGTGGATCTTGGTGCTCCTCATGTGAGCTATTCTCCAATGTTCATTTGTGGGAGTGATCAATGTGGATCTAGATGCTCCTCATGTGAGCTATAAATTGATGTACTCTAATACGCTTATTTATGAGAGTGATCAATGAAAGATTATGAGTTTGCATTGAGTTAATTATCTTGATTAGCACTTATAATTAAGTGTTTATTATTATTATTGTAATTAATCATGTGGTGATGATAATCATTGGTATGATCCATCCTAGCCATGCATTTCAAGTTTATGCAAGTTGATTATTGTACATATGTTTTTTGCACAAACTAGAGTTTAGAGCGTCTACGTGTGTGTGTGTGTGTGTGTGTGAGAGAGAGAGAGAGAGAGAGAGAGAGAGAGAGAGAGAGAGAGAGAGGGTGTCGGTTGTCTAAGTTTCTAGAAGATGTATAAATCAAATTTATTTTGAAAAAATCATGGTGATAATCATTGTTATGATCCATCCTAGCCATGCAATTTCACATTTGTGCAAGTTGATTGTACATATGTTTTTTTGCACAAACTAAAGCTTTACAATTGATCTTCTATCTGTGTGTGTGTGTGTGTGTGAGAGAGAGAGAGAGAGAGAGAGAGAGAGAGAGAGAGAGAGAGAGAGAGAGGAAGAAGAAGGGAAGACGAGCGGTTCCAGTTGTCCAATTTTGTAGAAAATATATAAATCAAATTTATTTTGAAAAAAATCATGCCTTTTAAAGAGAAACTTCTGTCTAAGAACCATAATTCCTACGTGATAATGAAATTGAATAATCGCGCCAAAACTTGTCATCACAACTAAGCCGCTTGTGAGTGTATTATACTATACTAAGGTTTAAACTTGGTGTGATGTGGTAGTGGCCAAACCCTAGATTTGTTGAGCTTCTTGCTAGTGCCCCCCAACCTTTATGTATGTGCGTGCATGCGTGCACATTATTGTGCAAGTGCGCTACGATTCTATCTTCAATTCTATGTTATTATCCTTTTAAAAGAGGCAACATGAGCTCTTTGTGTTCATACAACATGGGCCTCTAAGTTTGTGTTAATCATAGATATTTTTGTGTGTGACATTACCCTGACTTTGCAGTAGTAATCATAGCTTTACCCCTTGCATAGTTCCTAATGAAGCTTCTTCATCTCTCTCAAATTGCTTTCCATATTCCTTTTGGCAAAAGCAATATCCCATGCCTAATAGTTTGAACAGTTTGAATTTGTTATCAAAGAAAATGTGATTATTCATCATCCCACAATAAGGAAAAAATTTACCACCTCACACCTACTACACACTTTAAAGCTTTCAGAATCGAAGGTACCTTGTTTGACCTCCAAAACCTGCAAATGATATACAATGGACGTGCAAGATTCTCATTTTGACCTATAAAAACCATTTTTTCAATTTCAAAATTTTCCCAAAATATGACCAATAAAAACCAATTTCTGAATTTCAGAAAACTATCAAAACATTTCTCATTTTGAGATTTTTTCAGTTATAATTTAGCTAAAAAATGTGCAAAATGGATTTTTAAAAGTTATGAAATGAAGTTTTAAGAAATGTACACCTTCCTTCATTCAATACACAACAAAATGTATGTTGGTGGGTAGCAAAAATGCAAATTCGTTCGCCTTCGAAACTGAGAAGTGGTGGTGTTCGCCTGCAACAACTCCTGGCCGAAGAGGTGGAGGGCAAGAGCAGCTCGAACTCAGAGGTCGAGCGCGACAAGGGGAGCAGGTCGACGGAGCCTTCTTCTTCTTCTTTCGTTTGTTTCTCTTCTTACGGGGACGATGATGTCGCTGTGCGAGCTCTGTGCGTGGAAGGGAAGCTTGAGAGGGCTCTCCATGCCCTGTCTCGCATGGATCAGGCCGGCACAGCCCCTTCCAAAGAAACCTATCTCTCTCTCCTCAAGGCCTGCAACAAGCTCAAGTCTCCTGCCCACGCCTCTCGTGTCCATGCCCACCTTGCCCAACACAGGCCCGACCTCACCCCCTCACTTGCCCCCTCCCTTGTGGCCTCTCTAGCCAAATGCGGTGCCCTCGCCGACGCTCGCCTTTTACTGCACAGCTTGCCCCATCGCACTGCCTCTTCCTGGACCGCATTGATCTCTGGCTACGCACAGTGTGGCCGCCCTCAGGAGGCTCTGAAATCCTATCACTCTATGCGTGAGGATGGTTTCGAATCAGACCTTCAAACTTTCCTCATCCTTTTAAAAGCTTGTGGCAGCATCCTTGACCTTGAAGAGGGCAAGAAACTGCATGCTGATGCCCGCAGAAAGGGCTTCACTTCCAATGCTTTTGTTGGTAGCAGCCTATTGAGGATGTATGGCAAGTGTGGCAGCATCTTGTGGGCAGAGAATGTCTTTAGGGGCTTATCCGACTTCACGCGGGATGCTGTATCCTGGAATGCCATGCTCTCAGCATATGCTGAACAAGGCCAAGATGAGAAGGCTTTGCAGTTGTACAGACAGATGCAAGAGGAAGACCTGACTCCAGACCATGTCACGTATGCGATTGCCCTTCGAGCATGTTCTACCCTTGCAGAAAAGGAAGAAGCTGCTATCATAAACAGACAAGCAACCAAAGTAGTGTCCTTGGAAATTGGCCAGGCAGTACATGCTGATGCCCGGAGAAATGGTTTCGCCTCGCATGTCATGGTTGGTAGCTCACTTGCAAGTTTGTATGGCAAGTATGGGACCATAACGGAAGCAGAGAATGCTTTCATTTGTTTGTCACAGCGTAACGTTGTGTCATGGACTGCCATGATCTCAGCATACGTTGAGCAAGGCGAAGGGAACAAGGCTTTAAAGTTGTACGTACAGATGCTCAAGGAAGGTGTCCATCCTGACCCGCATGCATTTGTAATTGTCCTCCAAGCATGTGTTTCTCTTGCAGAAAAGGAAGAAGCTACTCTTGTGGGGGGACAGGAAACCAAAGTTGTGCCTCTGAAAATGGGGCAAGCACTACATGCTGATGCTGAAAGGAAAGGCTTCACTTCTAATGTCTTTGTTGGTAGCTCCCTTGTGAATATGTATGCCAAATGTGGGACCTTCCTGAAAGCAGAGAATGTGTTCAATGGGTTGTCCCAGCATGACACTGTGGCATGTACTGCAATGCTGTCAGGTTATGTTGAGCATGGCCAAGGGGTTAAGGCTTTAAAGTTGTACAAACGGATGCAGAAGCTCCGTGTGGCTCTAGATGATATCGCACTTGCCTGTGTTCTGCAAGCCTGCAGTGAAACAGGAAGGCTTGATATTTGTAGGCAGCTTCATTTCAGTACAGTCTCTGCTGGCTACGAGTCTAGTCATGTTCTGGGAGCCTGTCTTGTTCATGCTTATGGAACTTGTTCTAGCACGGCAGATGCTCGGGCAGTTTTTGACAAACTTTCTGAGCCTGATTTAGTGTCATGGAATGCGTGCATTGCTGGTTATGCACGAGAAGGTGATTGTGGTGCTTGCTTACAGATGCTTGCGAATATGCAAGTGGCAGGTACTAAGCCAAATGGAGTAACATTTCTTTCAGTCCTCGCTGTCTGTAGTCATGCTGGCCTTGTAGACAAAGGTGTTGAGTGCTTTGAATCCATGAGCAGAGACAATGGCATATCTCCAGATGCAAAACATTGTGCTATTATCATGGACCTTCTAGCACGTGCAGGGGACTTCGAAAAGGTCAAAGACAGTGTGTGGAGAATGCCAATGCTTTCTAATCTCCCCTCATGGTCATGCTTGCTCGGTGCCTGCCGTAAACATGGCAATGTGGAACTGGGAAAGCAAGTATTTGATTATGCAGTGCGGCTACAACCACAGGACTATGTTTTGATGTCAAATATTTATGCTGATGCCAGTCTGCTAGAGTGTGTAAACAAGGAGTGAACTGAGAGAGAAAAAGGGTGTGTGTGGAGGAAGCCTGGCCTTAGGAGTTAACACAGTTTTTGTGGTTGAAAACCACAAGCACCTAAATGTAGCACCTCTATTCAAGGAGTGAACTGAGAGACAGAAAGGGTGTGTGTGGAGGAAGCCTGGCCTTACGAGTTACACACATTTTGTGGTTGAAAACCACAAGCACCTACATGTAGCACCTCTATTCAAGGAGTGAACTGAGAGACAGAAAGGGTGTGTTTGGAGGAAGCCTGGCCTTAGGAGTTACACACTTTTGCGGTAGAAAACCACAAACACCTACATGTAGAACCTCTGTTCAAACCTCTATTCAATGTGCTACACAGGGTGAGTTCATAGCTTATTTTGAAGCTAGGAAAGATGCGTATGTCTATACAGTGCATCTACAACCGAAGAATTCTACAAGGTGTTTTGATGTCAAAACATTTATGCTAGTATAACAAGGAGGAGCACTCGAGATAGAGAGAGGTGTTGGAGGAAGCCTGGCTAGAGCTGGGTTGAACATGAGCAGGAAGTGTTTTGAAACTTATTCTGGTAGGATGCCACAAGCACCTGCAAGAAACATCTCCTTGTAAACAGCGACTGATAGAACTTACGGAGAGAGTATATCTTCCACAGGCAAAGCATGTTGCAGAAGAAAATGATGAGGTGAACCAGAGCATCACAATGTCACAAGGTTTGTATCCAGTAGGTGCCGCATGCAAGTGGGTTCATGGAGATTCTCATGCCTATATTTTAGCTTACAAGGTTGACTAACACCCTAAATCAAAGGAGGATCATGTGGGAGCTGGATGACCTCATCTATGATATGTCAGCTTTGTAACCTCAGCCTATTTAAGAGGCATTTTTTGAATGAGAATAGTACTCGAGTTTATTACTTTCATTTTGCTCTATCAATTATGTGCTTAAGCTCTTGTTAATCTAATCATCCTTGTTTATGCTATGCTTGAAGCTATGGTGATTATCAAGAGGATGAGGGAGGAAGAGAAGTAAAGAGTTTCAGAGACTGGCAGAATGTTGACAGAGAGAGAGAGGGCGGGACGGGGAGCGACGTGGAGGGAGAGGGTTGAGAGGGGATCGTAGAGACGTGTGTGTGTGTGAGAGAGAGAGAGGATGGAGCTAAGTCATGTGTCCAGGTTATGGCGTAACTGAATGCCACTATTTTAAAGGCACTATTTTTAAACTTTGGAAAGGAAGCTAATGACATTTGCAAATATATTTGAATTTCAAAAAGGAAAATGTGGGATGTTTTAAAATACAGCTAACAACCATTGTTGGTTAGTAATGTCTTGGACCATGTTTTTAGTGCATGTTAACATGCTTACACTGTGCAACAACTTCAAGTTGCAGATATTATGTTACATTCATTGATGATGATCACACTAGGAAAATAGTTTATTTTATGAAAGAGAAAAGTGAGGTGTTTGCTCACTCTCAGAGATTTAAAGCCTTGGTCAAAAAGGAAAAAGATATGCAAATCTAAAATTTGATAGTGGAGGAGAGTATTTTTTTAATGAGTTTAGTGATTTCTTGAGAAAGTAGGGTTTATATGCAAGTACACTGTAATAGAATGGTATTGTAGAAAGAAAAAATAGGCATATTGCAACAGTGACACATACTTTGATGGTTGAAAAGAATATGCCAAACTATTTTGGAGACAGAAGCAACAAAAACTAGTTATTTACATTATAAATAGAATCCCCACTGTAATGGTTCATGGTATGACGCTTGAAGAGAAGTTTACAGGCATAAAACTAGATGTGTCTCACTTGAAAGTGCTTGGGTATATTGCATATGTGCATGTTTCCAATGAAGTGAAAACAAAGTTAGAGTCAAAGCAAATAAATGCATTTCATTGGTTATGCTTTGGAGTAGAAAGATTATAGATGTTATAACCCTACCACTCGTGAGATGTAAGCAGAGATGTTAAATTTGATGAGATAAGTAGGGACTAATGAAGGTAACAAAAGATCCGGATGTAAGAAGGAATGATGCTACTCCACATGTAGAGTGTTGCGTATAAAGCAATAACAAAGATTCCTAAGCTATAGCTAGGATGGATTGAAAGCCCTATTCTCCCACTCTCTCCCTCTCTGTAGAGATATGGAAAACCGAGTATTGGCATCTGATCAGGTAGATATCATTGTACTGCAGAGAATGTGTCCAATGGAGGTAAAGATCTATAACCAATATTTGTATGAAGACATGATTGATATCTTGGCTATTTTCCTCACTAATTATCATAATATATGTACGTTTGTGTCGGCAATAGAAGATTGTAGAAGAGATCCATTACAGATGATAGATCCCAACTCATAGGATCCATATGCTCTTACTTACCATCATTAGGCAGTATAAGAGAGAATGGAAGAGGAAACAACAAGAGGAGAAGAAATGTATGAAGGATAACAGTGGAGTACATGCTCTTGATGAAGAAGAAAAGCACAAAATATCCTCTAAGATTGTGAAAGTTTTAAAGCAGAGGACTTAAGGCATTGTTACAGAATTGAGACAAGAAATCTGGAATCTAGTTACTCAACACCTTGTCGTGCAAGCAATCCACAAATAGTCTACATTGGAGGAGGCTGCTATTCAAACCACAATCGTTTCCAATGTTCGCAACACATTGGCTCTTGTCACGCAGCCAGGTTGTAAAGAGGAGTTATTCTTGAAGAATACAACATTGTCCATGATGCTGAATTCAAAAGGAAAACATGCCTATTGCAAAAATCTCAAGGATCCTTGAAGTCCCCTGTCTCAATGCTTTTACAAGGCAAAATCACGGCTGGAACCTGATGCTAATAAACTATTCTCATTGGTTGCATGTCGAAAGCAAAAACGACGAAGCCCAATCACAGATGAAATGAAAGAATTGGTATACACATTGTGGAAAGATGAGACGCGTGTATCCCCTAATAATAAGAATGTTTGTCGTAAGAGAATGGGGAGAAAAAGTTACATAAGACACCCCATGCACTTGCTCAATGAGCCTCAAGTGATCAATCTCACTTAAGTGAAATAACTTGGATGTGATGGTAATTAGCCTAATACACATCGTGAGTTAGCACATGTTCCATTACGCATATATGCTTCTATCACTATATACATTCTTTCATCTTTTACTACTAATATCACTATTAATTTATGTTTTATTGCTTCTTTGAACTCTATACTAATTAGCAGGAGTAACTGCTTTTGCTAGTTAGTCATTCATCTTATAATTATAGCTTTCTATGATAAATAGCACAACACATTGTGTTGTCTAGCATCACATCTCAGAACCAGCATGGTTCAATAGCTAGATAATGCTAACTTGCATGGTCTATTAACAAGCATGGTTTGTTAACTACCATGTGCTAATAACTAGATTATGCTATCTAACATGGTCTAATAACAAGCACGGTTTGATAACTTGCATGTGATGCTTCCAAGTACATGTCACTAAATAGCATGGTTTGATAACTAGCATGGTTCAATAAGTAGATGATGCTAACAACATGATCTAATAACAAGCATGCTAACTAGTATAGTCTAATAAAACAAGCATGGTCTGATAACTAGCATTTAATGTTTCCAATTAGACGTTGCTAATATAATTAGCATGGTTTGATAACTAGATGATGATAACTAGCATGGTCTAATAACAAGCATGGTTTGATCTAGACTCATGCTAACTAGCACGGTGTGATAACTAGTATTTGATGCTTCCAAGTAGATGTTGCTAAGTAGCATGAAATAACTAGATGATGCTAGCTAGCATGGTCTAATAACTAGATTATGCTTCTAAGTAGATGTAGCTAACAAGCATGGTTTGACCTAGATTATGCTAACTAGCATGGTCTAATAACAGACACAATCTTATAACTAGCATTTGATACTTCCAAGTAGATGTTGCTAAGTATCATGGTCTTATAATTAGATGATGCTAACTAGCATGGTCTAATTGAAAAGATGCAGGGGGGAAGAGAGCTTGAGCTCTTGCAAGCACACACACTCACACAAACCCTAGAAGAGAACACACAAGATGAGAGGCTGAAATTTGTTCTTCTTCTTCTCAACAAAAAGAGGTCTACCAAAGAGATAAGGAAAATACAACATAAGTACTAAAGGACTCTGTACATGTGGTCCATAATGTGAACGCGTTAAGTGAGTGAGCTGGCAAGATAAGTATGCCATAACTCAATGGTGGATGGTATAGCTAGTTGTGGAAGCACTGGCGAAGATCCATCATGTCAGCATCCTACCAACAAACATGCCAGTGATATAAGTGGCGGAAACAGTCCTAGGCATATCATAAGTGTCAGCTCGTGTTAAGCTTGACATCTCAACACTCCCCCTCATGCTCAACTCCATCTCTAGGATTCTAAGCATAGTTCGGAATCTGCGAAGCTTCTCTGCTCCCAAGGCTTTAGTTAAAATGTCAGCTACTTGCTCCTCCGTGCTAACATACACGAGATCAATGTCTCCTGCTAAGACCCTCTCTCTGATGAAGTGATAGTGGACCTTTATGTGTTTGGTCCGCGCATGAAAAATTAGGTTCCTCACCAATTGTATACTGCTAATGTTGTCACAATAGATGACAACATGCTTGCTATCAACCTATAGTCCCAAATCAATAGAGCTTGTGTAACCAAGCTACATCACATACTGCCATTGTAGCACCCCTAACTGTTGGCTGCCTCTTGCTTCTCCATGTCATAGCACCACTCCCAAAGGAGAACATAACTCCGTTGGTAGATCTCCTATCTACGATACATTAGGCAAAATATGGACTCTCATTTTTGCCCCTTAAGGATTTTCACACCTCCTCTCTTTAGAAAAATGGGCTCATGGTAAATTTTTTTACAAATCAACTCAGAAGTGAACGGAGTTTGGAAATTTGGAATCTACTCTTCGATAGCTTTCCAATGATATATAGTGTGATGGGAAATTTTGCATATTAAGAAAGTCCCCAAATTGGTGATGACGTGGCATGTTACATTCCCCAAATTGGTGATGACATGCCACATCATCACTAATTTGGGGACTTTCTTAATATGCTTAATTTCCCATCACGCTATATATCATATTAAGAAAGTCCCCAAATTGGTGATGATGTGGCATGTTACTACATGCCACATCATCACCAATTTGGGGACTTTCTTAATATCAAAATTACTCATCATGCTATATATTATTGGAAAGCTATCGAAGAGTAGATTCCAAATTTCCAAACTCCGCTCACTTCTGAGTTGATTTGTAAAAATTTCACCATGAGCCCATTTTTCTAGAGAGAGGAGGTGTGGAAATCCTTAAGGGGCAAAAATGAGAGTCCATATTTTGCCTAATAGCTACCAGCCCAATCTTCATCGGTGCATCCAACTACTTGCAACTTCGTACCAGCCTCATAAAAGAGACCATAGTCTAATGTGGACTTCACATAGGGAAATGTCTGCCTCACACCATTAAAATGTGGCTTATGAGGAACCTCCATAAAATGACTCTCCAATTTAACTATATAGTTCAAATCTGGCCTGATAATTGCCATGTAGATCAAGCTACCCCACTATCTTCCTGTACATAGTGGGGTTCTCTAAGATCTCACTTGCAACTGCACTCAACTTGCCATTTGAATCTAATGGCATAGAAATTGGCTTACAACCAGCCATACCATATTTGGACAACATATCCAATGCATATTGCCTCTGACAGCCATATTGGCCATCCTAATAACCGCAATGCCAAGAAAGTATCTCAGCTCACCCAAATCCTTCATGTCAAATTTTTGCTTGTTGAGAAGACATTTAACAGACCCAACATAAGGGGAATCTCTAGGTTCACTCTGTGATTGCTGACTTGCATTCTGTACAATCACATTTCCAATTACGTCATCCCTAACAACCTCTTTTTTAGCAATATACCAGCTACTCATTTCATCAAATACATCTCTGCTTACCCTCAACTCAGGGGTACTAAGGTTATGTCATCTATATCTCTTTTACTCAAGGGAATATCCAATAAACACACATTTTTCTACTTTTGGATCCAGCTTCGTACGCAACTCATCTGGCACATGCACATAGGCAATGCATCCAAAAACTTTCAAGTAATACAAATCAGGTTTCTTGCCAGTGAATTTGTCCCTGGCATTACATCATGTATGGCTGCAAACAGTAGGAGTCCTGTTCATGATAGCAGATACACATGCTGCTACGAATACTATGTGCAAATGTCCTTTCTAAAGGACACGTTAAACCGGTCTCATACCTTTGGGCTCCATGAAGCAGGATGCAGTTGCACATGCGGTTTTTGTGCCACAGGTGATGACACTAGCATTGGTTTGCTTGGCTTCACTTCGCACTTTCAAAGGTGTCACACATCTATGGGAGTCAATGCTTTTCCCAAAGGAGATTGATGCAACTTTTCACAATATGTGTCTGATGGGAGAGTGCAACAATTGTGGTCTGAAGAAGTTGGAAACTTGCTTCTTAGAGATAGAAAAGAGAGGTAAGACCATTATTGTAAAGGTATTTAAATATGTGGATGCAACGTATAAGCATGGAACAAGAAAAAAAAGAGAAAAGATCTTTTGAATAAAGACATGCAATGCTGGGATGTTCCCTTTAACTCTTAAAGACCATGCTCAAGATCTTGATCACACATAACTATGTGGCCCGAGGTAAGCACAACAATTCAGGTATTGTATACTTAAATTTCCTGATGATGTGGTTGTTTCAGTTGTAGATTTTGCAGAGAATTATGCATTCAATGAGCAAAATGAGATCTAGTCCATGCACTGGCACTTGAGTCAGGTAACCATTTTTGTAAGGCAGGGGAAGTAGTCAAAATAATCCACTTCTTCATATTAGACGACAAGGTGCATGACTTATTATTCATCCAACATTGACTTATATTGCATTGTGATTGGCTACAAAAATAGGGTGTTGCTCCAAAAAGACATTGGGTTTGGTCAGATGGTGCGGCCTCACAGTTTAAGGCTACCATGCCTTTCTATTTTGTTGCAAGATATGCTGGACTCATAGGGATGGAGATGAGTTGGTTTTGCTTTAGAACAAGGCATGGCAAGGGAGAGCATGACGGTGAAGTAGTTGTAAAAAGCACATTGACACATGAGAAATTAAAGCCTAATGGTCCCATCTTAAAGTTTGCATCAATGTGGTTAGTTTTTTTTAGACAACTTGTTAGAGGGAGAAAACACAACATATCCTTTAAAAGAAAGGGAATGTGCCCATGTGTTTTAGGAGATTAAATTGGGAGATGTGAACATGGAGGTGAAGTGGAATTGTGCTAGTATTCCAAATTCTTGCTTTTTGCATGCATTTCATGGTCACAACCCAAGGGATCCAACTTCCCTTGCAACAAGATCATTGGCATGCTTTTGTGATGCATGTATGCATTCACGTTGGAACCGCTGCGCTAACAAGGTCCATGTGCAGCCTTGGGATTATCACCATATGGTGCCACTACTTAATAATACTGAAGTCCCTGTAGATAAGGTGAACAGATATGACGGTCTCATGTATGAAGGCTACTGTGATGCATTAAGCAGCACTTTGTGTGTTGGTGACACTTTTGCATTAAATCCAAATGCAATAAACAATGATGAGGATGTAGATTTTTACCTTATCAAGTGCGTTGCAACGTAAAGGAGAAGGTAGAAAAGGGGTACATGATGAATGGAAGAATGTAATCGATAAGGATTCTTTTGTTGTGAAAGGACTATATTACAAGCAAGGTTTCATTTTAGTAGTATGCCTACAGTATGTTAACTTCATTTTAGTAGTATGTTAACAATATGCTATTTCTAGTTGCATTTATTTCATTGCTTTCTAAAATAGAAGTTGTTCCTCTTTCTTAACTTGAAGTGGTTTTAAAAATTCTTTTCCTATTTTGACATTATCCTTGGTAATGTGGCAAGACGGGCTCTTATGCCAAGTGAATCAAAATGCACCTAAGCATTTCACTAGTTTTATAGTTGTTCTCAAGGGTGACAACATCTCCTAAGTTCTTGATGAATGAACTGCACAAAAATGTTGAGGAGATGGTTAATGATGAAGTTTCGATTGATATGCCTAAACTATTTCTATATTTTAGAGCTGTGTCTTACTGTATATCTGATTGTATATTGTCATTTACTACAAAGGGATGATTTTCATGCTAGGAGAAAATGGGTAACAGCCAGTTGTGAGTCCAACCTTTCAAAAACCTATTTTTCCACTTCTTCACAACCACAAATGAGATGAGTTCATTTTGTCTTCTTGTATTTAAATATCCCCAAAGCTAAAAACAGTTGGCAATTTAGACCTATGTGGAAACCAACCCAAAGAAAAGCATCAACTAATAATAGTTCCAATGGTTCAAAGGAGCCCCATCGTGAAGATAAATGTCACGTCTCTCAACAATTAATCCATCATTGCTTAAAGTCTACTTTTTTCTCATCCTTTTACATTTACATAATGACAAGCACACACATGTGCAACCGAATTCAAGGACCATCACCGTGCTTCCCCTTTAAAACTTACACATGTGCAACCAAAAGCAAGGACCATGATTTCCCTCAAGCATGCAATGCCCACCACCATATTTTTTAACACTACATTCATGAGGAGTATTTTGAGATCTCATTTGTTCCCTTTAAGAAATTCTATGTAGGATACATTTTTCTTTAAAACAACCTGCTTGGGGTTGCTCAAGTGGGGTTTTCTATATCTACCATTTTAGCATTTATTAACTATAACTATGAGATCTTAAGATATATTCTCTTTAATCATTAGATTAATTTTTTATTTTTGTATTAAAAAATGTGGCCATATGCTCTCATAAGGGGTGGGCTAAAAATCATCTTAATATTAAAGACATTAAGAAACTCATATTACGTTACTTTGTCCTATTATTGTTGTTATTATTTTGTTAGAATTTTAAAGTCAAAACCTTTTAGTTTTCCTTTTGAGAAAATTCCCTACGCTATTTTCACAACATTCTCAAAAGTTAAATTTTTATTGGTCATTAAACTATTAATATATATATTACAAATAGATTAAGCTATTTCATTTAGTATATATATAAATAGAATTTAACTAATTTAAATTTATATTAAAAATTAAAATTTGATTGAATTAATTTATATCAATTTAAATAAATTAACTTATTGAATTTATTATATCCATCCAAACATCATAGTTAGTGATGTTTACGTCTATTTTTGGCTCTAAGTCAAGGAAAGGGATGTGTGCAAAATGGTATGTGAAGCTTATGTTGGCACAACCCTTTTCCACATGAAGATTATTTTGGTGTGAATGTTGCCCATGTATAATTAGCCAATGTTAGAGACATCAACGATATTCATCCCACACAAAGGGTTCTTTTTTAGTATTTACTCAATGATCTCAATGTGATATAAATATTATTAAACTAGTATATATATAGTATCTAGGGTTATTCATATCATAGGTCGGCATAATGTTGGTTTCCCTCTATATACAATATCTAAGGTTATTCGTATCATAGGTCGGCATAATGTTGGTTTCCCTCTATATATAGCATCTAGGGTTAATCATATCATAGGTTGACATAATGTTGACTGGTCTATACAGATCGAATTGACTATATATAACAACAAAGACCTAGGATATTTGTGTCGCTTCCAAACCCAACCATCTAAGGTGGTATGGGCACCCATCAGGCTTTGCAACCTAAGGACAAGGTGTCTCCAAAAGATCACCTTCTACCTAAGAGTACAAACCTGTACTAAAAAGCATACTTGGCATGGTGCCAAGTCTACATACATAAGATGTCTCCTAACCTTTTTTAAGATTTGAGGTGACATGTGAGCCAGAGAGACGAGTGGAGATTTATCCCACATTGATGTACAAGCCCGAGTGTACCTTCTCATATAAAAGGGGACCATTTCAAGCAATGAAAAATGAAGCAAGCTCTCAAGCCTCCTTATGAGTACAAGTCTCAATCTTGTAACCTAATTTTGCTCGAGTCTTATGCTTAGTTAGCATAATTTTTTCATCAACGTTATGTAGTTAATTAGGTTGCACCCACCATAAGATTAGTGTTATGTAATCATAGTAATTAGGGTTAAGCTAGCCATACATGGTGAGGGTTCCTCTCTTTGTACATGGTATCAATGCCACCCCTCTCCATTAGCTTAGCCTTAACTCACATTAGTCTAATCTCTTTATTAATCACCTAATTATCTACTAATCTCAATATTCTCCAACTATTCTATTTGTGGTCCAAATTTCAAATGCTTACCATTGCTCATTCCCTCTTTCATTATCCAAGATAATTTGCATGCTTGTTGCTCAACCCTAGGCTAAACCACAGCTGGGAGGGTTTAAACAAAGTTGCCCTAATTTTTTTAAAATCGACGCTTGTAGCACGACTGGTTATTGTGCCCGTTCTTCGTCTTTGCATCAAATTGGGCCAAGCCCTATAGCCCAAGGTAGACCATGGTATAAGCTATATCTTGACCAAAGGCTTCTTTAAATGGTACACTATATTGGCCGGGGGTAAGCTAAATAAACAGTCAGTGAAACCTACAAATTTTGCCCGTGTTTTGAAGGTTTGAGCTAATATTTCTTCACAGGACTCTTGTCCTCTTCAATGGCATTAAGCCAATATAAAAATCCCCTTCAATAACCACTTTCACAAGTTCAATTGGAAGCTCCAAGATTCAGCTCTCTTAATCACTGAAATTAAGGCACTAATCATTATCATTAGTGTTGTGTTAGCAAAAATTGGACTAGTTAAAATCCAAAATTAAAAAATTGGGATGTAAATTCACTATGGGAAGTTCTCTTTCACATCAAAATTCATTGCATTCTCTTGCATTACTCCATTGAAGGGATTTTTTCATTGCCATTCTTGGTCATGAATCATTATCACGTGCAAAGACCTTCTTGACCTTCTCACTACAAATTTGTATAAGATTAGATAGTGCTAACAAAGCAAAATAAAAGCTTGTTAGTAAGGCCTTGAAGTTGTTTCAAGATTTAATGGTGATGGTTTTTTCACATGGCAAAGCAAGACAATGTGCTTGCTTATGCATAAGGGGCTTTGGCACCTTATTGAGGATGAACAAGTGGAGGTTGAGCCACTTCAAAACAACAAATCATTGGACCTTATTGCTCAAAATTTTGATGATGATGTGATTAGTCACATTGTTGGCATTAAGAATGCCAAGTTGGCATGTGGTAAGAACTCAACAAGATTTTCTGCACCGACTCTCAAAAATCAAACTTCTCACGTAGTTTTACAAGCTTGAGAAGAAGATGACCAAGACCATGCACAACACATCAGTAAATTCAAAGGTATCAAATAGCAACTTAGTGCATTAAAGAAAGTCATTGAGGAATATCAATCTATTTCCGTATTGTTAAAAAGTGTTGACAAAGAACCTATTGCTACACCTAAAATGTGCCCAACACTGAAATTCAAGATGTAGAATCATCTCTACTTGAAAAAGAATCAAAATTTAAGGATAAAGAACCATTTAAATCGCATTCAAGTGGGCAAGCACTGTATACAAAGTATGGGAGATTTCAAAGGACAAATCAATCAACATCTCAAAGATGTAATCACTATGGCAAGCTTGGTCATATCTTTGCAAATTATCATTTCAAAGTTAAACCAAAAAGAATTTGTAGTGCATGTGGAAGAATTGGGCACGTGGAAGAACATTGCTACTCCAGATAGAATTAAGAAAACAACTATGTGGAAGATGGTCACTTTATGCCAGAAAATGATCCCTCTAGCTCCAAAAACATCCTCTAAAATATTGCATGTCCTACCCTTTGGCACCGGATGATGTAGCCGAGGTAGAAGAAATATCTAAAATTTGTAACCCTACTCTTAGAAGATACCTCTAGACCTCAAAGATAGGTCAAGTCTCTATCAAGTGGGGGACCTCACTTTTAGAGATGACCTCTAGGCCTCAAAGATAGGTCAAGTCACCATCAAGGGGGGATGTTGATATTTGAGGTGACATGTGAGCTAGAGAGAAGAATGGAGATTTATCCCACATTGGTGTACAAGCCCAAGAGTGTACCTCCTCATATAAAAGGGGACCATTTCAAGCAATGACAAATGAAGCAAGCTCTCAAGTCTCAATCTTGTAACCTAACTGTGCTTGAGTTTTATGCTTAGTTAGCATAATTTTATCATCATCATTATGTTGTTAAATAGGTTGCACCCACCATAAGATTAATGTTCCTTAATCACAATAATCAAGTTTAAGCTAGCCATACATGGTGAGGGTTCCTCTCTTTGTACTGCATAGTTTCTCAATAATGATAATCCCATAGAGTGGGCCTTATAGAATAGAGCAACCCATCAACCACACAGTGACAAATGATGAGAGTGGAACATTGATTTCCACTAAAAAATATTACCATTCGTCGCTAACCTTAATGTACACCAATTTTATCCAGCCAGCCATTGCCAATTTGTTGCATCTATTAATGTTTCTTATCTTGAACAACTCATTTTTTGCCAACCTCTCCTAGTCGATGTGTTTTACTCTTTTGCTTTGCTTTGAAATCTCAACAAATCTATTTTTTAAGCCAATCCCATTGAACCTATGCATTAACCATAAGATTTTCAAGTTAATGGTCTTGTCCCAGCTTGTTGATCTCCCTAGCACCTCTAGATTAAGGGCAATCAGCCCAATGACATAATTTTAGTAGGCTTTATGTATTAAAAACCTTCACATACTTGGACATTCCACACAATTGGATTAATTGGATTTAGCCCACCTTTAGCAAACCTTTTTATAGCACCACAAACTCAACATGTCATCTAAGTTGCAACTTTCTTGAAGGAATATGGAAGATGAAGAGCTTGTAAAATCCTTGTCTCGCTTATTATGCAAAATGCCACCACGTAAAGCTTTGTAATAATTTTAACTAGATATCCTCCACTTTCATCATTGAAAGTGCTCTAATAAACAAGGGAATGGCATGTTCCTCTTAGATTAGCTCTACTAAACACATGGGAATGGCATGTTCCTCTAATATTATAGTATTAAGGGGACACTTATGCTACCTCCTCGCCATACTAGGCTATGGTATTTTTGTTCTTCTTTTTTCTCCACTAATGTACAAATGCGCTTAATAAACATAACCATATTCAAAATTCTTAACTTCAATAACAATTAATATTAGTCAACATGTACATGTGCTAGGAGTCTAATTCTTATGTATTAGAGATCACAACAGCTATCTTGTTCTTGAAAACTACTTAATTTTGATAGGTGTGTTTTTTAGGCCTACCCTTTAAGTGGGGAAGGCATTTCAAAGATCTACGTTAAGCTATTAAATTTTAGATTAAGATTATTTCGAATGGAAAAGGAGATATCTAAGGCCAACCCTTCAAGTGGGGAAGGCTTTTCAAAGATCTACCACTTAAATCCCAATTTTGACAAGGGAGGAAGAGATTTGAGAAGGGGAAAAACTTTGAGAAGGTTGTCCCAATTTCATGACAATTTAACCCAAATATTTGTATTCTAAACTCTAAAGGTCTTACATAAATTCAAAGCTCTAGAATACATGAATTCAAATCTTTATTCTAAACTCCAAAGGTCTTACATGAGTTCAAAGCTTTAGAATACATGTATGAATTCAAAGCTTTATTCAAAACTCCAAAGGTCTTACATAAGCCAAACTTCAGAGCTTTTGGAATAGTTTCCCCTTATTTCAAGGGGAAAAGGTGATATCTAAGGCCAACCCTTATTTCAAGGGGAAAAGGTGATATCTAAGGCCAACCCTTCAAATGGAGAAGGCTTTTCAAAGATCCACTTAAATTTAGAGTAGTTTCTTTTTATTTATTGTAAATTAAAATGGAAATTAAAAATATCTTTAATTCTACCAATAGGAAGGGTAAAGAAATTGAAAATATCTTTAATTCTACTAGTAGTAGGAAGGGTGAAAAATTCATGGAACAAGACAAAGAAATTAAATTCTGAGAAATGGGGATGGGAGATCAGGAAATGGATGTTTCTTAAGAATCTAAGGTCTATGTGGTCTGGTTTATGGAGTATCATAAATTTCTAGCACACATAAATATAATGGAAATGTAGTTATGTAGCTTAATCTTAATCTTCGAACTCCGAAATCTTATACATTTAGAGACTTACTAGAAGTGGCACCTAATGGTGTATATAAAGATTTGAAACCTCTAAACTTTAATGGTAAAGAAAGATAGAAACCGATACCTTCCTATAAAAGTGTCCAGACCTCTAGTTGAGTAGAATACCACCATACCATGTTAATTGATATCCATGTGGAAATTTAGATTTTTAGATCAGTATTTGGGAAATTTTAATGTGATTGTAGGTATGAAAGTAGCTTTATAGCTTTAGTCATTCCCTAGAAATAAGTTAACTAAATAATTTCATAATAATTCATGTGATGGACATGAGTTCAAGCTTCAAGGTGAACAATATGTTCCAATGTCTCCACTTGATAGAGCTAGAATGATTGATGGAATGCAAGGATATCGAGATAATTCCTTGCTATCCTATATTGTGTATGATAGCATTTCTATGTTATGATAGTTATTTTATGAAAACTTTTAGATTATTAATAGTCTGCATTTCTAAATAATTTGATCATAATTCATGTGATGGATAGGAGTTCAAGCTTCAAGAAGGTGAACAATATGTTCCAATGTCTCCACTTGATAGAGCTAGAATGACTAATGGAATGCAAGGATATCGAGATAATTCCTTGTGATATTATATTGTGTGTGATAACATTTCTATGTTATGATAGTTATTTTATGAAAACTTTTAGATTATTGTCTACATTTCTAAATAATTTGATCATAATTAATGTGATGGACAGGATTTCAAGCTTCAAGGTGAACAATATGTTCCAATGTCTCCACTTGATAGAGCTAGAATGACTAATGGAATGCAAGGATATCGAGATAATTCCTCGTGATCTTATCTTGTGTGTGATAACATTTCTATGTTATGATAGTTATTCTATGTTATGATAGTTATATGAAAACTTTTAGATTATTGTCCGCATTTCTAAATATTTTGCTTGAGGATTTTCATGATGGTTTACCTCTTGCACTTGAAGTAGATCATTGTATAGATCTAATTCATGGTAGTGCACTTGTATGTAAAAACTCTTCTACATTAAGTATGGTACTATTTGATGAATATTTAAGAAAAGGTAAATTCTATAAACTAGTATCTCTTTATGGGCTTTAGCAAAAAAATAAAAGCAAAAGAAGGATAGTATTATGTTTCTAAGCATATTTAAGGCTATCAAGCCTTAAGTAAAATTGCAATAAAGAATAAAGATTGAACGCCTTGCATTAATTAGCTATTTGAACAACTTTCAAGGATTTAGATGCTTTTAAAAGTGAATCTAAGATTTAAGTTCCATGAAGTGTGCATTAGGTATGAGGATATATCAAAAGCAATATTTAGGACTTGATGTTGACATTTTGAGTTCAAGGTGATGCTTTTTTTATTAACCAATGCATAGCTACTTTTATAGCAATTATGAGAAGTGTTTTCACACCATTTTTAGAGAAGTTTACAATGGTCTTTACTTATGCTATTCTAATATATAGTAGATCAAAGAAATAGCATATTGAACACCTAAGCGCAAGGTGTTTCAATTGTTGAGAAATAATTTTCCTTATGCAAAAAAAAGATGTGTATTCTTTGCAAAAGAAGTTATGATATATATATCCGAGGAGAAAATGCACTTGGATCTTCAAAAAAAGAAGGTCATACATACCGAGAGAGAAATACAAAAACAGCTCTTGATCTATTAATATTTCATCATCATTGATTCATTAAAGGACTACACAAGGACTAATTGAAACTTTCTATAGCCATAGCTCTAGTTATAAGGATACTAGACCCAAATGAGAGGTTTCTAGTTAAAATGGATGCTAGTATTTATGTTGTAGTTCTAGACCTTATTTGAAGAATAAAACCAATCACTTTGAAAGTAAGAAGTTGGACCATGCACAAAAAAATATTTAGCATATGAAAAAATATTTTTTTGGTATCATTCACGTTTTTAAGAATGGTGCTGAATTTAAAGTCTTAATTCTTTTTAACAAATAACCATGTCACTCCATCTCTAATAAACCTACTTCCAAATTGAGTATCCAATGCAAACTACCTTCCCTACATTGGTCTCTTCTCTGCAAGTATAGTAGTATTGCAAAGGGGTCAAATGGATGGTAATATCAGATCTCTGGTTAGATAGTCCACCACTACCCATTGGATGTACGTGACCAATCACCAAGTCTAATCTAGGGATTGAGTCATCAAATGTAGGTAGACATTGTTTTGGACCAATCATGGACCATTTTAATTTCACACGTCCAATGATTACAGAGCACCAAACACGCTCCAGTGAAAGAGGCCAATCTCAAGGCAAGGGGAGCTAGAGAGGCCGAGGCAATTAGCAAAGATAATAATCGGGATCAGGTTCAAAGGATTGTTTTTATTATGGCAAACTAGGTCAATTTGTAGCAAAATGTCACAAGAAGAAAAGTGACATTAAAAATGGTAGATTGCAATAAAATAATTATGCATCTTTAAGCAAGCGGACTCAAGATAGATGTGAGCATTTTCTTGTTATGTGCCACCACATGTTGAATTCAGTGACTGCAGATGTATCCACACACAAACAGTGATGATGTATGGTATGTGGATTTGAGAGCGTCTAACCACGTGAATTGTCATGGTGAGTGGTTTAGATATGTCAAAAATTTGGAAAAACTAGGTTACACAGGGATGGGGGATGACATGGCTCATCCTATTGCTCACATTGGAAATATGCCATTGGCTATCCAGGATGGCAAGATGATTCATATCCCTAATATAACAAAGAAATTGTTTTCTTTTGGGCAAATGGTTGAGCAGGGTTTGCAGGTATGCTTTAACCCCAAGGGCTGCTATGTTGAGGACTTCAACAATAAATGTCATTTAGTTGCAAAGGAAAAAAGAGTGAACATAATATTTACTTTATATGTAAGCATGTATGGGGTGAAAGTTGCTATGTTTGCATAAGGTACAAGTGTTATGGCCGATATAGATATCTGGCAACAAACATATTGTCATGTAAATAAGTAGCGCAATTGAAGTCTATACAAAATTCAAAAATTGTTACAGGATTGCCATAAGGTAGATGGAATGTATAAAATATGTAAAGCATGCCAATTTGTAAAGCAAACAAAGAATTTATTTCCACATGATAGGAATGTAAGTAAGAGAGCACTTGATGTGGTGCACTTAGATGTAGGGGGCCAACAAAGACAATATCAGTGGTGGAAGGATGTCATTACCATGTATCTTTCATTGATGTGACCACATAAGGAAGGTAGGGGTCTATTTCATGAAAGAGAAAAGTGAAGTGTTTACTCACATTCAGAATGTTGGTTGAAAAGCAAATAGGTTCGCAAGTTAAGTGCCTAAGGTTAGATGGAGGGGGAGAGTACTTCTCTAATGAGTTCAATGAGTACTTGAGAAAGCGTGGAATTCAGAGGAAATTCACATGCAGGTACTCTACACAGTTAAATGGTGTTGTTGAGAGGAAGAATAGGCACATTGTAGAGGTTTCTTGTGCATTGATGGTGGCTGTGAGAATAGGAACATTGCAGAGGTTTCTCGTGCATTGATGGTGGCTGAGAAGCATGGCTCACCATTATTTGGCTAAAGCAATTATGAGATTACAATTTACATTATGAACAAGACTGCCACAAACTGAAGTGCATGGTGTATATGTACACATTCTTGATGAGCTATGTAGTAAGTTGGGTTCAAAGGCTAAAAAACGTATGTTCATTGGGGTATAGATGTTATAACCCTATCACATGTGAGATGAGGGCGAGCATGGATGTTGTCTTTGATGAGATGAGCAGTTTAGTATCTATATGCTGATATTCAAGGCTCGATTGGAGTTTATGCATAGGAGCAGGTGGTTGCACAAAATATAGGTTATCAATCATAGTCATCGAGTGGATCAAGAGAGTCCTCTAGTAGTGGCTCTATTGATAGACCATGAAGTGGTAGACTATGTCAAAAAATTAGTCCTACAAGTTCATCAAGTGCATCACATAAATGTAAAGAGAAGGTTGATGAGCCTCTTGGTATACCTGACATTTCAGCATGGCATTTATATCTTGATCAAGAGTCTAGTGGCTCAAAGTAGAGCCTTGATGAAGAGTTTGGGATTCAAGCCATTAGGACACCTAGTTCAAGGAAGGCTAAGGCAGTCTCACCAACAAAGACACCAAGGACATATCCAAGAGACCATGCAAGTCAAGTAGGGTCAAAAGCCCTATTCAGAGATTGATGTATGATGGTTATGTAGCTCACCATTATGTATAGATGGCAAAGTTTGTGCATAAGGAAGAGCCCACATGTTTTGAGAATGATGTTGGGCATGTACATTGGGAGAAAACCATTGATGAAGAAATGGTTGCATTGGATGCAAATAAGACATGGGAATAGCCTTTACTTGATGGTAAAAAAGGCTATTAGATGTAAGTGGGTCTACAAAGTGAAGAATAACTTAGATGGAAGCATTAGCAAGTACAAGGCAAGATTGGTTTGCCAAAGGTTATGCTCAGACCTACAACATTGATTATGAGGAGACATTCAACCCCATTTGCCAAGATGGTAAATCATGAGAGCTATTATTGTAATGGCTCGTAAGATTTTATCTTAGTGTGTGGGAAGTAGGTATGAGCTAGTTACTAGATATTAAGCAGTTAGGGAGCTATCGATATGCACTGGTAGCACTGGCATGCATTGATAACTACCGACATGCTTAGGTAGAACCCAACATGCATTGGGAGCTCTCGGTGCATGCTAGTAGATATCGACATGATAAGGAAGTACTCGACATGCATTGGGAGCACCCGGCATGAAACGAGAGATCCCAATGCATGCCATAACCTACCTTTGAGTTCACACAGAGATTGTTTACACTTTTTTGGGTTCGAATCAATCAAAAGCTTAAAAGGCTTACCCTGATACTTAGCTGAAGTATGGATAACGGAGAATTGACGATTTGGCCCCCCTTGGTTTTCAATTGCTGCATAAATCTGTCCTCTTTCCTCTTCCACTACTTCTACGATAGTGACTGCTCTGGCTGCTGTTTGCAGATTGGGGCGGAACTCTTTCTCTTTGGTTACCCCAGTTTTGGAAAGGATTTCTGAGACTACTCTGAATAGAGGTAGATCGCTGAGCTAGAAATCTCCTGGGATTGCCTTGATTTTGGCGAGGTGAACCCTGATTTGACTGATACGAAGGGGTTGGTCTTTGCACTCTCGGTCCTTGACTTCCATGTCCCCTTGACATGGTAGGAGTCGAGCAGTCTTTCAGCTGGTGACCAAAACCCTGACATCCAAAACACCGGTTCTCACTTCTGAGCTCATCCCTCTGAATCCTTGAAATAGGTGGGGCTGCTGAGAAAGTGTTATGTGGGAAGAGTCTTCCTTCACTTTTGAATCTCCCAGTATCCTAATTCTGATTTGGGCCTTGTTGCCTCTTTGGGGGTGGAGAGTTTGAAGTACTTCCCGGGGTTTGGAATCTTTTAAAGTTAGAGGGTGCAGGATTTGGCAGAATCTTAACAACAAAGGCTTTGGCAAAGTCCTTTGCCATTCTTACAGCTTCGGCCATTGAGACAGGTTTGGCATTCTTCACTAAGGTGTCCAATGGCTCATTCATTCCTCGAATGAATTTGGCCATCAGCTGCTCTTCATCCAATTGTGGGGAATATTTGAGGAGAAGGGCAAAGGCCTGATGGTACTCTTCAATTGTCCGGCTATCCTGCTTTAGTTCTAAGAACTCATTCATTTTGGTTTCAAGGAAGCCCGGAGGATAGAACCTTTTCTTGAGTTATGCTTTAAGATCTGACCAACCAGGTCTGGGTATTTCTGTCGAGACGGTTTGTCTCGCAATGGTTTCTCCATGTGACCCTGGCCGTTTCCACAATCTTTAATCTGGCGAGAGCCATCTTGCTTCTCTCGTTATAGCCTGTTACATCAAAGTATTCTTCCATTGCCTCAATCCACTTTTCCACTATTTCCAGGTTGGGATCTGTGTAGGGCTTTACGAACATCCGGATCTAACTCTTCCTCATCAGTTAGAGGATTCGGTTGCCTTGCACGGGCCGCGTGCCTCATGATTATGACAAAACGAGATTTTTGTCAACTTAACTTTGATAACAGATCTATGATTATTTAATTTTTATGATTTATTCTTTAAACAGATAATTATTTCATCATACTTCTTGAAACAAGATTTACTCTGATAATTTTATTAACCATATTCACAATCATGAAAATAATTTAAATTTTTTTTTCGCAAAACATCGTTTATTATCAAAAGTTTGAGATATATACATAGAGCATCACGGCTCCAAAGTCACTGCCTCAATCGCGTATGCATAAAGAAGTGAAACTGCGAAGGAGACATGCCATGATAAACACAATTCATCACTGAAAGAGGTGCTGTAATTCTACTTCTAGGGATAAAGTGGCTAAGAAGCCTCAAAACTCGGCAAGAAATTCTAAAATTCCTAGGCGAATGATTAAAGAGTTGTACTACATAATGAACAACCCCTAGCCTTATCAAGATCATGGCTAAGGAAATATTTTACTTGAGTCTCTGACGCTGATTGGTATTGATATTAATACATCTTCCTCCAGATAACCACATATACCAACGTCGCTCCAAATAGGATCAAGAAAGTATAAATCCTCAAAGTGAGATGGGCAAGCCTCACTCTGCTTACACGGGTTGTAGCGGAGTTGACGAGATGTTCGAAGGCAAAGGTGATCATATCCTGACTCTGGGAAAGTCCAGGAATGCCAGACAGATTTGGGGTATCCATCTAAAAATCAATTTCAATTTATGAATTTATTTCAAACATAATCTTAGTAAGTGAAAACATTTTTTTTACAGATTTACTTTAGAATTTTAGGCAGTTTTTGCTGTTGTTTCATAAGTTTACAACAGCTCTTTGATACCAAATGTGAGATCCCACTACTCCCTTTGCGCATCGGAATTCCTAGCAGCGGAAGTAGCTTCCTCTTGCGCGGGGCAGGGTTTCCCACTCGGGGCCTCGCCCTCGAATGTCCGGGCACGAGACTAATCTGGTGATCATTCTGAAACTGAAACCGGGAAAATTTCCCTTGCTCGAAAAACGGGGACGATTCCACCTTTTTGAATTTCTTAACGAATTTTCTAACGGGGTCAAGAGACTAAACTAACCTTCATTTGATTAAACCAAATAGAAGGAAAACTATTACAGACTTAACTTGAAGAAATCAACACTTTTTTCCTAATTGAATCAGGCACAGCCGCCCGTTGATCTATTCATTTGAGAAGTCTTCGAGTTATTATTTAACTATTTGAGTTCTAAGCGATTCCTATTGTTCAATTTCATTATTAAAACTCTACTGATTCTAGCCTAACCCCATCCGGCCCATGGGTTAGCCACAACCCTACCACTGGAATCGGTAGAACCAAATAATTACTCACCCACCCATAATTGAATGCCTTTCTTAACTTTAGCTTTAGAAAATAGATACGCACACACTTCTCTTTAAAACTTGAACTTATAAAATGATCCATTGAACAAACAGTTATTGATTACAGATATCATAACTCAAAATTTCCATCCAGTTCCTTGTTTTTAAAAAACAAGTTTCACTCTAGACTCTCCGTCGAGACCAGCTGGTCACAGCAACGATATCCAACAGATTACAATAATTTTTTTCGTCATCATACATATATATCTTCTACGAGGTGTCCTAAGCACCGCGAGCCCGTGCATCGACTGGTCAGAACCCTCCAGGATCCTTGTTAGGTGTCCTGGCACTTCACTCAGGGACTGCTTCGTCAGCCCTCGCCCATCGTACCGGAAGCACACCATTTTTCACCATACTGAGGCTGGTCAAGACCAGGTTTTTGCCACGTGAGCCGTCCTTTGAACACTCCTCGCTTGCCAATTTAAAACTGTTATAGGCAAATTCCATCATTGAAATATTTTCCAATATGATGATTTTCTAGAGACATGCACGAAGCATATCCTCTACAATCTGATTCATACACTCTGTTTGCCCTTCAGACTACTGCGGATGATCAGAACAATTCACATTCAAAGTAACTTCCTCATTGTAAACCATTCAGAATAAAGTAGGAAAACATGGCATTATAACAGTAGAAACCAGGGATTCATCGGCGCCCCGACATACCCATATCTGCATATGGAATAATCGACGTCTCGAGTTACCCATATCAACATAGAGTCATCAACGTCTCGATGAGTCACATATGTCCATCCGTAAACCTATCAGGTTGATTGTGTAAATCACCTAAAGTACGGAACTAAAGAAAGAAATGCCAACAAAGGAAGAATCCAAATTTCCTTATCCGAACACAACAAGATAAACTTGTTTGAACTCTAAAGAAAGAGATTTCAACAAGTGAAAATGCCGATGAGATTGTCCTCATCTCATAACATGCAGGCTATAGATAAAAGAAGTTTATCTAAAGAATGCCCACACTATAACTTCTAGTGAATTTTAGAAAATAAGATTGTCTTTGAATGTTGAGGTCAACATGCTAAGTGATGTAAGCAAAGCAACAATCTTGAGCCCAAATTATCCCATAAGATAATATATGTGAGGGATCCCTAGCGTCCCATACCACCATGATACCACCCATACCTACCTTAACAATTTTGAAACTCCCTAGTATGCTGTCTAGGAAATATGAATAAAATCCTGTATAAAAGGAATAAGATGGCCTTATCCAGACTTTCACATACTAAACCTGTCTCTATATACTTGAGACTACATCAAGGAATAAATCCTTATGAGTACATCATTAGAAAAGAAATTGAATTATTGGCACCTTTCTAATGATAACTACCCAAAACACAATAAAGTTAGGGTAGAAAAATAACTCACCTAGATACATAAGCAACTAGGTATCCGAGTTGGAATATGTACAAGAGTACAAGAAATATACTCCAAAATTACGTGCAAAAAACGAAGGCAAATGCTACCTTCTAAGCACATATAATATTCAAAAGATCCTTCTAAAACCATGGATAAAAGCATAGAAGCTTCTCCAATCCATAAACACCATAGTTGATCATAAAAATCAATGCATACCATCTAATGGACATAAATCATACCAAAAGAAGCATTAAAATTGGTGGCCAACTCATCAATCCGGAGTATATGAACATTTTGTCGTTCAAATAAAACTCCAAAGTAAGAAAGTGAAACACATGTGTGTAGCACTCAATAATAAACCCCTAGACACAAGTGATCTAGGTAGAACCTGATGAGTCCATATAAAACTTGGAAAACATCCAATAGAAGTCCACCAAAATAAACCGATCAACTAACCCATGATAGAGTTTGTTTTAGGCTTAAGAAATTAAGCACAATCCACACTTTAATAAGTGCCAAAATAAATTATCATGGAAAAGTGTCAAAGGTGAAATACACTTTGAACAAAAATTATAGCCATCAAAAGAAATTAAGGAACATGTCCAAAAAGAATGGCTAAACAATGGTAAAAAATCATGAATACATCGTTTAGAATTAATCCAAACATAAATATCCATTAATACGAGGTATAATCGTATTAATAAAATATGCGAATAACCCGCATCTATCTAATGTCAGCACGAGAAAACGTACTTCAACATTAAATAACCCTCGAAAATATTAAATTCTCGAGAAAAAGAATTATCATGACTTTTTTCTAGTTTTTCCTAATTTATAGGGCCTCAAAATATAATAATTTTGAATTCCACTAAACCTATCTCATGGCATTCCAAACCTATATTTTTCCAAAAAATTTTTAGCAATTAAATTTGCCAAAATACCATTGATATTAAAAAATATCAATTTTTAGGATTTCTAAAAATAATTTCTAGAAGTTTTCTAATTTTCTCTGAGAATTCCATCGTTCACGAAATTTTCAATTCCGCCCGACAATTCTCAAATCCAATGAAAATTTTCAATTTTAATGGATTTTTCTAATTTTCTGGGTAAAAAATATAATTTTAAAGGAATTTGAATGGTCACGGGCGCCCGAATGGACACACCACATGCCAAACACCAACCCCACATTTTTCCGAAATTTAAAATAACCTTTGTCTAATTTTTCACTAATTTTCAAGAATTTTTTTGAAATTTTTAATCAACCCCGAACGCATTTAGAATACGAACGGTCAAAAAATTTCGGAATTCCAACGGTTTTCCCGGAATACGGAAAGCCAAAAGTTTTGGGAAAATGAAAAGACAAAAAAAAAAATCGGAATGTGAAAGGTCAAAGGTTTCCGGAATACGGAAGGTCAAAAGTTTTTCCGGAATTCGGAAAGCCAAAAGGTTTCGGGAAAACGGAAAGCCAAAGGTTTTTCGGAAGATGAAAAGCCAAAATTTTTCAATAAGAAAATTCCAGGAATTTTACAGAGATTTTTTTACCTCAAATTCCAATTTTTCAGGCTTTTTTTTTTGGAAATATTAGCAAAAGCTCTCTTTTTTTAATTTAAAAAAAACTCATTTTTTTAAAAAAAATAGGAAAAAAAATAAGCTTTCAATGCTTATTAGCATTTTGATTTTTTCAGGGGGGGCGTTTTTTCGCCGGCGGCTGCTGCGCAGCCCCCCCTCCTCCCGTCGCCTGCGCGTGGATGAATGAGAGAGAGAGAGACTCTCTCTTCTGCCCTCTCTCTTTCCTTTCCTCACCAATTGAATCCTTCCCATCTCTTCTCTCTCTCTCTCTTAATCAGAGAGAGATTAACTTAATCTTTGTTTAAGATTTTTAATTAAACTCCTAATCATAATTAACATTAATTATGATTAATGTTTAATTTAAAAATTTCCTTTTTAAGAGAAATTTCATGGAAAAATGAAGGAAATATCAGATTTGAGAGGCGGAGAGGACCCCACGCCCACGGGAGAGCAATTTATGCATCAACATGCTGTCCCCTACTGAATTTCAGTAGCAAATTGACAGAAATTTGATCGCATTCCCGCGGAAAAACCCGCAAAAAATGTATAAAAATACATTTTTTATCATAAAAATGCTCAAAAAATTCCTAAAAAATTAGGAAAAATTTTCTAAAATTTCTAGAAATTCAGGGAATCCATCCTACAAAAATATCCACCATAAAATTTATGGTATTTTTGTAAAAAATTTCATTAATGCTTGATTTTAACCATAAAAAATAGAGAAAATAGCATTAACTCACGGTATTCCCCCGCAACGTCGATTCGTCCATTGAATTGTAGTAACACATGTTCCAATCACCAAATCGATGATCCATGTGCAATTCATCAACACAAATCAATAAAAAATAATATTTTATTAGTAAATATTAAAATTTACTAAAAAAATCAACAACAATTAAATAGAGATTGCTCTGATACAACTGTTAAAACCCTAAGATCTCTCTAGATAATTGTTATGCATAAACATGCATAAATCAGGCATAAACTCAACCACCCAACCACCCCCGAGCCCAAGGGATGCACACATGAATAATAACGAAATACATCATACCTCTACCTTGATGTCCCATACCATCAAGAGGTATAATTCCAATCCAATAGCATGTAGCTAAAGTGTGAAATGGTAGAAGAGTAGATATGAACCTCTCTACAAAGAGAGCATAACATAGCCTTGGCCTCATGGAGCCCAAACCTCCAAGCCCCCAAGCCCCCTTGAGTGTGCCCCATGCCCCTATTATATAGGAGGGCCCTCAAGTGACTCTTGACTTTCCATTCCTCATGTGTGACCCTTGGATGCCTGACCCTAACCTTAACCCTTAAGGTTAGTCCTAACCCATGCTCCACTAGAGCTTGTTCCCATGCTCCCATGCTCACAAGCCTAATGTGGGTTAGCCTCCTAGTATATGCACACATAATGTGTATATAACATAGCACACATAATGTACATATAACACTATTCTCGGTCGATCGTGGTTAAGTGCTACCAATTGCTCATTAGATTGGAAGAATAGACAATACAAGTTGCAAATTGATTCTGATTGCATCTTGGGATCTGCTACTCCACGAGCTTTATCATGTCAAAAGGGTGGTGTTTCTACCCTACACAACCCACTTTCAAAATCTGCTCTTGAAGCTCCAACACAAATGATGTGGATAATTGATGAGTACTCAAGTGAGGGCCATGGCTGGCATGTTCCAACTACTTTAGTCACCTTTGCACGTCTTGGTATATCTTAAATCTAAAGCACTCACTTGTTTCTGCTGTTGGTATGGGCCATTCTGGACTATCGAATGAAGGCAGTGGAAATGCTTTCAAAGATCCATAACCTGTAACACTATGAGGTGCCGTGTAAAATTCATTATAAAAGAAAACTCCTCTCTCTGCCAAAGACCTACTGGATGTTTCTTTGTATAGCTGCTCACCAATAGATGCATGAAAAACATCGAAGATTCCCACAATACTATCTATAGGCTGCGAGGAGTCAACCAAGTTTGAAGGATATATATCTATACAGACGAATACAAGAGAAGCATAAGTATAGAAATGAAACACATTACATAAACATAATGTAAAAACATTTACTTACAGTTTGGTCTATGGAGTGGGATTCCATCAGGCAAACGTTGCAGACGCAATTCTGAGTGCATGTAAGCATGTTGTATGAGGACTTCCTTAATGCTCCTACCTGTGTCAGAGAGTTTGAAGTCTTGAACTCTGCCTTTGTAACTGTCGACGATGAACTCATTCTTTGTTTTTTTTTTGCTTCCTAGTCTGCAACATAATCCAACTACCAATAGAGATTGTGGTAGGAATCCACCTTTGATTATCCATATCAAAACTGTTGTATACTATAATAGCTCTAGTAGAGGAGCAGCGATGCCTAGGACGTCTGGTTTCCATGGAAGCAAATAGAAAATAAAAGCAAATGTAAGAAGATGGAAGAAGATGAGATGGCAGAAGAGATAACCTCCAAAACGTGCGAAATTTTTAGAGGGAAATCCATTCATTAAATGACGTAGGAACTTCGAAGAGAACATTTCAAATTTTTAGAGGAAAAAGGCACTTTTATTAAATGAGGTGAACGAGGGAAACTTTTAGATTGAAAACCATTCATTAAATGAGCTGAGATTTATTAAATGAGCTGACAACACTCTATTTTTCATATATATTAAAGAAATGACATTATAAAGTGTGGTCAAATGCATTTCGTATTTCTTTAATAACAATATATTCATATAAAGAATATATGAAAAACATCTAATTATCAAAAGTTTCGTTACAGTGACTCTCTTCCTATTAGTCGAAAGCCTTTCTCTCTCTAGAGAAAAAAGGCCCAAAGTTGAGTCCAAAATTCGCCTAATGTACGGAGTCCTTTAGTGCCATTGTTCACGTTGAGTACCACATTGGGTACTCTTTTGAATAATAAAAACAAAAATGAGAAAAACTATGCCTTAGACCAACTCTTTAGGAATAAATCTAGGAATGATGATTCAATGCCTCCATCTCAGAGTGAATGGGAAATTGAAACTGAAACTAAAAGTAAAATTGAGACATCCATGATTCCATTTGAGGAGTCTATCAAATTTTGGCTAGATTTTCCTATAGGAAAGAATTTTTAACGGAAAAGAGCAGTGATAAGTCCTAAAGCTAGTCATAACATCATATCAGTGGAAACTTGGATATCCTTGGGAAAACCCATACTCACCCCTAGAATAGATACTAATGGGGAATACATGGAAATATGAGGTTATTTTATTCTTCCCATTGAGAGGGTTGACATAGCATGGTAGTTCTAAGTTACTCCTGAATAATGACCTTGAAGAAATCATCTTAGGTGGCTCTTGGATAAATAGATCTCAGTACTCTATTGAAACTGTCACCTTAGGATACCCAGTGAGTACATTCACAATGCTCTGACGACGAGAAGAAAAGTCATCGTCAGAAATAGAACCTTTACTATCTAAACCCATGGGACTTGAAACCCTAGCACACCTGAACTTGATCCTACTCTAAAGCTTCCAAGGTTGGATGTAGGATTTAAAGCATTTGGAAATATCAACACAATTCAAGTCCAACTTTACCCATGGCATGAACATAATCTCATGACCCTTGAACTATGGGAATTATTAGGTCAATTTGCACTACAAGCTCATCTTGAGCGGACTCCTTTCATATAGGACATGAATTTGCCATGTTTGGCATACTTTGAACATACAGCTACATGCAAACTAACCCCCTTAGCTATAATTTTTTTGTGGTTGAGTTTGTGTTAGTTATGGGATGGGAATGGGTTATTGCTACCAACCATGCTTCATTACCGATACAAGTATTGTGAAGATTTACAACATGGAGATGTTGATACAATTTTGAGATAGAGAGAATCCGACACTGAAGGATCTACATGATGCTGATCATAAAAGACTACAAGACTCCTCCCAAAAATCTCCTCTATGAAAACATGTCTTCTCCATCAAAAGCCCTTTCCAACAAAACGTCTATTCCTCCAACTCCAACAACACCATCAAAAGAACATGTTTCTACCTATAATTTCATAACCTCAACAAATCGCTTCTTATATCCTGTCAACATCAACACCACATAGCTTGAATCTTACACCATTAAGGGCAGCCCTTTGCAACCTTCAGCATTAATAAACCCTCTATTTAAGTAAATAGCCTCTTCAATGACTGCCAATAATAACTAAAGATATCAAAGGCTTTTATCACAAAAACCTCATCATGTATAGCCCCTCTTGAAAACAAGCCTAAGTCATGACTTGATAACACCAAAGGTCATCACTGTAGTTGACAAAGGTAAATCCATCCAAGTGACCTCACCATAGCAACCACTCTCATGAAGACCCAAGCCTCATCATGAATGGTGTCCAAACCAATAATTGTCACTACTCCATTGCAAGCCAATGCCAGGAAGAATACCAAACCTTTAGTCCCATAAAAAAGGTATATCCACCTCATCAGTTAATGTCAAGATATCTTCATGATCTCAAAAGGTGGGTAGAGAAGCAGTAATTAGTAGCTCAAGGCTATAATATGTTGAAATATATGATGTACAAGGTTAAGGATGAGGGGGGAAGAGGTAATAGAGGTGTGAACACACCCAAATAAAGTGGGCATGTAGGTGGAAAAGAGATCTAGGGTTAGCCTAAACCCTAGCCCTCGGTGGAGCCTACATGAAGGACACGAGACCTTACTTTTTGTAATCACATGAAGGAGAAGGGTAAGTCGATTGTCGAGTGGCTGGAATAGAAAGTAATATAAGAAGCTTTCTATACATCTTGTGTCCTCTCTCAAGCTATGGAGTCTCAGTGTGTTCTCAGTAAGTTGTTTATTCTTGTTCATTCATTAATGCTTTGCTCTCCTCTTGTTCCATTACTTGCATGCTCTAGATATCCATGATTCTTAAGATGGTATATAGCCTTGCTAAGGTTAAGATTCCTCTTCTCTCTCTCATAAACCATTCCCAAGCAAGAAGGTGGTGGTAGAAGAAGGAGAAGAGCTCCAAGAAGGAGTAAAGTAGAGAGCAAGTTCTTGAAGAGCTCCATCAAAAGAGAATGACTGCAACACCAACAAGCTCTTAAAGCTTGGAAGAAGAAGAAAGGCTGTCATCAACAAGAAGGAAAAAAGACGTTGCCCCATCAATTCGGCAGCCACAGCAGCAGCAGCAATGCAAGTGTCGTACAGCCACGTCACTGCGACACGTCTGATATCTAGCAAACGTTCGACAAACGCAAGTGTCGTACAGCCACGTCACTGCGACACGTCTGATATCTAGCAAGTTGCAGCAGCATCTGGCGACTGTGGCAGGTCGCAAGCGTGACCAGGACCTGACGATTGACAGGTCATCGGGCAGCAAAGCTGCGTTTTTTTGTTTCAAAAAAATCATCGAACATTTTCAAAGGTTTTTTCAAAACATTTCTCGAAGGTTTTTAATCCTCGAACCCACTCAAGCACACCACTTTTCAAGACTTCAATTATTTTTTTGCCTTGTAAATGGAGTTAAGACACTCCCCTTGTTTTCTTACAAATGGTAAGACCTCTAAGGTTGAGCGAAATTATGTAAGTTCTTCAAATGAGGAGAAACTCTTTTAGTCGAGGAGTGAAACATGTTTGCTAAAATTGGAAGTGAACTATATTACTTTATAACTTATCTCTTTTGTAAAAGCCTATCATATATAAAGGCTACGTGCCTAGTCTTCTATCCTATGGTTGAGAGGGGATCTTTTTTGAACTTGTATATCCAATGTTTACCTTGTCCCATGGTAGCATTGAGGGGGGGTGTTGAAACATACGACGTACAAGGTTAAGGATGAGGGGAAGAGGTAATGTAGGTGTGAACACACCCAAATAAAGTGGGCATATGGGTAGAAAAGGAATCTAGGGTTAGGGTTAGCCCAAACCCTAGCCCTTGGTGGAGCCTATATAAAAGGCAAGAGACCCTACTTTTTGTAATCATGTGAAGGAGAAGGGTAAGCCAACTCCGGAGTGGCAAAAATAAATGTTAATATAAGTATCTTTCCATACATCTTGTGTCCACTCGTAAGTTATAGAGTCTCAATGATGTTTAGTACGTTGTTTATGCTTATTCATTCATTTATGCTTTGCTCTCCTCTTGTTCCAATGATTTTGCTATTACATGCTGTAGATATCCATGATTCTTAACATTATAAAGGTGGCAATCATATTTGGCTACCTCCCCAACCAAGGAAAGAGTCAAGGTAATGCTCACAACATAAATCTCAATTTAAACCTAGAAAGCAGAAAACTCGTCTGAGAATACTTTTTGTCAACCTCTTCCACAACGTAAACCCAAAAGAGTTCAACATAATAAACCCAAAAGAGTTCAACATCATAAACACAAAAGCCTAGAAAGAAAAATACTCATAAACCCAAAAGAATCCAACAAAATCTTCTTTCAACTCATTAGTTATGGGTTTCTAAAAAACTATTGTAGGCACAAGGATTCTATCAAGGCAAATGAATATATGTGGATCCTAAAGAAATCCACAAGATCGTCTCCACTTGCACAAGGGAAGAAACCTCGACAATGAAGGAACCAACTCCCTCATCGTAAATTCCATTAAAAATGGGTGCCTCAATGCCTACTCATTGCACAAGGGTATTATGATGATAATTCCATCATTTGGGTGCCTAAAGAAATAATATCTTTTGACTTTAGTGCGAAGAAAATGCACACCCACGTCTCACATGGTGTGGCAAGGCGAAATAAGCAACACGCAAACCATAAGAACCCTCTCCCAAAAATGGAGGAGCCAAAAGAACCTACTTACAATCTAAACAACAAGGTTCTACAAAATAAGTCATCTCATCACATGCATCAACATATGAATAGCTATATTTGAGATTCATCCCTACCAGCCATGCTTCATTAATACCTCCAAATCACACTTAAGAGAATTTAATAAGTGATGGTTGTAATACTTGGTTTAAAAGCACATGTTATCCGTAGAGCCAATCACATCAATGGGTAAGCTCATTGGCTTACCATGTTGAGATGTCAAGCTCAACATGAGCTGACACTCACGAGGCGCCTGCATGACCGTTCGACATTTACATCACTGGCGGGTTTGGCAGGTGGCATCGACATATCTTCGCCAGAGATTCTACAGCTAGACTACACTAACTAGTCCACACCTACCCACTCCTCTTAGGGTGTTCACATTATGGACCGCTTGTATATACTCTATTATGTGTGTTAGTCACTTTATCTTCTTTGTAAACCTCTTTTGTTTTGTTAAGAAGAAGAAGAATTTTCCCTATCTCACCTTCTGTGTTCTCTTCTAGGGTTTTTGTGAGTGTGTGTGTGTTTGCAAGAGTTCTCCCCTACCTCTTTTCATGGTATTAGAGCTTGGTTCATGTTAAGGGCTGAGCAAAAAAAAGCAAGAGAAGCACAGGAAGCGGTACGAGGGTAAGAGCTTCATCTACTCTTTCCCCTTTGTGTCGGCTACTACTACACCCTTGTTGGGAGCTCTTCGGGAGGCACCGGAAAACGAACTCTAATTGAGGAGCTTTCTTCGCAAGAGCAAAGCTATAGATCAACTGCTTTATTCGTTGGACGTCATTTTTTGGCCAAAATCACGTTTCGGGCGTGTCTGGACCTCCGTTTTTCAGTTCGCAGGGGCATTGCCGATTAAGTTCTGATTCTTTGTAGAACTCTTTTTTTGGAACTACAGGAAGGGCAATTGGTTGTGCAAACACTATATGTACTACAAAGAGGTCTTAAATTTGCCATTGCGTGTATGTATGCAAATTGAGGTCACTGCTTGTGACAGTTTGGGTGCAATATAGTACTGTAGAGAATACAACAGTTTGTGTGAGTCAAACAAGGGTGTTGTTTTTGGTAAATTTGTGTTGCAGACAAGATGTCGAATGATGGAATAAACCAAATTGTTACTGAGAAGCTTGACAAGAACAACTTCCCTTCTTTGGAGGTTTAGATTGACCAATTTCCTGATGGGAAAAGGTTATTAGGACTACATTGAAAAGGTGAACATAAGGAGGCACCAGAGATACCAGAGATTAATCCAACTGTTGCAGATATAAAAGAATTCAAGGATTGGAATCAAGGAGCAAGAAAAAACGTGTATTGGCTTTCTATAAACATACATGACACTATGATTAGTAGGCATATACAGGATGCCAAGTCACCTAAGGAGGCATGGGATACCTTGGTGAAGCTATATGAAATTAAGACCAAGGCATGAAAGATTTAGAAATGAGCTTCATACTGTGGAGAAGAAAAATATGTTTGTGAATGATTATGCCTTGAAGATCAAGGGCATTGTGGAATCCCTTCCATCAATTGGTGTTTCTGTTGATGATGATGATAAGGTGAAAGTGTGTCTACGTGGTCTCGGGCCACAATACAAGGCATTCAAGACATTTATTCAAACTCGGGAGAACATTCCCAACTTCACAGATTTAGTGTCAATGATGCTAATCATTAAAGAGAAGAATTTGGGTGAAGATCAACAGCCTTCACAAAACAAAAATAGTTCAGAGCAGCAGGCCTTCTACACAAGTGCAGGTAGAGGACGAGGTAGAGGTCATGGACGTGGCCAAGATGGTGGCCGAACAGGTAATCAGAATTATAGTCAGCAGAGCAGCAAAAATCCTAGGATTCGCAACAAGAACACACAGGTGGAAGAGGTCAGTTTAGAGGTAGGGGGAGTCAAAGAGTTCGTGGTAATTGGCAAAGACAGCGTAATGATACATGAGGTTATTTTTTATGTGGTAAGCCTGGACATGTGTAGAAAGATTGCTATAAGAAGCACAGTGACATGCCAAATGGAAAAGTACAGTGACATGTGTAGAAAGATTGCTATAAGAAGCACAGTGACATGCCAAATGGAAAAGTACAACAAAATAACTATGCATCCTCTAGTAGAAACAATGAGGATAATAAGAGGTTGTTTGTTATGCTACATGTGGTTAATTCTGTGTGTGTGGAAATGATGTAGCAGTATGTAAGGATGATGTATGGTATGTTGATTCAGGTGCTTTGAACCACATGACAAGTCATGAGATGAGTGGTTCAAGGAAATGAAGAGTCTTGAAATACCAAGTTTTGTTGAAATAGGGGATGATACTGCTCATCCGATTGCCCATGTTGAAGATGTGCCATTGTCTATGCAGGATGGTAAAGTGAAGTACCTTACACATGTACTTCATATTTTGAATATTACAAAGAATCTGGTTTCAGTTAGCTAGATGATTGAGGAGGGTTTGTAGGGCCAGTTTAACCCTGATGACTGTTATGTAGAAGACTTTAAAGATAAGTGTAGGTTGGTTGCAAAAAAGGCAACAGAGTGGGCAAAATGTTTACATTGAATGTAAATATGCCTGAAGTGAGTGCAGTAATGTTTGCAAATGGTTCAGGAGTTGTTGTTGCAGATACAGAAATTTGGCATAAGAGAATTGGTCATGTAAATGTGCAAAGAATGAAGTCTATGCAGACTAAAGAAATTTTGACAGGGCTGCCTAAGTTTAAAATTGAAGGTATGCAGAAAGTATGTGAAGCGTGTCAATTTGGAAAGCAAACAAAGCATGTATTTTCACATGACAGAAATGTGAGCAGGAATGTACTAGATGCTGTGCATTCAAATGTATGGGGTCCTGCAAAGACTATGTCTATGGGTGGCTACAGGTACTACATAACATTCATTGATGACCACACGAGGAAAGTGATGTATTTCATGAAGGAGAAGAGTGAAGTGTTCACTCAAAATTTCAAAGTGATGGTGGCTGAAAGACAGACAGGAAAGCATGTGAAGTGCCTAAGGTCAGATGGAGGGGGAGAATACTTCTCTAATGAGCTCTCTGAATTCTTTTGTGGAAAGAATGGCATTAAGAGACAATTTACACACTCTGCAAACAAAATGGAGTTGCTGAGTGAAAAAATAAGCACATTGCAGAGATAGCAGAGGCATTGATGGCCAAGAAGAATATGCCGCATAGCTATTGGGCTGAGGCTGTGTCTATAATAGTTTATATCATGAACAAGACTCTTACTGCAATACATGATGTAACACCAGAGGAGAAGTTTACTGGCAGGAAACTTGATTTGTCTCACTTAAAAGTTTTTAGATGTATTGTATATGTGCATGTGCTAAATGAGTTGCATACCAAGCTAGATCCAAAGATAAAAAAATGTGTGTTTATTGGGTATTCCCTTGAGCAAAAGGGATATAGATGCTATAGTCCTACTACATGTGAATTGAGGGGGTAAGCAGGGATGTTATATTTGATGAGATGAGTAGCTGGTATGCTACTGAAAAAGATGTTGTTGGGGCTAATGTAAGTGGAAACGTGGTTGCACCAGAATGCAAGTCAGCAAATCACAGTCATTGAGTGGACCAGGAGAGTCCTCATCCAATGGTTCTGTTGATAGACCATGGAGTGGTAGGCTGCATCATAATACCAGTCCTGGAAATGTAGTTGGTACATCACATAAAGGCAAAGAGAAAGTGGTTGAGCCCCTTGCTATGCCTGATATTTCTGCAGGGCATTCTCTTGATGGTGGAGAATCTAGTGGATCGGAGATGAGACTTGATGAGGAGCTTGGGATTCCAACAATGAGGACACCTAGTGTAAAGAAGGTTATGGAAGCCATGAATGCAAAGTTACGAAGATCTGGAAGAGTCAAAAACCCTGTGTAGAGAGGTTGACTCATGATGGTTATGTGGCACATCACTAAAAAGTTATGCAGGTTTTAGAACCCACATGTTTTGATGAGGCTATTGGAAATGTGTGTTGGGAGAAAGCTATGGATGATGCATTGTATGGAAATGAGACTTGGGATTTGGTGCCATTGCCTGAAGGCAAGAAAGCTATTGGTTGTAAGTGGGTGTATAAGGTGAAACATAACAGCGATGGTAGCATAAGTAGGTACATGGCTAGATTGGTAGCCAAAGGATATGTGCAGGCACATGGGATTGATTATGAGGAGACATTTGCCCCGGTTGCAAAGATGGCAACTGAGAGTATGTGTTCTTGCATAGTGACTTGCAAGAAGAAGTGTATATGGATCAGCTACCTAGTTTTGGGGATACAGGTCACCTGGAGTATGTATATAAGCTTCGTAAGGCTTTGTATGGGCTGAAGCAAGCTCCACGAAGCATGGCATGATAAGATTGCTAAGTATCTTGTCACTATTGGTTTTCATATGGTAGATACAGATCACTCTTTGTATGTGCATAAGAGTGATAAGGGTATTGTGATCATCACCATCTATGTAGATGATCTTATTGTTGGGGGTGACAACTTGGATGAGATTGAGCATGTGAAAAGTCTTTTCAAAAGGAAGTTTGAGATGAAGGATTTGGGAGATCTGCACTACTTTTTGGGAATTGAGGTCATTCGCACACCTGATGGTATTTGGCTATCACAGAGACAATATGTATTGGACATGCTATCCAAGTATGAGATGGCTGATTGTAAGTCAATCTCTATGCCATTAGATAAAAATGGCAAGCTTAGTGTGGATACAGGTTATGTGTTGGAGGATCCCACTATGTAAAGGAAGATTGTGGGGAGTTTAATCTATGTCACGATCCACATGCCATATTTGAGTTACACTGTTAGCTTAGAGAGCTAGTTTATGCAGGTTTCGCGCAAACCACATCTTGATAGTGTGCGATGCACACTTAGTGTGGATGCAGGTTATGTGTTGGAGGATCCCACTATGTATAGGAAGATTGTGGGGAGTTTGATCTATGTCATGATCCGCAGGCCATATTTGACTTACACTGTTGGCTTAGAGAGCTAGTTTATGTAGGTTCCGCGCAAACCACATCTTGGTAGTGTGCGATGCACACTTTAGTGTGGATGTAGGTTATGTGTTGGAGGATCCCACTATGTACAGGAAGATTGTGGGGAGTTTGATCTATGTCACGATCTGCAGGCCATATTTGAGTTACACTGATGGCTTAGAGATCTGCGCAAATCATATCTTGATAGTGTGCGATGCACACTTACGTATTTGAGGGCCATTGTTGATTATGCATTGTTAAGTTATGCAGCAGGTGTACTATTGGAGCTATATGGGTACACATGTTACATGGAGAAGCAAGAAGTAGCCCATAGTTGCCTTGTTGAGTACATAGGCAGAGTACAGAGGAGCTGCGATGACAGAATGTGAGGTAGCTTGGCTACGCAAGCTACTTGCTGATTTGGGGTTACATGTGGAGAGAAAAGTTATCATATATTGTGACAATCTTAGCAGTATATAGTTGGCCAGGAACCTAATTTTCTATGCACAGATAAAACACATTGAGGTACATTACCACTTTATCAGGGAGAAAGTCTTGGTAGGAGACATCGACTTGGCCTTTGTCAACACACATGATCAGGTCATTGACATCTTTACGAAGGCCTTGGGAGTTGAGAAGCTCCGCAGATTTCGAGATATGCTTGGAGTTCATGAGCTAGAATTGAGCTTGAGGGGGAGTGTTGAGATGTCAAGCTCAACATGAGCTGACATTGATAAGGTACCTGCATGACCATTCGACATTTACATCACTGTGGTGGGTTTGGTAGGTGGCACCAACATATCTTTGCCAGAGATTTTACAACTGGACTACACCAACTAGTCCACACCTATCCACTCCTCTTAGCGTGTTCACATTATGGAACGCTTGTATATACTCTATTATGTGTGTTAGTCACTTTATCTTCTTTGTAGACCTCTTTTGTTGTGTGAAGAAGAAGAAGAATTTTCAGCCTCTCACCTTCTGTGTTCTCTTCTAGGGTTTGTGTTCATGTGTGTGTGCTTGAAAGAGCTCAAGCTCTCTTCTCCCCTGCATCTTTTCATACCATTCTTCTTTTAATTGGCTAATTAACAGTTGCTCAATGAGTAAACACACCCTGGAGTCTATAGCATAGCCTCATCATCGACATCCTTCTAGGTATATCTTTGGATGAGGGGGCCATGGTGGGTGAAATCTGAGAAGAATGCAGAGGAGAGGATGCTCCTTGCAAGAAAACACATACACAAGAGTAGACATGCACACACAAGAGATGGATGGATGAATTTTCTTCTATTCTCTTCTTTATAACAGAAAGAGATAAGAGTACACACTATAAGGAAAGTACTCTTTTATTATAGCATACAACCACTAACATAAAGAGTTACCACTAAACAGATAAAGAGATAAGAGTAAGGGAAAGTATTCTACTATAACATACAAAGGTCGGTCCATAGTGTGAATCCAAATATATGAGTTAACTATACCATACTCCAATAATCTAAATGTGGTTGTCAAACAACCTGACTACACTGTGGCATATCAACCATACTCTAGTAATCTAAATGTGGCTATCACAAAACTCGACTACACTTATGACATATCAACCATAATCTCACCAACCGGTGGCATAATTGCGAAGTTGTCATCCTGGCATGTCACCAATAATTGCAGTAGTTGAGCTTGATATCTCAACACTCCCCCCACTCCTCGAGATCAACTCCATACCCTACACTCCAAGCAATCTCCTAAACCTTCAGAGCTTATCTGTACCCAATGTCTTTGTAAAGATGTCAGCTAATCTGATCCTCTGTGACCAATATCTTTGTTGTAAAGATGTTAGCTTGATCCTCTGTGCTGACATTCTTCAAATCCACATCAGGTAATAGGATATTCTCCCTCATAAAGTGATAAAAATTCACCTCAATGTGCTTTGTCCTAGCATGACATAGTGGGTTGTGGGTTACTCATTGCTAACTATATACTGCTCATGTTGTCACAATACATGACAACAACCCTATCCATGGGCTCACCCATATCTGTGAGTAGCTTTTGAAACCAAGCTACCTCACATGATACTACCAAAGCAATGCCCCTATACTTAGCCTCTATACTCAACAAAGAAACCATTGATTTCTTCTTACTGCTCCAACTAACAATAGTGCTCCCAAAAGAAAACATGCAGCTACTAGAGTAGACGTCCTATATGAGGTAGTACCAGCTCAATCTGCATCTACTATTGTATATCCATGCACTTGGACTTTCTATATCTAAGTATCCTCCTTTCCGCATCCAAATGTGGCTTTCCTAGGACCTACATAAAATGACTCACCAACCCAACAACATAGCTCAACACTAGCTTGTGATAGTCATGTAAATCGAACTCCCAACAATGCATCTATACATAGTAGAGTCTTACTCTAATGGCATCGAGATTGGCTTACAACATGTCAAGATCATATTGCTTCTATAAAAGACAAATACCTTGAGGTGATCTAGATCACCTCTATATCTAGGAAGTACTACAGTAATCACTTATACTCATCTTAATCCTCTACACATTATGCAGCTCTTGCTTCAACTGCATCTTTCTTGCCTTGGTACTTGTGCTATAAAACTTAACCAGGATATCCCATGTATCGTGAGGTGTTATTACATCTTGTATATGACCAATTATAGCATACGACACACTAATAGATAGCCAATACATTTGACACACTGATAGATAGCCAATTATAGCATTTGACACACTAATAAAGAGCCAATACATCACTTTGTTGGCTTTCTCATGCCACAACTTAAAAGTCTGCACCTTTCGAAGAGTGACATTTTCTTCAAGCTCCAGCTCCTTTGCATCACCTCAAAAAACTCGCAGTATTCTTTTTCCATGAGAAAGTTTCTCATCCTAAACTTCCATGCTTGGAAGTTATTCTTATCAGCTTCTCACTCACAATCCATGTGATAAGCTATCAAACATCCTCCCCGTCTAAAGATTTACATACATGGTCGATGATATGGCTCCATGTGATAAGCTATCAAACATCCTCATAAAGATTTACATACATGGTCGATGATATGGCTTGTGCGTGTGCTAGCAATTATGGGTGCCTATATATGCAAGATGAAGTTCAAAGTCCTTGTGGCTTGGTGCATGTGCCATCTATTGTGCCTACGTATGCAAGATGAAGTGCAAAGCCCTTATGGAAAATGCAGGTGTCATGCAAAGGTTGTGAGGGGATGATGGTATCCATGTGTGTGTACTCCTCCTTCCTGACTCCACTTTATTTGGCCCTTATTTTTTATTTCTTTGACATTTACCTTTCATCCTAGTTTTGGGGAATATATGTCATGAAGCTTATCATGATAGTGTCGTATCATGATAGTGTCGGACCGTGTGTGTGTGTGTGTGTGTGTGTGTGTGTGTGTGTGTACTTTGACTCTCCACTTTCTTCAGCTCTCTTATTTATGGATTTCTTTGACATTTACCTTTCATCCCAATTTTGGGGAACGAAGGTCATGAAGTTTTTGCATCCCCCTCTTTGATTTGATGAGGGTTTTGTAATGGCTTTGGGGCCATAAACAATTTGAAAGTAGTGGATGAGGTCTGGCATGGGGGGTGAGACTTACCAGCTTACATTGAGCTTACAAGAAATCCAAGGTGTGACCACCCTATGGTCGTGGAAGCATTTGACCATGTTGTAGAGTTCTCTCTACTACTAGCAAAAATTTGGGCCTAAGACCATGCATTCTTTACCTATCCATTGGTGCCTCCTCAAATAATCTATACACAAGAATTTGCACCAACACCATCTCCTCCCTTTAATTCGGTATGGACCTAGGGTTAATGTGGACTTCTCTTGATGAGGCCATGTGCTCTCTCCACATTTGGTGATTGTTTAGGAGATATGGCTTGTGCCATTTGGGTTGTACTCCCAATTGACCTACGGTTATTTAGTCCCTTGATTTGATCAATATATTACCAACTCCTCAGGTGGTTGATATTCTATTGTGAGTAGACTAGTTCTAGGCAAACAAGTTGTCTATGTGTTGGTTCACCAGTTGGATTTTAACCATATCAAAAGGTGTGTCAAGTCTATCATCCATATCAAAAGGTGTGTGCCATCATGAAGGTTTCCTTAGAAGGTGAGGTCCCACACATTGGGTGGGTAAGTGAGTTGTTGGTTATGGATAGAGGACACCCCTAGGTCCTTCCCATTATCAAAACTCTCTTGGGTGGTTTTTGGTGCCTCATTGTGATGTCAAGCCCCTCATGGAAAAGTTCAATGGCTAGGGGCTCATGGATGCTGGTGATGAGGTGGTTAAGTTAAGGTAATCCTATGAATGATGACACTTGAGGATTAACGAGAGGGTTTTGGGTGGGGTTTGGGTTTGGATAGGGTAGAGTAGTCTGGGGAGTTGCTTAGAGATCACTTAATGCACCGAGTTTAGGTTTTGCTCTTTGGGATTTTCTTTACACATCCAAACTTCCAGAAGAGTAACTTGTAGATGTTCTTCTTTTAAAAACCGAATCCTTCCTCCCTATTTGCTTCAAGACCATTTTCTTCATTTGTAGTCTTGTGTCTTTTAAAAAAAATCTTCTTCCTTCTAGATGGAAAGGTCTTCTGGGCATGCCACATGGATGGTATGAATGGTGGCTCAGATTATAATGAGGACTTGCTTAACGTATGTATAGATTATTTGATATAGTCAGAGGATGCCTTATGGGTTGTATTGGTTGTTTGGCATGTGACAAAGATGGCAGTACGTTGGATTCACTTCTTGATGAGAATGTGAGTCTTTATATAGCTACCATGGTAGAGTGAAGTAGCTCTTCATTAATGGGATAGTTTAAGGTATTCCTTGGTAAAGAGTGGAGAATTGATGAACAAAGGTCACCACATGGTGAGGCTAGACACAACTAGGTGAGATTCAATGGAGTGAGTTTGAGGAAGTAGTGGTCTTCCTCAGTAATGAGTGTAGAATTGATGAACAAGTGGTGGCACAACGTGGCGAAGTTAGACACAGCCAAGTGATAGTACAAAACGATGGTGTGTCCAAGGAGGAGATGGCTTGGTCAAAGAAGAGGCGATGGTGGCAATGGTTTGCCATGTGGTGTTGATGTGGGCAAGGATGGTGTAGAGGTGGGAGTTGAGATTGGGCCGAATGATAAAAAGATATTCAATTATATTAGTAAGGGAGCGTGGTTTTATTAATGAAGGTAAGGGTATCCAAGGGGATCGACTATTAGTTTTTAAGGTGTAAGATTCCTCCCCCAGTCCCTCAAGATGTTCAGTTTCTCCCCCTGTAATCAATCCCCTTTTCAGAATAATAATAGATCTTGTTTCTATCTGTTTTGGCCTAGAGAGAGAAAATGTTCTAGAGAGAGGTAATTCAGTTTCTAGATATCTTTGGATGAAAAAATATCCCTTTAAAATGATTTTTCCTAAAACAAAAATTCAAAAAGAACTTTCAAGTGTGCAATTGGAATAAATTCAAAATAGGTAAAAAGGACCTTAGCCTGAGGGTCCAGATTTTCTGAAAATTTTGGATTAAGGTTCCTATGGACCAATCAGATTAATCCAAATGTAGGGAGGAGATAAATTGAAGAATAAAAGAAAAATCTCCCAAAAATGAGTAAATACTCACATAAGATGAAGAGTTGACTAAGGACAAGGTTATTAGTTAAAAAAGAAGAAATATTTAGAGGAAATGATGCATTTTTGACACCTCAGTGTGAGGAATTATCTTTATGTTATTCAAAAAGAGTAATTCCCTCCATTTGTGTATTCTAAAAGTGTTATAGGAAATGATGCATTTTTGACACCTCAGTGTGAGGAATTATCTTTATGTTATTCAAAAAGAGTAATTCCCTCCGTTTGTGTATTCTAAAAGTGTTATTTTCATTCTATGCATAAAAAGATGCATATTGAAAATATTTTTATTGTAAAAGCGTTATTTTCATTAGAATTAATTTCTATGCATAGAAAGATGCATATTGGAAATATTTTTATTGTAAAAGCATTATTTTCATTAGAATTAATTTCTATGCATAGAAAGATGCACATTGGAAATATTTTTATTGTAAAAGCGTTATTTTCATTAGAATTAATTTTTATGCATAGAAAGATGCATATTGAAAATATTTTTATTGTAAAAGTGTTATTTTCATTAGAATTATTTTTTATGCATAGAAAGATGCATAAAGGAACTTATTTTTATTTCAAAAGAGTTATTCTCATTAATTTTGATTTTATGCATAGAAAGACGCATAAAGGAATTTATATTTATTTCAAAAGAGCTATTCTCATTAATTTTGATTTCATGCATAGAAAGATGCATAAAGGAATTTATTTTTATTTCAAAGGAGTTATTCTCATTAATTTTGATTTTATGCATAGAAAGATGCATAAAAGAATTTATTTTTATTTCAAAGGAGTTGTTCTCATTAATTTTGATTTTATGCATAGAAAGATGCATAAAGGATTTTTTTTTTATTTCAAAGGAGTTGTTCTTATTAATTTTGATTTTATCATGGAAAGATGCATAAAGGAATTTATTTTTTATTTCAAAAGAGTTATTCTCATTAATTTTGATTTTATGCATAGAAAGATGCATAATGGAATTTATTTTCTTATTTCAAAAGAGTTATTCTCATTAATTTTGATTTTTTGCATAGAAAGATGAATAAAGGAATTTATTTTTTTATTTCAAAAGAGTTATTCTCATTAATTTTAATTTTATGCATAGAAAGATGCATAAAAGATTTGATTTTATTTTAAAAGTGTTATTTTTCTTAAAATTGAATTTATGCATAAAAGGATTTTGTTAAAAGTGTTATTCCCACTAAAGTTGATTTTATGCATAAATAGATGCGTAAAGAATCTTTATATCAAAAAAATTAGAAATTCTCTTAAATTCTATGTTTAAACGAATGTGATATGAATAGAAGTGATGAGAATGTGATGTGGATAGATGTGATGAGATAGAATGTGATGTGGATAGATGTGATGAGATGTGATGTAAATCAGATAGATGGGAATGAGTAGATGGATAGATGTGATGTGAATCAGATAGATGGGAATGAATGGGTGGATAGATGTGATGCGAATCAGATAGATGGGAAGAATGAATGGATGGATAGATGTGATGTGAATCAGATAAATGTGAATGAATGGATGGATGGATGTGATGTGAATCAGATAAATGTGAATGAATGGATGGATGGATGTGATGTGAATAGATTTGATGAGATGTCATGTGAATCAGGATGTAAATGAATGATATGGGATGGATGTGGATGTATGTGATGAGATGTCATGTGAATCAGGATGTAAATGAATGATATGGGATGGTGGATGTGGATGTATGTGAAGAATGGAAGTGGATGTATGTGAAAGAATGGATGTGGATGTATGTATGTGAAAGGATGGATGTAGATGTAGGTGAAAGGATAGATGTGGATGTGTAAGTGATAAGTATGGATGTGGATGTATGTGGAAGAATATATGTGGATGTGAATGTGATGAATATGAACGAGAATAGAGACGATGAGATGTGATGTAAATTGGATATGAATAAATGATAAGGGATGTGAATGAATGTGATGGCATGTGAATCGGGATGAGAATGAATGGTATGGGATGTGATGTCAACGGGATGAGAATGAATAATATGGGATGTGATAGGATGTGAATCGGGATAGGTGTGAATGAATGTGATGTGGTCTGAATGAGATGTGTTGTGAATGAATGTGATGTGGTTTGGATGAGATGTGATGTGAGTAAATGTGATGTGGTCTCAATGAGATGTGATGTGAGTGAATGTGATGAGGTATGAATGGATGAGATGTGAATGAATGTGATGTGATGAGATGTAGATATGGGTAAATGCGAGAGATGAAAAATGAGATGTGATGTGAGTAAATGTGATGTGGTCTGAATGAGATTTGATGAGGATATTTGAGGGAAGAAGTGATGAGATAAAAAATGATGTGATTGGATGAGAATGGAAATTTATATAAAATGAATGTGGATTAAGTAATGTTGATTAATATGGAAAGACGTGAGTTCATTATAGAAATTATATTTATGACCTGTTTTTAAATGATTGTTTTATGTCAAGAATGCTGGGGAAGCATTTTGACCATCTTGTGAATGAGGTCATGGAGACCTATCTGATCAAGTTGTAACAGCTGACAGAGAGTCAACGGAGGACGTCTTGCGCATAGCAAGGTCAGCCGAGGTCTTGACCAGCCTCGGTTCGATTTAAATGGTGAGCTTCCGGTACGGTGGATGAGGGACCAAGGAAGCAGCCTATGAGTGAAGCGCTAGGTGACCTGCGAAGGATCCTAGAGGGTGCTGACCATACGGTGCACCGAAGATACCCACAAGTACATCGGGGAAGATATTGAATAAGGAGTAAGAGGCCATTCTTGATGCCCCATGGCCATTCCAAAATAACATGGGATGCATTGGGGCCATTCTTGCACTTGTTATGCATGAAAAAGATGTTCGTAAAACTCTTCATAGCTCGCAGCTTGGGCCTTTCAAGGTGAAGGGGAAAACTTGGGCGAGGCTGTGGAGAAGTGGATCGAAGCAATGGAAGAGTACTTTGATGTCACCAGGTACAATGAGAAGAGCAAAATGGCTCTTGCAAGGCTGAAGATAGTAGAAACATCTAGAGTGGCTAGGAGAAACCATTGCAAGACAAACCGTTTGGATTGGAATACCCAGACATGGAATGATCTCAAAATTTACCTAAGGACGAGTTTCTGTCCTCCCGACTTTTTGGAAACAAAGATGAACAAATTCTTAGAGTTAACCTAGGGGAGCAGAACTATTGAAGTATATCACCAAGCGTTCGCTCTCCTCCTCAAATACTCCTCAAGCTTTCTTGACCTCTTTAGGAGTTGTCCTTGTGGGCTTCATTTGCTAGGGTTGTTGTATTTTGCAATATTTGTGGCTGCTTCCAGTTCTTGACATTATGGCTAGAGGGAATCCATGTCCTACTTGTGAGAGTTGGTGAGGTTCTCCTGGGTGTTGCCTCGGTTGGTAAGTACGAGCTCATTCTTAAGCTTGTGGACTTCTCTTTTTGCTTTCTTGAACTCAGCTTCTAACTTAGAAATATTCTCATTTGTAACATGAATTTGCTGTTAGGGGAATTAACTTAGGAAATATCACATAGTTATTAATTCATTTATTCATCATTACCTTAACTTAGGGACAGCTTGGAAGTTAGATCTGAATACACATGTTGATGAATAATACAGATGACTCTTTGTTCCTTGATTTTGGAAGTAGTTATATGTACTATGCATGATTATTCATATTGTTAATAATAGCATCTATGATCTTGCGCTTAGATATTCAATGTTTGGTATAATCACCTTGTCATGTGTTCTGTTTAGTATCTTGATCCATAGTTTTGGCAATCCTACAGTGATTGATTACTCAAACATGCTCTAGTTTGTGTTTTGAGAATTGTGCCATTGCTTTGCATGGATTTGGCTTGAGTGGATTCTCTTTCCTTGCCAGTCAATTTTTGGATGTTTAATAATTAGCTTGTCATGTGTTCTATTCAGTATCTTGAATTATTAAATGTTTGTTAATTGTGTCACAGTATGAATGGTGTCATTTTTAATCCATATTTTGGTGTTGTTATATACGCCAATAGTTTTAGCAGTCATGTTATGATTGATTACTCGAACATGCTCAGCTTTATATTATGAGAATTGTGCCATTGCTTGCATGGATTTTCCTTGGGTGGATTTTATTCCCTTGCCAATCAATTTTTGGATTTTTTGCTCTTTACTAGGATATCCTTCCATTTGTCTATGTTTTCACACCCACTCTACTGGCACTCATTTCTCCTTTATGCATGTTGATGTGTATTCCTTGCAAGTTGATGTATGTTCATGTGGTCTTACCACCTGTTCCACATATCATGATTTTTTAAAGCCTATTTTATGGCATCTAGTGTATTGTGTCGAGGTTATCACATTTCATGGGTCTTGATATTTATATCTTGTCAACAATTGGCTCCCCTTTAGCGTAGTTTGGAGAGGTTTGTAATTTAAAAGAAAATTCCAGGCAATGGGTTGTACCATTGACCAATCTTTCGCTCACCATGGCCCCCTCATCCCAAAGATATACCTCGATGTTGTCAATGGTCAGGATTTGGTGCAAATGTTCTCCAGTGCATGAGTATGGATATGTACTCATGGAGTAGCTACATTATCATAGCCAAAAGAATAGTAAGCTATAAGCTTAACAAAATATAATGGCTATTGCAGGTCCTTGGGAGTTTCTTGTGATTTTTTTCACTTCTAGGTAGGCCATATGTGTGACTCCCTTGTAATTGTGTTCCTTTTTTTTTTATTTACTACCACCTTATGAGCAACAAGTTCTTGTGGCTACTCTCCTTTTTGAGAGAATAGGTTCTTATGTCTGTTTCAGAGCTTCAACACTTACACATCACATCCCAAAGGGGTGAAAATAGCATTGTGAGTTTGTCCGTTCTTGTCGAACTTTAGGTGAAGCTATTGGGGTTGAGGTGGTGAAGCTTTCTTCACGTTGTTTGATTTTGGCAACCATATGATAGGATCCTTGTTGTTGAAGCATGTGCACAAGCACCCATCTTTGATGAACATTATAAGTTCGTGATGCTTTTGGTGTTGAGGCTTCCTTCTTTGATTGGAGTAACATAGCTAACATAACCGGGAACTTCAATGTTTTGTCCATTGGCTCCTCTTACAAGACCATTGTATATAGGGATGAGTTTAGATTATCCCAATGACATCCAAGTGTCTATTGTCATGATGTTATGACTAGCTCAAGGGCTAATCAATGCGCATTTGCGCTTAACATCAATATCTATAGGGAAATCAAACCATATCATGACATTCTTTTTTGCTATTTCTCGTTCCTTGTCTTGTAAGTGTGTGAGCACATTCAAGGGTACAATGGACAATTGCCCATTTTATACACTTAAGATGATAAGAGTTAGGTTTTGTGAGACAAGTTGCATTGAATCAACTCTCCTTGGGCAATCTTGGAACATGTGGTCAATGCCACATCGTTCACACGGGCTACAAAGTGTCACTGACTATGGGCATGGAAGTATTCCACACTATGCAGTCTACCACTATACGAGGTCCACGATAATAGAAACATTGAAGTGTTTGCTTAACTACTTCTTGAGCGGCTTCTACCCTTTTGACTGTTTGTGTTTAGTGCATACGAGATAGTGGTTTTGAGTCAATTGTTGATAAATCGGGATACTTTCTAGTATCATGACCAAAGGATTTACAATATATGCAATACAGAATGGCAGGTGCATTGTATGCAAGCACAATGGAGATTGGGATGGTCATATTGATTGCACTTAACAAGGCATTTCGTTCCTCACTTGTAGAGGCATTAAGGATGGTTGATTTTGAAGGAGCTCATCGGCTTTTCCTTTGGGTTCCTTGTTAGAGATAGATAGGGGGAAGAAAGTTTGAAGTACTTCCCGGGGTTTGGAATCTTTTAAAGTTAGAGGGTACAGGCTTTGGCGGGACCTTAACAATAAAGGCTTTGGTGGGACCTTAACAACAAAGGCTTTGGCAAAGTCCTTTGCCATTCTTACTGCTTCGGCCATTGAGATAGGTTTGGCATTCTTCACTAAGGTGTCTAGTGGCTTGTTCATTCCTCGAATGAATCTGGCCATCAGCTACTCTTCATCCAACTGAGGGGAATATTTGAGGAGAAAGGCAAAAGCTTGATGGTACTCTTCAATTGTTCGGCTATCCTGCTTTAATTCCAAGAATTCATTCATTTTAGTTTTCAAGGAAGCCCGGAGGACAAAACCTCTTTCTGAGGTAAGCTTTAAGATCGGTCCAGGTCTAGGTATTCCGGTCGAGACGGTTAGTCTCGCAGTGATTCCTCCAAGCGACCCTGGCCATTTCCATAATCTTTAACCTAGCGAGAGCCATCTTGCTTCTCTCATTGTAGCCAGTTACATCAAAGTATTCCTCCATTGCTTCAATCCACTTTTCCACTACTTCACCTAACTGTTCCCCTTCACCCTTGAAGGGACCTGCAGGGCTTTTCGAACATCCGGATCTAACTCTTCGTCATCATCGATTGGAGGATCCGGTTGCCTTGCACGGGCCGCGTGCCTTATGACTTTGACAAAACAAGATTTTTTTCAACTTAACTTTGACAACAGATTTATGATTATTTAATTTTTACGATTTATTCATAAACAGATAATTATTTCATCATACTTCATGAAACAAGATTAACCATATTCACAATCATGAAAACAATTTGGAATTTTTTTGCAAAACATCATTTATTATCAAAAGTTTTTGATATATACATAGAGCATGACGGCTCCCAAAATCACTACCTCAATCGTATTCGCATAAAGAAGCGAAACTACGAAGGAGACATGCCATGGTGTAACATATGATTCATTACAGAAAGAGGTGCTGTAATTCTATCTCTAGGGATAAAGCGGGTAAGAAGCCTAAAAACTCGGCATGAAGTTCTGAAGTTCCTGGGTGAATGATCAAAGAGTTGCACATGCTGAACAAGCCCTAGCCTTAACAGAATCATGGCTAAGGAAATATTCTGCCTGAGCCTCTTACGCTGACTGGTACTGACATTAATACATCGTCCTCCACAGAACCACATATACTGACATCGCTCAAGAGGATCAGGAAAGTAAAGACTCTCAAAATGACGTGCGAGTCATCTCACTCTGCTTACTTGGGTCATAGCAGAGTCGATGAGGTGGTCGAATGCAAAGGCTATTATATCCTGACTCTGGGAGAGTTTAGAAATGCCAGATAGATTCGGGGTATCCATCTATAAATTTTCAATTCAATTTATGAGTTTTCCATTTTTGAAGTTCATTTAACATAATATAAACAAGTGAAAATATTATTTCCTAGATTTACTTTAAAATTCTTAAGCAATTTCTGTTGTTGTTACGTAGATTATAACAGCGCTCTGATACCAACTGTGAGATCCCACTGCCCCCTTTGTGCATCGGCGGATTCTCAGATGATGGTAGCAGCAGAAGTAGCTTCCTCTTGCGCGGGGCAGGGTTTCTCACTCGGGGCCTCGCCCTCGAATGTCCGGGCACGAGACTAAGCTAGTGGTCATTCCGAAAACCGAAACCGAGGAAATTTTCCATGCCCGAAAAGCGAGGACGATTCCTCCATTTTGAATTTCTTAACGAATTTTTTTGACGAAGTCAAGACTGATCTAACCTTCATCTGAATAAACCAGATAGAAGGGAAATTATAACAGACTTAACTTGAAGGAATCAATGCTTTTTTCCTAATTGAATTAGGCACACTCGTTGATCTATTCATTTGAGAAGTCTTCAGGTTATTATTTAACTATTCGAGTTCTAAGCATAATCTTATTAACCAATTTTATTATTAAAATTCTACTAATTCTAGCCTAACCCCATCCGGCCCATGGGTTAGCCACGCCCAACCACTGGAATAGTAGAACCAGACAAGTACTCACCCACCCATAATTCAACCCCATCCGGCCCATGGGTTTTTAGCCACCGCCCAACCACTCGAATAGTAGAACCAGACAAGTACTCACCCACCCATAATTGAAAGCCTTTCTTAACTTTTGCGCTTTAGAATACATATACTCACACACTCCTCTTTAAACTTTAATTTAGAAAACAATCCATTGACAAACAATTACTGGGTACAGATGTCACAACTCAAAATTTCCATTCAATCCTTGTTTCTTACAAAACAGTATCACTCTGGACTCTCCGTTGAGACCAGCAGGTCAACAACGAGATACAGTAACAGATTACAATAATTTTCTCGTCATCCTTCATATATTCATCTTCCATGACATACGCATGGGTGTCCTCAGCACCGCGAGCCCGTGCATCTCCTGGTGAGAACCCTCCAAGATCCTCCTTAGGTGTCCTGGCACTTCACTCAAGGACCGCTTCGTCGGCCCTTGCCCATCGTACCGGAAGCATACCATTTTACACCATACCCAGGTTGGGTAGGTTTTTGCCGCGTGAGCTGTCCTTTGAACACTCCCTGCCAGCTGCTGTTGCAACCGAACTTCCCTTAGAACACACATATACCAAATGCTTCCTCCAGCATTCTGGCGTAAGAAGACAGTCCTTTAAGAAAATAGGGTTCCTATGCAAGTTTTCAATTTTGATTTTCTTTTGAATACAATGAGTATATCTTAATTTCGTATCCCAAGACTTCTAAATCACAGGTCTAGATTCCCAAACAGAATTCCTCGAATTCAGTAATCTTGATCCTCAGATCAAAATCAAAGGTCTCAACTTAGTTTCAGATTCGGTGGGTGATTTGAGTGTAGATTACTGAACTGGTCACATCATCATTTCTTGAAACTGACGAAGGAGTTACGTCTTGGTCATAGTCTGATTCAGGGTTTGAGTCTGGAAAGGTTCTCCTTGAACTATCTTTCTCGAAGGTAATATTTCAATTACTACTTTACTGAATTCAAAACTAAACATGAATTCCTATGAGGAATAAATTAGTCATTTATCTAAAATTCTGACTTCGATAGTTTTTCTAAATTTTCTCATTACCATCCTAGAGAATATGAAACGGTATAATTTTCCTTTAGTAAGTATTTACTTATTCATTTTTCTAATATTCATGGGATTTAAACATAGGATTAAAGTGAACTCTTATTTTGATAAAAAAAATCTTTTATGCATCATTTTATGCATAAAAGTCAATATTGGTGAAAGCAACACTTTTGTAATTAAAAAAAAATCTTTTATGCATAAAATCAATATTAGTGAAAGTAACACTTTTATAATAAAAAAAATCTTTTATGCATCATTTTATGCATAAAAATCAATAATGATGAAAGTAACACTTTTATAATTTAAAAAAAATCTTTTATGCATCATTTTATGCATAAAAATCAATAATGATGAAAGAAACACTTTTATAATAAAAAAATATTCTTTTATGCATCTATTTATGCATAAAAATCAATATTGATGAAAGTAACACTTTTATAATAAAAATTATTCTTTTATACAACTATTTATGCATAAAAATCCATTTTGATGAAAGTAATACTTTTATAATAATAAAAATATTCTTTTATGCATCTATTTATGCATAAAAATCAATATTGATGAAAGTAATACTTTTATAATAAAAGAAATCTTTTATGCATCTATTTATGCATAAAAATCCATTTTGATGAAATTAACACTTTTGTAATAAAAAAATAATCAATATGCATCTTTCTATGCATAGATTTAATTCTATTGAAAATCACTCTTTTAGAATTTAAAAAAAATCAATATGCATCTTTCTATGCATAGAATTTAATTCTATTAAAAATAACTCTAATAAAAAAATAATCAATATGCATCTTTCTATGCATAGAATTTAATTCTATTAAAAATCACTCTTTTATAATAAAAAAATAATCTCTTTCTATGCATAGAATTTAATTCTATTAAAAATCACTCTTTTATAATAAAAAATAATCAATATGCATCTTTCTATGCATATAATTTAATTCTATTAAAAATCACTCTTTTATAATAAAAAAATAATCAATATGCATCTTTCTATGCATAGAATTTAATTCTATTAAAAATCACTCTTTTATAATTTAAAAAATAATCAATATGCATCTTTCTATGCATAGAACTTAATTCTATTGAAAATCACTCTTTTATAATAAAAATAATCAATATGCATCTTTCTATGCATGAATGAAAATGACACTTTTAGAATACACAAACGATGGGGATTAGTCTTTTTTATTAATAAAAGATAAAATTTATTTCATAAATTTTTAGAAAATTTACCATAACCTCCTTTGTATGGCTGACCATTTTTCAATTTTTCTAACCTTAATCTACTTAGGAATTATCCCCAATTGGTTTAAAGCATTATAAACTAATCAATTTTCACTTTTAAGAGAGAAACAATATGAAAAGTTTAATTCCAATAATTAACTAGGATAAAGAAGGGATGATTTTAAGAAGGAGAGAAGGGGAAAGCCTTTCCAAGAAGGCATAGCATCTGTTTATCATTTTAAGATAACAATAATTTTAAAAACCATTAAAAGAATAAGAAAAAGTTAGATTTCTTACTTACATGAAATTCTGGGAGCTTTCCTTTGGCTTGATGGTTTGAGGGTTCTACTCTTATTTGCAACAAGAGTGGCCACCAATTCTTTAGAAGAGGGAATGGTCAAAAACTAGTGAATTATTAAGAAATTCACAGTTCTTGGCTCTTGGGAGGAGTAGAGTAACAGTGCATAAAACACTATTAAGCTTCAACAAAGGGGGAGGCTTCTATTTAAAGGAAAAAGTGAGCTTCTAGCCAAGCAAACTGATTCTAGAATTTTCCAGATCAGTTTGGTCAATTTTTGACCATTTTTAGGTCAGTTTAGCTTACTTTTTGGAACTAGACTTGACTTAGGAGAGAGGAGAGATGAAATATCTCAATTTTTTATAATTTTAAACTCCACCACACATGTGAAGTAGGCGCCTCCTTCATGAGGAGGGAATTCCCATTGTGAGGTGTCAAAAATCTATTTTTTTAGTAATTCCTTTGATCCTTAGTCCACTCTTCATTTTATGTGAGTATTTACTCATTTTTGGGGGGATTTTCTTTATTTCTTCTATTTATCTTCTCGACACATTTGGATGAATCTGATTGGCCCCTCAAAATCTTAATTTAAAATTTTCGAAAATCTGGACCCCTAGGATAAGGCCTCTTAAACAGATTATACTTGATTTCTAATGCACCTTCTGAAAATCTTTTTGAACTTCTGTTTCAGGGGAACTTATTTTAATAAGAAGAGATATTTTTCCATCCAAAAATATTCAAAATCTCAATAACCTCTCTCTAGAATATTTTCTCTCTCTAGGCCAAAACAGGCAGAAACAAGATCTTTTATATTTCTGAAGAGGGGATTGATTACAGGGGAAGATACTGGACATCTTGAGAGGCTGGGGAGGAATCTTACAGGTCTTTTCTTTTAAGGCAAAATTAAGCAAAGAGAGTCAAATTCCTCCAATTGATGAAGAAATTGATGTAACTAGGTATTTTGATGCATCTAGATGCTCTCAAAACACTCAAAAACACTAATTTTGACTACTCATATGATTAACTTAGACCCCAAATAACAGATTTTCTAAGTTTTTGTCTCTTGAAGTGGATTAATTACTCTTAATGATAAAAACCTGTCCATTAAGAGAAATTAGTCGAATTCAATGATTTTTTTGATGGTTTTGAGAAACTTTTTGAAGGATTAAGCTACTCATAATGATTGCTAACACTCTAATGCAAACAATTTCAACAAAAAAACATACAAATTAAGCTAAAATTAATGATTTTAGTTCTATGTTGAACACGAAAGAGAGCTAACATTCACTAAAAAATGCATTCTATTGCATTGTTTGATGCAATGGATGCAAATTAAACCTAATACACTCTATGTGCAAGTCCTAAGAACATGAAAAACCACATTAACAACAATAAAAACAACAAATTAAGCAAAGAGCATTCTTTACAAAAACCAAAAGAGAGCTATTCTACACCAAATCACACACAAATCACCCTCACATCCACATCTTTCTCATGGGAAACCATTAATTAAGATAATGAGCAATGGGTAATGCCTATATTAGAGCAAAAATGATAAAAAAAAAAAGCCAAGGGATGACTCCCCGACATCGGTGCCAAAAATGTTATGGCTCACCCTAACCCCCCTTGAAACACATCCAATAAGAGATTACCTGGTGAACCGCAACTGTCATGAGTATCTTTCCAATGGCCAAGCTTGTAACCCTTGAGGTCTCCAAGCTCTACAACTCCTTGAGGAGCAATTCCATCGCACCTCCCACAAGCATTGTCACACCGCCATGTTGCACTATGGTTACTCGTTCCTCCTCTCACGTCACATCACTCACACACTCACTAGCATGCATTAGAGAGAGAGATTAGCAAGAGGATTAGAAAGAGCAAGACTCAATTGCACAATGGGAGATTGTGTTGTATTATGAGAGAAATTCACTTATATACATGGCCATAAGTGTTCACACTCACTTAAACTATGGCCGTCCAGGCACTTTAGGCTCATAAGAGGCCTAATGCTATTACAATGACTACTCTCATAATATATCCATGAAGTACATCACTTGGGACTTCATCCTACATGCTACGACACACCTTGAAGCGGGAATCACCATAATTACTCCGTCACACCATTACGGGCGTCCGTTCAAGTTGTAGCGTCGGACACCATTGCTTCATATCTTGAATGTATGACCCTTTGGTGTATCTACCTTGACTCCTTGATGAAATCCCAGTCATCTTTTTCAAGCAAGGTGAGTGAAGCCATGTTGACGTCGTGTAGCATTCTCCCTGAGAGTCTTTGTTTTTTTTTTTGGCTTCCCTCACCTTGGATTCCTTCTGAGCTTGTTTGTTCTTTTCCTTGAGTAGCTCTCTTTTTTACTTTAGGAGATGCTCTTATGTGAGCATTTCCTAGGTCAGGGGTCCATAATATTTCCTGAGTTTTCTTTCGTTGATATATCCTTCCATTTCTACCCCTTCGATAGTTTCAATGTGGACTGACCCTTGAGGGGTGATTTCAGACACTCTAAAAGACTCTAACCCTCTGTATTTTAGTTTCTTTTTCTTGGTGGTTCCCAAACCATACATGAGGATTAGGTCCCCCATTTCTAATTCTTTATGTTTCAAGTTATGGTCAAACCAATGTTTTCTTCATAGTTTTTTGACCATAAGCCCATGCGAGGCAATCAGCCGAGTTTCATTGAGTTTTTCAAAGTCAACCAACCTTTCAGTTTAATGCATTTTCAGTGAGCGCCTTTTGTGTACCACAATTCGCAGGCTGGGAACTGAGAATTCCATAGGCAATCAGCCGAGTTTCATTGAGTTTTTCAAAGTCAACCAACCTTTCAGTTTAATGCATTTTCAGTGAGCGCCTTTTGTGTACCACAATTCGCAGGCTGGGAACTAAGAATTCCATAGGCATTACCGCATCAATGACATAAGCTAGATGGAAGGGAGTGTGTCCCATGCTACCTTATATGATGTGTGTCCCACGCTACCTTATGATGTGCGATAGGCCCATAGTATTGTAGTTAGCTTGTGTTCCCAATCCGTGTGACTAGTTTCCAAGGTTTTATTCAAGATAGCACACAATATCTTGTTTGTGCTCTTAGCTTGGCCATTTTCTTGTAGGTAATAAGGTGATGATTTGCGGTGTACTACTACAAGGAATCTTGTTAAGTAATTGTTCAATCACCTCATTAATGAAATGTGAACCCCAGTCATTGACTAATTCAAGTGGGCAGCCAAATCTGAAAATGATATGTTCATATAAGAACTTGGCTGTAGTCCGAGCATCATCTCTTTTCGAGGCTCTCACCTCTACCCACTTAGTGAATTAATATGTCGATCACATAACAGTCTTGTGAGACGAATGCACTGTTGGACTAATGGGTCCAACAAAATCAATACCTCATTTCTCAAAGGGTTGTGTCACAATCACAAAGGTGAGCGACATCCTGTCCTTTTGTTATGGAATAGCACATCATTGACATCCCTTGCATCTCTTTACAAATTTTATGGCATCCCCAAATAACATAGGCCACCATAGTCCTGCTTGAAGTACTTTGCAAGCCGTAACTTCTCCCCCCAAAATGTCCTCTGGCTATTCCTACTTGTGCTTCTTCTAATATCGTGACAAACTCATCTTCTCGCACACATCTCCCAAGGATATAGTCCTTACCTAGCTTATATAATTCTCTAGTAAAATTAATTGATAAGGTGCGGCCAAATTAATAAGTCGACGCATCTTATCTTTGTTTAAAAGTCGATCTTGTGGGAACCCATGAGCCAAATAGTCAGATATTTCCTCACTCCACTTAGGCACCATGTCAAGTTTGAATAGACAAGCATTTGGAAGGTCATCTCATCCAATGCATGTTGCCGGTTCTCCATTAGGAATTCTAGACATATGGTCCACCAAAACATGTTGTGTTCCTTTTCTCACCGTGATCGTAAAGCTGAATTCCAGGAGTAGACACAACCATCAGGCGATTCTTCCTATGGTGTAATGCTTATTCACTAGATATAATAGGGCCTAATGGAAGAATACAAATTTATTGGCCAGCAGGTAATGTCTGTATTTATTTATAGAATAAACCATGGCTAACCCTTCACGCTCTATGGTGGTGTAGTTTATCTCTACATCATTCAGTTGACAAAACTGGCAAAGCAAATTGGGTAATCGAATTTGAATTCCCCCAGTTGCGCCAATATTACACATCCTATAGCTAAGTTTGATGCATCGATGTGCACGTGGAATACAAGATCCTAGTTGGGTGGACTCAGGATTGGTGCATGAGCCAGTGCATTCTTCAACTTATCATAGGCCTCTTGGCATTCCTCAATCCATTCAAAGACAATGAGTAGTTTATACAATGGCCTAGCAATTTCAGCATATAATATGATTAAGAGTCGATAATACCCAATGTGGCCCATAAATCATTGCACACCTTTGTAGTTGGTTGGTGGGGGTAATTCCAAGATCAATTTTACCTTGCTCTCATCAATGGAAATGCCATTTTTAGACATAATATGCCCTAATATTACACTGTGCTTGACCCAAAATTGACACTTTAAAGGGTTTAAGGATTACGATATAATCTACATATTTTAAACACCTTCCTCAAGCAAGACAAGTGCTCAGTCCAGCATGAGTGTGCACATAGATCATCAGTGAATACCTCTAACCACTTTTGCAAGTAGTCCTTTGAAGGCTATGCACATTATTCATGTGAGATCTCTGTCCCCACCGCACAATGAATTTAGGGGTGCTAGCAGCGGAAGTAGCACTTCTTGCACAGGCCAAGGTCCCACACTCAGGGCCTCACCCACGGATATCCGGACAAGAGACTAATCCATCGGTTCTTCCAAAACCGAACCCGAAAAAACTTCCCTTGCCCGGAAAGCACAGGCGATTCCACCAGGATAACTTTTCTCTATCGTAGTCAAAACCTTAACTAACTGAACTGATCTGACCGAACCCGTAAGTCCCATAGTCAGATCAAAGGAAAGATTGCACTTGTATCATAGAGACCAACGCTTTTTTCCTTATTTCGAGGCACAGCCGTTGATTCTTTTCCATAGAACAATTTTTTATCTGGGATTTACTTCATCTATCGAACCAACAGAAAAATTTAGTCTCATTTTAGGGATCCATCAGTCCAGCCTAAGTCCCTTGGGTTAGCCAACCAGCCAACCACTGTAGTGATGGGATCCAATTAAAAATTTGGTTAGGTTTTATCCCGGGTACTAGGGAAAAGAGTTCCCAGGCCCCCTAGTCAGATATTCATGCAAACTTAAAACTAGTCACACCACTTACACACCCAATACGAAATTGCCTTTTTCTCAGCATTATCTATCTTTAAAAATAATCATTTAATGAAACCATTGTGTCACTGATCATAATCCTCAAAATCTCCGATTGAATCCTTATTTCTAATCATTCCTTCATCGGTGTATCTATGGCATCATTGGCAACCAGAACGCTCACCACCTGACCGCTCAGGGGCCTTTTCGATAGTTCCTAGCTCATAGTAACCGATAATATACACATATCAAAATGGAATCTCCGTTGAAGATCAGCAAGATCAACCAACGGATCCATATAAAAGAGCCATGGACTCATTTGTTGAGGACCAACAAGGTCAATCAACCAGATCCATGCCCGAATTCAAAAAACAACTCTCTCTTTATTCAATATCTTCCCCGATGTACTTGTGGGTATCTTCGGCGACCCAGAGCCCGAGCACCGTATGGTCAGCACCCTCTAGAATCCTTCGCAGGTCACATAGCACTTCACTCATAGGCCACTTCCTTGGTCCCTCATCCATCGTACCGGAAGCTCACCATTTAAATTGAACCGAGGGAGGCTGGTCAAGACCTCGGCCGACCTTGCTATGCGAGACGTCCTCCGTTGACTCTCCGTCAGCTGTTGTCGCAACTTGATTAGCTAGGTCTCCACACGACCTCATTCACAAGACGGTCAAAATGCTTCCCCAGCATTCTTGACATAAAACAATCATTTAAAAATAGGTCATAAATACAATTTCTATAATGAACTCACGTCTTTTCACATGAATCAACATTACTTAATCCACATTCATTTCATATAAATTCCCATTCTCATCCAATCACATCATTTTTCATCTCATCACTTCTTCCCTCAAATATCCTCATCAGATCTCATCCTCTCGCATTTACCCATATCCACATCTCATCCATTCAGACCTCATCACATTCACTCACATCACATCTCATTCAGACCACATCACATTTACTCACATCACATCTCATTCAGACCACATCACATTCATTCACAACACATCTCATTCAGACCACATCACATTCATTCACATCTATCCCGATTCACATCCCATCACATCCATTCACATCCCATATTATTTATTCACATCCCGTTGACATTACATCCATTCACATCCCATACCATTCATTCTCATCCCAATTCAGATGCCATCACATTCATTCACATCTCTTATCATTCATTCATATCCAATTTACATCACATCTCATCGCCTCTATTCTCGTTTATATTCATCACATTCACATCTACATATATTCTTCCACATACATCCACATCCATACTTATCACTTACACATCCACATCTATCCTTTCACCTACATCTACATCCATCCTTTCACATACATACATCCACATCCATTCTTTCACATACATCCACTTCCATTCTTCACATACATCTACATCCATCCCATATCATTCATTTACATCCACCTGATGATTATGTGTTCAAGTGCAACGGCCATAAGGTATGTTATTCAATCTAAGCTCGAAAAAGTATTCATTCCAAAACTACGCCATAATCATTATTACTTATATATATTACTTTGATTTTTGGAAATAGGTACCAAGGAGAAAAGAAAGGACCATTCAATGTAAAGACATTACAAGGAAGCAAGTTTTCGTGGTGCAAACGACCATCACATAGAGATAAATGGAGATAAATGTATTTTTGACAACATATAGTTACATCAATCATGACAACATTTTGTATTTCTTAGAGCAATAGAAACTAAGACAAATATTCTACATTTTCTTATTGGATGCTTAAAACATTGATAGCATGTTCTCATTTTTTCCTACGAAGCGTGCTATTGTGTGTGGGATGATTCTTGTTGTTGGGGCGGTGAGGCTTGTCGTTGAGGGGGTGCTTGCTCTTCGGGACGCTCTTGGGGTAGTTACTCTTCCGGACGCTCTTGGGGTGGTTGCTCTTTTGGAACTAAAGCTTGCTGTCATTTGCAAGGTTGAAGCTTCCAAATTGACGTCTTCAGATTTATCAGATTCTAGAAGCTCGACAACAAACCTGTCGACTTGTGTTCGGGGGTACTGTCGTGACGGTGGTCGTGGTCGCGGTCGTGGTGGAGGGGGCACAAATGCAACAGGGATATTAGGCGGCATGCTATGAATGTTGACAATAATATGCTCAATGGCCTCTTCCCTGAACAACCCTAAATCCACATCAGAGTATTTTGATAAATTGTGGATTCTACAAAAAGCCAAAAAAATAGACATGTGCCGTCTCAAAGAATGAGGAAGGAAAGTAACATATCATTAAAAAAAGGAGCATGCCTACATTTTGTGTGGGTAACGAGAGAACTAAATGTAGTAGAAACTTTGCGTTGTAGCACACCCTCCAACCGCAACTATGGCCATCCCGTTGCTGTGGGACTCTGCATCTCACAGTCCTTGTGTGTTCTAGTAGTGTGTCTTGGATTATGGCCTCGAGAGCAGTTATTAGCTTTCTAACCAATCTGCACGAAACAATACTGTTGTCAATACTGAAAGTTCTCTAACTACTCCTTCTCTCTCTCTCTCTCTCCAACTCATTACGATATATAAATATTGAATGTATGGACTTACTGTCTCACGGTGCCATGGAATTCTTCACCTGAATTGGCCAAGTAACAAGTCTTGGATTCCATATCGTAAAGGATCAAACTCCAGTGTGAACTAAAACATGAAATTAGGAGTATCAGAAGTAACATCAAAAATATATAGTAAATATAGGTCACAATACTAAGACTATAAATGAGATTGCATGTCACTTACTCTTCATTGTATGCCATTAGGATTATTTGAGCTACATCAAAATTTATCGAACTAAACCACAGACATACATCAACCAATGAAGTATGTTGTGCAGTAAGAACCGAGAAAAGAATGGAATCTACAATATATACACGATTTTGAACATCGAATGGGAGATTTGATACAACCAAGCTGCACAAGATTACGACACAGAACAATGTATAGGACAAGAAAGTATGTCCAAAACACTATAACGCAATATGGCTACATCAGAAAAAATCATATTTCATTCTTCACATCGTGGTGACTTGTCAGACATTGCCTTTCGTTTGACCTAATATCTAATGAACGTAGGTAAAACATGATATATATGATTGAATATAACATTTAAGACATTGCCTTTCGTTTGACCCAATATCTAATGAACGTAGGTAAAACATGATATATATGATTGAATATAACATTTAAGACATTGTCTTTCGTTTGACCCAATATAACCTAATAACACCTATGATGATAAAATAGGTCCAAATCACTACATCGCCGATAGAGGCATATCATACCTAATCGTCATACCCTTGATGCGTTGTAGTGATTTCTTGCACAGAGCATTTCATTTCACAAAGTAGGTTATGGAAATATGTACAGGACAAGAAAGTATATCCAAAACACTATAACGCGATATGGCTACATTAGAAAAAATCGTAATTCATTCTTCGCGTCGTGGTGACTTGTCAGACATTGCCTTTCGTTTGACCCAATATCTAATGAACATAGGTAAAACATGATATATATGATTGAATATAACATTTAAGACCAGGAGTGATTGCTTGATAACTTACCAACAAAGAATTATGCAAGGAAAATGTTGAAGTGATGGACGCTTGCTTGATAAATCGCAAAGATGGCGTAGATGAGGCACGGCAGAGGAATACACGCAGCTGAAGGAGGCAGAATGAAACGGCGACAAAAGACAAGGACACTTGACATTTACGGAGGACGAGTACCACATTTACCGAGGACAAGCACGACACACGTGCGAAAGAGCTTGTCCACACGTGCCAAGGAGGACGTGGGGCCATACTCATGATGATTACGATCAATCAAATTTTAACACGTCAGCATATGTGCGCAGAGCACGTGGTGTGCCATCATGCATGTCTGTGGCACGTGTACAGATCGTTAGTTTCCGTGGATAAAGGTGACCAACATTCATTATTCGTTGCTTCTTGCTCTCGTGCAATTTTTCTCGCAGTCATCACCTTCACCCTGCTTCTTGCTCTCCTACAATCAACTTCGTTGGTTGCTTCTTGCTCTCCTAGTGAATTTCGCGGTATGTTTTTGAATATTTTCGTGTTTCAATTTGGCCGAAGTTGTATAATTGTTTTATAAATATTCCATCAAAGATTTCTACTTTTAGATTTTTAAGAATTTAATTTATTTCTCCCAAATATGTCATCAAATCACTACAACGTGAAGAGGGATCTCGGTGAGAACTAACGTACCCATATCGCATTGTAGTGATTTTGCCCACAATGGTAATTTTCTTGCATTACTACAACGCGATAAGAGGTCTTGGTGCGAACTCTCTCAAGCATATCGCGTTATAGTGATTTATCCTATTGTCGTTCTTTTTTTTCTTTTTCAAAGATTCCATCGTTTAGATTTTTAAGAAATTAATTTTTTCCTTGCAACAAATTGATCAAATTACTATAGCGCGAAGAGGGGAGTCGGTGAGAACTCTCCCCCCATACATGCTAGTCTAAAATGGTTCCAAACATAGGGATGGTTAGAGGCCTATGATACACATTTAAATCTTAAGGTTCATTTTAGTATTAAAAATGGAACACATAATGAAAGACTCTTATTCCAAAAACACATGTAAGGGAAACAACAAAGTATTACGTTAAAATCTCTCTCTCATCTCTTATTAAATAACACATCTCCTTTGCAAGGAGGCTTTTATAGCCAATGAAAAGAGAGAAACAACAAAGTATTAAGTTAAAATATCTCTCATTTAATGTCTCTAGTTCATCATACATCTCCTTCACTTTTTACAAGGAGGCTTTTATAGTAGCTGATGAATTGGAGGTGGCAAGTGGTGTCCTTACCTATATGATGTATTATAACTACCTATTGCAATGTGTCGTGTTTCATTCCATCATGAGCATAACTATAAGATCCCTCCTACTCGTGTAAAAAGAGATTAGTAAATTAAAGATTTTTAGCTTAAAAATAAAAAAATTATGTACTTTTGAAGAAAGGAAAAAATTATGTACTTTTGAAGAAAGGAAAAAATGTGTAAATAGAGTGAACGCATGGGAAAATTACTCTGAGATGGGCATACGTCCTTGAGAATTTAATATTTACATGTGGGAAATTTTATTTTTACCCTAAATGCTAAGGTTCATGGAATGTGGGAGCACTTGTGCACATATGTGTGTGTACCACTGTGTGAAAGCACCTAGATCCCCAGGCAGAGAATTTGAAAAATCCGAGTCCATATTTAAATCTAGCATGTGGGTTTTACTGTTATGGCTTGCCCAAACCCTCATCGAAACACATCCAACAAGAAGATTACCTAGCAAACTGTAGCTACTGTGGGGATCTTTCTGATGGCCAAGCTCGTAACCCTTGAGGTCTTCAAGCTCCACCACTCCTTGAGTAGCGATTCCGACATAGCCTCCCACGTGGGTTGTCACACCGTCTCATTGCACTATGTGCACTCATCCCTCCTCTCACCTCACTTCACTCACACACACTCACTAGCATGAATTAGAGAGAGATTAGCAAGAGGATCACTACTACAAGATGACCCATTTTCAATGCCTAGTTTTGATGGTGGTCATGCCATCGAAATACCCATTGATATAAACGTCAAAATGACTGTTGACATAACCAGTGAAGATAAACATCGAAATAAGCTTCAAAAAGCACGTCGAAATAAAAGTTGGTAGTATGAGCGTTGAAAAGCGCGTTGAAATAAAAGTCAGTATAAGCGTCGAAAAGCGTGTCAAATTTTATTTTTGTATGTCGAGCCGCCAAAAAATTTAAATTTGAATGTGAATTAGAATTAAAAAATTAACTCAAGCGGCCATTAGAATTAAAAAATTAACTCAAGCGACCATTGAAATAGGTGTCAAAATAACCATCACAAATACTATCAAAAACATTATCTATCGACATGTATTTCAACGGTTATTTCACCATCAATATCGATGCCTATATTGATGACTAATTTGACGCTGAGAATTATTAATAGAACAGCAATGCCTCACTATTAGCGTTTTTGAAACCTGATTTTGCTTGTCCTCTACAAAAATTACCAGGTTCTCTCCTCTCCCTTCCCCCATCCCTTTATTGTTTTAATTTTTTTTAATGTGTGTGTCTCTAATATGCAACTTCTAATTTTGTGTTTGTTTTGCAGCTTCTAATTTGTTGAGATTCCAGGTAACCCTTCACCTTTCTCTTATTTTCTTTTCTTTTGATAATTGCACCCTTGGGGGCTGGGGTTTAGGATTAGCTTAGGTTCAAGCATGTATGCATCTAGCTTAAGTCTTATGTATAAGCTTAAGCATTATGCTCAAGCTCTATGCATAAGGCTTAAGCTTAGGCAAGGAGATTGAAGCTTATTCATAGAGCTTTGAGCTTATACAAAGAGATTGAAGCTTCAAGCTTATGCAAGGGCCTTTGTTTCCTTTGCCTTTCCAAGCTCTATTAATGGTATGATTTTCTTGTTGGTTTGCTTTTGTTATGTGTAGTTACATGTTTGCCTATCTTTACACAATCTCTTCACTTCTAGGTATGGACTGTAAACCCTTGCTCCTTTTGTTGTTTTTTTTTTTAAAAAAAACTTGTATAATACAAGAGGCCCCAAGATGGGGAGGTGGGTAGATAAAGCATGCTGCATAGGCTTCTTTCCTTGTATAGAGTTTATGAAAGAAGTTCATGCATAGATATTGCATAGGCTTCTTGCAAGCTCTATACATAGGCTACTTGCAAGCTTGCATGAAGCTTATGCTTGCATAGAGCTTGCATAGGCTTCTTGCAAGCTCTATACATAGGCTACTTGCAAGCTTGCATGAAGCTTATGCTTGCATAGAGCTTGCATAGGCTTCTTACAAGCTTGCATGAAGCTTATGCTTGCATAGAGCTTGCATAGGCTTCTTGCAAGCTTGCGTGAAGCTTATGCATTGCAGAGGCTTCTTGCAAGCTCTGTGCATAGGCTTCTTGTAATAATAAGCCTATGCATAGCCGTTGTAAGAAGCCTATGCATAGCCGTTGCATAGGCTTCTTGCAAGCTTGCGTGAAGCTTATGCATTGCAGAGGCTTCTTGCAAGCTCTGTGCATAGGCTTCTTGTAATAATAAGCCTATGAAGCCTCTTGATGATTAGGTTTACCTCTATGCAAGCTTTATGCATAGCCTTGCAAGCTCTTACTTAGTTTTTTACCTCTATGCAAGCTCTATTCATGCTGCTCTATGCATGCATGCATGCTTCTTGCATATATGCTCAAGCTCTATGCTTCTTGCATATATGCTCAAGCTCTATGCTTCAGGCTTATGGATAAGGCCTATGCTCAAGCTCTATGCATAAGCCCTTATGAAATAGGCTTATGCATAAGCCCTTATGTAATAGGCTTAGGGTTTAGGCTTATGCAATAGAGGCCTATGAAGCCTCTTTATTAGGTTTACCTCTATGCAAGCTTTATGCATAGCCTTACAAGCTCTTGTTTAGGTTTTTACCTCTATGCAAGCTTTATGCATAGCCTTACAAGCTCTTGTTTAGGTTTTTACCTCTATTCAAGCTCTATGCATGCTACTCTATGCATACATGCCTAATGCATCTAAGCTTATGCATAAGTCCTTATGCAATAGGCTTATGCATAGCCTTTATGCTATAGCCTTTATGCATATAGGCTCATGCATAATCCTTTTATGAAATAGGCTTAGGGTTTAGTGTTTATGCATAGGCTTAGGGTTTAGGGTTTATCCATAGGCCTAGGGTTTAGGGTTTATGCATAAGCCCTTATGCAATAGGCTTAGGGTTTAGTGTTTATGCATAAGCCCTTATGTATATGGGCTTATAAATAAGTGCTTATGCAATAGGCTTATGCATAAGCCTTATGCTGCATAGGCTTATGGAGATTAGGGTTTAGGGTTTATGCATAGGCCTAGGATATAGGGTTTAGGGATAAGCCCTTATGCAATAGGCTTAGGGTTTAGGGTTTATGCATAGGCCTAGGGTTTAGGGTTTATGCATAAGCGCTTATGCAATAGGCTTATGGATAAGACCTTATGCAATAGGCTTAGGGTTTAGGGTTTATGCATAGGCTTAGGGTTTAGGCATAATCCCTTATGCAATAGGCTTATGTAATAGCCTTATGCATAGGCTATGCATGCATGAAGTTTAAATGTGTAACTAATCTTTTTCTCATGTTATGTTTTGTAGGTCTTGCATTGTTATCCTCTCCTTCGACTGACATTGTCGAGGTAAGCTCTCTCATTCATGCAACCTCATGTTTATTGCAACCTCGTGTTGGGTTTAGGATTTAGGCTTATAAATATAGGTATGAGGCATTATTGTAGGCCATCTAGAATGTTGTTTAAGTCACGTTAAGAGTGGTTATCCCCACGAGTAGGTGGTTATAGTGGTGGCACCAAGGACTCGTCTCATCATTAACAACTATCCACGTACATCTCTAGATGGGAGGCCATGGTGGGCAAAAGCCTAGTCTCAATAGTACAACCCATCATCTGGAATTTTCTTTCAAATTGCAAACCTCTCCAAATGAAAACTAGAGTTTTCACAACACATTGATCTTTATTCCTTAGTGAATATGTCTATGATATGCAAGTCAAAGTAATTATTTCATGCCTTGCCAATAAGGGGTTACTTCAACAAGCAAAAGCTCAATAAGAGTTTATTTGACTCATTTCATGTACTTCATGTATATCTCCTTTCATAGAACACTTAAATATACATAAAAGCATAAAAAGCACATGGGACAAAGCATGCAGAAACAAGTTCTATTCAACAACATTTGACAAGAATCCTTCCCACAAAAAGGGACATCATCGAAGGTCAAATTCTTCAAGTGATGAATGTCTCTTCAATGAATTAGATGAGGAATTGAGAGTTCTGATGGTTTTATCTACGTTCCTCTAGATCCTTTCTTCTCTTCACTATTAACATCTCTTAGTTTCCCAAAAAACACAAATAACATGTAACTTTTCTTATGATTGCCAAAAACAAAGTGAGCAAAAAATATACCCACAAAAAAATGCTCAGCAATCACTAAATACAAATCCACACCCCAAGAATGCCCACTAATAACTAACCTTCTGATTTAATAACTATCCTTTCTCATTCCTACCGGAGGAACAAAGACCATTGAATGTCACTCAACATAAAAATCCATCAACAAAGCTTGTCAATTCTCCCACACAAAGGTCCATGAGGATACGATCAGCATCAAGAAAGGCAGAATGTTAACCCATTTCTAGGGTTAAAAAGAGCTACTCCCATTATCTTACATCAAGGAGTCAAGGTAGAAACACCAAAAGGTCATACATTCAAGATATGAAGCAACGGTTTCCAAATCTACAACTTGGACAGATGCGTGTAATGGTCCGATCGAATACTTATGGTAATTTCCGCTTTAAAAGTGTGTGGTAACAAGTTAGGATGAAGTCCCAACAAGTGATGTACTTCATGGTTATATTATGAGAGTAGTCATTATAGTAGCATTACGCCTCTTATGAGCCTAAAGTGCACGGTCCTTATAGCCATGTATACAAGTGAAAATATCTCATAATACAAAGAACTCTCCCATTGTGCAATTACGTGTGGATCTTGCTAATCCACTATTACAAGCAGGTTGATTTTCGATGGATTTGAACATGTAAAAAATTACCAAAAGCATCGATATGCACTTTGAAAAAAACATCGATATAGAACCGTCAATATGCGCGTCGATATGTGCGTCAAAATACACGGCATTATACCCGTAAAAAATAACAATTACTTTTTGATGCGTATATTGACGCTTGGGACACCGGTTTTGACGCTAAGAAACGACACTTATTGTGACTGGTATTTCGACATTGATAACGTCGTATTTTACGACTACGATTTTATTGCGATGGTTATATTGTCGGATGCAGGTTGTATTTATTTTTAAATAATGGTACACTTAGGTGTAATCTTGTAGCTGGTTGTACCTGTATTACAAATTACATCCCTGTTCTCTACTGAAAGGTCATGAAACTTAAATTTTTATTAAGTAACAAAAGTTACATAGCTCATAATGGAGCCGACAAAAGTACACAAAAAAAGGCATAGAGCCGACAAAAAGAGTGCACAAAAGAGGCCCGACTCCTGCACATAGGAACATTATCATCATCATTTCCCTAAGGGTTTGGCACTAGTCTCTACAAAAGAGTATTCAAGGGAAAAAAACTTAAAGATGAAAAGTGAGGAAAAAACTAATTGATGGATGGAAAATTTAGAGGTTTACCATATTCAGGTGCCACATACGTCCAAATCACATTGTGTTCCTTTCGCTCAAGTTTCTCGAGGAGGGCATACGTTTCGTGCATTAGGGCATACCTTTTCTCCGTATCACTCACAGCACGACCGACCACTCGTCGCAGCTAGAAGCATGAAGCATGAGTACTTATTTTTAAAAAATAAAATGCCCATTACGCCAAAAAAGTGAGTGATATGTGTATTAACACTTACAAAGTAGGTGTGGAAAGCATCCCGGCCACCGCTTCCAAGATGGGAGCTCCCTATGCTCTCCATTTTCTTTTCTGTAGCCTCCTTCTGCTACTTATACCTTTGGGGATTTGCATGGTGCTTTCTACACTCCTCTTCCCAAATATATTGTGAGAAATTCCAAGGCTTTTGTCCCCCTGACTTTACTTTGCGTGTGACTTTACTTTGCGTGTGATGTCTTTGCGCCAGTGCTTCATCACATGACCATGTGATCTTCTATCCATCTAGGATGGACCTCTTCACCACCTGCATAAACTGACTTTTGATTTGATTCACGACTCGTTCCTTCTCGGCGTTATCAAGTTTATGCCATGTAGTCATGCAATCGTGAGAAAAGGTTACATGGCATAACTTGCATATTTGAGACTTCATCTCGTTGCCAACTTCATCCAAGACCCCATTTCCATCCATTACTTGATAGCAAGGACGAGCTGGATTGGGGGTAGAGGGATTTTTGCCAAAGCAGCGGGATGGGCACTCCGGCACTGAGGGAAATAAGTTTATGTGGAGTCACCACCACGCCAACAACTCGTCAAACGATCTCGTCTTCTATGACTAGAAGTAGTCGAGCGACGGGGTCTGTGTGACACGCCGTGGAGTGTCCGAGGGCATGGCCTATGTAGTGGTGGGCTCCGATGGCTGTGCAGAAGTACTAGCACCTCCCCCAAAGTAGGCTTGCACCACAGCCCTTTCCTTGGGGCTCATCTATGACATGAAATGGTAAAATTGGCTCGGGGACATTGCTTGTGGTGTAGGAAAGGGCATGTCGTCGGGTGTACGATCCATGGTCTACATAAACAAAACAAAGCATATTAGCTACTTTTGAAACTCTATGAATCAAAATCATTAAGCTCTATGCAAAAGGGCTTATGCATAACAGAAGAATGCTTAAAGCTTAAATAGAAAAGGCAACATGTGATATTAGAATATTGTTGAGACCTTCTACAATATTTCTTAGACAAGTAGGGTGGATAGTGCCTCTTTTGGATGATAGCTTCTAAGGACTTTCCACACGCTCCTAACTATTAAAGACAAAAGCAACTTCTCTTTTACAAGAGAAGGATAGTGAAAAGATTGAGAGTTTCCTCTCCACTATAACCTCCTACTCTCGCCGGATAACCACTCCTAACTTGACTTGAACAGCA